>NC_138900.1:17992631-18632228 GCF_965194825.1 Balaenoptera physalus | reverse complement strand
GGGAGACCCCGCTCTAGGGAGAGCCCCCAAGAGGGCTCCATCTCCAGGCCCCACCCCGTCGGGGAGCTGCCTGGCTCACCTGTGAGTCTGTGCACACACTTTGGTTTGCTTCTCCAGAACACTCCCAGGAAGAAAATGGGCACCCCCGTGAGGATGATGATGACGCCCACCCCACACACCATGGGCTCCGGAGACGAAGCTGAAGACCAGCAGGAATGCCCAGAAGACCAAGTATGCGATGGGGACGAGGAGGTTCACCTGGGGGAGAGCGAGCGGCAGTGCCAATGGCGCAGGACCCCTGGCTCTCCTGCCCCACCACCCCGGGGGTCTGAGGCCCTTTCCCCCAGCTCCTGGGAGCTGAGGCCTGAGGGGCCCCCTTCTGCCAGCAGCCCAACGTGGCCGGCCAGTTGGCCAAATTGTTGAGGGTTTGTCAATTTCAGCGGCTCTGAGCTCCACACAGCGACTGTATGTGGACTTGCCACTCGCACTCGGCTGAAGGTGAATGATTTTTGGGTGTTTCACGTTCCAGGCACTGAGCACTTCTCCAGCTCAAGGATTTATATGCAAACGGGAGGACTTTTCTTTTAGCTCGGTTTTGGGTCTTCTGTTTTCTGTGGGCTCGCGGAATCCTGTGTGACCGTAATGTCTGAGCCTTATTTTCCTGTCCGTGAAGGGGAGTATTCACAGCACCCACCCCACGGGGCTGCCTTAAGGACTGGATATGCCAGTGCACACAGGGCCCTGAGCAGGGCCCAGCACACGGCAAAGGCTGGCCTCACCATCGCTGCCATCGCCTCCCCTGGTGCCCAAACGGGTAAAGGGGTGGCCCTGACTGCTTCCGGCACGTGGGCTGGCTGGTCCCCTCCGGGCCTCACCTTGATGGGCCTATGGAGTGCCGGCCACCTCCAGCGCAGCACGAGCAGGCCCAGGATGGTGACGCCGTAGCAGAGGTAGTTGATGAAGGACACATAGTTGATCAGCGTGTACGTGTCTCCCACAAGCATGATGACTGCCGTGGCCCCGCCCTGGGAGAGGACTGGGCTGAGGGCTGGCTCCCACCTGCCTCCTGTCAGCCCAGCAGGGGCCCTGGGCCTGCCGACTCGGGCCAGGAGGTCAGCGAGCCCGGCCCTCCCGCCCCCACCAGGGCCAGGCCTCATCCCTGCCATTACCCACACTGCTGCGTGGCCCTGGCTCCCCGCCTCGCGAGCCTGGGTCCCCCAACTTACACAGACGAGGAGGGCAGGGATAGGGGTGCAGTGTCTGACGTGGATCATGGCCAGCAGGCTGGGCAGGTGCCCCTCTCGGGCTCCAGAGAAGCACAGTCTGGGGGGTGGGGACAGAGGTGGGTGGGAGCCATGAGCCCAGCCTGGGCCCTTGCTGCTGGCCAGATCCCGACCTCAGCTCTAGCCCTGATGGCCCTCTTGAGCTGTCATCTCCGACTCGCTGCTCTGGGCTCCAGCAGCCCCACTGGGCAGTTCTTCCCCTCATCTAGCCCGCCTCCCTCTTGCTTTCTGTTCCTCGCAATTGGGATCAGACATCTGTTACCGGGGAGTCCCAGCTTCAGGTGGGCCCCACCGGGCAGGACTTCACTTCCTCTGGCCCCCAGCACTGCTCGTGTGCACCAGGGCAGCTGCCTTGCCTCACCTTGCCTCACCTGGACCACCCTCTCCCCAGTCCAGTCACCTGGAGGAGGTGAACAGGTAGCCATTGATCCCTCCGAAAGTGGAAAGTGCCACGGAGACGGGCATGACCCCAAGCAAAGTAGCCCAGCAGCTTCTCCCCGAAGGTCTGGGTGGGCACAGAAGAGAGGTGGTGCATGAGCGGGGCGGGGGCCGGGCAGGAGCCAGGACCAAGCGGGGCCCCACTCACCACAGCCACTGCGTTAGAGGCCAGCAGCTCCTGGGGGGACATGGCAGTGAAGTAGGCGACATTGGTGAAGGTGTACACGAAGGTCACCAGGGGGATGGAGATGAAGATGGCACGAGGTAGGTTCCTGGGGACAGTGGTGCAGTGTGTCAGCATCAGCCCTTGCGGGGCTGGGGGACGGGGCCTCAGGGTGGTGGGGGGTGGCAGGGGGACCCAGCAAGGGGAGCAGCTTTGAGCCTCCATCTCCTGGGTCTGCTGGGGGCCTTGGGGCAGCGAAGGGGGCAGTACTGCTGTCTGTCTCCCCCTAGTCCCCAGCCCAGCCTTGGCACAGGCTGGTGGGAGGAAGGGGCAGATGGAGGAGGGGCCACTCATATCCTGGGGAGGGGGGCAGATCTAATGTCTGCACATGAAAAGGACATTGCATACAGCCAAAATCAGCCTTGAAAATCCTCAAAGCGCCCTTAGAGCTCAGTCCACAGACCAGGGTCCCCTGGGGGCTCCCATCAGCCCCAGCTCCAGCTGTAACTGTTCACTGTCAGGGTCCCAGCTGAGCATCAGAGGGAGCCATTGGCTTCATTTTTAGGGACCATGTTGTGTGCACATGTGTAATTTTTGGCCAAATGCAAATAGCTGGATCCATTTACAGCAAGACAATGATACTCAGTGTTTCTGAGGCCCAGCAAGGGGCCGTGACTCATCCACAGCCATACAGAACAGGGTCAGGCTGGAACACAGGCGTCCCGGCTGCCTTTCCAGAGCCGTTCCCGGTGGGTAGCAGTGTGGTCAGGCAGACGACCAGAGCGGCCAGAGGTGACAGCGGCTCTGTGTGGGGAGGCTGCCTCTCCCACCCCATGCCACACCCCTTCCCAGGGCCTGACCGGAGCCCCACTCACTTTCGAGGGTCCACCAGCTCCTCGGTGACATAGTTGAGGAAGTTCCAGCCGCTGAAGGCAAAGGAGCCCTGGAGGAAGGCCAGGGCCAGGTGACCCACGGACGGCGTCATCCAGAAGTCAAAGGCGTTGCTGGGCCTCAGCTCCTCGAAGTGTCCTGGGGGTCCGGAGGTCAAGGGTCAGCGTCGTCTCCCTGGCCCTGTGCCCAGCCCCCCCCCCCCCCCACAGCCCGGCCCTACCTTGGAAGATCTGGACAAAGCCCACGCCAATGATGAGCGAGAGGGCCAGCAGCTTCCCGCCGGTGAACACGTCCTGGATGCGCGTGGCCCAGCGCACACTCGAGCTGTTCACCCATGTCAGGAGCACTGAGGAGGAAGGGCGGGTGGCTGGGTAGGCAGGCACCCGAGGCCAAGCCTCTCGAGGTGGGCCACAGCCAAGTCCAGCCCGGGCTGCAGGAGGGCGGTGTCCCCTGCAGCAGCTGGAGTGCCAGAAGCCCAGCCCCTGAGGCCGACTTCACGGGGACTGACAGCTGGAGGGACCTCCCCCCAAAGTCCCCCCACGGGGGCAGGGAGCAGGGTGGGCCCTGGGGACAGAGGCCCAGCCCGGCCCCACGGTGGACACTCACTAAGGCAGGCCATGGAGAGCGCACGGGAAGCAGCGGCCGGGGGGATGCAGTTGGGGAACACGGGCTGCAGCACGTAGTTGGAGAAGGTCATGGAGATGACGGCCAGGCTGGTGGGGTACATGATGAGGACGGCGCTCCAGAGCAGCAGGAAGCTGGAAGGAGTGAGGGCCCCAGTGGCTCAGGCCTCCCGGCACCCTCCCAGCCAAGGGGGCCCAGATGTGTGGAGCGGGGCTGCACCCTGGGCCCCGGCACCCAGGGCTGCTGTGGGGGCCAGATACCAGCTTTGGTCCAGGGAGGCAGGGCCAACCTTGTCGAGGTCTCTGCTCTATTTATGAACTGTTTCAACAGAGACAGTGTTCAGCACAAACAGCTACAGGCTGCCCTCGGGCAGGTGTGGAGAGAGACTCGGGAACCAAGCGCTTTTCTAACGGCCACCTAGTCCCCGGTCGCAGGCTGTTCCTGAGCTGGGGTGGGCTGTCCCGGGACCTCCAGTCACAGCTCCAGCTGCAGTTCTCAGCAGAGCCTTGTGGCTGCAGGTGGCCGACTCTGAGCTGTGATCCCCGAGGGACCGGACCTTGCAAAGACCCCTGGCTGGGGTGACAGGGATTTATATCCCATCTGCCAGAATCTCACCTCTGCAGGGTGCCCACGTGGGAGTGAGGCCCGACCTGTTCCTGGGGGCTCTGCCTGCACCCAGGGGAGTGCCTGTCCGTGGGGGTGGTCCTAGTCCCCTGTCCGTCCCACCTTGAGGGTAGGGATTGCCTCATCCAGGGACACCAAGCTCAGTGGCTTCCTCTTGGTCCTCACCTTTGCTCTGTAGCCCTGCTTCCTTACCTCTTGCTTTGCACCACCTCCCCCCCTTTGGCTTCTGGGACATCCTAGCTCCGTGACCCTCCTCCCATACTAGGTGCTCCCCTCTGCCCACCCTCGATGCTGGGTGCCCTCGGGGTGGGTCTCGGGCCCTCCTCTCCCTCCCATCTTCTTGAGTATTCCGCCACACAGCAAAATTCTTCTGCTTTCTCGGGTCCCAGGCCCCTCTGAGGACCCTCTCCCCAGAGGAGAACACCAGGGTCCCATCCTCCACTGCCCTGTTGAAGGCCCCTGACCACATCCCTCAGAACCAAACTTTAAATACTTCAGCCTAGACCTTTCCTCTGCGCTCCAGATCCCCCACCCAAGGCCTGACTCAGCGTCTCCCCGGACATGCCACAGACCCCACCTATGTGGCGAACCCCAACCTAAAATCTCCCTCTCCCCATCCCAGGAACCACCATCTATGGATTCTCTCCAAGCCTCTCCTTCATGCCACACTGGCCACCACGTCCTCCCAATTTAGACTCCTATATGGTTCTGGAATCTTCCTGTACCTTTGTTCTGGCCCTCAGCATGGCTCAGCTGGATAGCTGCAATAGCTTTGATGGCCCTCCACCTACAGGCTGCCCCGTCCCAGACAAGCCCCGTCGTCTACGATGGACCTGACCTCGCCTGTGGCCATGGCAGACAGACCGAGCTCGCCCAGGCCACCACCCTCTGTATGTGCTACCCCTCCTCACTGGTCGGCCAACAAAACCCCACCCTTCCTCCAAGCCTTGGCACAAATGTGGTTTTTACTGGGAGTCTTCTCTGGGTGGTGGGCACCCTGTTCTCTTGGCTGCTGGGCTGCAGCCTCTCACATATCTTCAAAGCAAGGATCCTCCTGGTCTTAATCACATTTGAAGGATTATTTCCCTTCTGTACTGTAAGCAACTTGAGGCCCGGGATGGATCTTTTTATCATTTGCGTCCTGGCCCTCAGCACAAAGTAGGTGCTCAGCTAATGTTCATGGTGAATAAAGGAACATCGGGAGCTATTTAAAGGGGACTTCTTGCAGGGCACTGATAGGACTATCATGCCCCCCACCCTGCATTTAGTTTACTAACATCAAGGTGTCCCTGACTGGATGTTGGCATGATCTAGAGGTTTCCATAGTAAGGTCCTCCCCACCCATAAGCACCTGGGTGGGGAGTGGGGCTTAGAGGAGCTCTATTTAAAAGGAAGAACAGAGAGGTCAAGGGACCAGCTGGAGTGGGGTGGGCATTGGTCCCGCCCACCCGGGCCTTAGAAGGCTGCCCAACACCTCCCCTTCCCTCCATCCACTCCCATGACCTCCCTGCGATGTGAGAAGCAGAAGAGGACACCGGGGTCCTGGGCCCGGCTGGTCATCCATTCTGGAGAGGCTGTCCCCACCCCACGGCTGCTGGTGCCCCACACTCACCCAGCAAGGCCCCCGAAGATCTCGGTGACATAGGCGTAGTCCCCACCAGACTTGGGGATGGCGACTCCCAGCTCCGCGTAGCAGAGTGAGCCCAAGGCAGTGATGCCCCCACCCAGGACCCAGACGAAGAGGGCCAGACCCACGGAGCCACAGTGCTCCAGGACCCCCTTGGGGGAGATGAAGATGCCCGAGCCGATGATGTTTCCTGTGGGGGGGAAGAGGGGGGGAGGCATCAGGTCTGGGAGCCCCAAGCAGGGCAGCCTCTCTGTGCAGCTCCAGATGCTGCAGTGAGGAGGGGAGCCCGGGCTGCTCCCTCAAGGAGGAGGGTGGGCCTGGAGGCATGTGGATGCCATGGGTCCCTCAAACCCTGCAAGTCCCACTCTGGCCACCTCATCTCCCCTCCCCAGCCCCTGGCATGGGGAGTGGCACTTTGTCCAGACAGGCTCCCCTGCCAGAGATGGGTCCTGTTCCGAGTTCCTCTGCCCCCAACTAACAACCATGAGGTGGGGCAAGCACAAGCAGTGGCAGAGTGGCAGACACTCCTGTGCATCCCCACAGGGCCCAGGCCCAGCCCCTCGCCCCTGGCCAAGGCCTCCAGGCTTGTCAGCCTCCAGCCACCTGGCTTCCTCCCAGCCTGGCCAGAGCTGTCCACCTAAAGCAAGACCTTGACCATGATACTCTCTTGCCACCTTCCTATTGGCCGAAATCCAAACTCATGCAGTGGCTTGGGGACTGGCACCTCCTCCATGAAGCCCTCCTTGACCACACCGGTAAGGCTCCTCCTCCCACTTCACAGCCCCAGACCCTGCTCCGTACTTTATTTCTTTACCTTCCATCTCCTCTTTTCCTATTAGAGAGCCCTTTGCCTGCTGGGCTCCTCCCTGACCTAGGACCCATGCTGTGGACACAGACTCGGAAGAGACCTGGTTTCCTGGCATTGTTAAAATGTTTCAGGTCCTGGGCAAGGGTCAGTGGGGTGAGGGAGAGGAGCTGGTGCATTTTCAGGGGTGGGGGTTGCTTAGCAGCCATCGCTGAAGGGATGGGGTGGATGATCGCAGGCTGGCAGGACTCAGTTGGCTCAGCCTGGGGTCTGGACACAGATGCCTCTCCCTTGGGAACAGCCCACTGGTTGCAAACAGGGGTCACTGCTCTAATCCTAGGACCACAGTGGGAAACTCTGGCTGGGGCTCAGGAGGCCGGGAACCTCTCCCCACTCATGTCACCTCTTGAGTGCCATCTATACAATGGGACTGTTGTGAGGATTCAGCGAGGTACTGTACGGGAAGCCTCAGCTCATTCACAGCTGTATCCAGATGCCCTTTGCATCTTTGCGTGATTCTGTGTGTACCGTCTGCGACCTCACCTGGGGCCTCCAGCACACAGTTGGTGCTCAATACACATCTGTTGAGCAAACTACAGGATGAGTGAATGGCCTGATGCCCAAAGTGGCACCAGTGCCACTGAAGGACTGACCTCCTCCTCTGTGAAGTGGGGGGCAGCAGTCTCCACTCGGCCCTCCCAGAAGGGGACTGTGGGCAGGAGCAGAGGGGGAGGCTAGCTTCCAAGGCTTGGGTGCCAGTGGACTCTGCCAGGTCATGGGTCACAGAAGGCCCGGCCTGCCCCTGGGCTCAGTCTGAGTTTTGCAAGGATGGGCACTGTGGGGCACTCATGGGGTCTGGGAGCAGAACAATGGGAAACGCCCAGAGGGCCAAGCTGGGGGCTGCAGAGCAGGTTCCCAGGATGAGCAAAACGCTGAGCGCCCACTTAGTCCCGAGCTCCCTGGCAGTTAGGGCAAAGAGGGCAATGTTCTGCGTTACCCGGGTCTCATCATCTGTGCAAATGAATCAGGTCACATCACTGGTGATTTGGACTAGGGCCTGCCCAAGAGGAAATAGTCCCAGAACCCACAGGCCACATGAAGAAAAAAGCAACACTGCTGGGACCCAGGGCTCAGCCCCTCCACGAGATGGCCCCACCTGCCGGGGCCCAGGGGGGGAGCGCATGTCCATCAGGGCAGACCCTGCCTGCTCCACCTGCCAGGCCCACAGGCGGGTCTGGACGAGGACACAGCTGGGGCGGCCCATCTGCATGCGTTCCCTGTCCACAGTCCTACCCCACCCCCACCCGGCCGGCACAGATTTCCAGTCTGGACGGCCACGACGCCCCACTTGGTTTTCTAGTCACGTCCCAGGAGCCCTAAATACATCCAGATAAGGAGGAAAGAATTCCTGTCTCCCAGCCCCAGAGGTAAGCTGTGCCCTCAGCTCGCTTCCAGGGAGAGAGGGGCCGCTTCCTTCATCTGCCACGTGGCCCAGGGCCTGGGTGGGCTATTAGGCTTCTAAAGAGCCTTTGCGTTTGCTCTGTCTGGCAGTAGAGCCTCTGTTCTCAGGACCTGGTGGAGTGGGATTTGCCAAAAGCCAGGGAGGTTGGAAGCCAGTGGGGGCTGGGTGGCCTTGGAAGGAGCTGGGTGCATCCAGGGCCCTGAGCCACCCACCCCGTGGGGACGCCCACCACCGTACACAACTCAGCCTGATGGGGCCTCACGAGTGTAGCCCTCGGGGAAGCCACACCTGGCACCTGTCCTCCAAGGCTGGAATTTGAAAGGGACACATCACTTGTCCGTGCCCAGTGGCTGAAGACTCGGGGGATGGGCCGGGGGTGAGGACTGCTATTGTTTTAGACACATGGCCGCAAGCTACAGTGCAGGACTTCTCCCCACGTGGCTCAAAGGAACACATGTGCCAGCAGGTGTCTCTGAGCTCTCTGGGGGCCTCTTCCTCTGGGCCTGGACAGCCTCCAGCACCTGCCTCAGGTTTGTGCTGGAAGGTGGCAGAAAACCCCATCGAGGTCCACTGGCTGCTCTTGGCACCATGTGGGCTGGACGGGGCTCTGCAAGGAGCAAGAGGGGCGGTAGGCTTGGGTGAGGGGCAGAGGGCAGGGAGGAGGAGGGATGTTGCTGAGGACGGGGGTGGGCGTCTCCAGCACCGAGTGATTTCAGGAGGTGTGGAGAAGGGACCATGGAGCTGTAAGGCAGTGCTGCAGGGGAGCCTGCCCATGCCTCCTGGTGGTGGGTCCAGGCCTCCCTTCCCAGCCCTCATGTTCAGGTCCAGCAGAATCAGCCCTGCCCGACTGGGTGAACTGCAGTGGACAAGCCCAGCCCTTGGGGCATCCTGCTCTGGAGGAAGAGGAGGAGGGGCAGGAACCACAGACTGTGGGATGGGCCGGGAGATGTTGCTGAGCACCTGGTCAGGTGTCTGATTGACGGCAGGCTGGAGAAATGTGGGTTCCGAGACCTCCATGTTCCCATCCACCCAGTGGGACGGCTGCTCTGTGGTCCCTGCAGGTCCTTGGCAGGGCCAGAGCTCCCACGAAGGTGGGTGAGGATGTGAGTCCCTCAACTAGGGGGCCCCCCTCCAGTCTCCTCCCGCCCCTCTTCCCTCAGGCCAAGCTGGGTGGTTTTTATCACATTAAGATGTGTGGCCTGATGGGGCTTACCCGGTCCGTGAAGGAACGAAGAAAGAGCCATTGTTCCCCCGGCTGCAGCGGTGAGTGCTGACCTATTTCTGGGAGGCATGAGCCGACCACGGAGGTCACAGGGGTGGACTGCGGAGGTCGTGTGGGTGGAGGGGGCCAGCTGCCCTCGGTGTGTGTGTGGGGAATGTGCAGAGTCGGATTTGGGGGAGGGGTCAGGGAGGTCCTGTCAGGCTGCTGGCACCACCCCTCATCCCTAGAACACTTTCAGGAGTCTGTTGTGTGACCTCAGGCCCATGCTGCTCCCTGGGCCTCAGTTTCCCCTTGTGCCAGGAAAGGCCACTGGGCTAGGGGGCAGCAGAGGGCTGGTGCAACACTGACTTTGGCTGAGGCACTGCTGGGCAGGAGGGACGCGTCCTGCACATCTGCACGGGGCCTGAGGAAACACAGTTTCTGCTTGGGGCCCTCTGTCCCGCATTGTGGCAGGTCTCTCCCCAGCTCACTGGCTTCCCAGAAGCAACGCCACCCCCAGGAAGCCCTCCCTGATCTCCCATCCTGATTCCTATAACCTGGCCCCTGCTCCTCTCCCATGGTACCTGGAGTATGGCCAGGAAGTGACTCCTTTATTTGCCATCCTGGGTGGACCCTGCATTCCCAGAGGGCAGGGTCTGTGCCCTGGCCTGCTGAGATGAGAAGTCCAAGCCCCCTAGAAGGACAGGGAGCCCCCGGGACCTAGGTCCCCTTACACGCGCCTGGCCTATGCCTGCCTCTTCAGCGAGCAGAGCCATGGCGGGGCCTCCTCCTGCCACGCTGGCCTGCTGGCCTGGCAGAGAGTAGCTCAGGGCTCCTGGGCCTGATCAGGGGCTGGCCATGGGCCAGGCCTCCTTCTCTTGCCCTGGGCAATGCGTCCCAGCACCTCCCTGTTAGGATGTGACCCATGAGGGCTCTGGGGAAGAGCTCCAAATCCCCGTTGGTAAGTCCCAAGGCCCCTGAGGCCATGGGCAGGGCCAATTACTAGTTGAGAACCCCTACATCTGGGTTCGAATCCCAGATCCCTCATGGCGGGAGGCTGTGGACAAGGCACTTCACTCTCTGAACCTTCTTATCTGTAAGATGGGGAGACGAGGCAGTGATGTGGGTCTGTTCCCACACTGTCTGCTACATCAGAGGCCCCAGGAAGTGCTTATGGGTCTCACTATAGTCATCTACCTTGGAGACACCCCAGGCCACCCAAGCTGGCCTTTGGATCTGAACCCTATGGGACCTCAACACCCTGGGGTCAGCGGCCAGAGCCCTGCTTTGGGGGCCCTGCTATTGCTCTGGGTGAAGCCTGTGACTCCCAGCACAGTGTCCTCATGGTGAGCATGGCAGGCCCCCCTCTAGGGGGACAGCAGTGCCCGCTGAGGTGTTGGCAGAACTCCAGGGAGGTGAGTGGGGACGTTTCCAGGGCATGCCCGGAATTGCCAATTGGTCAGCGTGCGCCTCTGGCCTAACCCACTTTCCTTTCGAGAGAGGGATGACCAGGAGTGTGGAACTCTCTCCCCGGGACCTGCTCATCTCACAGTCTTCCCAGGTCAATTAATGGCAAACCATGCTCCCAGATGCTCAGGCCCCAACCTGCTGTCACCCAGACTCCACTCTGCTATACCTTGTGTCCAGTTCAACACATTTGGCTCAATCTTCCAAACACACCTAGGACTGAACCTCCTCTCAGCACCTCCACTGCTGCCACCCTGCTCTGAACCACCATCATCTCTTACCCAGGTGACTCAAGTACCCTCCCGACTGGGCTTCCAGCTTCTGCCTCTTCTGCCCACAGCCTCTTCTCCACAGTAAGCCCCAGGCCATGCCATGCCATGCCGTGCCACCACATCCCATCCCACCCCACGCCATCCCATCCCATACCACCCCATCTCATCCCACCCCATGCCATCCCATCCCAAAACATCCCATCCCATCCCACACCACGCCATCCCATCCCATCCTACCCCATGCCATCCCATGCCATCCCTCTTCTGCCCAAAGCCCTGACAAAGAGAAAAAGGCAAAGTCTTTACTGTGGCTGCAAGGCCTACACAGACTGCACTCCATCTCACTCCTGACTCATCTCCTACCTACAATCCTCCCTCCTTCATTTTCTCACCTTAGCACTTATCATTACCCTGGCAGCTAAACATTCAGCTTGTTTATCTTGCTTGCTCTTTGACTTCCATGCTGGAATGTCAGCTCCAGGAGGACAGGGATTTTGTCCGTCTTGTTCCCTGTTGTGTCTCCAACACCTAGAACAGTGCCCAGCACTGTCCAGTACCTAACTGTTGAATAGATGAATGAGCGTAACCAGAGCTAGCAGGCCCCATCCGTGTAGCCAGAGCTGCTTCAGCCCCCAACGGTGTCTTAGAGCACACCAAGGGCATCTGACCCTGGGCTGGTTGCAGCCTCAGGTCCCCAGTTTCCTCATCTGTAAATTGGGGCTATGGTGAGGTACAGACAGCCTCCTGTGTGGTTTTATGTCCCCTCAGGGTCCTGGGGAGGATGGGTTGGGGTTCTGGAGAGGGCTATCCTCTGAGCAGCCCAGCACCTCCAGCCCCAGAGACAACGGAGGGACCTGGCCATGGCTGGATGAGTAGAGATTGGCTCCTAAGGAGACAGGGTTCATGAAGGGGGTCCCTGAGTCCTAGAACATACTTGAGCCTGATTCACAAACGTGGGCTGGATATTTAAGTCAAAGGGAGAGAGCGAAGGACAGGACAGTCTGGTCAGCAGACCTGGCTGATTCCCACTCTGCTGAACCCGGGCACGACCCTTCCTTGGGTGTGGATGGGGAGGGAGCTGGTTGTGGTCCCTGAGTCAGGACAAGAGACCCTGTACATACAGCCCTGGGTGGGGGTGGGGGAGTCAGAGGCTATTTCTCTGTCCACCTGTTTGTTCACCTACCCATAGTAGAGTGGGGAGCTCACTAAATCCTGGTTGGATGAGCTCCCAGCTCAATCCTCAACCTTCCCCCATCATGGGCTCTGCATCTGGCCCCAATTTTGCCCTGCACCAGAGCAGTGTGAAGAAGGGCACTGGATTGGGAGAAGAGTCCAATTCTGGTTCCAAATTCCGAGTCCACCACTTGCAGCATTGTCATTTAACTTCCAACCTCAGTTTCTACATCTGTAAAATGGGTATAAAAATTCCCATCTTGCAAGGCAGGCAATCAAATGAGATAAAGGGAGAACATGTTTTCATAATGTAGTAAGGTGTGTTTCTCTGAATAAGTATTGGATGTGGTGATGTCTTGCACAGTCCCTGCCCCAGAAGGCTCTTTTCCCTCCAGGCTGGCCCGTTCCCCTCCAGTTGTGCTTGCTGCAGCCAGCAGGTGCTGTCCTAAACACATTTTAGGTGGAGTCTTGTTCTAGCCCAAAGCCCTTTTATGTCATTCCATTCCTACTCCTCAGCCTGGGGCAGGAGTTACAAGGGGAGAGAATTATCGGATCTTCTGGGAGGATCTATTTGGAAGTTTTGGAGATAATAAGCTGCTATCAAACAAGAAAGATTATGGAGGAAGCTATAAAGTTTTCAAGACTTTTAAGGCTAAACTATCACACTCAGCAGACATTTTTTACTTTGACCAGGCTCCCCAGGGCAGGAAAGTGGGGAAAGATGTGGGAGTCCGGGCTCCTGGAACAGTGAAAGGGCAGGAAGTGGGGGCTTTCAGGGCATCAGGCTGGGGAGGGCAGTGCAGTGATTCAGCCCACCCCTGCCTCCTCTGTCATCTGCCACCTTCTGGACCAGGTCCATCTTCCCCTTGTCTGTCTCCTGCCCAGCCCAGCCTCCTGCCTGCTGAAACCCCTCAAGGCTCCCCAAGCAGGCTTGTAGGACCACCCCTGAGTGTCCTGGGCTGGAGTCAGGTCATCTGGGTTCTGTTCCTGAGTCTGCCCCTCTTGGCTAAGTCACTCCTAACCCCAGCTCAGTCCTCAAGGCCTGAAGCCAAGGGGGCAGTGGACCTGGAACAGCAAAAATGGTATGAAAAGTGGGGGAGCTGTAAGGGCAGAGCTGCGCTGCACAGAAAAATTCTTGCAGAATTAGCCTCATCCACTCCCACCATCACCACCAGGGCCCTCTTTTGAGGAGAGAGGAGCCAGCAGCCTCTGCCTGACCTAAGGGGGATGGGATGCGGGGAGGAGGAAGAGTAGGAATACAGCTCGAGGGTGCTGGGTTTAGCTGAGGCAGCCCAGCAAGTACCACGTCTCTCCCTGCACCTGCCGGGCACTGTAGCTGGCTCCAGACACAGTCAGCCTCTTGACCCCAAGGCCCACCCATGATGTATGGGCTTCCTCTTCCTGAGGGCACAGCTCCTGGAGAGGGTGTGGGCCAGGGCAAAGCTCTAACCAGTACCCTGGCCAAATCCCTGGAACCAGCCCTTCCTCCCAGCAGTCAAGCAGGGGCACTCTTGGCCAAGAAGGTCTCTGGACCAGATCGGGACCAGCTCCTAGAAGACACCTTTCCAGGTGCAAGTGGGTGAGACAGAGAGGTACCTGCACAGGCGCTGTGTGCTGGGGCAATTCTCAGTGCGAGTGCAGGGGATGACCAAGAGCTAGACCCCAACCTTGGCCCAGGAGCTCCCATTGTGGGGGCAGAGGAGGAGGAGGTGAAGACACCAGTCTGCCCTCCTGAGCCCCCAACTTTTTCCATCTCCAAGGGTCTGAGGATGGGTGGGCAGTGAATGCACAAGCAGCACCCACTGGCTGGGGAGGGGAAGACTGGGCAGTTGGTAAAGTGAGAGCGGTCAAGACCCTTGCCATTCATCCTTCCAGCCTGTGTCTCCTGGGACACAGGAGATGGAACAGACTTCTCCCACGAGGGTCTCTGAGGCACCTGGTGTGGATACAGGCACAGGTCTGGGTTAGCCAGTTCCTGAGGCATCCGTGTTCTTGACTTGGGACAGAAGGCGGAAAACCCCACCACCGTTCTCACTGTGCCCTGAGCCCTCTGCCTACCCAGAAGTCCCCAAATGGGGGCAGGATGCACAGACTCATTCTCAGGTGGGGAAGCTGGGCTAGAGAGTGAGAGGATGCAAATGGAATCCCAGCCCAGGAAGCAGTTGGCCTTTCGAAGGCTGGGTCTGCCCACCCCAACTGGGCCTCCCCCAGTCACTGGCTGCTGCTCCCCCTCTGCCAGGGTCCTGCTGCAGAACTCTGCACTAATTATATACTCCGAACCGATTCCCCTCTGGGCTGGCTCTCCCTGTCTAGGCTACCCACAGTCCTTCCTGCTTGCGAAGAATAAATCACTCACACTGCCCGGCACCTGGACCCTGCACACAGTAGGAACTCAGTTTAAGCCACAAGACCCAGAACTTGGGGCCTTAGCGGGGGTCAGCTTACCGAGTTCCCACACTTGCAAGACTCCTGCACTCAAGGCAGGACCACAGCCATCTCCATGCTATAGATGAGAAGACTGAGGGCAACTGCCTTGCGGAAGTCCATGGCGAAGTAAAGGCAGGAGGAGGATTCCAGCTGTGGATGGGACCTGCACCTCCTTCAAGCGCAAAAATTCGGGGCACGTGGGGAGGTGGAAACAAGAAGCCCTGTGGCTGCTGTGTGAGGGGAGACACCGCAGGTGCCCCGGGCGGGCATCCCCTCGTCCACGTTCCACCGTCTCAGGCCGGTAGGCGCGCCCGGGGAGGGGTGTTCCTTGCTCCGAACCGCCGTGAGCCTTAGGCCCTACCGCCCCAGGCACCCGCCCGCCCCGCGCCCGCTCACCGATGATGATGGTGCAGGCGCTCACCAGCCCGATCTCCTTCTTGAGCGCCACCCGCTCCGAGGCGCCGGGCCCGGGGCCCGGGCCGGGGGAGGGCGAGGGAGCAGGGCCCGGGTTCCCGCGCCCGCTCGGCTGCTGCGTGTGGCCGGCCATGTCGCTGTCCCGCCGCGTCCCAGCTCCCTGCGCTGCCCCGTCTGTCCGACCAGCCGCCAGTCAGTCCGTCCGTCCGGCTGTCGGTGCGCGCCGCTCTCGCAGCCCGGACAGCGCCCACAGGCGGGCGCATGCGCTGGCGCGGGGCCCTGGCCCCGAGCCCCGGCCCGCGGGGACCAGGGAGGGGCGGAAGGAGGACCGGCCAGCAGCCCCCTCCCCCACCTTCCTTAAAGGGAACTCCCCCCGTGGCCCCCACCCTCCCAACGCGGGCCTAGAAGGAAGGAGAGGATTTGGGGCAGACCTAGGAAGAACTTCCTGGACCCAAGAAGGCCTAGGAAGAAGGCCTGGGGTGGGGGCGGGGGAGCAGGGCTCAAAGGCAGGACTCTCCCTGCCCTCAAGGAGACTGAGGAAGCTGGCAAAAATAATAGCCGTCTGTGTATTGAGACCTGCTGTGCGCCAGAGCTGCCATACTCCTTAAATCCTGGCACGGACCCCTAGAGTGTGTGTACGGGCAGAGGGGTGGAGATTGGGCTCACTCTACAGGGGAAAGCTGAGGCCCCGGGATAGTAAGGAAGGTCACAGAGCGAGTGGCAGGGCCGAAGTGTAAACCCTTTCTGATGCCTCCTTGGCTTCCAGACGCTGATGGGGGTGTGTGAGGTATAGCTCTCGGAGGGGTGGGGGCTTTGTCCAGGATCCCCTGGGGTCAGGAGACCCTAAGCCCCATCATCAAAAGTCTGGGGAGACAGGGTCGGGGTGAAGACTCTGGAGCCCCTAACCGTCATCCAGAGGGGACCCAGTGACTTGTGGCGGTCCTGGAAGGGGTTCTGCTCTAAACCTTACCTTCCCCCGCCCTCCGCCGCCCAGCCCGGCTCTGGACTGGGTCCGGCAGGTTCTACGCGCAGACGCCTGGCCACAGAGTCGGGGCTCAGTGGACTAGAAATCGGGTCTTTGGCGAAGGCCCCTCGTCTCTTGAGTCTCTTTGGCTCAAGAGACGAGGCCACCTCAACTGCCCCGGAAACACGGAGAAGGGGCTGTGGCCCCTGGGGTCGCAGGAGGAGGTAGGGCGTGCAGGGTCCGATGGAGGCTGCCTCCTCCTCCCGGAAGCCGTCCGGACTGTGCAGCCGGGCCGGCGGGACAGACGCACGGGGGGCCGCGTCGGGGGCCACCGGGGCGGCGGGCGGGACGAGCCTGGCACTCTGCGGCCGGCGGCGGAACAGCCTTTGTCCCTTCCTGGCGGCCGCCGCGACGCGCCATCCCCTGCATGTGGATGAGGCCGTGCCGCGCGCCCCGTGCTTCCCCCGCCCGCGGCCTCGGGGCTTGCGGGGTGGGGGTGGGGGTCGCCCTGGTCCGGCGGGCGGACCGGGGGTTAGGGCGGGGTCCGGGGTCGGGTCCCGGGCTGTGGGAGGAGCATCGGGGGGCGGGCGTGGCGGTTCAGGGGGGTTGCGGGTGAGGGCGACCTTCGAAGTCGGGGGCGGGGACTTGGGAGTAGGAGCGGGAAGACCCTGGGGGGACGTGAAGGGGGAGACCGCCCGGCGAAGCTTCAGCCCTTGCGCTCCCGTCGTCGGAGTGCGGCATTCTTGGCGCCCTCCGCCTCCCGCCCCAGAGATGCGTTCAGGCCGAATCTCTTAAAGGAGACTGGCGCAGGCGTGGGGCGGGGAGGCGCACGAGCTGTGCAGACTCTTAATTGTCTTGGGGGGGGGGGTTGGGGGGGTCTGACCCGTTCACTCTCCGCACGCACTTGCCCTTGCAACGCTAGAGTCTGTTGGGAGAGGGTCCTGCCGGGGCTGGTGCCCCTGGGGGTTGGTGGTTTTCGAAGGGGAGCCTCTCATGGCACCTGAAATGTGTAGTCAGTGTTTGAGGAGAAGGGGTGACTCTAGGGCACTGCACAGGATGGAATTTGCATGTTGTTTTCCAGGCCCACAGTTCAGGAGGTGATTTTAGTGGCATAAAGTAGAACCTGCAAACCCTGATGGGAACACAAGATTGGTTGACCATCCGAAAGACAAGCAGTAGAAGTCACCACATAAACAGGAAGAAAAAAAAAGGAAAACCATAGGATCTTCTCAACACATTCAGAAAACAGCCTTCCACGTTTTAAACAAACCAAAAAACTCTTAGCAAATTAGACATAGAAGAGAACTTGCTCATGCCCTCCTGCAGGCCTGCCTCTGTCATAGCTCACTCTGTAGGTTTGTGAACCTTGACACTGTGCATCGCCCCCTCACACCCGGCACAGCTACTTTAAAAAAAAAAAAAAAAAAGAAGAGAACTTTCTCAATCTGATAAAGGTATCTTACCAAACCCCCAAACCCTCCAAGAAACAAAAAACAACAAACAAAAGCCCTACAGCTAACATTGTGCTTAATGTTGAATGCTTTTCCACTGAGACTGGAGATGAGAAAGAATGTTAGCACTCTTTTCTCTACACCACTGGGCTGGTGGTCCTCGCTAGTGCAATAAGGCAAGAAAAAGAAGGAATAAGGCGTAACCTTTTAATGACCAAAATCTGGAATACTGACAACACCAAATGCTGGTGAGGATGTGTAGTTACAGGTGTTTATTGCTGGTGGGAATGCAAAATGGTATAGCCACTCTGGAAGACAGTTTAGCAGTTTCTTACAAATCTAAAATACTCTTACCATACAACCCAGCAATCGTGCTCCTTGGTATTTACTCAAAGGAGTTGAAAACTTATTTCCACACAAAAACTTGCACATGGATGTTTATAGCAGCTTTATATAGAATTGCCAAAACTTGGAAGTAATCTAGATGTCCTTCAGTAGGTGAATGGATAAATTGTGGTACATCCACGTGTGGAATAATACTCAGCACTAAAAAGAAATGCACTATCAAGCCATGAAAAGACACGGAGAAAACTTGAATGCATGTTACTAAGTGAAAGAAGCCAATCTGAAGAAGTATGAAGCTAGGAAAGGAAAATATAAAACTGTCATTTACATATGAAATGATTGGGTAGAAAATCCAAAAAAAATTTATAAACAAACTTAAGGTTAATTAGTTAATTTAGTAAAGTAGCTGATTCTAAAACATATATAAAGAAGAACAAAGTTGGAGGACTTACACTACAGTTAGGGAGACAGGTGCAAGGATAAACAAATCAACTAGGAACAGAATAGAAAAAGAAACAGACCCATCCATCTATGGACTCCTGTTTTATCACCACAAGGTTGACATCGCAGAGCAGGGGAGAGAAGTGGGACAGAGTTTTCAGTAAACGGTGCTGGATCAATTAAGTATCCATATTGGAAAATAACAAAAAAAACCCTCTTCGTCTCTACCTTACACCATACCCTAAAACCAATTCCATGGATGTGCGCATGAAAACAAAATGTATATGTGAAAGGTAAAACAACAAGGCAGCTAGAAGAAGACTTAGGGGAAAGAATAGATTCATTTTCTTACACAGGCCACAAAAAGCATGAGTAAAAAAGTGACAAATTGGACTCCACTAAAATTAGAAACGTCTGTTAATTAAAAGGCATGATTAAGAGAGGGAAAAGTAAGCCACATTTGAGAGAAGCTATTTCAATACATACATCTGATAAAGGACTTGTATCTTAAAAATATGAAAACTACAAATCAAAAGGAAAAAGACTTTAAGTAAGTGCTTCACAAAGGAGGATGTCCAAAT
The DNA here is from genome assembly GCF_965194825.1 of Balaenoptera physalus. Classification (NCBI taxonomy): domain Eukaryota; kingdom Metazoa; phylum Chordata; class Mammalia; order Artiodactyla; family Balaenopteridae; genus Balaenoptera; species Balaenoptera physalus. The sequence continues at coordinate 18,613,575 of NC_138900.1, read as the reverse complement.
GGCTGGTAAGCTTTTGAACAGGTGTTCAACCTCATTAGTCATCAGGGAAATGCAAATTAAAACCAGAATGAGATACCACTGTGCATCCACCAGAGTGCTTAAAATTAAACACCAGCGTCGGCAAGGATGTGGAGCTACCTGAGGCTCTCATACGCTGCGGAGGGAGTGTGCATTGGTGCCACCAGTTTGGAAGACTATTTGGCAATATTTCTAAATCCCTATGGCCCAGCCTCTCCGTTCTGTGTCAGACACCTGCTGGGTACCACCTCAGATCCTCCAGCCTCACCTGGGAGGCCTTGGTTACATTCTCTTCCTTTTCAAGTACAACCTGTGGACACCTCCCATCACTCTCCCCTCCCCAGGGCTTCTCTGCTACCCCTTGAGGCATGAGACAGTGAGGGATGAAACTGGTACCCACAAATTTGTAACCAAAAATGCAGGGGAGTTAGCACACTTTGGCCTGTCTTTTGACGATGGCAGGTGGAAGCCAGTGGACAAATTCTCCCCCATTCCTCATCCCAGATGGACTGTCATGAATCCTATTCATTATAAAGCCTCTTGCAAGAGGGTCCCAACAGCCCAGCAATCAGATGCTTTTGGCACCAAGCTGTGGTCAGTTCAGAAACTCATCCTTGTATTGGCTCTCTTGTCTTCCCTGCCTCACCCCCTTTCCCCTCACTCTTGATTCCCTGTGATTGCACCCCCTGATTGAAAAGCACCACCTAAGCTTTTGCCTCGGGCTCTGTTTCTGGAGAGCCCGGGGCTAAGATACACTCCCAGGTATATACCCAACAGAAATAAATACAGCAATGCACTGAAAGATGTTTACAACGTTATTCATAGCACCACTTTTCACGATAGCCCCAACCCAGAAACCATTATTAGTAGAATGGATAAATATATCAGAGTACATTCAAATCCTGGAGTCCTGTACTGCAAGGGAAATGAACAAACTACTACCACGCCACAACCTGGATAAATCTTATAGACATAATATTGAGCAAAAGAAGCCGAATATGATATAAAATTCTGGGATAATCTCATTCATGAGAGGTGCTAAAATGGGCAAAATTAATGTATGATGCTAAAAGTTAAGATAGAGGTGCTCATTGGAGGTGGAGACTGGAGAGGGGCACCAGGAGAGCTCTGGGGTGCTGGTCATGTTCTGTTTCTTCATCTGGGTGCTGGTTATACGAATATGTTCAGTTTGTGAAAACTCATCAAGTGGAACACTTAGGATTTATACAGTATTTTGTATGTAGGTTATGTTCACTTCAACAAGAATAGGACATTGAACATGTCCTTTCAGGGTCCCTGGGTGGGACAGGATCCGAGTGGGGGGGGTCCTTGGGTCTGTTCTTTCTCCGCCAGCTCCTCAAGGTCATTGAACCTGCTTGGCGCCCCCATGCCTGTTCTGGCCTTAACTCCCTTCTCTTGTTAACTCACATTCTAACCTAGGTAGCCACTCAGGCAGCCTGTTTCTCCTTGGTTTCCACTATCCTGATGCCAAGCCGCTCCCTAATTCTCAAGCAACTCTTTGCTGATGGTTCTTGGGAACCCCTCTCTGTTTCTGTCTCCTGGGGCTCTCAGCCTTGGACATAGTTGCTGCCCCTTTGTGTTTCCTCTCTCCCCTCTCTGCACCCTCCCTGGACGGCCACTGCTCACGTCCAGCCCTAACACTGGTAGGCCCAGGGCAGGAGTCCAAATGAAAGCTCCACATGGTATATGCCTAAATATTTAGTGAAAGTCCCCTCTTCCAAGGTCACTATGGAGCAGAGAGTGGAGAAAGCACAGTTATGGGGAAACCGGGCTCCTTGGACACTGTCCTTGGTGATCCGGGGCAGCCAACTTTAAATGAAAGCTTCGTCTCTTTTTCTGGTTTCTCAGGGCGGAGGCTATGACTGCCCCCCTACATGCATGTGCATGTGTGTGTACACACACACACACACACACACCACCACCACCACCACCACTCTTAGCCCAGCATCTTCTGACTTGGGGGGCCCTTGTATTACACCTGTTCCTCTCCCGCAATTCTCCTCTGTGCAATTAGTTATCAAACTTTAAAATATTCTGTGAGACTGACATTTTTTAAAAACTCTTTGTATTTGGTTCTGGTGACATTCTGGATCTGCATGGTGTAAGGGTCCATGGCAGGGACCACCTTGCCCAGGGCTCAGCCTGCACATTCAGTGCTTCTAGAATGATCAAATGAAGAGTGTGTCACCACACCGAGCCATCACCCACTCCCTCCTGGGATGGGGACCCAGATCCCAGTGTCCACTCCCAGAGCTCTGACGGCCTCCATCCTCCACACCATCCTCCCCCGCCCCAATACACTCTACCACCCACCGTATCCTCTAGACTGACTGATGACAGCTTCTTCGCCACCCCAGCGTTGCTCCAAAATGCAAATCAAATCCTCTCCCCCATCCCAAACTGTCCCTGCTCAATGCAGCCCTGGGGGTGAGGACCAACCCCCTCCACGGAGATGTTTCTGCGGGGAGACCATTTAACTAACAGTCCAAACGGGGACCCTTTTGAAAATGCAAAGGGGTGCTGTTAATAATTACAGCAGGATGACAGGTGTAAACCAGATGCCTGAGCAAACTGGGATGTGTGGTCACCCTCTTGAAAGCCACTGTCCCTGGCTCTGCATGCTCAGATGTCAGTCCCCACCTTGCCTTGCCCATGCTGGCTGCCTGGCCTGCAGCCCCTCACACACACCTTCATGCTCACGTGCGTCCCTTGTGAGTCAGCCTGCTCACCACCTTCTCCAGGAAGACGTCCTGGTCCCCAGACGGGACCACGAGCCTCTTCTGTGCCCACCTCGCCACCTCTCCTTACTGCTTCTCTCCCCGCTGGGCCAGATGCTCCTCAAAGGCAACCTGGCCTTCCTCCCAGCATAGTCCTCAGTGCAGGTTCCCAGGTGTCTGGCCTGGGAACTGAGAGATACAGGTTCTAGCCCCAGCTCTGCCCCCGACTTCTGAGCTGGATGAGTCACTGAACATCTGTGAGGGGGAGGGAGCGGGGGCGGGTTCTCATCCCTCAGTGCCACAGCTGTCCTGGGGGGCAGCTAGCCCAGGCCCTGGGGTTCCTGGGCCTACTAGTCAGAAGAGGGAAAAGGAGGGGACAGGTGACCTGTTGGTGAGTCTGGGACTCTAGTGTCCTCCTGTGTCACCCCATGTCCTCCCCTGAGACCCTCATAAGCACAGCCCTGTGCAGTCCCCTGTAGGTGGGGTGGGGACCGTGGGTAACAGGAACCAGTAGAGAACATGAGAAGCTGGGGCTTGGGCCTCTGCTCTGGAACTGGGCTCTCCTCTCCCTTCTGGTTGTCCCAGCCCCAAATCCTACGGGGCCAGCCTCCTGAACCTGGACCCTCCGCCCTGGGCAAGGACATCTGCCATTCCAAAAGGCGCCACCAGAGGGCAGCCTCCCTCACCAAGAGATAGACCCTGTGGCCTGCCCCACTCTGCCATCAAGGAATCCAGGCCCCTGGCGGACCCTGTCCTAAGGTGTTGGCCCGGGCTGGCCAGGCTTCTTGGGACCAGAACCCAGCCTCTCTTGGGACCACTGGAGTTAGCTAGGAGCCAGGGAAGTCCTTCCCAAGGGCTGCCCAGGCTCCCTCCTGTTTGCTGCCTGAGTGGGGAGCCTTGCCTCCTGGCCCTAGAGATGCAGGGGAGGCCCCGGGGGCCGTAGGTGCTGGCCTGGGTCAGGAAACTCATAGTGAAACCAGAGAGATCTCGTAGTGAAATTCATTCCGCGCAGCACACCTGCCTCGGGGCAGGGCTGGGAGGGACTGGGAGGCGATAGAGCCTCTGCGGTGGCGGGAGGGCCCAGAGCCTTATCTGATGGGCCCTGGCCTTTCTCACAGCTGAGCGGAGCTGCCCTGACAGGCCGACCAAGGCCTGGTGGGCAGGGGCTCTGCAGGCCCCAGGGGCCCAGCTTCCCCACCTGCCCAATAGGCAGGGAGTCAGTGAGCCTGGGAAAGGTGCGGGCGGAGGAGTGGGTGCAGCTGGCGAGGGGTGCCCAGGCAGGCCCCTCGGAGACCCGGTGCCTCAAAATACCGGGAAATGTCAAAACCAGTTACAAAACATTGGGGCAATCTAGGCGTGTACTTGTAACGAACTAATGCTTTTAATGTGAAAACAAGACTTTGCACGTCACCAGATACTCTTTGGATTTGAGACACATCAGCCCCTGGGACGCTGCAGGGCCTTATTACTCCACGAGTGGGGACTGTCCTCCGTCTTGCGGGCGGCTTGGGGACCATGCGTGGAATGTCACTGGGGGACCACACAGAAAGTCTGAACATGGGGCCCTGTGGACAGGACGGCTCTCTGGGGGCCCCCCACCACCTGGATCCCCCTCCTGGGGGGGCACTCCCTGTGCTGACTGGTGCCAGAGCTGGTGGGGAGGGCAGGGGTCTGACGCCCCTGGGTTGTGGACGGTGACCCACTCTGGAGAAACGCAGGCCCACCTACTTTTCCAGGGACCCTGTCCAGATGGGCCTGCTGGATCCTGGGTGCCCTCAGAAGGGTCCGGGGAGGAACCGTTTCAATGTCACAGGGGTCTCCCAACCCCTGGCCCCCGGCCACCTTCCTGGGACCACCTCTTTGGGCCCAAGACACCAGCCACTCTGGGTGGGCTGGGCTGAGGTCTCCATTAGGGGAGGATTCAAATCTGGCCTTGCCACCCATGTCCTGATATGAGTCACCAGTGGGGCTGGGAGCCTCAGGCCCACTCAGCACCATCACCAAGGGCCCTCGGGACCAACGGCTATTGGAACTCTTTCCCAAGAGGAAGATGGCGCGTTCTCTTGGGTCCATCTTACAGGGAGGAAGACATGTGAAGTGGGGATTCTCAGGGCCTCATGGGTGGGGGTCAGCTTGGCCAAGGGTGGGTCCTGCTAAGAGGGAGGTGCTGGCCTAGCCAAGCCATGGGATAGGATCAGGACATTGTCTGGGGGGTAGATGGGAGTGGGGCCGGCAGTGTGTTGTCTTCCCATTTTCTTTTTTTCTTTTTAAATATCTTTATTGGAGTATAATTGCTTCACAATGGTGTGTTAGTTTCTTCTGTATAACAAAGTGAATCAGCTATACATATACATATATCCCCATATCCCCTCCCTCTTGTGTCTCCCACCCTCCCTATCCCACCCCTCTAGGTGGTCACAAAGCACTGAGCTGATCTCCCTGTGCTATGTGGCTGCTTCCCACTAGCTATCAATTTTACATTTGGTAGTGTATATATGTCTATGCCACTCTCTCACTTCATCCCAGCTTACCCTTCCCCCTCCCCGTGTCCTCAAGTCCATTCTCTACCTCTGCGTCTTTATTCCTGTCCTGTCCCTAGGTTCATCATAACCTTTTTTTTTTCTTTTTTTTTTTTAGATTCCATATATATGTGTTAGCATACAGTATTTGTTTTCCTCTTTCTGACTTGTCTTCCCATTTTAAAGGTGGAAAAGCTGAGGCATGGAGTGGAAATAATCAGCCCAAGGTCACATAGCTGATAAATGCGGAGCTGGGATAATCAGATCCAGAAACTGCAACCCCTGGGAGGCGTGGGCCTCCTGGTCCTGGGGCTCCTCACCCCCATCCTGCCCTGGGGTCCCTCCTGTCCCTCAGCCCAGTCTGCCGGTTTGATGGGCAGAGACCCTGGTCTGCTGATGGCCCTGCTTGGACCCACAAGGCTTCTTCTTCCCAGAGCTGCCTGTGGTCTTGCAGGGAGGCCCCCAAATAGGTCAGAGGATGTTTGACCCCTGCTGTGCTCTCACGAGGCCCTGGAACCGCTCACACCTCCCTCAGGGAGCCACTCGCAGACCCCTGCCCTGGACTACACTGCCCGGTTCTTCTCTGTCCTGTCCATGGCCCCTGTCCTCCTTCTGCCCCTGCGATGCCCCTGGGGCTCCCTCCAGGGCCACCATCCCTCACTCAGTGATTTGTGGTCTGCAGTTTCCACTCCTCGCTGCCCCACCCTAAGGCCCAACTCCCCTCAAGCCAATGGTCCCATGGGCAGTACCCAGCATCTTCCTTCACGCCCAGGGCCCCTACATTTCCTTATCCAGGGGGGTACCCTCATCTGCTGCTCGGGCAAGAACGCTGGGGCTTCCTCGTCTCTCCCCTATCCCCCACCTCCCGTGAGCACTTACATCTGGTCAATCCAGTCAGATTCATTGCCCCTTCTATAAAGAATCTTATAATTCTTGCCATCCCCAAATAAAATTCATAGATAATATAACCTACAGTCATAATTTTTAAAAAATCAATATAATGACCTATCTTTAAAACAAGGGAGAAATAAAAGGAATGTAATTTATAACTTCAAATGTGTATTTGATTTGAAAAATGCTTGCGTGTGACCTACAGAGGACTCAGATACTGGTTGTGTAGCATCGTCGAGGCTGTAGCAGCTGCAGACGCAGACGGGTCAGAGCATCCTTCCAGGCTCAGATGGCTGCTGGAGCCACGGCTTAGGGATGCGGTTTTCCAAAATGGCAAGCAACTCTTGGTAAATGTCCAAACGAAACAAGGTTCCATTTTCCTTAGATTGCTGCATCCCTAGGAAATTCTGTATTTGGAAACCATGTAAAAAGAAAGCAGGTTCCGGGCTCTGATCATTACCAACAGGGTTTTCACCTTGGCCGGGACTCCTCGGCCTCAGTACTACTGACGCGCTCTTGTGCACTGTGGGATGTAGGTGGCATCCCTGGCCTCCATCCACTAGATGTCAGTAGCACACCCAGCCCAGGTGGTGATGATCGGAAATGTCTCCAGACTTTGTCAAAGGTCCCCCCGAGGGGCAAAATCACCCCCAGTTGTGAACTACCCGCCTACCCGAGTGTCCGGTGGGATCTTCAGACACTGTGTGGGCACAGGATGACTTGCTGCTGGGCAGGGCAGCCCTTACACCCAGGCCCCATCGACAATGCCAGTAGCACCCCCATTACCACAACACCCAGGTTCCCCTCCATTTCTCAAACACCCCGTGGGAGAAGCACAGCCACTGTGAGGGCCTCTCACCCACCTGGTTCTCTGATCCGGGGGCGCAGCCAAGCCGAGAAGTCCCTTCCCCTTGCCCGCACACACTGTAAGACATGCGTCCTGATTTCTCCCTCAGGCCCCGTCACCACTGCCTCACCGGCCCTTGTAGGGACATCTGGCCCGCCCCCGCTATGGCCCCCAGGGCCCCTGTGCTCCAGCCTTGCCCACCTCGCCCCTCCTGCCTCTCCCTTCCAGTTCCTCAGGGTCTCGTCCTTCTCAGTGCCGTTTCCTCTGCGTCATTACCCTGGAATTCCGTCTGCGTCCTTGGTCTGGAGGAGCTTTCTCAGCCCAGGTGTCTTCTCCAGGGAGCCCTCCCTGACCGCCCCCTCCCCCGCACGGCCTGGGCCAGCGTTTCCTTCCAGGTGTCCCAGCCCCCAAGGCAGCGTCCACCCAGCACACGTTTCTCACCTGCCCCCCGCCCCGTCCCAGAGTCTGGCTCCAAGAAGGTGGCATGGCTGAGACTGCGACTCAGTTCAATCCTGGTTTCATCCGCTGAGGCCTCCAGTGTCCACCCCACAGACTGGAGGAGACGCCTGCTGAGGGGCAGGCCTGGGAGGCCAGTGGGTTACAGCCCCCGGGGTGGGGGGCACCCGGAATCTCGTCTCCCTGCCCGGAGCTTCTGCCTCTTCTCCCACAGGATTGTGGGAGGGTGGTGGCTGGAAGCGTCGGGGGGACATCAGAATTTCTCTCTCTGAAAGTGTCTACTGGGGAAGGGCTGCTGCAGTCCAAAGTGGAGCTGGGGCTGAGGACGAGCACTGGGGGGGCAAAAGGGACCCCAGTCCAGCTCCTGGCATCTACCCCTTGAGGAGCCGGAACTTCCAGCCCCTAAGGTGTCCCTGGGGCGTGGAGCACCGGGCACAGGCAGCAGCCAAAGGCATCCTGAGCTGGCCTTCACCTCAGTCCTTGTCTCCCCACAAGCCTGCCGGTGCCTGAGCAAGGTTCGTGCCCTGCAAGCAGGCGAGGGCCGTGGGCAGCACAGGGAAAGGCTGCAACCACGCCTACTTGGCCACCCCTCAGCCCTTGGCACCCCATCCCGTCCTGTGGGTGCCTGGCTTCTGGGACACCTCCTGTCTGCGGTGCAGGGGCTGGAGGCCAGGCCGAGGGGGTTTGGGGAGGGGTGCGCTGATGGGTGAGGCCATCTCAAGCAGGCAGAGCTGGGCGCACAGCGGTGAGAGACGCCCGGGTCCGGGGAGGATACAGGAGGTGGAGGCCCTGACACTCAGCAGCCTAGGAAGTGAGGCACCAGCAACTCCTGTCTCTGTCAGCTCCTGTCAGGCCTCAGTGCCCCCAGCTGGGAAATGGGGAAAGTGACCTCTGCCCTCCTCTCCTGGTGGCTATTGCAGGAGAAGGCCGGCAGCATACCTGAAATGGGTGCCTCCAGCTCCTCTGAGTCTGGGGTCCCAGGCCCCAGGCCCCGCCCTGTGCCGCTGGCCACGCGTGCCCCATGCCTCTGTTGGAAGTGTCCACCAGGCCTTTCCCGCAGCTCCTCGGGCTTCTCTCAGTGATGCAGGCAGCCTGGCCCTGGCTCAGCTGAGGTACCTCTTGGCCAAGGCAGACGTGCCCACTCCTGGGCCTGGCCTGGCTCCCAGGCCCCTTTCCTCCTCCTGGCGTCCTCAAGGGTCACCGCGCTCATTCGTGCGGGCGTTGCCCATGGGCTGGTTCTTCCTGGGCTTCTGGTCAGGATGGTGATCTCCTGGGTTCTTGCTGGTTCTCGACCTTGGTCTTGTGCCCCCGCCCTGGTTTGTTTTTATCAGCAGTATCTGTGACGCCCAGCGGGAGGGGATGGGCAGGGAGCCCAGGGCGTCACTGCAGTCTCCCCTCCAGGCCTTCCTCCCCAGGGGAACTAGCTGGTCATGGTGCACCTGGGTGGGTGTGGGGAGGCTGGCGGGTGGGTGCCGACCCCCGCTGGGGCTCTGGTGAAGACCTTTTGCCTGGAGGGCCCAGGGACACCCCATGGGCCCCATGTGGCTCTGTGACTGTGTGTGGGAAGGACGAGCCTTGAGAGAGGGTGTGAGAGTGAGCGTGTGGGTGTGGACCCGGAGACAGGGATCGTGAGAATGTGAGTGGGTGAGACCAGGGGGCAGGGGTGCCCTTGCTGTCTGGGACATCCCCTGGGGAGAGAGTTCAGGGAATGGGGAAAACAGTGTATCAGGAATGCTGGCCACTAGGTGTCACCAGGAGCCCAAGGGACAGATGAAAGGCCCCAGGTGAGGGGCCAGAGCCCCTCCTCACCCCCAGGCTTGCCCCCTCCCACGGGCAAGGGGCGCTCCCTGGTCTGTCAAGGCATCTGAGCATCCACTAGCTGTGTTTAGCCTGTGGGGTGGCATTGCCCCCTCCAGGAGGAGACATTCTCCATGGAGGCCACCTTGTTCCCACCTCCTACCCACACAGACCCAGCTGAGGACAGAGCTAGTGAGTGGTGGGGAGGCAGCACCAGCTCCCGGCCACCCGGCCCCTCCCTGGCGCAGCTGCCTTGCTATGGGGGAAGGGGGAACCTTTTTGCCAGCACTTCCAGGTGAGCACTTTGACTGCACACTGGCCTGCCTGCCAGGTAAAGGAGGAGGGTAGAGTCCCACTTGCCCCTGCCCGCCTGCCCCGGTCCAGCTCAGCAGTTAGATTCCCACAGCCCTACTCCAGCCCTCTCAGGCCCAGTCCCCCCACCCTCTTGCCATGCACTCACTTGTGCAATGCTCGGCGAGGACCTACTGTGTGCCAGGCGCTGGGGATGCAGCCACAAACAAGACGACTGGACTCCACCCCACGGAGCTTGCATGCTACAGAATGCTAAAGTCTCCCATAAATGAACCAGAGAATTTGTGATGGGGACTCTGTCACACAGGAAAACAATCATGGAGGAACTGGGAGGGCCATGCGGGCGGCTCTTTTGGAGGGTCTAGGGAGGGCTTTTGTGAACAGGTAATGAGGAGGATCAGTCATGTGAAAACTGGAGAGAAGAGCATTCAGGACAGCTGGACCAGTATGTGCAAAGGTCCTGAGGCAGGAACAAGCTGAACCTGTTATTAGTGAAACACCTAGGCCTGTGTGGATGGGATGCAGTGATAGAGGTTGGAGGGTGGGAAGAAACAGACTACCAAAGGCCTCGGGCTACATTGTCGTCTTCTCCCCAAGGACACTCGATGTGGAGAGGTCCTCGGGGGCTATCCCCTCTGCAGAGCAGTGGAGCCTTCCTGCTGGGATGTGGCTGAAGGGCTTTGTCCTACCTGGGGCTGGTAGTGGCTGGTAAGGAGTGGATGCCACAGCTTGTGGTGTATCCAACAGGACCTCATATCTTTGTGGTCTGAGAAGCAGTTAAAACCCCAGAGGGTCTTTCCCCGCTGGTTGAGGGCTCCCCACGGCAGGACAGGGCTGGTCTGTCTCCAGGCTCCTGGATAGTGTCTTCTTGGCTGGGAGCAAAGTCAGAGGGAGTAGGGCAGAGGGAAGGGCACCAGAGTTCCTGTCTGGAATCTCTCCACCTCTGAATGAATGAATGGGGATGAGTGGGTCAAGGCTGTCCCCATCCCTCCTGACCTTGTCTGGCCACCGCAGGACCATCCTTGGGCCTTAGCGCCCATCTGCCCCGGCACAGAGCCAAAGGCCTAAACCAGGTGTGTCTGCCCCAGAGGTCCCCAGACTTTGTCATGCTGTGCTTGGTGTGTTGTGGCCATACCCCCTGGAGGGAATTATAGGGAAATGGCCCTCATGGGGAGGTTCCTAGGGCCAATCTACGCTAGAAGTTGTCAGCCAGGCTGGGGCCAGGCTGGGGCCATGCTGGGGCCAGGGTGGCAGAGCCACTGCCCACCGCACCTCTGGCCCCGCTTTACGCCCCTGTGAACCATGTTCTACATCCAGCAAATCACATTTTATGACTTCAGGCAAACACAGCAAGGCATGAAATGCGGGCAACGTGGTGTGCCCCATGTGTTATGTGCAGGCACTGGGAACATGCAGGCGGATGCAGGAAACCACATGGCAGGGTGGGACCAGCTGTAACTGTCCTGCTCCCTCTGGGGTGGTGGGGAGCTGGTGGGCTGTTGGGTGGAGATGCCCTGTTATCAGGGTCTCCCCGTGTCAAGGCCCGAGTGGTGAGGCAGCACTTGCCCTGGGAGCCCCTCACATAACATGCCCTTTTACCGGAGGGCATGAACTCAGCCCTCGCCAAAGGGCTGGGCCCCAGGGGACCGCAAGGCTGCCCAGCTCTGAAGTGGACCCTCTCTCCTTTTTGCCTCTTCTGGTTTCCAAGAGGTATTTAAATCAGAACCCAACCTAAAGTAATATTGTATGCCTGGCAGGAGATAATGGGGTTAAAGCCCAATGAATTGTTCTAAAAGCAGATCTAACTGAGACACACTCATAAATAGACTCCTAGAGCTGAAAGGTCAAAATCAGCCTGGAGATTTAAAATATTTTTGGAGAAATATCTTCAAAAGTTCAGTACTTAAAAGCAATGCTCTTTTGAGGAGGAAGGTGGGAAGCTGGGAGCATCAAATTTTGGGAATCCCTGGAGAGACCTGAAGGAACCCCAGGGTTCCTTAGCTCACAATTTGAAAACCATGCATATCAATCCACTGCTCCCTGCAGGGAGGAATCCACTGAGGCGAAGGGGACCCCTTTCCCTCACAATGGCTAATAGAGCCAGTCTGCAGTACCTATGTTCCCAGCAGGGGTCACTGCTAGGAGGCGTCCCCTGTCAGGCCCTGGTGGCATCAACGACAGCTCCAGACCCCAGTGTGCCACGTGCCTCTGCCTCAGTGCCAGTGACCTCGAACCTAGGTATGCTCTGAGCCAGGGGCCACCACATGCCTTCCCAGTGGACAGAGCTGCCCTCTGGCCGTGCTGCCAGCTTGGCTGGGGTTGATCAGAAGCCCTCAGCTCTAGGAGAGCTGCCAGGGCCAGGGCCATAGGGACTGGTAAGGGTTTCTGGCTAAGCCCGGATCAAGCCATTCCAGGGGACAGCTGGAGTGTCTCTCCAGTCAGCGCCTGGAAGGGGGCCAGCCCAGCCCCGGGCCTGAGCCAAACACATGTGAGTACACGCAAACGCACACACACAATGCTCCCACGTGCACATAATCACACACAGTTCACTCATGCACAATCACGTGTTCACACACGTACCCAGTGCACATAAACTCACACAAATAACATGTGCACACATAGCCACAAGCACATGGATGTACACACCTGCGAATACACATGCGCACACACACAGGCACACACACACTCCCCTCTCTCTCTCCCCAGGCAGCCTCCAGGATGGATGGAGAAACACCTTTGGGTCCAGTCTGTTTGGGGTGAGTTCAGTTTGGGGAGGTGCCCTTCATCCTCTTGGTCGCGGAGGCTCCCCAGCTCCGGGCAGGCCTTGGCCCGGCCTGGACTTGTGGATGTGTGTGTGGGGGACGAGTGAGGCGGAGCTGGAGTGTCTGGCCGCCTCTGGGAGGGCTCTGGGCAGAGGCTGGGGCGGGAGCGGGGTGGATGCACTACATCTTTCTGGGGAGGGAGCGAGCTGGAATGGCGCCTGCATCCCACAGAAGCCAGCTGGGTATAGGACCCGAGGTGGGGGGGCTGCCTGATTCTGGGGTGAACAGGTAAGACTGGGGGAGGCTTCTGAGGGTCACTGCAGCTGTGCACCCTCCCCCAGGAAGCCAGCCCGACCCTCAGCCTGCAGTTCTCTCGAAGAGGATGTTGGGTTTCTTGACTCCTCAGTTCCCAGCTCCCCCAGGTTGGTCGTCTCAAACCTGTGAGGGCTTCGGGTGCTGGAGCACGCAGCTGCCCAGGTCCCTGTTGTCCCCCTGGCCATGCAGACCCAGGCATGTTGGACCATCAGCCCAAGGATGATAACGGAAATCACTTGTGGTATGACAGTTGGTCCCCTGCCTGTCGAAGGACCTGGCGCCATGAGAGGGGCTCTGTAGCCCCCAGCCCCGCATCCCCAGGAGCCTGCTCTGGGGTGGGCTCTGCTGAGTCCAGCTTGCTGACCACCAGCGCATGTCCATAGCCCTTGGCAGGGGACAGAGTTCTGTCACCTCCCCCACCAGATCAATACCTCCAAGCCTGCTGTCAGCAAATCTTTGACCTCTGACCCAGCCATGCACTGTGACCCCTGAACCTCTCGGCATTTCCACCAATCCTTGCCCTGGTCTCTGGGGTGGATGAGGGGTGACCCATGGCTCCAGCCCAGGCTGTGAGGGGAGGGAGTGTGAGGCCCTCAGTCTCCACGGCCCAGCCTCTTCCCTTCACTCCACACTCAGGGCTGCGGTCAGCGGCTGGCCCGGGGCAGGCGGGTGGCCGGCTCTGCAAGGGGGCCCTGCCGGGCAGGGGAAGATGCTGGGCCTTGGAGCTGAATACGCAAGAAGCCAAGGGCTGTGAATGAAGGATTCGAAGGTTCCTTTCTGGGGCCCAGGGGCCTTTGAGGTCCAGCCATCAGGGAAGGGACTCTGGGCTCCCTATCTCCTATCTGAGGCCTACTAAGGCATCCCCCTACCCTGCCCCCTGCAAACTGCTGTGCATCAGGCCAGGGACCTGAGGCTCAAGACCCCTACCCTCGGCATGGTCCTGGCTGAGAAGGGGGCTAAGACCGGAAGGAGTGCAGCTAGGGATGGCTTGTAGCCTACGTTGGCCCCACCTGCCCATAAACCTCTACGGGATGGAGGGACCCTGGCTTCCCCATCCAGTGGGTCCCCTCCCTGCAGCCATCCTCCTGACCAATCTGTGTCCCAGGTCTGTGTCTCAGCCCTGAGCTGAGAATGAGGAAGAGGCTGCTTAGAGCCCCCTACTGAGTTACCTGGGCTGGTCCCCTTCGGCTCAACCAGGCGTGTCACTGCTCTGGCCACCCTGTCCTACCCACCCAGCCTCCTCCAGCCTGGGGGGTGTTTAGCCCATTGTCCCATTGAAATCCCCTGTGAACCCTGGGGGCCTTATCCCCTGAATCACCGTGGGATGCAATCTGGGGAGTCCTGGGCTCCCAGGCAGATACTGCTGTCACAACACTCAGCCCCCAGAGGGTCTGGCCAGGACAACAGAACCTGCTGGTCACTCACCGTGTGACCCTTACCTGGTTGCCTTTCTTGGCACCTGGAGTGTCTCCACACTGGCTCCTGCTTCTAAGAGGGGACCCCCTCCCCCACATGGGTGTTCTGAGGGGGCCATGGGGCCCAGCAGCCCTCTGTCCTGGGTCCGTCTGGGTCTGCAGTAGTGGGAAGGGCGATGGCCCAGGAACTCCAGCAATGAGACATCCCCCCAGGAGAGGAAGAAGAGAAGGGGAGGCTGAGGAGGAAAGGAAGTGGGGAGAGGAACAGAGAAGGAGGATGACCAGGGGCCGCCCACTAAGACGGGAGATGCAGGCGAGGAGTGCATGGAGGTGGGGAGACAGAGAGGCAGGGAGGAGGGGCACGCCCGGATGTGGGCTCAGGTGGGCCTGACCCCAGGGTTGCCTCCCTGGGGCATTCTCAGGTGCCAGGAGGGACGCGCCCGGCCTGGGATGGAAGACTGGTTGTGCTGGCCCAGGCTGGTAGGTGCGTTGGCAGCAGGCCCTGAGGTCGGTGGGTGGGCTGGGGTAGGGCTGGGGGACCCAGGAGGCCCCACCACAGCATCTGAGGCCCACCTCCCACACTTGCATTGGCCATGCCCTGGGCCACAACTCTGCCCGCCAGTTCCTTCTCTGCTTGGGACCTGGAGCAGTCAGGTGGAAACAGCCTGCCTCAACCCAGCCAGGGGGTCCTGGATTGGGGGAGGTGGGGGCACAACAGCAGTAGTGGTTGCATGTGCTGGGTGACCCCTCTTCGCCCGCCATGAGCTAAGCTGGTGCGTGGTCACCCCAGCCAGACCCCGGGAGCTGAACCTGAGAAAGGGGAGAGACTCACACAGTACACTCAGGGGACAGAGCTGGACTTGAACCTCAGGCAGGGAGTTTCAGGGCACCAGGTGGGAAATCCTGCTGCAAGTGCAGACACAGTTCGCCACCGGTCTCTGGTTGGCACATGGCTCTCTGGGTGAGGGCCAGAGAGGGGAAATGCGCCCCAGGCTCGCTGGGCCCCTGGGGCTTTGGGCAACATCCGGGTGGGTGCAGATAGTGCCAGCACCCTGGTCCCTGAGGTGCCTGCGCCCTGCACTGCACCCCCTGTGACGTGGCCGCACAGGGAACCCAGGTCCTTCCTGATGACCACTCCTGGGCTCCTCAGGCTCCCTGTGGAGCTGCAGACTCTGCACGTGCCTGATGGTCAGCCTCTCGGACACAGGCACACAACACACACAAACCACACACCACACACAGACCCACACACCACACACACACTGACACACAGACCCCAACCGCATACAGACCCACACACCACACACAGTACCCACACCACACACAGACCCATACACCACACACACAACCACACACCACACACAGACCCACACACGACACACAGACCCACACACCACACACAGATCCCACACACCACACACACAACCACACACCCACACACCACACACAGACCCACACACCACACACACAAAATCACACAGACCCACACACCACCCACACAGCCACATACCACACACAGACCCACACACCACACACAGACCCACACACCACACACAGACCCACACACCACACACACAATCACACAGATCCACACACCACCCACACACCCACACACCACACACAGACCCACACACCACACCCACAATCACACAGATCCACACACCACCCACACACCCACACACCACACACAGACCCACACACCACACACAGATCCCACACACCACACACACAGCCACACACGACACACAGATCCACACATGACACACAGACCCACACACCACACATAGACCCCACACCACACACAGACCCACACACCACACACAGACCCACACACCACACCCACAACCACACACCACACACAGACCCACACACCACACACACAACCACACACCACACACAGAATCACACACCACACACAGACCCACACACCGCACACACAGCCACACCACACACAGACCCCACGCCACACACAGACCCACATACCACACACAGACCCCACACCACACACAGACCCACACACCACATACGCAGCCACACCACACACAGACCCCACGCCACACACAGACCCACACACCACACACACAACCACACACCACACACAGACCCACACACCACACACACAACCACACACCACACACAGACCCACACACCACATACAGACCCACACACCGCACACACAGCCACACCACACACAGACCCCACGCCACACACAGACCCACACACCACACACAGACCCCACACACCACACACACAATCACACACCACACACAGACCCACACGCCACACGCACACCCACACACCACCCACAGAATCACACACCACACACAGACCCACACACCTCACACAGACACCCACGCCACAGATACCCACACCACACCACACACAGCCCCATACAACACATAGACACAGACACCACACACAGACCCCAATACCACACACAGACACACACCACACAGACCTCCATACCACACGCTAACACAGACACCACACAATGCCCACATCACACATACCACAGTGATACAGGCCACAGACACACACACCATACACAGACCCACACAGCATACACTGACACACAGACCACACTGATACGGCCCACAGACACCACACACCACACAACGACACAGCCCACAGACACGCACACAACATGATTGACCCTGCCCCACCTGCCACACGCCCCGCCCTACCATGCACACAGGCTCACAGTGCCAGCCAAGTCACCCTGCAGGAGCCCTGGGGCCACGTAGCCCTTCCCCCGTCCCCGAGGTTCCTCAGCCTCCACTTGGCAGAAGCCAGAGCTCAGGGGAGGGCAGGGTGTCCTCAGCTGAATGCCTGATGGGAGAAATTCAGAGGGGAAGCCAGGGCTTCCAGGGGCACTTCCCGCGGGGCCAGGACTTGTCGGGGGTTTTGGGTGCACTCAGGGGTGGGTGACTGGATGCTGAGGCCTGAGGCTGGGGGATGTCCCCACACTTCCTGCATCCTCAGGGTGGGGTCTCTCACCTCCTTGGGACTGCTTCTGCCACCCCCCCTGGGGTATATGTGGGCCCAAAGAGGCCCTGGTCTTTGACTCCACCCATACCCCTTCATAGCAGTCCTGCTGGGCCCCCACCCTGCTGCCCTCCTGGCTTGGAACACAGGAGTTCAAAAGGAGGGGTCCCAACATCTCGAGCCCAGAACAAGGGGCTTGGCCCCTAGGGGTCACCCGTGGCCTGGGCCAAGACCCACCACCCGCTCCAGGGCATGAGGCCTTTCCCAGACCCTGTGGCCAGGCCAGTCTCGGTTCCCCGAGCCTGAGCTGGTCGGAGCAGAGGTCCCATCTTGAAGAGCAGGGCCTCTCACACCTCTGACCCACTGCGTCTGCCTGACATTCCAGCACTGGAGCCGGATTCTTCTGCTGGAAAGTGCCCAAGGCTCTCCTGGGCCGTTTGTGGATGGGTGGAGGGGGTGGGGTGCTGACGGCAAGTGGGGCCTGGGTGAGGGGGGCTCCTAGGAGGAGTGGGTTTTCGCTAGTCCTGTGGGGATCTTCCCAGAGGTCAGGCGTGGTGGGCAGTGGGATTCTGAAGCGTCAAGGCTGCCACTCCCTCCCTGGCTGGGTCCCAGTATGGTGGTGACAGGACAGCAAAAGGTGGAGCCAGTGTTGGGCCCCGGCTCACGCAGTGTGCCTTGTTGCACAGCTGCCCGCTGACACTGCTGCCCCCTGAGAGTCACCACTGTCTCCAGTCAGTGCCCACTAGGCTTCACTGCCAGCAGCCCCCTGCCCAGTAGAAGGCCTAGGGGAGGATGCAGAACTGGGGAGCCCTGAGGGTGAGGGACCCCCTTCTCTCAGGAAGCCCCCCTGCCTGGGTCTGTTTGGACTCTGGCCCTCATCGCAGTCAGCAGCAGGCCACCGTCTCCCAGCCTCAGGCTCTGGCCCTTGTGGAGGCTGGCCGGCCGGCCTGTTCTGGCAGGAGTCATGTTCACAGTCAGGATAGGATGAAAATAGGAAGTGGTCTCCAGTGCCAGGCGGGTGCCCATCTGCCATTCTTCCCGGGTGTGGGGCTGGCAACTCCCAGGAAGGAAGGGCCTTAGTCACCCACCAACGGCTGTCGGGAGCCCTGTGCCCAGCCTCTGGGGAGCGCTGCTGGCCTTCCAGCTGGCTCAAAGGCCCACCCTGCCGGGGCACGCATTAGGAACCAAGCCATGCTGAAGGCATCTGCTCGTTATTCCTATTCATCTTCCCAGGACCCCCGCCGGGCAGACCCATGTTACAGATAAGGAAGCTGAGGCCCAGAGATCTGCTCAGGGTCCCACAGCCAGTAGCTGGCAGTGCCATGACTTGAAGTTGGGGCTATTTAGGCCCAGGGTCTGACTGTGAGGACAGTGAGGTCCAGCCTCCAAGGCCTGGGCCAGGGAGCAGCTGGGAGGGTGAGGCTGAGTGAGCCCAGCTGGGTAAGGAGTCATCAGGGTGGCCTGCGGTTTGGAGTCAGTGGCTGGCATTGTCCACCCCCAGTGCCCTCTGGGTTTTCAAAGTCACTCCCCCCACCCCAAAGCATTTGCCTACTGTGTGCCCTGTGTTGTGCCAGGCACTGGGAACACAGTGGTGAGCAAGACGGGCTCAGCCCTGCCTTTGGAGAGCTGACATTCTGGGAAGACACGATGATCAAAGAGTAAACAAATAAGGATATGACGTAATTTCAGCTTTTGAGAAAAACCATGAAGGACACGAATCAGAGTGATGAGGGAGATGAGAGTGGCTGTGGGGTTTTAGCTAACGAAGTGGGTCAGAGGTGATCTCCCTGGGAGGTGATACTTGAGCCAAGACTTGAATGACAAGAAGGGGCCAACAAAATGACTCTAAGGGGGAAGTGTGTACCAGGCAGAGGGAACAGTGAGTGCAAATGCCCTGTGGCAGGAACAGGTTTGGAGTATTTGAGGAACAGACAGGAGGCAGGGTAACAGTGGTTCCAAGATGCAGGCCACACCCCCCACGCAGATGACCTGTCTCGTCCGCGGATCTGAGTGGGGCTGGGTATCTGTCCTTAGCCCTGTGCTGCCAGTCTGGGAAGCTGTGCTGGGCCTCACAGTGGGTGGAGAATTCCTGCCTCTGAGGATTCATATGTGGAGTCCTAGAACTTTTCCTCCATGTCTTCCCAGAGAACAGGTCAGCAATAACAGGAAGTGATGAGCGCTTGACTCCACCGCAATAGAAGGCTGATCCATTACCCTCTGGGCTCCAGGTTGACCCACAGGACCCCTTGACCCCATGTCTCAGGCACTGAGATGGCAGCTTCTCAGAGTGATCCTGGGGTAGTCGTAGGCATTCTGAACCTCCAGCTCCATTACAGCCTTGCCCTGACCAAGGGCATCTGGGGTGTGGCCGAGCCTATGGACAGCCTCTGATGAGTGAGCAAGGCATACTTCCTGGCCACCCACCAGGGAAAGGGAGCCATGGAAGTCTTGTGTGGGAAGCACAGGTGAATTTATACTGATCCTGGGGTGGGTGTCTCATAGGGAAAGAACATAGAAATCCAGATAAAGATAATCTAAGATAGTTCATAGGGAGTTCATGGAGGAGAGACGTTGCATCTGGTGAGGGGTCAGGGCAAAAGAGGTAGCGTCTGGGTGGAACACAAAGAGTAGGTCAGGTGGAGATGTAGAGAAGATGTGGCTGTGCCCAGAAGCCAGCATGGCTCCAGGGCTAAAGGTGTCACTTTTGACCTCACCCTCAAAACCTTGTCAAAACCAGACATATAGCTGGCTTGCAGGGCTTCTCTTACTACTTTCTCTTATTCTTTTCCGGAACAGTTTCTGACCTTGTCTTTCACTACTTTCCTGTCTAAAGTGTCCATCAAAAGTGAAGCCATTCTCCAAAAGGCTAGATTGGCCCACCTCGCCACTCTGTCCCCCCACCACGATTGTTTTGGAGACCCTCAGTCCTACTCCCGATGCCATGAACACTATCTTCTCACCACAGATCCTGCCTCCAACCCACTTCTTGTGTCCCAATTCTTTATTTCACTCTAGTTTAGTGGGGTATAGGATTCTTGGTGGAAAGTTATTTCCCTAAACACCTGGAATATATGATTCTCTAGTCTTCTGGTATCCATTGCTGCTGAGGAGAAGTCTGTTGTCAGTCTAATCATCATTCCTTTGTGGTAATTCCTCATTTCTTGCTGGTACGTTTAAGATCGTCTTTTGTTTTTAATGTTCTGTAGTTTTACTATGATGTGAATTTCTTTTTATTTACCCTTCTTAGGACTCAGTGTGCATCTTCAATGTGAGGACTCATTCTTTAATTCTGGAAATTTCTCAACCTTTAGGTCTTGAATATTTCCTGTTTTCACTTTCTGGAATTCCTATTACATGCATGTTGGACTTTCTTGGACTATCTCATTTTATCCTCCAAGGGCCTTTGTATCTTATTTTTCCTCGTTTTTATGTCTTTGTGCTGCATTTCATGGAATTTCTTCAGCTGTGTTTTCCAGTTTTCCAATCCTCTCTTCCACCACAAGTAATTTGCTATATAATCCACCCAATGAGATTTTATTTTATACTGCAATGACTATTTGATTTCCTTTGAAATCTATCTGTTCTTTGTTTTTAAATAATATTTTTATTATGTCTTCCACTCCCTCTTCTATCTCCTTAATAATTAAAAAATTTTATAATGTAGTCTTTTTCAAATTGTTCTAGTATCTGCATCTAAGATCTCCTGCTGATGCAGTGGCTTGCTTTTTTAGGTCATTCATAATTTCTTTTTATTGTGAGCTCATCTTCACCAGGGATTGTTTTTTCTGTGGAAATTGCTCTGGGTGGAAGTGTCCATACAAAGTGGGTAGAAGTAAGTTTCTCTCATGGTTCTTTATTGGTTTTTATGTTACTTTCTAGACTTGAGGCTGTAGAACTCCTGGATTTTGTACATTTGAATTCCACACCTATTTATAGCTCTGGCTAGGGTTTTGGCTTCTCAAAGGTGACTCCTTTTTCCCAGCCCATTGTCCCAGGAGGATAGAAAACTTCACTTCTTGGGTCAGCTTTACAAGTCTTCTTTGTTTGGGGCAACCCTTTCAGCCCTGGGCTTTACGCGAGGATGTCAGTTCTAGCACACCACCTTGGGGAGTCCAGGACGCATATCATGGCCCTGTGTCCTGCCTGATTCTGTAGCTTTTCCCAACCTTTCTGGTCGAGGATGCTGAGTGCCTCTAGGTGACTCAATGCCCTCCCAGTACATCTCCTTGACCTTCCTTTGAATGCAACTTCCCACCTTCACCATCCCCTTTCCAGTCCCAGGGCTCCCCTTTCTGGCTCCAGGTTCTGTGACACAGTGATGCCCAGAACCCCAGAGGGGGCCCGATAGCACAGACCCCTCAGACAAACACACCCTGCAACTCCCAAGAGCCCCAGACTCTGACAAATTACTGTCTTTTGAATCTGTGACCTTCTAGCACAAAACTGTAAAACAGGCCAAGTGAGACTTGGAACATTCTAGCCATGGAAGCCAGGGCCTTCTCAGGTACCTAGATCACTGGTTATCAACCTGGGACAATTTTGTCCTCCCAGGAGATATTTGGCAGTATCTGGAGACAGTTTTGATTGTTGTGACTGGTGGTGCTGGTGGGGAAATGTTACTGGCATTTAGTAGATAGAGGCTGGGGACGCTGCTAGATATTCTACCATGCACAGGACAGCCCCCAACAACACAGAATCAATTATCCAGCCTAAAACGTCAACAGTGCCACTGTTGAGGAACCCTGATAGCCTCTTCTTCCCTTTCTCACAACTGGGTTCTGAATCCCCAGGCGCCGAGTCCTATGTCTGTGATGGAAGGGAGGGGTAGAGGAGCAGCCTGAGACCCCGACCCCAGGGTATTCCCAGTGAGTGGGACAGAGGAGTCCTAGGACCAGCCCCAGGCTGAGAGTGCATCTGGAGGAAGAGTGAGTTTCATCAGACCCAAGGGACCCCGGATGCCCGGAATGTTCCCAGCTCGCACACAGAGTTCATCTGGGTCTGCCCTGTCTGCCCACGAGGACTTCTACTTGGCTCCCCCCGCCCCCTGCAGCCCGCACGCGCCAGCCACACACTCCCGTGTGATGTGGGGAACAGGCCCCGTGTGATGTGGGGAGCAGGCGTGCGGTCGTTGGAGCAGGCCAGGCCCTCCCGGGAGGGGGTGAGGACATATCTCTGGTGCCATCTTTCCTGTTCTGATAAATAACTGATCTGTGGTTGAGGCAAGAAGGTCACCTCTGCCCAGGGAAGCTCGGGAACAAACCACTTGTGACCGGTGGGAAGAGCCCAGGGTGAGGGCAGCGGGAAGTCTGCCTTCCCTGGCCGCCAGGCTGCTGGGGGCAGATTTCAGAAAAGGGAAGTGCTGAGCTGGGGCAGCGCTTCCTGTGGTCGCGGCAGTCAGGGCATCAGGGCAGGCATGGCAAATCAGAGGGGCGGCTGCCCTGCCCCAGGAGGAGGCGAGGTGAGCCTTCCTGAGACGGCCTGGGCCGGGGGACCTCATCTAGGCAACCTGCTGCTGTCCTTCGTGGGTCAGGGCTGGGGGCCCTGGGAAGAAGGGACTTACTAAAATGCCCGTGGGGCCATGGGTCCCCTGTTTGGGGATCTCCCAGTGCTCCGCTCTGCCCTCAGAACGAGGTCCGCCAGGGCTTGGAGATTCGCTTCTTGCCCCTCATTATCTCCAGACGCTGCCCATCCAGCACCTGCTCACGCAGTTCCTAGGAACTGACGAAGGGTCTCCCCAGAGGCCTGCTGCCCTTTCCCCTCTGGGAACCCCTCCGCCCCTGGCTGGGCTGCCCTGTGGAACCCCCTTCCTCCCCAAGACCTGAGCCCAGAAGCCTGTGCAGCCTGCCCAGCACCGATGCTGCTCAAGCGGGCGGCTGTCTGCGTCCTTCCGTCTCTTGTTAGGGAGGCGCCAGGAGTGGGGGCCAGGGAGCGAGGGAGGTGGCCGGGCCCCCATAGCTCCTGGAGCCGACCTTCCCTCCTCCGAGCGTCGCAGAGCATGAGCCCAGGCTCTGACCCCCAAGGAGAGCTGGGCCTGGGAGGGGAGCTGAGGGGAGAACGTGTTCCCTCCGCTCCCAGCCCGGAGGGCGGCCGGGCCCCTGTCCCCATGGTCCCAGCCTCCTGCCTCTCAGTTGAGTCCCTCCCACCCCACCTTGACCGTCCAGCTTCACTCCAGCCCCACCAGACCTCAGCAGGATACAAATAACCCCTGGGGCGCTCCTCCGTCCCTTCTGCCCTGGCTGAGCCCCCGTGCTGGCGAGCACTGTGGCTCGATCAGCCCCACAGCCGTGCAGCCTACAGCCCCGTGTTCCTCCAGAGGCTCTGGGGGGTGGGTGGGTGTGCGGTGCGGGGTCTGGAGCTGTTGCCCCTGCCTCCCTGCTCCCAGCTGGGGTCTGTGCCAGGCTGGGGTCAAGTCAGCAAGACCGGCCCCCGGCTCTGACCCACTGTGTTCAGGCTGCATGGGCAGTGCCTGGGAGGCCAGGTCAGCCCACCCCGCCATCTCTATTGACCTTGGGTCACCTCTTCTCTCTTTCTCTGTCTCTCTTAGTCTCTTCTATTTTTCTCTCTCTTTCGTAAGTCCGTGCAGCCCCCGGGACTCCCAACCCCTCTCTACCTGTATTTATACATCTGTCAGTCTGTCTGTCTTGCTCTCCATGTTTCTCTCTCCTTATCTCTCTTTCTCATCACCCTACCCTGACCCCGGCTCCTCTGCGTCTGCCTGTGTCTGTCTCCATCTCCCTGTCTCCCTGCTTCTCTCTCTGTCTCTCTCTCCTTCCTCCCCCGCCCTGTCTCTCTCCCTCCAAGCTCACCCCCGACCCTGATCTTCCTGAGGCTCTGCGGTCCAGAGCCCCTGCAGGCAGCTCGGCCACAGCCTTGGCAGGACACGCTGGGGCATTTCTTAGTCCCCCATGGGCCCTCATCCTGCTATCAGCTGGAAATGAATCAGAGATTAGGAAACGGGGGAGTTGGGCTGTTATCGCCTAGCGCACGTGGGGCTCTCAGCTAATCTCTGGTGGCCCTGGGTTCGAGAGGAAATGCAGTTGCAACACCGAGCTCTTCTTACTGTCACTGTCATGTCCGAGGCTAGGCGGTGGGGGACATGGGCGCTAGGTTGGCAGGGGAGAGGGAGAGGACTGAGGGCCAGGTCTCAGCCCCTGGCAGGTGTGTGCACACCCACACGTGCACACATGCATACGTGCACACACACACATACACAGGAAGCCTCCTGGACCTTTGCACACTTCCCCCGTCGCCAATCTTTGCACCTCATCCTTCCACCCTCCTCACTGCACGGCTTCTTAGGCCCTGCCCCAGGCGCCCTGCAGCCCATTCTTCTCTTAGCAGACAGGGTGGCCCCTCTCCTAACCAAGCCCTCTCGCGGTTCTCAGGACCAGCCCACTGCCGTCACAATGGCCTCCAGGCTTTTATGTCCAGCTCCCGCCCCACTCCCTGCCTTCGCCCTCCACTGCCCTTCAGCTGTCTTTGCTCTTGCCACCCTGGCCTCCTTACCCCTCCTCTGTGCCCCAGCTTTTGCACATGCTGTTCCCTCCACTTGGAACACTTTCCTCTCTCACCCACCTGGCCGACTCCCATGTGTCACTCAGCTTTCATGTCACTTCCTCAGAACATCGAGGGTCCCCATTGGTCCCCTGTCTCAGGGGCTCTGGCCTCCCACGCTCTGCCCTCACGGCGTGGCTTTCCCATCACCACTGAGTTATGCGTTTCAGGGGTGATTCCTTGTGAACCGCCCACCTCTCACCAGACTGGGTGTGATGAGGCTGGGACCGAGCCCTCCACCACCCAACCAGGACCTGGCCCGGGACCTGGCACACTAGACAGCTGTTGAATGAACAGAGACACGGACATTTGCAGGTGCACACACAGAGAAACACACAAACACATCCACGGGCAAACCACGGGAACTCTCACATACACAGACACCCAGCCAGACTCACAGACATGGGCTTGCAAACCTACGTACACAGAGAGACACAGAGAGACCGAGACACGCACACGTCCCCACTGTCCCCTGTGCTTCTCATCAGCCAGGGTGGCCTGGCTTATGGGCGGCCCCAACCCTGCCCCTCAGGTGGGACCCCCTGTCTGTGGGGTCCTCCTGGATTCTGTTGCCCTGGCCTTGGCTTCAGGGAACCCAGGGCACAGCCTCCCCAGGCAGGATTCTCCGGGCCCTGGCAGAGAAGTATTAGTTCTTACAACAGGTGGCTTTCAGGCCCTACGCATAGTACCATAGCCAGCGTGAACTAGCACGAGGGTTAACAGTGGGAGCACAGCCTCAGCTAACCTCTTACACAGCATTTTAAAGAAAGTTGACAGTCCAGGGAAGGGATTGGAGCAGCACACACGAAGCTAAAGCTTTTGGTATTTTTCTCAGCAACGTTTTGCTTTCGGAATCACTGCTGAAGTTAACCTGGTTAGGGTTTCTGTCCCAGGCTCAAGGAGGTTCCAGCTGGAAACAGGCAGTCGTGGCGGCAGACGGGGGTGAGGGGTGGCAGGCCGAGGAGAGGGCAGGCCCTCAGGCAGAGGTGGGTGGTGAAGGCAGACGGCAGGAGGGCAGCAGGCAGGGCCCAGAGACGGTGGCATGGAGTGGGGAGGGCCTCAGCTGGCTTCGGCTGGGGCATCTGGCCCCAGGAAGCCAGAAGAGGTGAGGGGCAGAGACGGGCTTTCATCCCTGCAGCAGGGAAGGGGGTCTTGAGGCGTTGAGGCGACTCGTCATCCAAAGCACCTCCAGGCAGCTTCTCTGTCTCTAAGGTGGCTTTTGTCATCATCGCCACCCAGCTGAGAAAAGCAGTGAGGCCTCCTTGGGGTTCCGCTCACCTCTGGGGGTCCCCACGTCAGTCCTTGCCTGGTGAGAGCCTGCTTCTCGGTTGTCACCAGCCCTGAACGAGAAAGAACTAGTACCATGTGCGCTGGACCCCTGGTGGGGGAGGAAGACCCCAGGGGACGGCTGCTGGGACCTTCTTTCAAATCGAAGGGCATCTTCGCAGTTACCCCCCATCTGACCCTCTGCCAGCCAGACACTACCCTCCCCTGCCCGAGAAGGGCGCTCTTGAATTCTCCGCCCCAGGCAGCCCTAACAGCTTCTAGGCCCCTCTATCCCGATTTCCAGTTTCCTCCATCAGGCCCAGGCCTTGCCCTTCCCCAGACCCCACGTTTCCAGATGTATTGGCGGGAATGGTGCGCTCTGGGGAAGGCAGGAGGGGTTTCCGCAGCACCCAAGTCTCTCGTGCACCGTTTCCTTGTCCCCCGGGGGCTGGTGGCTGGCCTGGCGTCTCTAGGATGGAAACACTGAAGACTCCTAGGCTGATCTGAGAAACGTGAGAACAGGGCTGGGAAAATCGGCCGTTTTTGTGGTTTGGGGGTTTGAAGCAAGTTTCACAACTGATCTCCCAAGAACACGGTCCAGTCAGATGTGCTCCCCGCCGGGGGGCCCATTTCCCTGCTGGCTCTGGTGCTGACCGCCTGCCTGGCTGGGTGGCGAGGGGAGGGCTGAGGCTGAGGCGGGGGCTTCGCCCGCCCACCCCACCTGTTCCCCGCTTTCCCTCTTTAGGGGATGAGCACGAGGAGATGAGAAGATGGAGCCATTTGGGGGTGTTCTTGTGGCTTCTGCCTCATCCTTTGGCATGGGAAGAGGCATCCGCCTGGCACCCTTCTGTCCCATCCTGGAAATCTTTCTAGATGCCTCTGGGGCAGCCGTACCTTTTACAGCCTTCATTTGCGGGGACAAGACGGCCGATAATTTCTTCTGTTGCCAGGATCTTGGGCTGGGGCTGACTAGCATGGGGTACCGGAGGGAGGTTCAGGTGGTTCAGGGAGAGAGTGGGGACCCCAGGGAGGCACACCCAGCCCAACCTGGATCCCCAGAACTTCCATTGCCCCCAGCCCCTGCCTCCGAGTGGCCTGGCCCCCCAGCCTGTCCTTCCACTCTGGGAAGTCCCAAGCTGCCTCAGGCTGGCCAGGGCAGAACTGAAATTGGTGACATCTGCCTTTCTGGCCCCTTGGCTCCCGCCCCCACCCATTCGCCCCAGAGTCTTTGTGCAGGAGCCTCCAAAGCAGGGAGCAGCAGCGGGTCTTGCCCTCCCTGAGTGAGCGCCGCCCTGCTGTCTCCCCCCACCGCACCGCCCTCCCACCCTGGCCCGGGCCCTGCGTGAGCCAGACACCCCCTGGTTCTGGAGGTTGGCGCGTGATTCTGTGCACTGCCATCCTCTGCTCAGGGGCACAGTGTTCTCAGACATTCCATCTCCCACCCCACGCAGCAGAGGGGAGACTGAGGCAGCAGGACATCCTGCCCCAGGACGCGGGCTGAGGCTGTGGTACGTGTGGGGCAGACCCCCGGCTTCCCGCCTCCGCTGAGGGGACCAGGACAGTCCTGAGTCCAGTTACCAAGTAAGAGTGTGACTGCAGACTTGCCACGTCCCGCAGGGCGGCTGGGAAAACAGAGCTGGGGCTGGGAGTCATCAGAGTCACGGCCAGGGAGACGGCTAGTCGCATGCTTGGTCAGGGGAGTGGTCAGGTGGCCACACAGACAGGGTGGGTTGGGGAGAGTCAGGCCAGCCTGGTGGAGAGTCCCACATGACCCCGCGCAGGGGCCAGGGAGAGGTGGCGTGGCCAGACCCAAGTGTCTGGGTGAACAGGAAGATTCGAGCAGACCCACGGAGACCTCTCGACCAGGACCAGATAAGCCTGGACCATTGAACACAGCCAGGTGGACGATTAGCCAGCGTCTGAGAACCCCGCAGCGAGTCTGCCCTTTGGGTGGGTGTAGCTGGGCGGGTGAGCCCAGCGGCACCGGGGTCAGGCAGAGACACGCAGACACGGCTGCCGCGCGGGATCCAGGAAGGCTGGGGCTCTCTGGGAGCGTCTGCTGGGTGCCTGTGTCCCCCTCCCGTTCCCTATCCATACCCCCCCCCCAGCTTCCTGTTTCTGTTTTGGGGCCGCAGGAGCTTCCTCTTCTCATCACGGTTCAGAATGGCTCGCTGCTCTCAGCTGGAGGCCCAGTGTGAGGCTGGTCACCCCAGACCAAGGGACGGCAACAGAGGGAGGGAGAGGGGGGCTCTGCGCCCCTGGGATGTGGCGGGGCCCACTGAGATGTGGTCCTTCCCACAGCGCTGCAGCTGGAGCCCCTGACAAGGCTGCCCCAGCTACTCGGGGCTTCTGCCGTGAGCACTGCTTGAGGCCAAGGTGGCTGGACCCCGCTGGCGTGACCTTGCACAGTCACCGTGGCCCCTTCCTGCCTCAGACAGAGGACCCGGAGGGTTTCTTACCCTCCCCTTCTTCCTGCTTCCTCCCAGGCACACTCGTACTTGACACAGGCTCTCAGGAGCAGCACCACGTTGGCCCACGGTGCGCACACACGCACACGTACTCACACACGCACACGTACTGACACACGCATGCTTGTGGCCCCACCAGGAGCAGAGCTGCAGCCTCCTGGATGCTGAGGCCTGGCCTTGTGTGTGCATGCCTCGGTGAGTGTGTGTGTAGGATCCAGTGGGGTGTGCACACGTGTATGTGTGTGTGGGTCTCTCTGGGTGAGCTGGTTTGGGGGGCACCGTCTCTTCCCAACCGCATCCTGCGTGCTGGGGATGCAGCCTCTCCCCCGAATAAAGCTGAGCTGTGTCCTGCCAAGTCCCTGAGCTCACCCTCAGGAGGCACAGGGTGAGGCAGTGGGCTTCCCTCCCCCTGGGGAGTCCTTGGGTGTGCTTAAGGTGAGGGTGGGGGGCGTGGTCATGCACAGGGAGGGTGCCCAGGGCAGTCCTCAGATTGCCACCTTGGGACCACCTGGATCCGCTGAGGATGTGAGATCGTGCGCACCTCGTGAGCACCCTGGGCCTGGGGTGGGGCGTTGGGGCGAATGTGGGCAGCGCTGCTGAGGGGCCGGGCTTGCGTCCACCTCCCTGCTCATCCAGCTGACCGACCGGGGATGGAGCTGAGGATTCAAATGCTTCCTCCCAGGGGCTGGGGCAGGGGTCAAGGCCAGGACAATGCCACTCCACCAAAGCTTCCGCTCCAGCATTTCCTGAGCACGCGCTACAGGCCAGGGGTCTCCTTCACTGTCTGATGACCAGCACTGTCACCTACAGATGAGCAGGCTGAGGCCGTGTGGTCAGGAGGCTGTGGCTCCAGGACCCAAAGCTGGTGACCACGCTACAGGGATGCACACCAGACTCAGGGCCTGGCCACCTCCCTCCCTGGGGACGGCTCCACAGGGAGATAGCATAGGGAACTCCAGAGCCCAGGGCCACCCGGTTCCACTCCTCTGCACCTGGCTTGTGTTGCCCTGAAAACTGAAGGGAGGCGTAGAACAAACACTCAGTGATTGTTTACGCGGAGGTCTCCAGGCCATAATTAAGATGCCGAGAATCAGGCCTTTATCGGCCAGGTACCTTGAGCAGCCTCCGAAGGGGAAACATCCCGGAGCATCTAATGAAGGAAAGTTGGACGGGTTTAAAGACTTTTTTAAACCGTGAAGAATAGGCTTTTGTTGCCAGCTCCCCTCTTGTGGCAGCCTGCCTGGTCCCTGGACTCCGGCCAGGGGAAGGACCAGGCGGCTGCCCCAGGCCAGAAGAAGGACCAGCCCTTGCAGCCCACACCCTGCTGGGCTGAGCCCCTAGGCCCCGACCACCAGCTGGCTCCTCCTTTTCCACTGGCACTGCTGGCTGTGGGCAGGGCCCCAGGTGTGGGGTCCTAAGGATGCCCCTCCCCTGCCCTCAAGGCCCCACCTCACCCTGCCAGATCCTGACATCCGCCTTTGGTGGGCACCGCTGCCAGCCTGGAGCCAAACCCAGGTGGGGGTGGAGTGGGGCTGGCGATGAGGGATGACCTCTGATTGACCAAAGCCCTGCGTTACCTGGTTCCGTGCCACCTCCACCAGGTCTCGGCCTGCCCCTTTCTCAGCCTCTGCACCTTTGCTAAAGCTGTTCCTTCCACCCGGAATGCTTTTCCCTGTTCCTTTTCCCCTAGCAAATTTCTACTTATATTTTAGGACTTAGCCTGGGCATCACTCCCCCGGGGGCCTTCTCTGCACTCCAGACCAGGTTCCCTGACCCTCCTCTGTATCCACTCCCGGCTGAATGGTCGGTCTCCACACCCCCGGGTAGGTGTCCCTTGAGGGCAGGTCTTGGGTGTCAGGCCAGCCCTGTGCCTGACGCAGAATTTGTAAGTGCTTAGTTCCTGAAAGGGAAAAAATAAAAGGAGAGTGAGCAGGGGGCAGCCCTGTCACCCAGTGACAGACGGTAAACCCTGGAGTCCTCACGGCCGTTCTCTGACGGAAGAGCCTTCGTCCCATGGTACAGAGAGGGAAGCTGAGCGCTGGGAGCAGAGGCGATTGGCCCACAGCCAGTCGGATGGTGGGTGGAGAGTCTAGGGCAGCGAGCAGCAAACTTTCTTTGTAAAAGGCCAGACAGTACATTTTTTAGGCTTTGTGGGCCACTTGGTCGCAGTGACAACTATTCTGCTGCCACTGCGGGGCAAGAGCAGCCACAGACGGGGCATACACGAAAGGGTGTGTCTGTGCATCAGTAAAACTTTATTTACGGATTTCGTATCATTTTCATGTGTAACGAAATACGATTCTTCTGTTGATTTTTTTCTAGCCATTAAAAAAATGTAAAAAATCATTTGCTCACAGGCTGTATAAAAACTGGCAGCAAGTCTGATTCAGGCTGGGGGCTGTGGTTGGCTGATCCTTGGTCCAGGGTGAGAACAAAACTCTGCCCTCTCTGAGACCGGCCTGGTCAGTGGTCCCTTGGGGCCCCCATTCAAACATGGTGTGTGCTCAACAAATGGAGGGAGCAAACGAATGAGAGAGCTAACTAACCAACTAACTAGTTAACTAAGCCCTTATCTCCTGGGTTCAGAGTAACCCCCTTCTCATCTCTGGGCTTCTTTAGACCTAACTGATCCCTTGTCCCCTGACCTATCCCACTGACCTCTTGCCAAACCGCCATCTTTCTGACCTCTGGCCAGGCCTCTCATCAACCTTCAAGTTGCCCGAGGTGGTGAAGAGAAGCCTAGGAAGTGCCTAGAAACTTCTAACGGGCACTCATCACTGCCAGGCTAAGGGTGCTGCCTGGCAGAGGAGCCTGGGGTGGCTCTGCGTGGTGGGGAGAGGGCTTTGGGGCTGAGAGGGGGTTTTGGCTGCACCCGAGGGTAGGGCAGTGTTGCCCGGGCAGGCGGAGGACACATTCCAGACAAAGGTTCCAGGGGTAAGAGCTGTCAGAATGCACGGCCACAGTAAATCCAGGGGAGTTGATACAAGGGGCTCCTCTCTGTACAGGGCTGGGAGCAGCCAGGGCAGAGCTTAGTCCCATCAGGAGCAAAGGGCATGGGCCCCAATCCCAGTCCTAGCCCTGACCCACTCGGCTGGGTCTGCCCATGTGGTGTGAGTGAACCAGGAGGCCCCCCCAGGAGGCCCCAACATGCCTGCTGTAGGCCTGTCCCCACACCTGACACATGGCCCTTTCTATTTCAGACTCACAAGTTTGGGTTCAGTATTGGCCCGTATCGGTCATTCATTCACTCAACAAACATTGGTGCGCCTCCCACCGACCACCTGCCGGACAGACCCCCTTCGGGATTCAAAAAATACAGACAAGGTCCTTGTTTCATGGGACTGACAATCCAGCAGGAAGACAGATAATGGACAAGCAAGTAAGGCCAAGAAGAGGGCCATTTCTAAGAGCACGAGGAACTGGGAGTACAGCATAGCAGGACAGTGTTACTGGGCAGTGACTGGGGCCTGCTTCAGGAGGGCCTCCCTGGGGCGGGGGCAGTAGATCCCAAACCTGATTGAGGAAAAAGGCCAGCCAAGCAAAGACCCAGAAGGAACCACAGTGCAAAGTCCTGGACAGGAGCAAGCTGCTTGAGGGACAGCCCAGAGGGAGGGGCAGAGTGACAAGCATGGGGAAGGGAGGTGGCCTGGCCACGCAGGACCTTACAGGACACTGTGGGGAGGGCAGCGGATATAAGGGCCTGGAGAGCCTTTGGGAAGCCAGGCCAGGAACATGATCAGATTGACATTTGCAAAGATCCCTGGGTGCTGCTGAGGGCGGAAACTGCGGGCAGGACACCTGTCCCCAAGTGTGCTGGGAGGCTGGTGTGTGGACGGGAGTCTGGGTCCTATGGGGAAGTCAAGGGCTGGGTCTCGTGCCGGAGCAGGCGCAGAAGGCTGGGCGAGACGTGGGCGGCGGGCAGGCCCTGCGATTCCGCTCTTGGCCTGGCTCTGGCGTTGGCTTGGTGCGCTGTAGCCAGGGAGCCGTGTACGGGCACGTCTCAGGGCTGCCCGCCTGCCACCCCAGAGGCAGGAGCCTTGGGCAGACTCTCAGCACTGCGGAGTGAGGCGGGTGGCAGGGTGGCAGAGGCCTCCCTGGGCTGGAAGCCAGCCCAGAGGACCGAGAGCCCCTCCGCCCTCACCAGGCTGTTGTCCATCTGTCCAACCACTCCGTAACAAGGGCCCACTGTGCGCCAGACACAGCCCCATCCCAGGATCTGTCTAGCCAGGCAGACCTTCAGGAAGTGAGCATCTGGTCTGATGGGTGCACCACCTGCATGAGATGGGTGCCGTCTCCCACAGCGGGGTCTTGGGCACCTCCAGCCCCAGCCCAGTCCCAGCTGAGGGGTGTCAGCTGCTGCCTCTCCTCCTCCCAGTGCCCATTTCCCCAGTGGTGCCAGGACATCCAGGACAGCATCTGGCCCCAAAGACAGAGCCCTGTGTGAGGTTCAGGTACTCAGTCCTGGTCTCGAACTTCCTAGGCTGCCAGGCGTGGGCTCCTGGGCACCGGGTGGCTGGTGTCTTCAAAGGAGGGCACCAAACAGTGTGAAGGCCACCAGGCAAGCAGAGCAGAGTGGTGTGTGTGGGTCTGCGTCTGTGTGCGTGTGCAGGGGTTTGGGGGAAGGAAGGCCCGTGTGTGCGTGTCTGTGTGTACACGTGTGAATCTGAGGGCAAGCGTGTGCATGCAGGTGAATAGTGAGGATGCACGGGTGCATCTGTATCTGTGTGCATGTGTGTGTATCTGTGTGCGTGTGTGTGTATCTGTGTGCGTGTGTGTATCTATCTGTTTGTGTGTGCGTGTGAGACTATAAGTGGTGCAGGGGCTACGAGTGTGTGTGCATGGCGTCTTCGTGTATACGTGTGACTGTGAGCGCATGAGGAGGGTCTGTGTACACCCGTGTGCATATCTTTGTGAGTGTCAGTGTGTGTGTGTGTGTGGTCTGCACTCCTGGGGCTGGTGTGACTCAAGCCGCGTCCCGAGGCCTGTTTTCCTTCTCCCCTGCCCTCCTTCTCAGCGAGTGTTGACTCAGGGAGGGAACGGCAGCCTTAGTTCAGGATTTCCTGGTTGGGCAGAAGTGGTGTCTTGAAAAGGGAACAATTGTATCCCGAAGTGGATGCTGAAGGGCTTGGGCTGTGCAGTGCTCCGTGGGGCCCAAGGCCGCCCGCCCTCCCGGACTGGGTTTCCAGAGGCAGCTGTAGAAACGCTTTGCCCCTGAGTGGACCTGTAGGACTTGCCCTAAAACCCTTCCCGGTGCTCCGCGGATACACGGGAGCCACACAGGCTGTGGGCTCTGGGCCTGGATGCCCCCTTTACAGCCTGGAGGGGAGGATGGCACAGTGTGAGTGAAGGGCACCTCCAACACCCCCAGGCTCTGGCTGTCCTAGGTGCCCCGCCAGGCTGGGCCAGGATGTCTGGTTCCCCGGCCCATTTATCCCTCCACTGGCCCCATCCACCAAAGGCTCAACAGATAAAAATGAAAAACTTCTGAGGCTGATTGTCTCAATCTAAGAGTGAGTGAAAAGTCCCAGGAGAGCTCTGCCATGTGGGGGCCTCTCTGAAGCATTGCCTCTCTCAGGGGGTCCAGGAGCTTTGACCCCGCTGGACGCTCCTGAGAAATGCAGAGTCCTGGGCTGCGGACCTGCTGAGTCAGCCCCTGAGCTTCAACAAGGTTCCCTCCAGGTGCTGCTGTCACCTTGCAAGAGAAGCACTGGGTGGTGACCCGGCCCTGTCACCCCAGTCCCCCTGGTGAGACCTGTCTCTTGGGTGGGATGAGGGCAAGGCCGCCCGGGGCCAGGAGGCTGAGAGGGTGGGGCTCTGGGAGGCCTGGCTGGAGCCAGAGAGGTGGGCAGCCAGCCCTGCCCGTGCGCTCACTCCCTTCTCCAAGCCCAGTGCGAGGGCCAAAGCTGCAGGACAAAGTGGGGATTTGTGGCCCAGAAGCTGCTAATTGGGCTACAGCTCCTCTGTCAGCACCTGCTCCCTGGAGAGGGAAGAAGCCTCCCCAGGGCACAGGGAGCCACCTGCCCTGGCTCGTTTGGGACATTGATGACTAGGAACTCAGCTGTCCCCGCGCAGGGTCAGCACAAGCGACGGTCCCGGAGAACTTCCAGCTCAGTCCTCGGGTGCCCTTCCCCCTCAGATACTGCCACCAAATCTGTCCCCTGCCAGAAAAACAGGCTTCACTCTGGCCGGAGCTGGGGAGGAGGGTGTCAGAGGTGCCGGGGGCTGCAGAGGCAGTGCCTTTTGCGGCTGAGGGGCGGGGAACGCTCCAGGGCCCCCCTTGCACAGGGTGGCAGCAGGGGGCTGGGGGGCGGTGGTGGTGCCTGGGCTCCGGTCTCCGGCCTCTACCACACCGGGCAGCCACGAGCCGGGTGGCCGTTAATAATTAACCCTGGGCCTGGGCCTTGACCTCGTGGGCCTCTGAGTAAACAGGCCTTTCTGGCCAAGCGTCCTCAGCCTGGCTGGAGCCCGCTGGGCCCCTCATGGCCTCTCCACCCCTTGACCTCTTCTGGCCTCGTGGGCCAGGCCCCCCCTGCCCCCTTCAGCTGCAAGCTGCAGCAGCAGCCAGTGGTCTGGATGCCTGGGCCTCTCTGACCCCCACCCCAGATCGGCCTACCACCTTTTCCTGCCCCAGCGCGTATTCTCTCCGCACATTTCCCCCCGACGCCCCTGGCCTTTAGGTGAGGGCCTCTTCTCGGACTAGGGTTTGCTGATGGAGTGTCTCAGCCCCTGCATCAGCACTGCTAGGACCTGTTGAGCCCAGGGCCCCCAGCACAGCCTCCAGCCCATCAATGCTGACCTTCTGTGATGTGATTCGTGTGGACACTGACGTTTGGGACCTGCATCCCAGGTCTGACCGGTTGGTCTGGGATGGACATCACAGGCCGGTAAATCAGAATCTCCCAGGCGGGCAACATGCAGCTTGGGCTGCATTGAACACCCCTGTGTAGACAGTCAGGATCAGCTGTCAAAAGGCTCCTATTCTAGTTCCAGCTTTGCCCTGTGTGACCCTGACCCTCTGGGCCTCAGTTTCCCCATGTGCACTATAAGAAATGGCACAGAAATCCAAGGCTTGCCAGCTCCAGGATTTTAGACTGCATTCTGTTTTGGAGGGAGACCTAGGGCAGGAACAGTGCATGCCCCACCCTGCCCCAGGTCATCACTCATGGACAGAGTCATCTGGGCCAACCATGTTCCTAGCTGCCATCATCTACTTTCTTCCTCTAGAGCAGCCCTGGTGCTCCTCTGGGGAACCAGCCCTCTCCTTCTCTCAGGCCACGTGGTTCAGGCAGGGCTACTGCAGCCCGGGCCTCCGGAAGTGGGTCACATGTCCTGGGCCTGCCCAGTGGGTGTCAGCCCTGAGACTTCTGCTGGAAATACTGGGAAAAATCATTTTCTTTTTCCTAGGTGGCAAAGCAGAGGAATGTGAGCCTAGAGGCTGTCCTGCTGGGAGCCTGCCAGAAGGTGGAGGAGCACACAGGGTAGTAGGGCTGGGAGAGGGACACGGATTTGCACAGCTGAGAGCCAGCTGTGCCTGAAGCTGGTACCATCCTGGGCTTTTCCATCACAAGAGCTGATAAATTTCCTTTCTGCTCAAAGCAATGCAGATTGGGTTTCTTCCCCGATTTGCACATTCTCACACCTGACTCAGACCATGCCACAAACACACACTAGCTGCAGGTACACACACTGTTAAACTTCTGCGTAGAAAATGTGAATGAAGACCAGGTCCAGTGAGGGAACCAGCCTGGCTGTAGCGAGGGGGTGGAGGGAGGAACTAGTGAGCACGAAGGAAAGGTTGGGCCAGGCCAGGTAGTGACAGGCAGAGACCTTGGTACCCTGGGCTCTTGGGAGCCACTGGAAGTTCTGGGTGAGGGGATGATGGGCAAATGCGCGAGGCTGACAGGCTGGAGCTCACCAACAAGGGAACAAACGTGAACGTTTGTGCTTGTGTGTCTGTGTGTGCCACACTGAGCTTTGCATGTAACAAACATTCTGTGGCCCACTCCGGGAGCCTTTGAGAGGAGCCAGAGGCCTGGAGCTGACTCTGCACGTGAGTGGGTCAGAGGCCTCTGGTAAGTCAGGCCCCTCCACCTGCGGCTGTGTGGTTCCTGGGAGCCCAAGAACCACTTGAGTGGGGGGAGCGCAGGGAGAAGGGGCTGCGTCTCCTGCTCCACAGGGTGGGAAGGACGTCTGGGAGGGCCTCTGGAGGGTTGCCCCAGGGCCACCAAGGAGGGCTGCCTCATGGGGCTGGGCTCAGAGAGAGGCCTTGTTCTGGTGCTCGGCCACCCCCAAGACTCTGGGCAGTCGAGAGCCTTAGAGGCAGAGGGCTTCAGAAACATGGTACACACCGTACACACACACACACGATAGCACACAGATGACACACTCACAGATGATGGCCATCTAGTGTGAGCCCTGGGGTGGGGAAGGTGGGGGGCCTCTGTGTGGGTGGGAGCAGGGGCTATAAACAGGGAGCCCCACCTCCAGGGCTCCTGCCTGACTCCTGGGCTCTGGCCTCTTTACTAGTAGTGGGACCCCCTGGACAGGGGACCTCTCCAAGCTGCTCCTCTGGTGCTCTTTCTCTGTTCCTCTCCCTTTCCCTGCCTTGGCCGTGGCCTCTTTCAGCCCCTTCCCCATTTTCAGCTCTCCTCTGTCTATTGTTCTCATTTTCTGCTGCCCGGAAGGGGGAACCCAGGGGAGGGGCTGAGCCTAGAGCCCGGGCTCAGGCCCCTCGGTCACTCCGCGCAGCTCTCATCTTCACGCTGCTCCCTGCCCTGCTTCCTTGCTCTGGCCAGAGCGTCTTGCCCTTTGTCCTGGAACTGCCAGCACCCAAGGGGGCCAGTAGCCTCGCCTCCTCCCCCAGCCTTTGCGGCCCCTGCTCCTCTCCTGGGAGGCTGGCCAGCAGGCTGGACCGTGGGGAGGCCACAGAGCCAGGACACGTGTCCTGGCCCCAGGCAGAACCCGAGCCCTGGCCGCAGAGCCACACTGGCCAGGCCCAACTCTGTTGCCTGAAGTTCCCGGAGCAAGTAGAGGGCAAGGCTCCTCCACTGGGTAGTGTGGACCCCCGACCCACTCCAGGTTGGGAAACTGACCCCAGCTCGGAGCAGGAGTCCAGGTGAAGCAAGATGTGGGATGGCCCCCAGCAGAATCGAGGTCCAGCCAGCAATAGCCCTGTCATCCCCCTCAGTGGGGCCTCAGGGAAGAGCCTTCCCTGGAAGGGGAAATGAGAAACAGGGATCCTCTCACAGCTGTGGATCTAGCCAGGGTGGGAGCTGACACAGGGGCATCCATTGGGAGGATGGGGAGGAGCGTCTTCCAGCCTGGGCAGTCACTGTCCTGGGGCCCTTATTGTGCTCAGTGCTGTCATTCAGTCCAGAGCCTGCTGGCACCCACCTCCAGGAAGCCCACCTGGGCTGAACCAGAAGTGGGAGGACCCCCGATCAACCGGCCTTCTTCCTCATCAAGCACCTAGACCAGGACTTGTCCTCATCATGCTTCTTAGGCTAGAAGTCGCGGGAACAGGGCTGAGTCCTCCACTCTTGGAAGACCTAATCTGCCACCCCGCCTTCTTGGGCCTCAGGGCTGGGCTGGACACTGGGAGCCAGGGCTGCACTGGAGATGCCCCGACTTGACATCTCAGAATCCAGGGCAAGGCCCAGCTTCTGATCACCAATGGGCTGGCGTCTGAGCAGGGCCTCTGCAGAGAAACCCTCAGCCCTCGCTGGGCCCAGAGCTGCAAGTTGCTATGGCAGATGAGCCCGGACAGTGTCAGGAGGTGCCAGGAGTTGGAGAAAGGGCAGGTGGGGGCAGTGATCAGTGTCTACCATGGCTGCCTGGGTTTGCATCTGGCTGTGCTTTTCCCTCTAGGAGTCTCAGCTAATAACTGGAGTGGGTTGTGAGGTAATGTGCATATGTGCCCAGCCTGCTGCCTTGGAACAAACTTAGCCTTCAATCAATGTAGCCAATTAGCCTTGTTCAGGTCAACAGGCTCAGAGGGCTGAGAATCCAAGCCATTTCTGCAGACTTGGGCAAGGCCTGCCACCAAGCAAAGGGAAACAATCCTGACTAAATCTCCCCTTCCTGGGCCCCAGTCTCCTCCAGGCACAGACATGCACTTGTGCGCGCAAGCGCGCACACACACACATACATGCGCGCGCGCGCGCACACACACACACACACACACACACACACACACACACACACACACACACACACATACACACCTGGCTTCACTCCCCAGGACCCAACCACCTGCTGGAAAACCAAAAGCTGCCTTTTCAAAATAATGATTAAGAATCAGCATTGACTATTCAAATCGAAACTCCCCAAGCCCCTCTCTGGGGTATCAGCTCCTCTGGAGCCTGTGGGTAAAAAGCTCTTACCATAGTGGAAAAAGTAGTGTGCTGAAACAGAAATCTTCCTCAATTTAGCTGAGTCATTTTCTTATGGTTAAGGAAGTCCAGGTCGCCTCTGGCCCTTCCCCTGATGCTCACGGCCCAGCCAGCCTGGGGGACCCCAACTCACACTCCCCCCGTGCCTGCTCCCAGCTAACCCCAAGGTCCTCCCAGCAGAGCCCTTGACGGTAAGATACCCCAGCCCACCTGCTGCCTCCCGCAGCTGCTTTCTGCTCCTAGGTGGGAGTCCAGAGCCCTGGAGAACCAGGAGCCCAGGTCACACCCCGCTGTGGACTGTGGGCTCCGGTGGCATGAGAAGTGGCAGCTCTCGGGGGGCTGGGCTCTGGGTGCTCACTGGCCCATTGTGTGGGCCCCAGGGAGGCTTGCTGCAGCCAGGGGGTGGGGCCTCTGTCTCATCCTGGATCTGAGGCGCCTGAGCCCACGGGCTGAGATGCCCAGCCCAGGAGTGGCAGGTTCCTGCCCAGCTTGGGCTCTCAGTTCAATGGAAGCTCGTGATGGTTGGTGCCCCTGCCTGGCCACAGGCTACTGCCCCTCCCTTGGAGACCCTTAGGAAGCTTCCAGAGGCCGTGCTCTGGGAAGATGGAGGGGTGGCGTGGGCAGCCACCTGAGTGCCGTGTGGAGGGCCCTGAATGCGCCAGTTGCCTGGCAGGAAGGGGAGGCCGGCTCTACGGGCTGGGTGTTCTCTAGGTGTGTGTGTGTGCCACGTGCCGGAAACCAGGGGCCTGCTGGGATGGCCCACCAGCCCGGGCCTGCGCTTCCGACCGGGGTGGTCTTCTTGGGCTGTCTGGAAGTCAGCGGGAGACGTGAAGCTGCCCGCTGGTCTGCCCTCAGGCCTCCCTCAGCTGCCACGGGTCACGTGCTGTCCGGGCTCCTCTTCCTGCTGAGAAATGGGGATGCCGATGCCCACGGTTCAGGACTGTTGGGAAATGAAAGGAATGACAGAGTGAGAGGGAGCCAAGAGACCGAGCCCCAGGGTGTGTGTGGGGTAATCGAAAGCCCTGATGCACCTGGGGGAACAGAGGACACCTGTGCTTCACTTGCAGGGTCCCAGGGGCAGTGAGACTCAGCACCACTCTTTGCTGGCCTGGGGAGGAGCAGTGTGGCCTTGAGGGCTGGGGCGAATCCCAGCTGGGTGCTTGAGGCCACCTCGGGAGCAACCCTTAGCCTAGGGTAGCAGGGTGGGGAGGAACCAGCCAGGCACTACCTGTGTCCCGGGATCTCTGGAGAGACTGCATGGCTTGGAGCGGGTGTTGGGGCCCACGTGGGACCCCAAACCGGAAGGATCAGGGGCATTGCAGCAGATGCCAGGGAGGCCCACCTCCCTGGAGGGCCCCTTGGCCCATCTCCATGCCCAGCAGGCATCCGCTGGCCTGGCCCCGGGGGCTGTGTGGACCAGAGTCATCCCACACCCACTTGGACTGGGTCCTCCTGAGGCTCTGGCAGCCAGCGTTTGGGAAATTAGGTGAGGGGGGTCTGGGACGAGGGTGAGGAAGGGAACAATTTATGTCTAAAAGTCATCCTGAAATTTTCAACATATTTTTTATTTTTCAAAACAAAAGCTCTACACGTGCTGGGGGGTTGGGGGTTGAACCTAGCTTTGTGGGAAATGAGTCAGACGGCCATAAAATGTGTTTTTCTGAGCCGAGGGGATTATTTTACATCTTGTGGCATGAAGACACTGAGAGGAAGCCCTCCTCCTTGTCCCTGGCAAGGCTCCCCACTTGCCAGCCTGGGCCACAGTGCCCCCCTCCCTTCCTGAGCTGGGGCCTCTCACCCTACCAGAAGAGATGAGTGCTGTGCTGCTTCTGACGGCCTTGCTTCTCACCTCCCAGGCCTCTGCCTCCCTGACCTCACTACTCATTCTGTTCGGCAGGAGGGAGGCTGGGGAGGGGGGCAGCCTCATGGTGGGTACCGGCTTCCCCATTTATAGTTAGAGAACCTGAATGAAGTCCAGTGGACCTCGGGAGCCTCCTACCTCTCCTCCCGTGGGCAGGCTGGTGTGGGGCCATCCCTGGAGCAGCTGAGAAACTTACAAAAGCGTCTGCAGGCCACTGGTACTCAGGGAAAGGCTCTCCTTCCCCACCATCAAGCAGCATCCTTGAGTACAGGTGACAAGGAGTGTGAGGGGTCACCTCTTCCTCTGGAGGTTCTTCCTAAAGCCAGAAGGGCCGGAGTCCTCTCCTAACCTCCCCTACGTAGCCAGCACCCCCATCCCCTCACCATGCTCCTTCCCCCTCCCCCAGCTCTGGTCCTAGGGATCAGGAAGCAGAATTTCCACCCCAGGGCTGGAGGCCTCAGAAGGGCTAGGATCAAGGTATTCCAGGGGCCCATGGGGGACAGGAGCCAGTGACCCCAGAGGCCTCGGGTTATACCTCTCAGCCTCTCATCTCCCCCCAGGTAGGTGTTGGGTGGGAGCAGTACGGGGGGTTTCTGCCTGGAGCCCCTCTGAAGTCTCTCTTGGGACAGCTGTCCATCGCCACATGTGTCCCCAGCAGCCCCGCCTCCATGGGCTAGAGTCACAGATCTCAAGGATAGCCTGGAGCCCAGAGGACCTGTGTTGCCTGTGGGGAGAGGTTGCTGGTAGCCTGAGGTGGGGCAGAAGTAAGGAAGGGATCTGGGGCCCCAATCACAACAGCTGTTGCCAGAAACCCCCCACTTGCCTCCCCCAGGGTGGTGAACTTGCTTTTTCTCTGGAAGCAAGGAGTCACCCTGAGTCGTCTTCACTCTCCACGGGCTCTATTTCTTTCAGGGACACCGGTACAGTGGACACCAGCTGTTTTTTGCCTGCCTCATTTTCTCTCATTCCAGCCCAAACACCTGGATTTTCCTCAGAGAACCTCCCCCTCCCCCACTCTCATTCCTTGCGGTATGAGTGAGGCTGGCTCCCCCTCCCAAAGGGTTTATGGCAGGGGTAAGAACATGACTCAGGATTGGCCAATTAGTGTCTTCCATCCTCCTGGAGATACTAGCTGTTCAGTGAGGAGCCTATGGTCCAAGAGAATCTAATTCCAGGATTTCTGATGGAACTATTCAAAAACTGGAACTTCCCTGGTGGCGCAGTGGTTAAGAATCCGCTTGCCAATGCAGGGAACACGGGTTCAATCCCTGGTCCGGGAAGATTCCACATGCCGCGGAGCAACTAAGCCCGTGCACCACAACTACTGAGCCCACAACTACTGAAGCCCACGCGCCCTAGAGCCCGCACGCCGCAACTACTGAGCCTACGTTCTGCAACTACTGAAGCCTGTGCGCCTAGAGCCTGCACACCACAACAAAGAGTAGCCCCCACTCGTCACAACTAGAGAAAGCCCACGTGCAGCAACGAAGACCCAACGCAGCCAAAAATTAAAAAAAAAAAAAAAATTGAAGCTCTATTCTGGGTTGCTGGGTATCTGTTTGGAGGCCTTGGGTCACTGGGAACCTGTAACAGGAGACTGAAGGCAGCACAGAGGATGGCAAACCAGGAAATGCTGTGAGAGAGGACTCTTGATGACATAGGCTGCTGGATCCAGCTGTGCCTGAAGACACATCTGGCCAAGTTTTGTCCTCCTCACTGCACTTGGCTCTATGCCTGAGTCCCTGGCACAGAGGCAGGATTTTGGGTGAGATGTGCCAGTGTCATATGCTCCTTTCTCCTTAGATCACTCAAGCTAGGATTCTGCAAGCATTTGGAAGCCTGTTACCTAGAGCTAAGGACCAGTCTGGAGTGAGGGCCCGGTCAGAGCAACCAGCACAGAGCTAGGCCCGCCAACCATGGAAGCCTAGGTATGTGGGTGAGAGGGAAGTCAAGGGCAACCCGTACTGCAAGTGGCTCCCCATGGAGACCTCCTTCAGGGGTAAATTTGGGAGCAGACTTCATGGGAAGTAGCTTATGATTTTCCAATTATTAAATTTAGAAAAAGAAGCAGCAGGATGCTCTTTTGACTTCATCTTTCTATCTGTCCAGCGGGCGCCTTGACTTGTCAAGGGACTGAGAGTGGAGAGTTAGTTAATTTTGTTAGACGCGTGTCGGCATTTCTAACAGTGGAATGTAAGCTCCATGAGGGCAGAAGTTCTGCCAAGTGTAGCTCATTGCTGTGCCCTGGAGCCGAGGAGGGTAACAGTAAATATTAGGTGAATGAAGGAAAAAGCTTGGATCCTGTCCCTCCCGTGCTTGAAATCCTCTGATGGCTTCCCATTGTCGTTAAAATATGAAAAATCTAGATTTCTTTGCTCTACCCTATAAGTAGGGTGACCGTGTCATTTACTGAATAAGCAGGGGTACTTTGTGAGTCAAAGGGGATGCTATAAACAGTTATGCTGGGACAGGGGAGTAAGCTAGGGCTGCTTCATGTCATCTGGGACGTGGGGCTGCCCCACTCCAAGGCCACCAGCGGGTTGGTCTCTGCCCAGCTCTCCGGCCTCATCTTCTGCCCCTCCCCCTCATCCGGCTCGCTGACCCTCCCCTGGACCTTTGCTCTGTTTCTCTACCTGGAGAAGTCCTCTGAGTGCCTGGATCTTTCTCGTCACCTTGGTCTCCCCTGAACACTGCCTCCCCGGGGGGCCTTCCCTGACCGCCCCCCCCCCCCACCCAGGCAACCTCTGCCATGAGGATGCGTTTCGTTTTTCTTGCCTTCCCCTCGGCTCTGTGCCCGAGTGCCCAGCACAGAGGCCGGCGGGGACTGGGCAGAAATGAACCCAAGATGTTTGGGAGCCCATTTCTCAACATCTGTCAACCTCTGAGTAGAGGCTCACATTCCCAGCACACATCTCCAAAGTGAAAGTGAAGGGAAGGAGCTTCAGCTCCGGCTTCAGCTCCGGAGCGAGCGAGGCGGGGAAGCAGGAGACAGAGGAGAGGGAGGGAAAGAGCAGGGAGAGGGGGTGTGGGTTCTTCCGGAACTGCACTCAGCACTGGGTCCATCACATCCACCCCAGAAATCAGATGCACTTTGACCCCCGCCGCTCGGACACTTCTTTTAAGAAGTGTCTGGAACCTGAATGTGACTGCGGATTGGAAAGCAACGCCTCTGGAACTCCCAGCGGCCAAACAGAAGACACCAGATATGTTTATGATTTTCCTAATTACCTCTGTCCTCTCTGATACTGGGGCTCTATAAAATTGTCACAGCCGTGGTTGTCACTGGGCTCTGGCTCACCCTGCACGCACGCGGGTGTTTGTTTATGGAACACAGATGGCGGCAGGGCCTTCATGTGGCTCGGACACCACCCCTTTGGCTGCCACGAGGGACTGGCCCCTCTCCAGGATTCCCAGACAGATTTGCTTCTCCAGATTCTTTAAAGCAAAAAAACCTGAGTATTGATGGTCACTCAAGGGTCCTTGGCAGAAAACCAAACTCAGCCTGGATGCTTCCAATAGAGGGGTGTTAGCAAAGGGACCATTTGTGGAGAGTGACCCGGGATGAGGGAATCAAGGAGGGATGTCAAGGTCCCCAGAGACTAGCCACAGTGGCAGTGGTCACCAGCATAGGGCTCCAGGGGTGAGGCAAGGAGTTCGTGCTGCCAGAGCCCCATGAGAACTGGACCCATGGAGGGCAGAGCACAGGCTTACCCGAGGGGGGCTGTAGTCTTGTGGACATGCAGATGGGGTGCTGAAGCCGAAAGAGAGCAGAGATAAAACGCCCCAAGCTCTCTCTTCTTCCTCCCTCTGACCTCCGGCTGGTACCTACCATTGGCCAAACCCAACAGGAAGCCAGAGGCCCGGCAGGTCCTCAGTGTGGCCCACACAGGCCAGACTCCCAGGGCAGAGAGGAGGTGTCGAGTGGACCCGAGAGCAAACCA
Organism: Balaenoptera physalus; assembly: GCF_965194825.1. NCBI lineage: Eukaryota > Metazoa > Chordata > Mammalia > Artiodactyla > Balaenopteridae > Balaenoptera > Balaenoptera physalus. The sequence goes on along the minus strand of NC_138900.1, from coordinate 18,569,039 downwards.
GCAGGATCTGGGAAGGCATTCTGCGACAGCTCTGTGGTCAAACTTGGGGGAAATCCTTCTTCTCTTATCCCCGAAACATCTCTTGAATCCGTCCACCTCTGTGCTGCAAAGCCCCCTCACTGGCCTGACTGATGCCCTTTCCCATCCCCCACACTTCAGCAGAGGGATGGTAACAAGCAAGCCTGACCTTGATGTTCTCCACGGCTGTTACTGCTCTTGGCATATTGACCAAAGTCTGAACCCCTGCTTGTGAGAGACTGATCGTCTGACCCAGCTGCCCTCCAGCCTCACCTCTCATCCTCCACCCACCGTGCCAGGTACGGTGGCCACACTGGACGTTCTTCGGTACCTAGAATGTCATGCTCCTTCCTACTGCTGAGATTTGTATATGCTGTTCCCTCTGCCTGGATTCTCTCCATCCAGCCCCCGACTGCTTATAAATCCCACTGATTCTTCCGATCTCAGCTTAAAAATCATATCCCTCAGGGATGACTTCCCTGAGCCCACAAAGCAAGCAAGGGCTCCTTCTCATCACTGCTGAGTTTCCTTACTTCGCAATCCTCATCACAGCTGTAATTAACTAATCAACTGAGTAACTCTCTGTTTATTGTCTGTCTCCCTAGAGAGACGATGAGCACCACAAGAGCCCCCTCTGTCTGTCTGGTTTGCTGATCTGCCCAGCACGGTGGCTTCCGGGCACACACTAGACACCTCACCAATGCTTGCTGAGTGAATGACAGAGAACTTCCAGCTTCCAGTAATCAATGGCAGGCCAAATGATTTGGGCCCATCCTCGCACTGAAAACAACTAAAAATGCTGGATAAAATTTTAAAAACATTAAAAGCACTGAAGAGTTGGCAGTACCAAAGGGAATTGCCAGGCCAAAATTGGGGGGAACAGGAATCCAGACAGGTAAGCAAGAGGAGAAGCCACTTTTTTTCCTTGAGGCATTGTCTGATACCAACAAATTTGAATTTTATTTTGACGGCCTCATGAAATGAGAGAGACAGAAATCAAATCTCAGGGCTCACACAGGTGGGTCCATATAATAAGACACCATCCCACATTGATGTGGAACTCCAAAGTGCTACACCATCAGGATATGGGTGAACCAGAAGGAGACCAGCCCTCACATGATCTTGCAATCTAAGTCTCATCTCCTAGGTGGGCTATCCTTAAAGGTGGGTTAAGGTGGTCCTGAACTAGCAGTATTCCTCGATGTTTGGCAGGAGCAAATAAAAGTGCTCTCAAGTGGAAGGTACTGTTGTGATAAATCAAAAATTTTTCTTGCAAACAATTTTTTCTAAAACAATGACGTGAACATAGTCAAAGATCAGACACACAAGAAAATAAGGCACTAGAGCAAAAACTAGAAGAATCAACAGAAAACAGAAATAGACCCTTACGAAGCAAATTATTAACTATGAAAGAACTGTGCATATCACATTTAAAGAAATATGACTTGCTTAAAAATAATTGCAGGGAATGGGAATCTATGAAAAGTAACATAGCATATCTGCAAAAGAATCAAGTTGATGTCTAGATGTGAAAACTACAATAGCCAAAATGAAGAACTCCATGGACAGGTTTAATAGCTGAGGAAACACAGCTGAGAAGAGAATTAGGAAATTATAAGAGAAGTCAGAAGAAATTATCACAAATGTAGCACACAGAGACAAAAAGAAGACAATATGGAAGAGGTCATATGAGATAAAGAGGAAGAGAAGGTGTAACATATGATTAATATTGTCCCTGATGGAGAGGAGAGAGGAAATGAAGCAGAAGCAATGTTTTAAGGATTAACGGGTAAGAATTTTCTGGAACCAATGAATGAATGTATGAGGGATGCACTGAACCATTTAATGGTTAGTTGTGCTTTGGTAACACAGCTCCATGTTTCAGACAACCCAGGGCTCAAAGAATACTGATGAGAGATTCTGGACCCAGTTTGCTCTTGGCCAAGGGCCATGATGTTGTACAATGCCAAGTTCAATATAGCAAAAGACACAAGAAACAGGTGAAAAATCAACTCTTGCCTTTCCCCTGCCTCTACAGTCCACCCCTGCCTTCTTAGCAACCATTTGGGCAGCCCTGAGATGACCACAGCTTCAGCCTCCTGTTCCTTCTTCCCTCTTGCAGGCCTTGCTGACCAGTCACTGGGAGATAGCAGAACTCCATTCCCTAGTCAACTGGGGGTGCAGTGGCATGAGTGGGTGTCCTACCCTGATTCGGTACAGATGGTGACATCCTCCTCTTAGATACTATGTCTCTTCTCTCCTCTGACCCTGGTCTCCTTGTGGCTGGGCTCCCATCTCAGCCCTCAGGGGTGCTTGAGGGAGACTTATTGACTCACTGGCTGATATGGTCTGATCCCGGCTGGGGTGGGGGGATCTGAAAGAGGAGGTGATGCTGGAGTGTCCCTTTGCCACAGCTGAAGAAATCTTGATGATGCCATCACCACCTGAGGGTCCTTCAACCCCAGGCCCCAAGATAAGCCAAGGAGCACTGATGTCCCTGGTTGTCCAGCCCGTCAGCGTCACCTACAACCTGAATGGCAAGGATCTAGAAGCTGGGATCCAGAGGCAGGCGGAGAAACACCCAACCCTTGATCCTGCAGCCCTCTGGCTTCCAAGCCTGAGCTCTCTTGGGCAGGAAAGTGACCTGGCTGGCAGGTGGGTAGTTTGTTTCTGACTCACCCTCCCCTCTCCGCTGCCAGGTGGCCCGGTCCTGGTCCTGCTCAGTGTGACTCGTCCTGGGATCAGGTTCTTGTGGTTGCTCTGTTCTGCAGGGACACCCATTCATCATCTTGCTGCTGGGAACCTCGGCACACCTCTCAGACACGCTCAAACAGAGAGGCCGCCAAACCTGGGATTGGTCACACAGCAGGTGTGTGGTGAGGCGAGGACACTTATGGTCTCACGCCTCCGGTGGGTGGGGATGCAGACCCAGCCCTTGTGTAACCATCTCCCCACCCCCAGCAGCAGGTCCCTTCAAACCACTGTGCTGCGGGGGTGCCATCCTGCGGCTTGTCTCAGGCGCAAAGCAGAAAGAGATCTCTCGGGCCATGATGAGTGAAGATGGGGGATGGGTCGTGCGGGCCCCCTAACCTGGCTCTGCAGTGTCTCTGGCATGCCATTCCAATTTCTGAAGTTCTCAAAGATGTTGCAAACAACGTGCAGTTGATTTAATTTAAAAAATTAAAAACTCAAGTAAATTAAGTTGAGGAATGTTGGGTGGAGGCAGGGGAGGGGGAGGGTGGCATGGAATGCAGCCAGTAAGGAGAGGCTTAGGAACACAAGAGCGTTTCACTCCCATGGGTGGATTTGGGCTTGGAGAGGGTGAAACTCTCCCACTGGATGCGGAGTGTAGGGGGGCCCAGGTGCTGATACTGCCCCTGCCCTGGTCTCATCACTGGTCCTGGCAGCCTGGGCTCCTTGGCGAGCATCTGGGCCTCCGGGGAGCCTGGGGTGCAGCCCGGTTGGCGAGGAGAGAACAGGAGAGAGCTGCTCTCCTTTCTAGTTCGGCTCACACACACCCTGGGCAGTGCTGCCCCACATAATTACATAAATGGCACATCGCTCAGGATGCTCATCTTGCCTCTGACACAGTTCGGGCTCGGAGCCATTGACCCCAGCTCCCCTCGGCTCAGGGGCCTGGCTCATGACTCACGTGCCTCTACCTCTCCCAGAAGAGATGCTCCTCAATTAGAGGTCGGGCCGTGGTGAACATGGGAATCGCTCTTGGGAGGACCCTTCACCCATCCCGGGCCTGAAAGCTCCTCCAGCCCAAGGCTCCGAATTGGCGCCGAGGTTGTATGCTCACGGCTCACACCTGTACCTGTGCCCACACCCCATGGCCACCCTCTCCCCAGGGAGTTGCCCCCAGACCGGACGTGCCCTCTCTCCTTTCCAGCACCAAGCCCAGCTGACCTGGCTGTGGACGACCCATCCCTGCTTCCCTCCCTTGACAAGTGGCAGCTATAACTTCTTCCTGTGGTGAAGGTGTCCCAGAGGAAGGCTGCCTTCCCTCCTCGCCTGAGGAGTTTGCTCATTAACCCAAATTACTCTCGTGGTGGCATTCCCAGCAGCCAAGGGAGAAGCAGGGTAGGTTCCAGAGCTCTTTCCTACTGGTGGCCCCAGCTCTGGGGAAGGCTTCCTCACCCCTCCAGGACCCCAGGGGCTGCCTTGGTCGTGTGAGCTCAGCCAGGCCGTCCCACAGGGCAGAGGCCAGCCTCCCTCCTCACTTCCTGGGCTCGAGCTGGGTTGGTAAATGGGAACCAGCTGGTTGGCCAAGCGCCGCTGTGACCCAGTGGGGAACCGAGGGAGGCAACGGGGCGGGAGGTGTCCACCCCCCGACAGACACAGAAGTGTACCTTCCACTCCCATCCACCAGTAATGGGGGAGGCAGGGCCACCCTAGTCGCTGAGGTCCCAGCCTCCCAAATGGAAAGGAGTTAGTGGGGAGGCCCAGCGGAGCAGGACGGGGGGTCTTTCAGGATCTGGGGAGGCTGATGCCCCCCAGATGTGAGAATGCTTGTCCTCACTGACCAGGACTCATCCCCTGGGATTCTGCACTGGTATCAAGAATCTGTTACTGCGACCAGCACAAGGGGCATTCTTGCCTGCTCTGTGAGAGGAGTGGAGGAGGGTTTGACCTCCGGCTCAGCCTTCAAGGTCACTGGCAAGAGGGTTGTGCACCCAGGAGGAACTTGTTAAGTGTTTCCTAAGCAAATGGAAGGTATCCTGGAAAAAAGAAAAATCTAAGCAACGGTAAAATGACTTCAGTAACTTGGTTATTCTGGGTACAAGGATTTTGCCCTAAATTATCCAGATGACCGTCTCCTTCCAGGAGAGCTTTCAGGGGCTGGGCGTGGCCTCTGTGCCCACTTCGCCTCCTGCCCTAACACACAGCGATGGCAATCTCCTTAGACTGAGCCAAGCGTCTCACAAGCTTTGCCTGTTTACCTTTCACAACAACTGGATGATGTGGGGTTAGTTTTGCATATGTTTTGCATAAAAGGAAACGGAAGCCGGGAGAAACGAAGAGACTTGGTGAGGGCCCCACAGACAGTAAGAGGCAAAGCCAGGAGTTGGTTCGTGCCGGTGCCACAGGCACACCTCCCGTGGCCCATTCCGATCACAGGATGGGAGAAAGAGGAAACTTCTATTTATCACGCGTGAACAAATTGCTTTCCTGTAGCACCCAGCTCAGCGGTGGGTGCGTCATGCCAGGACAGCTGGGCTAGATGCATCTGCTCAACAAGGACCATTGACCTACTATGTGCCAGGGCTCTGCAGAAGAGCAGTGTGGTCTTTAGCCCACACTCACTGTTACTGGCCCCAGGCGAGCGGCACTTGCAAGGCTGAATTAGACGTATAGTTAAGCAGTACACACTCGAGTGTCTTCCAGTTGTCCTAGGATAAATCCTTTGTCCTGTGGACTCCTGGGTTAAGGCCAATTAAACTGCTGCCAGGTAAGGTTTATTCCCTATAAATCAGTGGGAATGTGGTCACACGAATTTTAACTATCAGATTAAAATCAAATTAGTGGGAAAATTTGGAACAAATTGCCTTCAAGTACAGTGAATGAGTCTATTTTTAAAACGTTGCCGCACCAGGCAAAATAGTGAAGCAAACACATTTCCTAACAGCGCGTAGACACCGTGGTGTTCGGAGTGATTTGTCATGCTGAGTCACTGTAATTGCTCCAGCAAAACTGAGGAATCAAATAAAACGTGTTTGCAAATTGTAAATCACTTGAGGAGGCTACTTCAGACGGGTCCAAACCTGACTTTGAAGGCCACAGTGGCTCCCTTTGGGGCAGGCACCCCAGCCCAGACACCCCTCGTCCACGTTCTCTGGGTAGGGGCTGTGCTGTCACATCCAGCCGAGATGACTGCCCAGAGTGCGTGCAAGAAGGGCCGCCATAAATCAGCCACGTTTCCTCACCAGCCAGAGCAGCTCAGATTCCTGGGGGCACCGGGGAGAGGGGAGAGCGCTTAGGTTGGCTGGGGGAAGGGGCAAACTCGCTAAGGCTCCCCTGTCTGGGTAGGGTGGGACCAGGGGCTGCTCAGGAAGGACAGGCTTGCTTTCTGGTGAAAGTCTGGCTGCCACTTGCCAAGAAGCAGAATTATTTTCGTATCCAAGAGGGCTTGGGACTGGCCCTGATGGTTCCCTTTCAACCCTGTCTTGGTCATCAGGTGACGTGTCCTGGCCCTAGGCCACCACATTTGGTCATTGATGTTCCCACTCTTGGGCCATAGTCTGTCAAAAATGACTGCCAGTCATCCTAGAGAGACACAAAAGGGGAGACACAAAGGCTGATAGACCTTTACAGCAGAAACGCTGTGGCCCCAGCTGCCCCGCGTCTCTGAGCAGCCCTGGCAGGCTTGGGGCGCACTGCACTGCCTCGTCCTCCTCTCCCCCCTCCTCCTGGAATCCCACCTTCTCCCTGTACACTCCCCACGAGCATGACCATCTCATTCGGGCCTGGCTAGACCTGGTGGTAAGCTAATCACTCAGAGGTGTTGAGGATTATCTAGAACTGGATAAGTTACCTTTCTTAGGATTCTTGCATTTAAAAATTAACTTTGTAGAAGCAGCAATTCCCCTAAAGAGGGCCGGCACAGTGGAGTCTTATCTCCGGTGCCCTTGTGTTGCCTCCCAACCCTCAAACCCCTGCTTGGTGGACCTCAGGCCAACCCCACAGACCCCTGCATGAAGAGGAGAGGGTGTGGATGCTTTTTAAAGGGGAGAGATGAGTTGCAGAGAGATCTGTGCTTTCAGACACACGTGTTGAAGACCTGCTGTGGGCAGACACTGGACGTCCACTGGGGCCAAATTCAGCCAGAGGCCAAGAAAGGCAGGATCCCAGGCGAATTCATGTGATTTGACTCCCGGAGCTCATGGTGACCTTGGGGAGAACAGTTTCCAGGGGAGGTGAGGGAGAGGGTGAGGGTGGAGGGTGGGGACGGGGAAGGAGAAGATGAAGTTCAGAAAGTGACTCTTTGGGTATGTAAGAAACAAAGGATGTTTGTAAAACACAAACTCCCATCCCAACTTGATGGATATAAGAAAACCACATCTTTAAGTCCACGCTGGGTGGGGCTCCAAACCATGGTGTGAAAAATGGGGCTACGGAAGACTCTGCCTTGGCTCTGCCTAGAAGAGGCTTCAGAGCAGCAGAAGGTTCTTTTCCTGTGGTTCTCATTCAGCCCCTTCTGGGTCCCACAAGGCCGCCAGGCGGTATGGACCCCTGCTCCCCTAGCAACCATGCCAGCTTCTGAGAGCTCAGCTGGTCCTGCCAGAACTGCCTGCCATTCTGTAATCTAAGGGGAGCCCCTGGGGTTCAGGCCCCACTAGGTCCCCAACCCCAGTGGGGACCCGCTGTTCTCAGGTATGGGCAGTAGGTTTGGACACCGCTAATGAAGAGGAAGAGCATCTTTGGGAGACATGCACCTGGGGAGGTCTGTTTCAGATGGGTGGGGTCAGAAGGCTAGAAAAATAATAAATACAAATAAAAGTGAAGAGAAGCAAAGCTCTTGGGTGCCAGAATGGGGCTGGCCGAGGCTGTGGCTGCCTGGGTAATGGGTTCCACATTTGTCTGGCTCCGTCTACAATGACCAGGATCCAGGATGCACCGTGGGCCGTTGAGGGGCTAGAGGGGACAACCCAGCTGTGGCCAGACCTAGGCATACATGCTCTTTGTGATGGCCCCATCCCTGGTTAGCCACAACGCGGCTGAGACCTTGCTTTAAGCTCACGCTCCAGCACCCCAGCCTCCCCCCGCCCCCGCCCACAGCCCCTGGGTCCCTGCCGGCCTGCACAGATTGTTTGCGTTATTAATGCCGTTTTCCCAGAGATTCCATCTGGCTTTTTAATTGCTCTGGGATGGGGCTAGGATGCTTTGATAGTGAATTGGTATCTTTCCTGTGTCTCTGCTTACGTCAAATCCTCCATCCACAGACAGGGGTATGGGGGAGGGGGAGAAGCAGGGATGTCCAGAGAAGGGAGATAGCACAAGTCTCTCACAGAGACAAGAAATCTTTCAAAGGTGCTTGTGGTTAAGTTTCATTTAAAGAAGAGAAGAGTGGGGACTTCCATGGTGGCGCAGTGGTTGAGAGTCTGCCTGCCAATGCAGGAGACACGGGTTCGAGCCCTGGTCTGGGAAGATCCCACGTGCCGCGGAGCGGCTGGGCCCGTGAGCCACAATTGCTGAGCCTGCGCGTCTGGAGCCTGTGCTCCGCAACAAGAGGCCGCGATGGTGAGAGGCCCGCGCACCGCGATGAGGAGTGGCCCCCACTTGCCGCAACTGGAGAAAGCCCTCGCACAGAAGTGAAGACCCAACACAGCCATAAATAAATTAAAAAAAAAAAAAAAAAAAAGAAGAGTAAAGCCTTGCCCTTCCCGCCAGCATAGGAAAGAAAGAAATGGGATATCGCCTGTGCCCGGGGCAAGGACGCTGCCCCATGTCTGTGGAAGGCCCGAGGGTGCCTGGAAGGTGAGGCTTCATGGCTGAGCAAGGTCCGGGTTTCTGCTCCCCCTTGACCTGTTCCACGAGTGGCTTCCCGCTTCCTCCCCCCACTGCCCCCTCTCCTCCCATGAGGAGCTTTTGGAGGAGGCCTGGCAGGTTCCTGCCTGGGAAGGAGGGAGCGGAAGACCTGGGAGGGGCAGACACTCCTCACCAGTCCCAGTGGCTCATCACGGGTGTCAGGGCCAAACCCCATGTTCACAGATTCCCAGGAGATCCAAGAGATAAGGGTGACATTGTGACACTGCTCAACCATTAGGAGGCATCTGGTGCAAAGGGACGCTTCCCTCGCTCCCTTCTGCCCTTGCTCCTTCCCTGGAGGCTGGCTCTCCTGAACAGTGCTTTCAGGGGACACTGGGCTCGAGTGGCCTACTGAGGACGTGAGGTCCCTGTTGCCTCCCATGGGAGAGTACAAGAGAGATGCATCCAGGCATGTTGGACTTGGTCCATGGCCAGGTCTTGGTCAAAGCTGCTGCCTCCAGGAAGCCTTCCTTGGTGGCCTCTATTCACACTTTGAACTTCCCCTTATTGCCCTGTCACCCTTGAAGCTCATCTTGGGTCCACAAGGCTGTTCATTTCCCCTGGTACACAGTAGGCATCCAGTAAATACTTGGGGTGTGTTCGGTGCCAGGCTCTTGAAGTGGGTCTTCATGAAGGCTGCAGTCGGGGGGGAACCGTGGGGAGCCCTTCAGGAAGCAGTGGGTGGCGAGGAGCCACCCACTTGGGGACCCCTCCGGCTGGGCACAGAGCACGTGCTGGGCAGGTTCACCCCATGCTGCCCTCTCCCCCCCAAGCAGGCTTCTCTGTCTACTGGGGACCCCACTGGCCCCATCCCTTTCCTGGGGCTGACTTGTCCCCAACAAAGCCTGCCTTGGACCTCAGGATCTGCGGCAGGAGCATTGCCCTTTTGTGAGCTGACAGTTTTGAAAGAGGAAACCCCTGGAGATGGGACAGTGGGACAGGAGGGGGAGGAGTGAGGGCAAGAGGGGTGCCCCTCCCCCACTTGTCTTGGGATCTGTTCTGGGGGCAAAGGGGGAAGCCGAGGCTTGGCCCCCTCAAACAAGAAAAACTGGAATTAGCACTGAACTCAGAGAGGGTTTGCTGGGGCCTAGCAAGCTGTGGCCTGCCCCAGGCCTCTAGGCAGGCGGTGGGGCTCTGCGTCCTTGGTTCCCAGGCGGCGGGGCAGGCTGCCTCCTCCTCACCGGGGCTCGCGGCCTTTCTTCCGCCAAGGGCGGCCATGGGTGAGGAGGAGGCAAGACACCGGACGGAGAGACAGAGGGCGGCCGAGGGGGTGAGGGAGTGGGGCGGGAAGGGGGCAAGTCACCCCGCTAACCACACAGGCAGGTGAAGCAAAAGCTTTCAGAATTTAAAAAGAATGTGTAATTTCTTGAAACGGTCACAGCCCGCATTGGCATATACTGTCAGCTGCTCAATTGAACGCTCTGCAGGTGAAAACAGAAGGTAAAGGGTTTTGCCTTTTACCCTCAGAGAGGGTCAACTCTGAAAGCCCTGCCAGCCTCCTGGGCTACCTCCCCCCAAGGCCCTGTGCTTTCAGGCATAAGGGCATGCCCTCCCTTGGTTGGCCATCACCGCTGCTAAGGGGGTTCCAGGTGCCTGTCCTCACGGGGCGGTCATTGGAGTGGGGGGCTTGGTCCAGGGTGGGCACAGTGGGGAAGCAGATGCTGGGGCTGTCTCCTTGCCAGGCAGTAGGTGAGGAAGGGCCAGACATCCCGCGCAGGCCTGTGGTGGGTCCTCCTTCTTGGGTGGGCTGGGGCAGGGCAGGTGAGGAAGGCTGGGTAGAGGTCTCCCTTCAGGGCCCCGCTGGGATAGGCTGCAGCCACATGGGCCAGAGCTAGCGAGGAGGGGTGGAGGGTCCTACCGCTTGTGGCCTCTACCTGCCCGCCCACGGTCCCGCCGGAGGGCTGGGGCAAAGGAAGGTGTGAGCAGCGCTGCTCCAGAGCTGGAGCTGTCAGTATCTGGAAGTAAGTGTGGTCAAAGGGCCCTTGGAGCCTGGAACCCTGGGGCAGGCCTGCCCGAGTCCCAAAGAGGCCGTGGCAACTTCAGGCAGAGGGCCCCCCCTCCGAGTCCCTCTTCTCCTCCCAGGGGCTGAGGAGAGGCCACACCAAGGCCCCGTGACACCCCACACACCCCTCCCCCTGCCACACGCCCAGAGACTCTTCAGGCTCTGGCATTCTCAGCTTGGAGCCTCGTCCTCCTTCTGCCATTTATTTGCCTTGGTTGGGAGAAGTCACCCCTTTAATGTAAAGAGGGGCTCGGGATGGGTGGAGAGCTAATGAAAGTCAGGCTCTCAGCCAGAGAATATGCTGTGATTATTTACAAATGTGACCTGGCCCACAGAAAACCTTGGAAGTAGCTTTTCTGGTTTTAAAAAGACACCAAAACTGACTTTGATATGTTTATATTATAGATATAATACATAAAACATCTAGCATGAAACTCTATGTTCTCCCCAAAGAAGAGAACCAAGCCAGCCTTCCCTGCTCCCAGGCCCAGCGATCTGATCTGTGAGTGCTGGCTGAGGCCGCCTCCCTTCCAGACCGGGAGCCAGGGCCTCTGCGGGGGACAAAGCTGTGGGCAGCCCGGGCTGGAGGGGACCGAGGCCCACAGCTACCCCCAGGGAAAGCTGAGGGGAAAGGGGAAGCCCACCTCGCCTCTTCGGTTCCCCTGGGAGCAAAAGCAATCCCAAAACCAAAAGGAAAGAGAGCCGCAGACCCTCCCTGCAGCTGCTGACGAAGAGTCTCATTTTGGCAAGTATCTGAGCAAAACCAAAACAAAACAAAAACCAAATAAAATGGTGGTTTAGCATAGACGTGCACATTCACATTGCACAAGGCACCGCTGGGACACAGAGAGGCCAGATACAAGTGTTGATATCGGCTGATAAAGCAAAATATTTGGAAAGCTTCTCATAACTTCGGTCCCTCTGGGATGGACTGATTGTGCTTCATGTTTGTATGGCAATGCTGGCGACATACAGTACAGACAAGGCTGATGGTCCCAGTGTCCCTTCACCACCCCCCTACTAACCCCCAGACCAGATCTCTAGGTTCCCCTCTCCCACCAGGCCACCCATGAACATACGTCCTCATACCTAACCCACGACCTGGCTTTCTGATCTGACTGGGGGCCGGAGGCTCCCACTGGTCACCTGGTGACGCCCATCTCAGTGAGTTCTGCCCAGAAGAGCCCAGCCTGTTGCAGGCTGGGAGTTTAGAGGCAAGGAACTAGGGACCCTCCACCTTCATGTAGAACTAGGGGAACAACCTTAGGTTCAAAGCCCCAAGTCCCTGTGTTTCCTCCCCTCCAAGGATAGGCGCTCAGGAGCGGCTGGGGCCGGCTTATCGGGATCTCTGCTCCCTGAACCTTCCTCCTGCCGGGGGTGGGGGGAGGACCTGCACCCCTTCTTCTCTCGCGGGGCCAGGAACCCTCCAAATAAAATGACAAGGCACATATTTGCTCCCCCTACTCGGTAGGAATCGGAGCCGTGAGTTTGCGTTTCCAAGGCACAGGGTTATTCCTTTAATACTAGAGTTGCCAGGGCTCCCGGCTCTGCCCCACGGCGCTTCTCCTCTCTGTCTGACCCCTCATCTTAGACGCACCGTGTCGGGCGCAGAGGAAGGCCAGGGGCACGCGCGGCAGGCCAGGCTCTCAGGCTGCACCGGAATCTCCTAGTCCTCGCTTGCGCGGCTCGGGCAGTCTTGAGATCCGGCGACCCGAAACCACTCCCTGGGTCCCAGCCAGCGGCCGGCCCAGGGCGGTCCCGCCGCCGCGCGCCTCACGCGCAGTTGCCCATGGCCTTGACCAGGGAGCTCTCGGGCAGCTGGCGGAAGATGCCCCGCAGCGTGTCCAGTTCGCGGCTCAGTTGTTCCACCCGCTTGCGCAGGCGGTCATTGTCACTGGTCAGCTCCAGCACCTTCTGCTGCGTCTCCACGTTGCGCTGCTTGGCCTTGTCCCGGCTCTTGCGCACCGCGATGTTGTTGCGCTCGCGCCGCACCCGGTACTCGTTGCTGTTCTTGTCCACGGACTTCTTGCCTTTGCCCGCGCCGCCGCCGCCGCCCGCGCGGATGTCTGGGTGCCCGACGGCCAGCCCCTTGAGCGCGCCACCGGGGCCTGGCAGGCCAGCGGCGCCGAGCGCGGGCGCTGGGTGCGGGCTGGGCACGGGCGTGGGCGGCGGCGTGGGGTGGCCGGGCTGCAGGTGCATGGTGGTCTGGCCGCAGTGCGCGATCTGGAACTGCAGGTGCGGGGCGGCCAGGTGAGCGGGCGGCGGGTGTGAGTGCTGTGGTGGCGGCGGCGGCGGAGGCTGGTAGGGAAAGAGGCCGGCCAGCGCCAGCTGCTTCGCCTCGTCCTCCTCGCGCGGCTCCTGCTTGATCACCAGCGGCCGCAGAGCCGGCGCCCCGACGCGCTCGTACAGGGGTTCCAGCCTGCCGTCCAGGTAGCCGGCCGCCGAGCAGCCGTAGCCCGGCGGGGGGCCGTGCGCCCCTCCGGGCATGACGGCGCCGCCGGGGCCCACGGGGGCGCCCGGGTAGTCAAAGTCGCCGCCGCCTCCTGCGGGGGCCGCGGCCGCCTTGGCCTTCTCCTGCTGCCGGCTGTGCTGGAACAGGTCGGCCAGGAACTCGTCGTTGAAGGCGGCCGGGTCGATGTAGGCGCTGATGTCGATGGACGTCTCGTGTTCGCAGATGCCGCCCAGCGGCTCCGGGGCGGCAGGTGGGGCTGGGGGCTGCGCGGGGCCCGCGCCCCGGAGAAAGCCAAAAGCGGCGCTGCTGGGCGCGTGCGGGGGGCTCTGGAGGTGGCTGCTCATCGGGGGCCGCGGCTCCGCCTCGTAGAAGTCGGCCGACTCCATGGGGGAGCTAAAGTCCTCCCGGCATGGCGAGCCTCGGCGGCCTCCAGCCTGCGCGGGGCGCCGCTGCTGCCGCCGCCCACCCGGAGCCCCTACTCGCTCGCGCCCGCTCGGCTACCGGTCGCGAATGGCCAGGCCCGCGCGGGCCCCGCATTTATACCGGGTTGGTGGTCGCCCTCTAGTGTCCAAACCCGCCGTGGACCTTCGGCGACGACGGAGCAGCACCTCCTGGGTCTTAGCGCCTGCGGTCTGCAGAGGGCGGCGAGTGAGGCGAGAGCGCAGCGCTGGCGGGGAGGGGCCGCGGTGCAACGCCCACTACCTCCTGCGCCGCCAGCCGAACCACGACCGGCGCGCGGTGCCCCACCCTCGGCAGAGTTGTCGTCCCCGCGCACACGTGGTCGGTGGTAGGGCCCCCTCCTCTAGCCTCCGCAGGGCACCCAACTCCAGCCAATGGTCGGGGAGTCCGGGAGCACCCAGGCGCCGCGCAGGGGGGTGGGATTGGTTGGGGGGGCCGGGGGGGCAAGTCTTGGTCTCTGAGCTTCTCTGGCGCGGACTCGCTTTAAAAGCTAGAACTAGTCCTGTCCGGGTCCGGGCTCTCTGGAAGGCGGCGGCGTAGAGAAGGGGTGGGGGGCAGTTTGGGACGTGCGGCCCAGCGCACACTGCCGCGTGGAGAGGCCGAGGGCAGAGGATTTTGCGACTCTCTCTGATCTCCAGGCGTCCTCACCGACTCCGCGCAAAAGTACCTCTCCTCCCGCTCCGCCCCTCCCAGTACTCCGGGGTCCCGCGGCCCCGTGGTGCAGGGCGCTAGGACCCCGCGGGGAGCGGAGGGAAGGAGAGGCGGCCGCGGCCCGGCTGAGGACCCGGCTGGTCCACCCGCCTGGGCTGGAAAACTTTTTCGTTTTGATTACTTCTCCTAGCCGGAGCTCTAGGTGTTGCTAGGTGCACGGAGTTGGCGCTGCTACCCGGCGCGGGGCCGCCAACTTTTTCCTGCGGGACGGGCCGAACTGGATTCCCCGGCTGGGGTACCGGGGCGGCGGGGGGGGACGCACAGAGGGAGGAGGCGAATTTGACTCCCAGACTGGGATCCCGAAGCGGGGCCGGCGGTCAACGGAGTTGGAATCCACAGCCTTCTCCCCTACGCCCCATTCAGGTGCTCTCCAAGGAGGGAGCAGGGGTGTCGAGGGAGTCGGGGCCTCCGAGTCTCTGCGGCCCAGGGTCCGAGCACCTAATGAGAGAACCCTGCAGGGTGGTTCGCGGGTCGCTGGGTCCCCGGAATCCTGGGGAACAAGGCGGTCCGGCCGCGGTGACCCCTGGGCGCCACGCCGCCTCCGCACTCGCTGCTGCGGGGGGAAGGGGTTCAAGGCAGCGCCTTTCCCCAGCCACGTGGCGCCTCGCGCGTTCTACTTCGGGATCGCGGGGACAGCCGGCTCCCAAGGGGCCTCGTGGGCCCGCAAGTCGCTCACGCCTGTACCCCCCATTGCCCCTTACGGACTAAGTGCCCTGAAGCCCAACGCCGCCTGGGTGCTGTTTGGAAGTTTGCCTGCTTGAGAATCGCCGGGCTGCGCTGGTCAAGACCCCTTCCGGAAAGCGGCCTTCAAAAGGCTGGCAAGAGGCCACAACCGGCCCAGGAGCCCTCAAGGAGGCGCAGCGTAAAAGCAAGGCCCGGGGAGGCTGAGCTTCCACTGTGGTCACATTAAAGAAGCAACCTCGTCTGGGGAACGCATACTGTGCTTTAATCAAGTTCCTATTCAACATATTCCCAATGATTAATGGCCCAACTGCTTCATGCTTTGGTCCAGAGCTTGATGCTTTTGGACTGGGAGTAAAAGTAGATA
Source organism: Balaenoptera physalus (assembly GCF_965194825.1). Classification (NCBI taxonomy): domain Eukaryota; kingdom Metazoa; phylum Chordata; class Mammalia; order Artiodactyla; family Balaenopteridae; genus Balaenoptera; species Balaenoptera physalus. Next base: position 18,553,817 of record NC_138900.1, on the reverse strand, counting down.
CATTAAATAAATAGCCTATGTGAGCTGAGGAGCTCTGGGCCCGGGTGTAGGACCATTTATACACCATGCACCTGTGGAGACCTGGAGGGAAACCCAAAAACATGGCATGGGATTTTCATTTTTGCTGCAGTGCTAAAAATAACGGTCTGCTCCAGTGCAGGAACAAAGAAAGGGCTGCGGAAAGTGACCTGTCCTAGTGTGTACACCTGCTCTCCTGCGCAGGCAGCAGGAATGTGTCCTCTTAGGATCCGAGGAAACCGCAGAGGCTCCTGGGGCTGGAGAAATATTGGAATAAGGCCTTGTCCAGCCTGCAGCTGCAGGTCCTCCCATAGCAGAAGTAGAAAGCTCCCCACGAGGCCAGCTCTGTGCAAGGTGCCTAGTGCCCAGAGGTGAGTGAGAAGTGGCCCCTGCCTTCTCAGAGCTCTGGGCACAGCTGGGGAGACAGACAGGTTATCACACAAAATCTGCTGAGAGACAAGGGCCTCCTCACAGAGGAGGTGATGCTGAAGGAGCAGGAAATGGAACTGGGTAGAGGCATGGAGTCCATTAATTCATCAAATGTCTGTTAGGAGACACAAATGCGGATGACGGATGAATGTGCTGTGACAAAGGGATGTCCTGCTCTAGCAAATATGGCTTTGGAGGAGGGTGTAACCAGCTTCGTCTGAGGAGGTTTTATGGGCTAAATTGTGTCCTCCTCAAATTCATATGTTGAAGCCATGACCCCTAACGTAACTGTATTTGGAGATGGATTTTTCAGGAGGTAATTAAGGTTCAATAAAGTCATAAGGGTGGGGTCCTAATCTGATAGGATTGGTGGGCTGATAGAAAGAGGACAAGAGGGAAATTCTCTCTCCCTCTGCCCCCTGTGAGGGCATAGGGAGAAGGTGGCATCTGCAAGCCAGGAAGGGAGCCCTCACCAGAACCCGACCATGCTGGCACCCTAATCTCAGACTTCCAGCCTCCAGAACTGCGAGAAAACTCATTTCTGTTGTTTAAGCACCCAGTCTGTGGCATTTTGTTATGGCAGCTTGAGCTGACTGAGATAGGAGGTTGGAGAGGGCTTCATGCAGGAGTGAACCTTTGAGCCCCAGCTTGAAGGATGAGCAGGAATTTGCTGGAAGGATAGGTGCCGTTTGTGGCACGGCAGGTGCAAAGGTGGAGCAGCTGCAAGTGCAAGGCATGTTCTGGTAACAAAGGACAAGGCGTTTGACGGGCTGGAGCGCAGGGATTGCTGAGGAGGGGCCTAGATAAGGCTGGATCCACAGACAGGGCTTGGTTCATGGCCAAGGCGGCTCCAGGTGAAGGAGAGAGCCTCTCAGGCTTCTGCCGTCCAGCTTTTAGCAGGGGAGTGCTGTGATCCAATCTGGGTTCCTGAAAGGCCACTCTGGTAGGGGCTGGAGAGGGGAGGGTGGATCAGATGAGAAGCAGTGGAGGCCTGAGGCCCCAGGATGGGGGCTAGAGGGCAAGGACGGGTTTGAACGAGATGTCAGGACTTGGGAGACTGGGTGGGGGCTGAATGCCTGGCTTCTGGCTGGGGTCACCATCCCCCAACATATGTGATGCAGGGAAAATAGAGGGTCCCCTCCAAGCCCCTGGGGGCCTTGGGATCTCACCACCCACAGGACACCCCCTGCGTGATTTGCGATTCTGGAGGAGAGGACCATGACCCAAGAACAGCCGCTAGGATCCACGTCCATAGTCTAGTTTTTCCTTTGAGGTCTAAGAGAACACCTTGGGGTGCGGAGGAAGCGGTTTAGAGGGCAAGTAGTGGGTTTGTGGGTGGGCTGCGCAGAGGTGAGGGAGAGTCCTGGGGCCTTCTAAGCAGTGAAACAAGAATGGGCTGCAGAACCTGGGGGAGACCCCAGGGTTGGTGGAGCCACTTTCCCTGGGAGGTGCCCACGGCTGGAAGGGGGCTGTGGCCTGATAGGACACGTGGGCAGCCAGCGTTTGGCTGGAATGGGAGGGAAATGGCTTGGGAGGGAAATGGCTCTGTGGCTCACGCTCGGTTGAGGCAGAGCCAGTAAAAAAAAAGAAGCTCGTAAATCTGACCACCTTTACGATCCTTCTGCTTCATATTAATTGATGGCACTTGGCAGTGCTTGAGGATCGAGTAGAGGGAGAGCTTTCTCATAAGCCCTGGCCTCAGTGCGCTCGGCAGGGGGGCATGGGGCAGGGACCCCCAGCTCCGAGGCCACCAGCTCAGCCGGCCTGACTTCTGCCACCGCATGAGCCCGGGGAGAGGAGAGGCGTGCTCTGGCTCTACTTTTGACAAAAGAGAAAATCAGCCACAGAAGTGAAGATGCATTTCGTAGGTGTGAATTATGCTCCAAACAGCTCAGGAGGGAAGGCTGCTGAGCCGGGGGCGGGCAGGCCGGGTGGGGAGCGAGTGGGCGGGAGCCCTTCCCTCCATGAATTGGGGTCCTGAGTTTGGGGTGCTCTGGAATGGAGCCTAGTTCCAGAGTCGTTCACAAGGCTAACCATTTTGAGAAGACAGAGCGAGGAAGTTTTTATTTTCCTTTGATTCAACCTTCCTAATGCAACGCATCCAAGAGATTAGTACCTACGTTTGAAAATCAATTGAATGCTGAAGAGCAAAGCTGGAATAAACCCTTCTGATTTAGTTTCTAACTTTATCTACAGCTAAATGGTTGTAGGATTGGTCACTCCAAAGCAGGACTAGTTAAGATAATTAATAAGGGCGAATTAAGATAAAAGACAAGAGCTATATTTTCAGTCACAGTTTGCCCTCTGGCTAATATAGGATATCTAATAGTGATTCAATAAAATACTCTCAGAGACCTTCCTAGAACTTAGACAAACAAAACAAAACACCAGTTACTTTTTGTCAATACAAATGCACTGGCTAGTGAGTTTTATACTACTATTCGTCTTACGCTTTAGGTATTGACAGGTAAAGCATATGAACTCAGTGGACAGTCAACCAAGAGTCTAGTGTTTCTTACGAACAGATTCTGGGTACTTGGAGAAGACATTCTTATTACTCTTAGATTACGTGTTCTATCTCACAGGAGGTCCGGTGGTGTGTGGGATTCCTCAGACCTGTTAAAACCCCTACTTCAACACTCACTAGGGTGACCTTGGGAAAGTTATTGAATATCTCCGAGCCTTTGTTTTCTTTTCTGTAAATTGGGGGCAATAATTCACTGTAGTGCATTCTCAGCTTGTTCTAGGACAAAGCACTGAGAAGTCACACGGAATATTACAAGGCATAATTAATTCTGTCACCATGAGCTAGAAGTGATTTAACTGTTAGGAAAGATGACTATATATGTATATGTATGTATATCATCTGAAATCACAACCATGAGTACTCAGGTCCATAAAAAATCCACGCTGTCAGATTCAGCTGTTTCCAGTTTTCTCTCAGTTTTCATCTACTCTAATGTGTATGGGGTTTGTTATGTTTTCTGTTTATGTGCTCGCAGCTGCTGGCAGATGAGCAGTAGCAGGCAGCAAAGATTTTAGAAAGAGAAAAGTTGAGTCAAAATAAAAGATTCAGAAAGTTCTATCCATTATCTTAATTTTGCTTAGCGAGTTGGGAAAAGTCCTTTATGTTGGTAAACCCCTTTGGTAGATAACGGATCCCAGAACTAGTCATCGAGCATTTGGGGGACACGGCAGAAAGCAAGCTGTGGATGTGGGTGGGCCCACCACCTCATATTTTTGTGGGATCCGGAACAAGATTACAAATGGCAGCCCCCATACCATCTATTTAAACATTAAAAGTTATCAATCAAATGCAGAAACTGTTAGATAAAATATGTTCTACCTTTCTGACTTGACAAATAAATCTTCGCAACGTCCTAGAAGGCCAGATTTAAATTTAGAACTGGACTCTGGGACACGGTGGTGCCGGGAGAGCCAACCACCCCCTTCTCTTCCCACCCCTTGTGCCATCCCCCACCAGAAGGGTCCTTAGTCAGCGGGGTGTAGGTTCCCAGCACAGGGTTCCAACGTTACCCATACCCCCTGAAAATTTCCCTCCTCCCGTCACCCCTTGATCTAGGGGTGTGCACACCGCCAAGTGCCTGGAAAAGCGGCCCGAGAGGGCCCAGGCAGCTGCCTCTGGGCTGTTTGGGCAGGAAATTCCTTGGCCTGTAGGGTCCTCACCCAGAGGGAAGGGAGCAGCCAGAGGAGGGCATGAGTGGCGCCCTCTAATGTCAGGGGTCCAGCTTGAGGGTCCCTCTCAGGGGCCCCCATACCTGAGTTGAAGGATGATACGGGGGATCCCCCAGGCAGGGTCTCAGCACCCTGGCGGGGCCGGCACCCGTTCAGTGCAAACAGGAGGGTGTGATACCACTGCTTCTGGCCTTGTCTGGAGGCCCCAGGCCCTGCTTCTGTGCGAGGACATGTCAGCCAGCAGTAATCCCAAAGCTGTATCCCAGTCCATGGCTTCTCTCCATCTCACTGCAGACATCCTGGTCCCACACTCTCTCACCTGGACCCCACAGCAGGCCTCTAAGTGTCTCCCCGCTGCCCTGCTTGCTCCTTGCCCCCCAGCTCTCCCCCACGGAGCAGCCTAAGTTACCCTTTAAACATGCAGTTGGATCACGACACTCACCTGCTTCACCCTCCCGTGACCGCCCGTCGCGTGTGGAAGAGGACGTGCCGCATCTCGGCCTGACCACAAGGCCCGGCAAGGCTTGGCCCTCACCTCTCCTTACACCTCAGACTCTCCCTGGCTGCCCACTGGGCTCCCAGCCTTGGGGCGCTGCACTCTGCTCTGCCGGCTCCCTGGAATGATCTTCCCAGATGTCGGCAAGACTCCTTCCTTCCTGTCATTTGAGCCGCACCTTCTCCAAGAGGTTCCTCTCAGGTACGCGGTGCACACGAGCCACCTCTCCCATCACTCGTTAGGCCATTGTGCGTTTTACTTTACCCTCCTGGAAAAAATGGTCTTGTTTACTCTTTTGACTTGTTCCCTGTCTGGCTTCCCCCACTTAGAATGCCAGCTCCACAAAGACTGGACCTTGTCTGTCCTGTTCTGCCTATTTCTGCCAGAGCTAGAACAGGCCTTGGCATATGGTAGCGCCTCAAATATTTGTTGAATGAACACAGAATGGATTCTATTCAGGAAAACTGCTACCCGGCCACCCTCCCAGAGCTCAGTTTGTTCCCAAGCCTAGGAGGGCAGCTCAAGGGTGGGCCCAAAGAATGCTGGGGAAGACCCGACCCCCCTGGGTCAGGGCTCCCCAGGGCAGACCCATCTGGAGCCTCCTGAAGCTGTGCCAGACAAGACTGCCAGGGCTTGGAGAGTCTGCTTAGTGCCTCTGAGCTGACTCGGAGGAAGCCCCCCTCAGGCACATGCAGCCCCCAGGGGTCTGGCTGAGCAGAAAGTCCCTTTGTTGGGAGGAAAAAGGGCTCCTTTCTCTGGAGAGATGCAGCCAGGCCAGGACACAAGTCTTGGTGAGTGGAGGCCTCCTGCATCGGAGTCGTTTGTGTAGCGCAAACTTCTCAGCCCTGCATGACGACCCTGGACCTCTCCCTCCACCTTGGCTCCAGAGCGCCTGTTCTCCGTAGGTCACTGCTGGGAGGGGGCCCCAGGAGAGCAAGACTTAGTCCTTGGAGGTGACTGGACATCAGATCCACCTGGGAGAACAGGCCGGCCTCCTGCAGGCCCACGCAGGAGGCAGGGGCTGGTCCAGGTTGTAGGCCAGACAACCGCACTTCTCGAGAGATGGGGTGAGGCTCCTTGGAGCCCACTTCTGTGCACCCACATTTTGACCCCATTCTTTGTCTTTGCTGATTCCAAGGACTTATGCAAGGTGCATCTTAAAAAACAAAACCCCTTAAATTAGGTGAGAAGACAAATCTTTTGAAAATCAAAATGAGTTTTTAGGTGCTGGCTCATGAAGGCCTCAGTTGGAGCCCTTTTTCCTTGGGATTAGATTTAGCAACTCCCTCCAGTCTAAGCACCCCCAAGTATGTATAAAACGTCCCCCAGGTGCAGACATTGGAGCTACAGGAGGAATGACCTGCATACAGTGGGCTATTTGATAGGTCTCCAAAGGCCTTATCTGTTCTAGCCCATTAGCTGGGGCTGGATTACTCCCAAAGGAAGCCATATCTGTGGTGATATACTGTCAACTTACAGAGTTAAAAAACTGATTTGCAAAAGTTACCATTCTTGACATCCAAGATTAATCCTTAACTGAAAAAAATCAAGTTACAGAACAGCATGCAGCTTCCACTTTTTGAGGAAAAAATTATTTAAATACATACTGTTGGTGTATGGAAAGCAGTTAGGAGGAATACACACCAAACTGTTAACAGGGGCGCTGCCTTGGTAGGAAGAGAGATAACTTGTACTTTTAAATTTACACACTTATGTATATTGGACTTTTAAAAACAGATGAGTATATATTTATGGCTTTTATAATTTTATAAACTATAAAAATATTTTAAGTCACGTACATTTTATACTTTTATAATTTTTATAGTTTTATAAACTATAAAATGTTTTAAAGTCACTTTAATTTACTCTGCAAACATGTAATGCCATAATGGATAGCATAGTTTTGTAAATTACTTCAAAATGCTTTTTAATGAGCATACTTTCCAAATAAAAAAAATCTGGAAACATGCTCTAAGAATGAATTGTTCCTGATTTATGAATTTGCTCATCTGAAGAACCACACCTAGTTATAGACACAGAATCACATCTAGTTCTACATTTAACAAGTCTTCTTTACTTTTCTTTTTTTTTTTGCTGATAATTCAATTCAACTTTTATTCTTTTTTTTTTAACTTTTTATTTTATATTGGAGTATAGTTAATTAGCAATGCTGTGATAGTTTCAGGCGTACAGCAAGGTGATTCAGTTATACATATACATTCTGTTTCAAATTCTTTTCCCATTTAGGTTGTTACATAATAAGGTCATCTTTACTTAAAATGAGAAAAGCTCATTTACTTTAGAAATTATATATATAATTTATATATAAAGAACTTCTACAAATCAATATGAAAAAGAATCACAGTCCAAAGGAAAATGGGCATGGCCAGAGAGTTTATTAAAAAAAAACAAAACAAAACAGTAAGTGCAAATGGATTTTAAACATGTTTAAAAGTGCTAATACTCTGAATAAAAGATATACATTAAAACTACACCAGTTGGATAGGTGTAATGTGCTGTACTGATAAATGGGTAGGGCAAACAGCTAGGATTGTATATTGATTAATACAATCTCTTTGGAGGCCAAGTTAGCAACGCCTATCTAATTTGAAAGTGTTATTAACCTTTCACCTAGTAATCTCACTTACAGAAATTTAATCTCATGAACTCTCATATGTGCACAAAGAGGTACATACATGGATATTGACCAAAACATTGCTTAGAGTCGCGTAAGACTGGAAACAATGGAATGTCTGTCTATTAATATAAGACTGGTTAAATAACCATGGGATAGCTGGTTAATAATCCTCTGTATCTCTGTTAAGAAGAAGGAAAATCTGTCTATGAACACATAGAGCTCTGATATATTCATTCATATATACATATGTATAAAATACACTTGCACACATGTGGATATGAATATATATTATACATATACATATACACTCAGTGCAGTAAATGTGCTTCCATTAGTGTAAAAAGAAGGAGGGTCTACATGTATGCTGTCTTTGTCTAGAACATCTCAGGAAGGGGGCATAAGCAGGGAAACTAGAGAGGAAATTGCAAATGGGTGAGACTTTTTATTATACATAAAGATATATAAAAGAATTAAACAATAATTAAATAATAAGAAATTGGGATTGCTCCAAAAATCCCAAATCATATGACTACTGAATAGACCCTGAAAACACTAGCCTTAGGATAATGAGACAGGGATTTGGTTTAGTTTTCATATACTTGAACAGAAATAAATGACCATAAAAGCCCAAACAATACTTTATTTTCATTTTTGTCACCAAGAAAATCTATAAACCAGTCAGTTACAGTAAAACTCTTTTATTCAACATACGCCCATTTCCCCCAAATATGGAATTGAGTTTCCTGTCCATATTGATTTAGCAGTTCAGGGACTGCAGGCGGGCAGGGTTACCCCTTCCCATCCCTCCAACTGATTTGTCTCTACCATTTTCAGTCAAAATTCCAAAGGTCACTTGAAAAGCACATAACCCACTAAGCTTTCCAGACACTCCCTTTTGGCTAGATAACCCTCCAAGGCCCAGATCCCAATGTAGAGCCCTGGGAACCAGGGCAGCACTGTTATAAACCCTTGTCTACTTGGCCAAAAATTGGAGGTGACACTGAACAAATTGAAAGTTTCAACAAGTATATCTTTAGAATCCAATTTTTATTATAATAACTAGAAAATCTAGCTTACTTTCCAAATGCCGTCATTTTATCATAGTCAAGGTGCAATAACAGTTAAACGAAAACCAGCATGAGTCATGCTCGCATAAAACCGTCTACTTGCAGAGTTTGGCTTTTCTCTAAACGGGGAAAACTCAAAGTCAGGCAGCATAGAAAGGGGTTGTTCGGGCCTCTTACTGGGAGAAATTATTATAAGAAAAGCAGGTCACACGGAATCTGCCCAATGGCTCACTGACGTGGAATGTGCACATCAGTTGAACCCTTTGGTTGCCCAGCCTCCTTCGCGGCTGGGATGAGGCATGAGAGGAAGGATCTGACAACACACACGCTGGTGAAAGCCGTCAGGGCATCAGTGAAAGGTATAAGGAGCAGGTGCTGCTGGGCTTCACTCTGGGGAGGCCAAGAGACAGCCAGTGTCCGGGGTGCTGTGGGCATTGTTAGCGGCTGCACTTAAAGCTGGCCCCCATACTGGACCCTCGGGCCCTCCTAGAGATGTTGCCAACTACCTAACATCCTCTTGAACTCTTCTTGGACTTCATTCTTGTTAACTAGGGTGGATTCTGTTGGTTATGCCCAGCTGGGATAAGCCTCTGACTTGGATGACTAGCAAGGACTGGGTCAAGATCAAAGTCATAGATGACTCCTTCCACCTTCTCCCTCCAGCTATGGCCTTGGTCCTGAAAACTTGCCCTCATAGCCAGGGCAAGCTGTGTCTTATAGCCAGACTGAGAAAAAAGGCAGGCTGTAGAGTGAGCAGCCCTTGTGAATGCCACTCATGCGCAGTGACTTTGATAAACGGCTTAATCTCTCCTGCTAAGTTTTCTCATCTGTGAAATGGGGATAACAAAGCCATCTTCCCCATAGAGTAGTTGTGAGAATTAAATAAAATAACCCATGAATTTAATAGTGCTTAGATGAATGTTGAGGATTAGCTGTCCCAGTAAGGAAATAAAATAAGACTAAAGTGTGGGGAGTTAGAAAATCATATTATATGGGATAAAAATAACAATCCCTTTAACAGTGAGATCAGGGATTCCTAGCCATTTTTTTCTGACCATAGACTTCTTTACAATCAATCAACAAAATCCAGTGATATCCAACTATAAACTCTAAACAAAATCTAAACATTGGCTATCTGAAAATGATGGAGAATGAAATGAAAAAATGAAAATGAAACAAAAAAATGAAAAAGAAAAAAGCAGGCAGACGCTGGAAAGAAGTTGACACTTGGAAGAAAAGGACATCACAAAGTTTCTTTCTTTTTAAGTAACATTTAGCCTGAAGGTAGGCCCCAGTGTACGCGTGTAGGACAGCTAAAAGTCTGACAGAAAAACCTGAATTATTATTGGTTTGATGAGGGCAACCACAGTTACTGGCGAGTGAGGAGAGGGGAATACAAAAAAGGAGAGAGGGAGCCCAAATCTCCGGTTGACACCTAAGCTGCAAATAGATGGGGAAGACACAAAGCAGCCAGATAAGGCTAAGAAAATTGCACTTAAATTTGAGCTGCTACCCACCACAGGGGAGAGACAAAATTTACAGTTTGAATTCAGTCAAGTTAACTACAAGCTAAAATCTAAACCAATTTTCTTCAGAGAAACAAAACAGAATCCAGAGACTCTACAATGCATCATTCGTAACATCCAGGATACAATCAAAATTCCCTGATATACCAAAAAACAAGAAAACACAACAATCTAAGAAAAAAGATAGCCAATGAAGACCAACTCCAAGATGATTCAGATACTAGGATAGCAGACAAGGATTTAAAAGCAGCTATTACAACTATGCCCAAGGACATAAAGGAAATGTATTTGCCATAAATAAAAGAATAGAAAATCTCAGCAGAATAGTAACTATAAAAAAGAACAAAATGGAAATTCTCAAAATTTCTCAGAAAAGTCAATATCATAAATGAAAATTTCAATATCATATATAAAATCGCTGGGTGGCTTTAAGAGCAGAAGAAAGATTACAGAAGACTTAGTAAAGTTGAAGGTAGATCAATAGAAATTATCCATTCTGAAGGACATACACATTAAAAAAAAAATGAACAGCACCTCAAGGACGTGTGGGGTAATATCAAAATGTCTAACATACATGTAACTGGTGTCCTAGAAGGAAAAGAGAGGAAAAATGGGACAGAAAATGTTTGAAAAAAGAGTTTTAAGAAATGGCTACATTTGGTAAAGGTGTAAATTTATAGATTTAAAAAGCTCAGGATACTCCCAAGCAGGATTTTAAAAACAACAGCAACAGCATACCTGGAGACATTATAGTCAAATTTCTGAAAATGAAATAAAGATAAAATCTTGAAAGTAGTCAGAGATAACAACACATTGTTATCTCTGTGTACAGGGGGACAAAGTCTCAAATAACCTGAGACTTCTTTCAGAAACAAAGGAGGCCAGAAGACTGGCACCACATCTTTAAAGTACAAGGGGGAAAAAAACCCTGTCATTCCAGGATTCTATATTTAGTGAATATATCCTTCAAGAATAAAGGTGAAAAACAGAGTTTTAGATTAAAGGAAATCTAAGAGAATATGTCAGCAGCAGACCAGCACTACAGGAAATGCTAAAGGAAGTTCTTCAGATGGAAGGAAAATGAAACCAGATAAACACTCAAATCTACAGGATGGAATGAAGATCATTGAGAATGGTAAATAGGTGGATAACTATAAAAAATTATTTTGTCATCTTAATTTCTTTAAAATACAAATAATTGTTTAAATAAAAATTATAACATTGTATTATGGGGTTTATGATGTATGTGGATGTAATAATTATAACAACTATGCATGAAGGACAGGGGATGTAAATGGACCTACATGGTTGCAACCTTTCTACATTTCATGTTATAAACTCTTAGAAGATTGTGAAAAGTTAGGGATGTATTTTATAACTTTAGAGCAGAGATGGAGAAGGAAGCATGGTTTTGAAAGATACATAGGAAGCAGTATAGTGAGAATTTGGCAACTCTGGATCTAGATGATGACACACACTGATATTTGTTAACTCCCATAAGCTGAGTCTCATGAAACCACTTGATGAAGTGCTACTTTATTCTTATTTCTCATAGAATAATAATAACACCATAACAAGATCTACCATTTTAAAAGTTCATTTTATTCAATGCAATCCCTAACAGAATCTCAGCTGGTTCCTTGTAGAAATTGATGCACTGATCATAAAATTCACATGAAACTCAAGGAACACAGAATAGCCAAAATAATCTTGAAAAGAAGAACAATGTTTAGAGAACTTACACTTTTTGATTTCAAAACTTACCACGAAGCAAAAGTAATCAAGATAGTGTGGTACTGGCAGAAGACAGATGTATAGATCAATAGAAGAGAATTGAGAGTCCAAAAATAAACCCATATCTCTATGGTAAATCAATTTTTTTATAATGGTGCCAAGACCATTCAGTGGGGAAAGAATAGTCTCTTCAACAAATGGTGCTGGAACAACTGGATATCTATATGCAAAAAAATGAAATTGGACCCCTATCTCACACCATATACAAAAATTAACTCAAAGTGGATCAAAGACCTAGATGTAAGAGCAAAAACTATAAAACTCTTAGAAGATACCATAGGGGTAAATCTTTGTGACCTTGGATAAGGCAATGGTTTCTTAGATATGACACCAAAAGCACAAGCAATGAAAGATTAACAAATTCAACTTCATCAGTACTAACAAAATTTAACAAAAAATTAACAAATTTGACTTCATCAGAATTAAAAATTTTGTGTTTCGAATGACACTATTAAGAAAGTGAAAAGACAATCTATACAATGGGAGAAAATGTGTGCAAATCATACATCTGATAAAGAATTTGTATCTGGAATATATGAAGAACTCTTACAACTCAACAATAAAAGTAATCTAATTTTATTAATTAGATTAATAATTAATGGGCTAATTATTAAATGTTATTCAGATTAAGCATTTCTCCAAAGAAGATATACAAAGAGCCAAAAAGTACATGAAAAGATGCTTAACATTGTTAGTCATCAGGGAATACAAATCAAAACCACAATGAGATACTACATCACATCCACTAGTAATCAAAAAGACAAATAATTTAAGTGTTAGTGAGAATGTGGAGAAATTGGAACCCTCATACACTGTTGGTAGGAGTGTAAAATGGTGCAGCCACTTTGGAAAAGTCTGGCAGTGACTCAAATAATTACACATAGGTATATCATCTGACCCAGCAATTCCACACCTGGATATATACCTAAGAGAAATGAAAATATATGTCCACACAGAAACTTGTACATGAATATTTTATAGTAGCATTATTGATAATAGCCAAAAGGAGGAACCAACCTAAATGCCCACCACCTGTTAAATGGATAAACTAAACAAGGTACATATATCCATCCAATGGAATATTATTTGGCTATAAAAAGGAATGAAGTATTGATACATACTACAACATAGATAAACCTTGAAAACATTATGCTCAGTGAAAGAAGCTAGTTACAAAAGATGACATATTATGTGATTCCATACATATGAAGTGTACAGAAAAGGCAATTCTACAGAGACAGAAAATGGATTAATGGTTGCCTAGGACTGGGGGGGATGGGAAGATTGGAAAATGGGTGATAGCTAAAGGCTTTTTTGTTTTTAATTTTTATTGGAGTATAGTTGCTTTACAATGTTGTGTTAGTTTCTACTCTATAGCAAAGTGAATCAGCTATATGTATACATATATCCCCTCTTTTTTGGATTTCCTTTCCATTTAGGTCACCACAGAGCACTGAGTAGAGTTCCTTGTGCTATACAGTAGTTCTCATTAGTTATCTATTTTATACATAGTATCAATAGTGTATATATGTCAATCCCCATTTCCCAATTCATCCCACCTCCCCCTTCCCCCCTCGATGTCCATATGTTTGTTCTCTACGTCTGTGTCTCTATTTCTGCTTTGTCAATAAGATAATCTATACCATTTTTCTAGATTCCAAATATATGCATTAATATACGATATGTTTTTCTCTTTCTGACTTACTTCACTCTGTATGACAGACTCTAGGTCCATCCACGTCTCTACAAATGACCCCATTTCATTCCTTTTTATGGCTGAGTAATATTCCATTCTATACATGTACCACATCTTCTTTATCCATTCCTCTATTGATGGACATTTAAGTTCCTTCCATGTCCTGGCTATTGTAAACAGCTAAAGGCTTTTTTTGAGGGTGAAGGAAATGTTCTAAAGCTGATTACAATGATGCTTGCACAACTCTGTGAATATACTAAAAACCATTAAATTGTACACTTTAAGTGGATGAACTGTATGGTATGGGAATTATGTCTCAGTAAAACAGTTACCAAAAACTATACATATATCGATACAAAACAATTTTTAAAGTTCATTTTGTTTTGAATTTTAAAAGTTATATAGCTTATATATGTATATTTTATGTTTAAGAAATCCAAAATATAGCAGGGTATAGAGGGAAAAAAATTCATTTACCTTCTTATTCTAAACTTTTAATCCTACTTTTAATCCTGAGAGGAAGCCACTTATCAGTTTAATACAAATCTTTCTTCACACTTTTCTTTGTGTTTGCTTATGTATCGGGTTGGCCAAAAGGTTCCTTCATTATTTTCCCATAAGATGGCTCTAGTAGCACTTTAACTTCATCGAAACAATTTTGTTAGATTGTACGGTGACAGCTGTCATATCAGTGTGCCTTTAAAAAGAGACTTATCAAAATTAGTGAATTTTTGTGTAGTCATTTTAATATTGAAGATGGAAGAAAAAAAGCAACGTTTTCGGCATATTATTTCAAGAAAGGTAGAAATGCAGCAGAAACACAAAAAAAGATTCGTTCAGTGTATGGAGAAGGTGCTGTGACCCATCGAACATGTCAAAAGTGGTTTGCGAAGTTTCGTGCTGGAGATTTCTCGCTGGACGATGCTCCACGGTCGGGTAGACCAGTTGAAGTTGATAGCGATCAAATAGAGTCATTAATTGAGAACAGTCAACTTTACACCACGCGGGAGATAGCCGACATACTCAAAATATCCAACTCAAGTGCTGAAAATCATCTGTACCAGCTTGGTTATGTTAATCGCTTTGATGTTTGGGTTCCACATAAGTTAAGCAAAAAAACCCTCCTTGACCGTATTTCCGCGTGCGATTCTCTACTTAAACGTAATGAAAACGTTCCGTTTTTAAAACAAAATGTGATGGGTAATGAAAAGTGGATACTGTACAATAATGTGGAACGGAAGAGATCGTGGGGCAAGCAAAAGGAACCACCACCAACCACACCAAAGGCCGGTCTTCATCCAAGGAAGGTGATGTTATGTATATGGTGGGATTGGAAGGGAGTCCTCTACTATGAGCTCCTCTATTATGAAAAACAAATGATTAATTCCAAGAAGTACTGTTCCCAATTAGACCAACTGAAAGCAGCACTCCACGAAAAGCGTCCAGAATTAGTCAACAGAAAACACATAATCGTCCATCAGGATAACACAAGACTGCCTGTTTCTTTCATGACCAGGCAAAAACTGTTACAGCTTGGCTGGGAAGTTCTGATTTATCCACCATATTCACCAGACATTGCAACTTTGAATTTCCATTTATTTCAGTCTTTACAAAATTCTCTTAATGGAAAAAATTTCAATTCCCTGGAAGACTGTAAAAGGCACCTAGAACAGTTCTTTGCTCAAAAAGATAAAAAGTTTTGGGAAGATGGAATTATGAAGTTGCCTGAAAAATGGCAGAAAGTAGTGGAACAAAAGGGTGAATACGTTGTTCAATAAAGTTCTTGGTGAAAATGAAAAATGTGTCTTTTGTTTTTATTTAAAAACCAAAGGCACTTTTTGGCCAACCCAATATGAACATAAGTTGTAGATATATAATTTAGTTTTGTAATTTAAAAAATAAGAGGGCTCATGCTGTATGTATTCTTCGGCTGCTTGCTTTTTTTCAGTTAACGTTGTGTTCTGGAAATCCTTCCATATTATTATGTATAGATATTCCTCTTTAAAAGTTCTGCATAGTATTCACATCGTATTGCATTAGTAAAGATTATGTAGGCTGAATATTTAATAGTGAAATTGTTGGGTCAAAGGGTGTGGGCTTTACAGTTTAACAAATACTGCAAATTGTCCCCCGAAAAGGGTGTACAGTTTCACACACCCAACAATAGTGAATACATATACCCTTCCCTACACCCATGCAAGCAATGTACATTATTAATACTTTAAAATTTTGTTTGTTTGATATCTCGTTGTTTTAACTTCTCTTTTCTTGGTTACTTATAAGGTTAGTTGAATATGAAATTCCCTAACATTTTCACCCTGAATTATTTTTCTTAGGATATCTGGTATATTTGTTACATCCCTTTTCAAAGTTTTAAAATTCTGTTTATCCTTTTATGTTGATTTTTACTTTGTTTTGTCCATATCTCCTGTAAATAGCAAATAGCTAGGTTTTCTTGATTGTAATTCTAACAGAATTTACCTGATCTGAGAGCTGGAAAAAAAGGAAACTTGCAAAACCCAAAGAGTTTGTTATTGACAAATCGCTAAGACTAATGTTATTTAAAAGTCTGTCTGTATAGCTGTATATTAACTTTGTTTAATATATCCTCATGTTTTGCTGTAGAATTGAAGTTTTAAAGTTTGTTTATATAGTACACTCTTGGTTTTATTATGAAGAATTCCACTTGGTTATTATGATGGTTTTAAAACTTGCCCACAAATTCTTTGACCCTTCTCTCAAAAACGGTGAGGCCTAATTCTCCTCCCCTGGAATATGAGCTGGCCTTAGTGACTCACCTCTAACAAACAGATTGAAGTGATGCTGTGTGACTTCCAGCTTCCACCTGGCTCTTTTTCTCTTGGGATGCTTGCCCTTGGAGCCCAGCCACCATGTGGCGAGGAAGCCCAGGCCACATGGAGAGGCCCTTGGAACCCAGCCACCATGTGGCGAGGAAGCCCAGGCCACATGGAGAGGCCCTTGGAGCCCAGCCACCATGTGGCGAGGAAGCCCAGGCCACATGGAGAGGCCCACATGGAGAAGAAATGAGGCCCCAGTCAACAGCCAGCACCAACTGCCAGACATGTGAGTGAAAAGTTTTTGACACTTTCAACTGAGGCTCCAAACATCGGGAGCAAAGACAGGCCACCTCCCTCCACTGTACCCTGCGCCAATTCCTGCTACATAGAATTCACAAGCAAAAGAAATAGTTGTTTTATGCCACTACACTTTGGGTAATTATACAGCCATGGTAAGTAGTCTATTTATTAATAAAGATAGTTTTAGAGGTATTCCTCACCACCTTCCAGCTGGGGTGGAAAAGACAAGATAACCTCACTCAGAAATTTTATTATGTTTCTCTAATAACTCATTCTTCAATTCCTCAGTGAGATATGTTTAGCACCGTTTATACCATCTTCTTTGGGGTTTTCTATTTCTGAATACAATTATTTCTTTTCTCTTGCCTTTCTTCCCCTTCCCCCCTTTTTAAGCATCTTTTATTTTCTTTGAATTAATAGGTTTTTGTTGTTGTTGTTCCATTCTTTCCTTCTGGGGATTAGACCATATAGACAGTATACGTCTTCTATTCTTTTTAGGATTATGATTACATTTAACAGACATTTTCCTTCAATAACTAGAGGTAATCAGTATCTATTTCCTCCTCTGAATGAGATGAAGAACTTAGTGAACTTTCACTTCCCTCCTCTCTCTCTTCACCCCCACCTCTCATGTTTATGATCAGCTGAACTTGAGTTTCAGACTGCCTTCAGACTGCCTTCAAAAAAACAGCCAGTAATTAGTTATACTTAATTATAAGCACACCCTTTACCCCCGTTCTTTGCTCATCATTGTCTTTAGTATCACATATATCTCTCATGGATTCCTTTTCTGACTTGCTGGGAAATTTTCAGGGATGTGTCTGTGAGTGTAAACTTTATGAATCTTTGGATGACTGAAAATATCTTTATTTTGTCCTTTCCATTTGAATGCTTGTTTGACTTGGTATAGAGCTCCAGGTTCAAAAATTAAACTTCTCTTGGAACTATCTATCCGTTGCTCCAGTGTTTTCCAGCATCCAGTGTTGCCAACGAGAGAGTTATGGTGCTCATAGGCTCATCATTCCCTTTTGTGTGATCTGGTTCTCTCTCTCTCTCTCTCTTTTGGAAAATTTTCTCTTTATTTTTGGTATTCTGAAATTCCATGAGATGGGCTTTGTCTTCACTCTTCTTAGCAATCTAAGAACTGGTTTCTTTCTTTCACTCTGTAAATATTTCTCTCTCTCCATTCCCCTCCTGCTTCCCTTCCTGCCAGTATCCCCCCCTCAACTCCCACCGGACAGGACCCCTCTCACCTTCCTACCATCTAATCTACAGGCTTCTCACATCTGCATCCTCTCCTTCACCTCCTTCTATTGTGCCAAGGGAGGTGACCTCCTCCTGCCCTAAGTCAGGCCCTTTCCCCGTGCTCTGGACCCATTCCTCTCACCTTCTCAGCACCCCACCCCCATCTCATTCAGCATTCAGGCATGCTCTCGCTCTCTCTATCTCCCACTTAAAAAAACAAAACACCTCTCTCTTGACTCCACACCCTTTCTTCACGCCTCCCTATTTCTCACTCTTTATTCACAACTGAGCTTCCTGACAGAGTTGTCTCTATATGCCATCTCTACTTCCTCACTTTTTATGAATTTTCCAACTCATTCCAATATACTCACCACGCTCCCACACACTTACTGAAACTGCTTTTAGTAAGGTGCCTTCTGGGCTCCCAGATTCAATAGTCTCCTTTATCGGCACCTCCTTTCCCCTGGCTTTAAATACCATCTGTTGAATTTTTGCTGCTTATTTCCAAATTCGTGTCTCCAACCCAGACACCAAGTCTGAGCTCCATCCTCCAACATCTCACCTCTCCATCTGACTGTTTCACAGGTGGCTCAGAGTTGACAAGTCTAAGACTGAATCTTGTTTTCCTTCTGAACTCCCCTCCCAATCAGATCCTCCCATCCAGTGATTTAAGCCAGAATCCCAGGAGTTAAATCTCTACATCTCCATCTCACCACTCCGTGTCCGATCTCTTAGCATAATCTATTGACAATATTAACCCTTCATTATGGCTCAAAATGTGTCTATCAACCTCTCCTTTACCCACGGCCAGTACCCTAGTCCAAACCACCACTGTCTCTCACCTGGACCACAGTCATGTCCTCCTAACTGGGCTCCTTGCTTCTAGTACTGCTCTCTTAGTGCATTTCCCACCCAGCAGCTACAGGCATCCTTTCAAAAACATAATCCAGCTCATACCTTCCTTTTGCACTTAAAATAAATCTTACAAGGCCCTGCATGACCCAGCTCCTGTTTCATCTCTCCAGTCACGTCTTACAGCCATTCCTCAGTCCCATCCCCCGCACCTTCATTCATTCAGGGACTCTGGCCTTTCACGCCAACAAAGACACTTAGGCATCACTCTATTTTGAAGGGAATTAGCCCGTTGAGGAGGAGGTGAACGGTGGGGCAAGGTGCCCAAGGAAGCAGCAAATTGGATGCATTCTCTTGTACCACGACAAATGACATTTCATTTTCTGACTCAGGACTAGGGGTGGGGAGAGGCTGAGAGATCTATAATGGGAAAGTACTTGCAATACACATGGCAGATGAAGGGTTAAAATCTTCAATACACGAAGACCCTCAGTTTGGGAAGAAAAACAATCCAATAGAAAAATAAAGAAGGTATTTAATAGGCTTTTCAGAGGAAGAGAAATTCAAAGAATGAATAAACATGTGAAGAAACTGAGGTACCTTTTTAAAAGAAAAAAAACACTCATCAGATTGGAAAAAATGAAAGAGTGGCTGGTAAGAATACATGAAATCAGACACTCTTGTACATTGTTGGTAGAAACGTGAATTGGAGCAATGCTTTGGGGAAATGATCAGGCAATGTTACTAACAAAATAGAAGATTATTCCCTATATCATGTTAAGTAAAATAAGAAGATTCAAAATTCTATCAACATTACTGCAAGTCTGTAAACATGGACTAAGCACATAGACAAGGACTAGAGGATATCATGGATGTACACAAACCCATGAGACTGTGGGGAATTTTTGCCTTGAATTTTTGTTGTTAAAATAATATTGTTTTGTCTGGGACTTCCCTGGTGGCACAGTGGTTAAGAATCTGCCTACCAATGCAGGAGACACGGGTTCGATCCTTGGTCCAGGAAGATCTCATATGCTGCAAAGCAACTAAGCCTGTGCGCCACAACTACTGAGCCTGCGCTCTAGAGCCCGCGAGTCACAACTATTGAACCCGCGTGCCACAACTACTGAAGCCCGCACGCCTAGAGTCCGTGCTCTGCAACAAGAGAAGCCACCACAATGAGAAGCCCGTGCACTGCAACGAAGAGTAGCCCCCGCTTGCCACAACTAGAGAAAGCCCGCGGGCAGCAACGAAGACCCAACGCAGCCATAAATAAATAAATATATTTTAAAAAATAATAATACTGTTTTGTCAATATTGTAACTTTTAAAAAACACATATGGTGAATCCTGGAAGCAGTGATTGTTTATGGGTTGGAGGTTAATTTGCCTTGAAGTTCATTTAAAAGTTTTCAGGCTACTCTTTGGGAAACCAGGAGTTGAGGATGGGTTGGTGCTTGACCAGCTGTAGAGCAGTGGATGGTGTGGCAGCCTTGAGGCCTGGGAGTGCTGGATGGATGGAGGATGGAGACTAGAGGTGAGCCGGGAAGTTTCTGCCAGACGCTATAGATAAGCCTGGGGAGAGGATCAGGTCTGGGGCAGAGGAGAATGATGCAGGTTCAGAAAGCAAGTCAGAAGAAGAAACCACCAACTGGGTAAGTGAAGGGGAGGAGGTGTGAAGGTGATTCCAAAGGGCAGGAGGGGTGGCAGGGCAGCCACTCAGCTGGGGAGGGAAAGCTGTGGCGTCAGGGGAATTTTTCATAGGGGTGGAGTGGGAGGGGAGGAAGAGTCTGAGTTGGATTTCAGGCATGCTGAATTTGAATTTTGAGAGTTTTCTGAAATAATTGGGAATAGGGAAATGTGAAAATGACAAAGTTTAAAATATATATATATATCTCTCTCAAAGAAGCCAGAGACTGAACATTCTTCTGTTACTTGATTGATCTGTAGAAAGATTGAACTTTCCCTCCAATAAGACACACTTCTTTCAGCAGAGGGAGTTCCAAAAATAGTACTTCCTCACTTTCTGGTGAAACCATTCCTCATTTTGTATAGCTTTATCTTAATATATTTTTTTCGTCTAATATTGAACTCAGATTCTCCTTTTTAAATCTTTGCCATATTGCTAGTATATTTTCCCTTTTTAAAACATCCCTTTTCTTAAAAGAAAAATTCCCTTGTTGGTTTTGTCCATATTTGTAAACAGTGGACACTGATGACCCAAACTACCCCTTGGAGCTTTCGTCTTTGCTCTGGACCAATTCCTCCATTCTTTTAATAACTTTGGTTCCTCTTTGGGCCCTGCCAGCCTTTTCTCTACATACTTGTGGTAGAAAACAGCCCTAACTAAGCACAGTTTTCTGGGTGTGGCTCTACTGTACTTCCCTCATCTGGGCAGTCATGGCTCCTGCCAGCTCTTTCAGGTTCTCTGGCACTAGGTGGTCTGTGACCTTCTCTTCTCTGGCACTAGCTGGTCAGTACCCTCTGCCACAGGTTATAGATCTACATTTTCCAAATCAGATGTGAGCATTAAAACATCCCAGCTCACCTATTAGGATGGCTATAATAATTTTTAAAGGGAAAATATTAAGTGTTCTTGAGGATGTGGAGAAGTTGGAACACTCATGCATCGCTGGGGGGAAAGAAGGATGGTGCAGCTGTTGTGAAAAACAGTATGGAGGTTCCTCAAGAACTTAAAAATAGAATTACCATATGATCCAGCAATTCCACTTCGGGGTATATAACTGAAAGAATGGAAAGCAGGGTCTCAAAGAGATTGTTCTACACCCAGGTTTATAGCAACATTATTCACAATAGCCAAAAGGTGGAAACAACCCAAGAATCCATTGATGGATGAATGGATAACAATGTGGATGAATGTGGTATTTCCATACAATGGAATATTATTCAGCCTTGAGAAAGAAGGAAATTCTGACACATGTTATAACCTGGATGAACCTTGAGGACATTATGCTAAGGGAAATAAGCCAGTCATAAAAAGACAAATGATGTATGATTCCACCTACATGAGTTACATAATAATAGAGTACTCAAATTTATACAAACAGAAAGTAGAATGGTGGTTGCCAGGGGCTGGGAGGAGGAGGGAGGGGGAGTTATTAATGGGTATAGAGTTTCAGTTTTGCAAGATGAAAGAGTTCTGGAGATTGATTGCACAACATTGTGAATGTACTTAACACTACCAAACTGTGCACTTAAAAATGATAAATTTTGCATTATGTGTATTTTACCAAAATAAAAAAATTTGGGAGGAAAAATTTAAGAAAGAGAAAAAGAAGTCGTGGAGCTAGGATCCAAATCCAGGTCATCTGATGACAATGCCTGCTCTTAACGCTAGGCTACGCTAGTCCTGCAGGTAAGGGGACCCATGCGCCTTAGAAGGCAGATTATCCCCCTTTGAGGTCTCATTTCCCCAACCCAAGCAGTTTATCAGTGGATTCCTTATATGTACATTCAGAGCACCTCCCCCTGCCCCGCCCCTGCCTGGAGGTGTTTGTCTTCTCATGATTGGTGCCCCAGCAGCCAGCTGGCTGGGCCAATCAGATTTAAGAAAAGGAACACATCCTCTAACACGTATTAAAGTTGAAGCTTTTCAAGTGGCTAGTATGCAGCCTTGGTACCCACCCCAAGGAGTTCGCTCATCTTTATTATTTTGTGTTTGTTTGGCTCCGTGATGTCAGTATAAGTTCACCTGTACCTGAGGGACCCTTGTTCCAGGCCTGTGCTCACAAAAGCTTTTCTATGTGGACCAAGAATTCTGTATTTTCATTCTTTTACCTAATACACTCTGTGAAGGTAGAACTTTGTCTTGTACGTCCCATAATATTGCCACCATCTCATACATGAGAGGCATTTAAAAAAGAACAACTTTTAGAAATTTTCAAACTTCACAAAAGTAGAGAAAAGAGTACAATGAACACCTGTGTACTCATCCCTCTACATTGACATGTTGCCATTCTTATTACCTAATAAGCATGTAATAAATATATAGTGAGATAATGGCATTAAATGGATATTGTCCAAAAATTGAGAATTTTAAATTAGATGTAAAGGAAGAACTTCTTGGGAGAACTTCTTGGCAGGTACACTCAGTTTTTTAATAGGTGACATTATGGAATACACTATTTCTGCTTAGCTAAGCCAGATTTCACCTTTCTGAGATCATTTATACCTAATTCTGCCTAATGATAATAAACAGATGGGCTAAATTACCTCTAATGTATTTTCTCATTGTGTTAAGTCGGAATGCAGCAGGGTCTTTGTTTACAAGCAACAGAAACTGAGTCTGGTTAACTTAAACCAAACAATCTGTTGAAAGGATTTGGAGAAGCTCATGGAATCCAAGGAAAAAATAGAATAACCTTGTAAGGGAGACCATCCAGGACAACTCCAGGGCTCCAGAGCGCTCTCTGACCTTGTCACTCCTGTCACCATTCGGATTCCCAACAGATGACGTCAGTTGCGCTAGCCTGGGTCATGTGGCCATGCATACGTTCAACCAATTACTATGACTCCGATTTGGCCAGGCCAGGCTGGTACCCCAAAGAAGAATCTTGTACTAATACCAAAAGAATAAAGAAGGGATAACAAGGATGAGCAGAGTCTACCCCAAAGTCCCAATAGCACTTCTTCTGGGCACACCTTCCAGCTCAGTGTCTTGTGAATTAATTTGTCTTATGTAGCTTCAGATATGGCTTTAATTTTTTTTTTAATGTTAAGTAGTTTTAAACTAACCCCTAAAATACTAACACCCTCTGTGATATTGCCTCTCTGTCCACCCAGACCTTTTGGAGAATGAACAGTGTCCAAAAGAGTAAAAATCCACTCCATCCATTTTTACCCCAACTTCAGTTTATTTATATAACTGGTTAAATGTTTGGATTCTATATGCAAATAACTTTCTTTTGGCAAATCAAGTTATATTTTCCTATTACTTTACTAATAATATCAAAGTTTTGTCATCCTCACGTTTGACTGTTCTTTAGTAAGTGGTGGACATGACAATGGGATTCTCTTTATGACTTATGTGATGCTCTGTTCAAAGACTACTCTTGTGTGAGATCCTAAAATGAATACTTAGTAAAGAAAATTTCTGTAAAGTGAAACATTCTTTTTCCAAAAAAAAGTATTTGTTTGAGCTTCATGCATTTTTAAAAGAACACTTGTAAATAGATATTTTAGGGACAGGAAGTAGAAGAAACTGAATTAGCAGAATAATTATAAAAATTTTCCATTTTCGTTTTCTATGTCATTACTCAATCTAACTTTGGTCCTCTGGTTTCTGAACTCAGATGGTCTTTAGGTCAAACATTTGTGGACTGGATTAAACACTTCCAATTATGATGAACATGCATTTACCCCATCAATTAAAATTGGAATTGTTCCAAAGAAGATTCCAGGTTGCTGGTAGAATCTGTTGTTCAGAATCCCTTTGTGTTGTTTCTTTTCCTTTTCATGCCTTTTTTTCTTTGCTTATAGATATTTACTTTCAAAGTTTTTTCAAATCTTCTTGTTGTAGACGTTCTCAGGGAACATTTGCTCTATTCTCCTGGCTTCAGGCAAGGCATCTAAACTCACTCTGATCCTTCATTACTTTATTCACCACTATCTAGGTTCACTATTTCCAGGATGAGCTAGACTTGGCCCATCATACAAAAAAGAATACACTGAAATGCACAGCATTATAGGGTTAGTTCCATGAAGGGTAAGACTATTGTGCCACTGGTGAGAACCATGGATTCTGGGGGGATGAGGTACCGAGTTCCTTACCCACCTGAGAATCTCTAGACAAATGGATAATTTTATCAACACATTATTTTAGTCTTTACATTTTCCATGAGCTAGCTTCTCCCGTTGTGCCACCCACACATTGGCTGATAAAACCTGGTTCTTTTGGCTGATGCATGCATTCAGAAACACAGGCTTGGGCCATTTTAGACCAGTGCTGCCCTATAGAAATAGAACACGAGGCACATATGTAATTTAAAATTTTCTGATAGCTACATTTAAAAAGTTAAAAGAAGTAATTGATTAATTTAAATTTAACCAAATATATAAAAATATTTTGGCATGTAATCAATATAAAAAATTATTACTGAGATATTTTACAGTCTTTCCACCCCAGTTTTATTGCGATATAATTGACATATAACACTGTATACATTTAAGGTGTGCAACATAATGATTTGATACATGAATATGTTGCAAAATTTTACAGTCTTTTTTCATACAAAGTATTCAAAATCTGGTGTGCATTTTACACTTAGAACACACCTCAATTTGGACACTAAATTTTTATTGGAAATAACTGATATGTATTTAAATTTCATAAAATTGACAGTTGAAAGTGTACCAAAGTATTTAAAAGATTTCTAGTTGCTGAATCAAGTACTAGTTTTAAATTTTAAATATAAATTAATTAAAATGAGATAAATCAAAAAATGTAGTTCCTTAGTTGCACTAGCCACATTGCAAGTGCTAGTTTTTTTGGACAGTGCAGCTCTAGAGCCTTGTTACTCAAAGTATGGTCGGGGGTCAGCAGTTATCACCTGGGACCTTGTTAGAGATGTAGTCCCACTCTAGATCTCAGAAGCTAGTTTCCCAGGATTCAAATGCACATTAAAGCTTAAAAAGGATGCTCTAGACCAGTGGTCAGTAAACTTTTCCCATAATGGGCCATATAGTAAATCTTTAGGCTTTGTGGGTCACAGATAGTCTTGCTTGCATGTTCTTCTTTGATTTTTTTTTTTTTTACAAACCTTTAAAAATGTAAAAATCATTCTTAGCTCATGGACCATACAAAAACAGGCTGCAGGCCACATGTGGCAAAAATAGGCTGCAGGCCATAGTTTGCTAATCCCTGTCATGACCACATCTTCTAAAAGAACAAAAGAATCTTCAGCCCTTTCTGGTGGCCTAGTTACCTGGTATATTCTCATTATCACAAACAAAAAAAGATAATTAAAAATCTATTGTCAATTTTACAGGGCAAATTTGCCATTACCTATCCAAATGTAGAGCACATACCCTCTGACCCACACATTTCCACTTCTAGACATCTATTCTACAGAAACACACAATTACACACATACACAGAGAGCATAGCAATTATATATGTTCAATGATATTCATTGCAGCATTGTTTGTAAAAGCAAAATATTGGAAATGCTGTAAATGTAATTTACCTTTTAATGCAGTGACTTAATACAGTGATAACATAATAGAACCTTTTGAAAGAACTTTATTTTCTACATCTCAACTGAAATTGTTTTGTTCTTATTGTGTGTATGGCTTGTCAGTTGTACCTATCATCACAATTAAACTAATAGATACTAGTTTGCCATTAATAAATGTTCTAATAAGTTATGACATCTCCTTTACCACAAAACACTGTAGAGTTGTTAAAAGAAAAAGTAGGGCTTCCCTGGTGGTGCAGTGGTTGAGAATCTGCCTGCCAATGCAGGGGACACGGGTTCGAGCCCTGGTCCGGGAAGATCCCACGTGCCGCGGAGCAACTGGACCCATGAGCCACAACTACTGAGCCTGCGCATCTGGAGCCTGTGCTCCGCAACAAGAGAGGCCACGACAGTGAAGAGGCCCGCGCACCGCGACGAAGAGTGGCCCCCCGCTCGCCGCAACTAGAGAAAGCCCTCGCACAGAAACGAAGACCCAACACAGCCAAAAATAAATAAATAAACAAATTTTTTTAAAAAAAGAAAATAAACTTGTTTAAAAAAAAAAAAAAAAGAAATGAAGTAGATCTACATACAATGACATGGAAGTATGTCCAGGATGTGTTGTTAATTGAAAATACAGAGAGTTGCAGAACAGCATGTTCTTACTTAAAAAATTGAAAACACACATGTGCAAACACGCACACACACAACCCAAATTAGTTCAGTGATCATCCCTGTGCAGTAAGAGTTGGGAGAAAGCGGTAGAAAGGACAGCGAACTTTCACTCTTTGCTTTAAATCTTTCTGTATTATAATAATATTTCAACAGGCATGTACCATCTCTGTAAAGCTCCTACCTGTGCCTGAAGGAGAACCTTAACTCCTGCAGCTGCAGGGCTGAGATTGCTGAAAATCAAACACAGAATCTCATCCTGTGATTGGCTGAATTACAACACAAGCTGAACTCGCAGCCTGCACTTAAGGCAAGGGGAGATCCCCACCATCAGTTGACAGAGGAAGAGAAGACTTGGGTTTATAGATGGCTCTGCACGATATGCAGGCACCACCTGAAACCGGACAGCTGCAGTGCTACGGCCCCTCTCCGAGACATCCTTGAAGGAGCAGTGAATGGAAGTTTTCCCGGTGGGCAGAACTTTTAGCAGTGCACCTGGTTCATTTTGCTTGGAACGGTTAGATGTGCGATTCTGCTGATTCATGAGCTGTGGCCAATGGTTTGGCTGTATGGGCAGGAACTTGGAAGGAACATAATTGGAAAATCGGTGACAAGGACATTTGGGAAAGAGGTGTGTGGATAGACCTCTCTAATGGGTAAAAAGTGTGAAGATATTTTTATCCCATGTGAATGTTCACCAAAGAATGACCTCAGAGGAGATTTTAATAACCAAGTGGATAGGATGACTGGTTCTGTGGACACCAGTCAGCCTCTGGAGACCCCTAGCCACGCCTTGTCATCACCCAATGGGCTCTTGAACAAAGTAGCCCATGGTGGCAGGGATGGAGTTCTGCATGGGCTCAGTGACATGGGCTTCCACTCACCAAGGCCAGACTAGCTACTGCCACCACTGACTGCCCAATCTGCTAGGAGACCAACACTCAGTCCTGGATATGGCACTATTCCCGGGGGCGATCAGCCAGCTACCTGATGGCAGGTTGATTGCACTGAACTGCTTCCATCATGTAAGGGGCGAAGTTTTGTTCCTTCTAAAATAGACACTGTCTCTGGAAATGGATTTTCATTCCCTGCACACGATGCTTCGGCCCAAACTACCATCTGTGGACTAACAGAATATCTTATTCATCATTCACACAGCACTGCTTCTGATCTAGGAACTCACTTCACAGCAAAAGCAGTGTGGCAATGGGCCCATGCTCATGGATTTCACTGGTCTTACCGTGTTTCCCACCATCCTGAAGCAGCTGGTTTGATAGAATGGTGGACTGGCCTTTTGAAGACTCAATTACAGCACTAGCTAGGTGGCAGTATCTTACGATGTTGGGGCAAGGTTCTCAAGGGTGTAAATGCTTTGAATCAACATCCAAAATATGGTGCTGTTTCCCCCATAGCCAGGATTCACAGGTCCAGGAATCAAGGAGAGGAAATGGGAGTGGCACCACTCTCTATTACCCCTGGTGACCCACTAGCAAAATGTTTGTCTCCTGGTCCTGCAAGTGTATGCTCTGCTGGCCTAGACTTCTTAGTTCCATGGGAGGAATGCTTCTACCAGGAGACACAACAATGATTCCACCTGGTCATTTTGGACTCCTCACGCCTCTGAATCAACAGACAAAGAAAGGAATTACTGCACTTGTGTTGACTGGGGTGATTGATCCTGCCTACCAAGGGGAAATTGGACTGCTACTCTACAACAGAGGCAAGGAAGAGCATGTCTGGAATACAGGAGATCCCTGAAGGCATCTCTTAGTATTACCATGACCTGTGATTAAGGTCAATGGAAAACTACAACAACCCAAATCAGGTCGGACTACTAATGGCCCAGACCCTTCAGGAATAAAATGTTTGGGTCACCCACCAGCTAAAGAACCATGACCAGCTGAGGTGCCTGCTGAAGGCAGAAGGAATACAAAAAGGGCAGCAGAGGAAGGTAGTTATAAATACCAGCTACAGCCACATGGCCAGTGCAGAAATGAGGACTTTAATTATCATGAGTATTTCCTCCTTATTTTAAATCATATTTTAAGTTAAAGGTTATCAAGGAGAAGAGCAAACATCACTCAAAGACTTTACCTCCTCTTCTGGGGAAGGAAGTTTTTAGTTTTTTGTGTGTTTTTAGTTGTATGCAGAATTGTTGTATCATAAAAGGTGGAACTATGACCTTGTTATTGTTTTTATTTGGAGCTAAAGTATGGTTTAAGAGATCCTTGTGGGTGCCAAGTTGACAAGGGGTGTACTTGTGGTTGTTAATTTTATGTGTATGAGGAGAGAGAAAAAATGGGAAATACAGAAAATAATGTAAAAGACATGTTAAAAATGTTTAACATCATATAATTGGGGTCCCAGAACAAGAGGAAAGAGAGAAATGAATCCCAAGCTAGATATATACAAAGAAAGCCACAGCTAGGTGCATCATAGTGAAGATGTTAAATTTAAAGCAAAGAGAAATCTTAAAAGTATCTAGAGAAAAAAGACTCATTCTCTCCAAAAGAAACAATGAAATTGACAGCTGAGTTTTTGATAGAAAGGATAGAAGGCAGAAGAAAACTGAATAAGATCTTTAATGTGCTGAAAGAAAATAATGGCCAGCCTGGAATTCCAGATCCAGTGAAAATAGGCTTCAGAAATGACAGTGAAATGAAGAAATGTTTAGACAAAGAATAAGAAATGTTTAGACAAACAAACATTTAGAGATAATTAGTTACTTGTATACTCACTCTAGAAGAAATGCTAAAAGGAGTTATTCAAGCATAAGAAAAATTATTCCAGAGTTAAGGGCGGAAATTTAGGAAGGATTAAAGAGTGGCAGAAAGAGAAAATGTGTGTGTAAATCTAAGTGAATACTGATTGCATAAAACAAAAATAATGACTTATGGGGACTTCCCTGGTGGTCCAGTGGTTAAGGCTCCGCGCTTCCATTGCAAGGGGGCACAGGTTTGATCCCTGGTCGGGGGACTAAGATCCCACGTTGGGGAGCTAAGATCCCACATGCCATGCTGTGTGGCAAAAAAAAAAAAAAACCAAAATAACGTCTTATGAATCTTATAGACACACAGAATAAAAAAATATATGACAGCAATATCACAAATGGTGGAAGGGGAATTTACCACAGCAGACCCTGAAACAGAGATCTGAGTTCAAATCATTTATTTGGGGAGTTAACCCAGGTAATATCAGTATGGGACTGAGGAAGTGAGGTCGGGTAGGGAGGGAACCAATGCAGTGTGTATAATCTAGCAAAGTATCACCAGGGGTAACTGGATTTTAATCCTGTTTGGAAACTGTGGGACCAGAGGAGATCAGGCACCTCAGAGTTAATCCCACCTGAAGGGCAAAGAAGCTGGGATATTTATTCGCCATTTCTGATCAGTAATTCGTTGAGGACTACTTCAGGGAGTTTTAAATTTCTGGGCACTTCTAGCCTGCTTGGCACTCAGCATCCAAAGAAGCCCTCAGGCCAAGTTGGGTCACAGATGCTGGGAGTTGTCAATTGTGCCAACATGCATGGAAATGGTGCCAAAGAGGTTTAGGTGGGGCATAGAAAGCATCCACTACTGGAAGAAAAGGGAGTTAAAAAATTAAAAATTTAGTTTTAATCATCCAGGAAGAAATAAATATACTAATTTACATTAGGCTCTAATAAACAGAAGATGCATATTGTAATCTCCAGATTTTAAAGAGTAAAATAATGTGGATTTGACAAGTTAGTAGAGGGAGAAAAAGGATTGATAAAAATGACCTGTTAATCCAAAAATGTTAAAAATTTGAAAAAATGAACATAGGAGAATGGAATGAATTGAAAACAAATACTAATATGGTAGATCTTAATCTTGATGTATCATTAATTGTGCAAATGTAAAATGATGAACTATTCCAATTAAAAGACAAAGATTAGCAGATTAAGTAATAAAGCACAATACAACTAAATGTTGCTTACAAGACACTTTCAATATAGGATACAGAACAACTGGAAATAAAAAGATGGGAAATATAGACAGGACAAACATCAACCAAAACAAAGTGGGTGCAGTTATATAAATGTCAGGCAAAATATATGTTAAGACAGGAAGCATTACTAGGGCTAAAGAAGGATAATGAGAAAGGAGTCAATCGCCAAGAAGATATGATAATTTAAATTTATATGCATCTAATAACACAGCCTCACTATGTATAAGGCAAATGAGCAGAACTAAAAGGTGAAAGAGACAAATTCACATTCAACGTGAGAAATGTTTAGCGCATCTCTCTCAGTAACTGATAGGACACACAGAACCAATAGGATATATAAGATGTAAACAAAAATAACAAACTTAATCCAATTAACACATATAAATATTGCTCCCAACATCTGCAGAATACACATTCTTTTCGAGAATACTATAACATTCACCAAAATTGGCCAGATTTGGGGCCATAAAGCAAATCTGGACAAATTTTAAAGGACTAAAATCATACAGAATATGTTTTCTTATTATAATATAATTAAGCTAGAAATCAATAATTAAAAAAAAAAACACAAAACACCCCAAATCCCCAGTTCCAGAAATTAAGAAACACTTTAAAAAATCTAATGAGTGAAAGAAGAAATTGCAATAAAAGTTAGAAAATATGTTGAACTGAATGATAATAAAAATATGACCATTAAAGTATTGGGTGTAGATAAAACTGCTTTTTATACCTTAAATGTTTAAGTTAAAAAGAAGGCTGAGGGAATTCCCTGGTGGTCCAGTGGTTAGGACTGGACTTTCACTGCCATGGGCCTGGGGTTTGATGCCTGGTCAGGGAACTAAGATCCCACAAGCTGTGCGGTGCAGCCAAAAAAAAGAAAGAAAAAAAGAAATGGTAAATATATGAATAAATATTTTAAAAAAGAATATTAAAAAATAAAAACGTTTTAAAAAACAAAAATAAAGAAAAGAAGGATGAAAATCAATAATGTAAGTATCCATTTCAAATGCTAGAAAAAGAACAGCAAGTATATAAACCCAAAGAAAGTGGAAGGAAGGAAAAAATAAAGATTAGAGTAGAAACCAGTGAAATTAAAAACAAATGTATATTAAAGAAACAAAGACAAAAATTAGTTCTTTGAAAAGAATATTGAAATCTATAAACTCCTCGTGAGACTTATCAAGAAAAGAGAGAAAAATCACAAATTACCATTATAAGACTGACAAAGAGGATATCACAGCCAATCTTCAGACATTAAAAAGATAAGAAGATAAAAATTTGTATGCCAATGAAATTTAGAAAAAAACCCCACAACCTACCAAAGGTGACAAAAGCAGAAACAGAAAAATCTGAATAAACTTACATCTATTTAATAAATTGAATCCATGATTAAAACCATCCCACAAAGAAAACTCCAAGTCCAGATGGCTTCACTAGTGAATTTTGCTAACCATTCAAGGAGAATAAATATTTATTTTTCGGGGACTACTTAAAGAGGGAGCACTTCCCAACTTGTTTTATGAGGACAGAATAACCTTGATCCTAAAACTGACAAGGATATTATAAGAAAAGTATAAGCCAACCTCTCCCATGAATTTAGATGTAAAAATCCTAAACAAAACATTATTAAACTAAATCCAGCATTACAGAAAAAGGATAATATACAAAGACCAAGAAATAAAAGATTGGTTTAATCAATTGATATAATTTCACACAATCACTAAAGGAGAAACTCATGGGATCATATCAATAGATGCAGAAGAATCATATAATAAAATTCAATACATTCATTGTAAAGATTCTTAGCAAACTAATAAAAAAATGGAAACATCCTTTTGCAGGGTATCTAAAAATACCTGCAGAAAAGTGAAATACTGAAATCACTATCAGAAATCGGTAACGAGAAGAATACAGATCTTCCTCAACTTATAACGAGATTACATCCCAGTAAACCCACTGTAAGTTGAAAATATCATAAGTTGAAAATGCATTTAAAACACCTAACCTACCAAACATCGTAGCTTAGCCGAGCCGACCTAAAACATGCTCAGAACACTTATATTAGCCTACAGTTGGGCAAAGTCATCTAACAAAAAACCTATTTTATAATAAAATGTGGAGTATCCCATGTAATTTATTGAATACTTGTACTGAAAGTGAAAAACAGAATGATTGTATGGGTACAGAATGGTTGTAAGTGTATTGGTTGTTTATCCTCGTGATTGCAGGGCCGTCAGGGATGACCCTTGGATTGCACTGATGCTGCCCAGCATGACAAAAGAAATGTCTAACCACATATCGCTAGCCTGGGAAAAGATCAAAATTCAAAATACGGTTTCTGCTGCATGCGTATCCCTTTCACACTTTCATCAAGTAGAAACATCATAAGTGGAGCCATGGTAAGTCAGGGACCATCTGTGTAACGGCTATCACCACTTGTATTCAACATTGTGCTAGAGGGCCTAAGCAATGCAAAAAAGCAAGAAAAGAAAACAAAAGGCATAAGTATTAAAAAGGAAGAAATAAAACTGCTATTATTTACGAACAACATGATCGTATACACAGGAAACCCAGAGAATCATGGATAAATTGTTAAGATCAATAAATAAGTGTGACAAAGTTATGGGACGTGAAATCAACAAACAAAAATTAATTATGGGACTTCCCTCGTGGTCCAGTGGGTAGGAATCCGCACTCCCAATGCAGGGGGCCTGGATTCAGTCCCTGGTCCAGGAACTAGATGCTGCATGCATGCCGCAACTAAGAAGTCTGCGTGCAGCAACTAAGAAGTCTGCGTGCAGCAACTAAGAAGTCTGCGTGCTGCAACTAAGAAGTCTGCGTGCAGCAACTAAGAAGTCTGCATGCTGCAACTAAGAAGTCGGTATGCCGCAACTAAAGATCCCGCATGCTGCAACTAAGACCCAGCACAGCCTAAATAAATAAATAAAAAATATTTTTAAAAAGAGAATTAAAAAAAATTAGTTATATTTCTGTTCAGCAACAATTAGACAATAAAATTGTAAAAGTGACATTTATAATAGTATAAAATAGCCAATAACTAGGTATATATTAAATGAAAGGTATAGAAGACTTCTGCAGTGACAGTAAAAAATCATTATTGAGATTAAAAAAAAATCTATGTCAATGTAGGGATATGCCATGTTCATGAACTGGAACACTCAATTTTGTAAATGTCGATTCTCTCCAAATTCAATGCAATCCAAATAAAAATCCCAGTAGATGTATAGAAACTTGGCAAGCTGATTCTAAATTTATGTAATACAAAGTGCTAAAAATAGCAGAGACAGCCTGGAAGAAGAATGAATGAATTTGGAGGATTTATTCTGCCAGACGTTAAGACTTACCATAATGTTAAAATAATGTGACAGTGTGATATTAGCACAAAGATAGACCAATGAACAGAACAGAGAGTCTGGAAATAAATCCACACACATATAGATACTTAATTTATGATAAAGATGGCAAATGCAGAACAGTAAGGAAAGGATGGCTTTTTCAATAAATGGTGCTAGATCAGTTGGATATCTTCAGGGGGAAAAACATGAATCTTGACCACTACCTCAGATCATTCATAAAAAAGAAGTCCTGGACTTCCCTGGTGGCACAGTGGTTAAGAATCCGCCTGCCAGTGCAGAGGACACGGGTTCGAGCCCTGCTCCGGGAAGATCCCATATGCCGCGGAGCAACTAAGCCGGTGCACCACAACTACTGAGCCTGCGTGCTGCAACTTCTGAAGCCTGTGTGCCTACAGCCCGTGCTCCACAACAAGAGAAGCCGCCACAATGAGAAGCCTGAGCACCGCAACAAAGAGTAGCTCCCACTCGCCACAACTAGAGAAAGCCCGTGCTCAGCAATGAAAACCCAACACAGTCAAAAAAAAAAAATCCACGTGCTGTAGATCTTAAAAAAAAAAAGAATTCCTGTCATATCAGTGATCTAGATGTGAAAGTTAGACAATGCTTCTGGGAGAAAATACAGGAGAAAATCTACATTACCATGAGGTAAAGCTTTTTTAAATAGAACACAAAATATAAAGAAAAAGATTGATAAATTGGATTACATTAAAATTAGGAACTTCTGCTCATCAAAAGACATTATTAAAAGAATAATAAGACAAGCCACAGAATGGGAGATGACATTTGCTGACATATGTCTGACAAAGGACTTAAACACAGAATGTGAAAGCACTCTTACAAATCAAAAAAGATATCCCGGGCTTCCCTGGTGGTGCAGTGGTTGAGAATCTGCCTGCCAATGCAGGGGACACGGGTTCGAGCCCTGGTCTGGGAAGATCCCACATGCCGCGGAGCGACTGGGCCCGTGAGCCACAACTACTGAGCCTGCGCGTCTGGAGCCTGCGCTCCGCAACTAGAGAGGCCGCGATAGTGAGAGGCCCGCGCACCGCGATGAAGAGTGGCCCCCGCTTGCCGCAACTGGAGAAAGCCCTCGCACAGAAACGAAGACCCAACACAGCCAAAAATAAATAAATAAATTAATTAATTAAAATGAAGTGGGAAATGTTCCTTCCTCCTCTATTAAAAAAAAAAAAAAAAGATATCCCAAAAGAAGACTTGAATTGGCACTTCACCAAAGAGGATCTCCAAATGGTCAATAAACATAGAAAAATTTGCTCTATTTCATGAGGTCTCAGGGAAATGCACATTAATAGAAAAATGAACTATCACTGCACCCTCCAACCAGAATGGCTAAAATAAAAATGATTGATAATACCACGTGTTGGTGAAGATGTGGAGTGGAGTGCTTTGGTTTGCTAGGGCTGCTGTAACAAAGTACCAGAGACTGGGTGGATTAAACAACAGAAATTCATTTCCTCACAATCCTGGAGGCTAGAAGTCCAAGATCAAGGTGTCAGCAGAGTTGGTTTCTTCTGAAGGCCTCTCTCCTTGGCCTGTGGGTGACCATCTTCTCCCTGTGTCTTCACATGGTCCTTCCTCTGTGTGTATTTGTGTCCTAATTTCCTCTTCTTCTAAGGACACCAGTCATTGGACAATAGGCCACCCTGATGACCTTATTTAATTACCTTTTTAAAGACCCTATCTCCAAATACAGTCACATTCTAAAGTGCTGGGAGTTAGGACCTCAACATATGAATTTTAGGAAGATATAATTCAGCCCATAACCTGGAGCAACTGGACCTCTCATATACTGGAAATATAAATCGATGTAACTGCTTTGAAAAATGGTTGGACAACATGTACTAAAGTGGAGCAGACACGCATCCTGGGCCCCAGGGATGATTCATTTCTAGGTGGATACACAACAGAAACACACACATTTGTACATCAAAAGACATGTACAAGAATGTTTATGGAGACCTTCATAATCGCTTCAACTGGAAACAAACCAAATATCCACAGTGGATAAGTGGATAGATAAATTTTGGTATATTCATGCAATAGAATTCTATAGAAAAATAAAAATGATCTATTGCTACTCCCAACATAGCTGAATCTCATGAACATAACGCTGAGTGAACGGAGCCAGACATGAAAACGTACATTCTGTACAATCTATAGAATTGCATTAACTTCAAGTTCAGAACTAGGCAAACTACTGCATGGTGTTGGAAGAAGATGTAGGATAGTGACTGGGGGTAGGGAACCACGAGGTTTCTTCTGTTCCTTGATCTGCGTCTTCACTTTGTGCAACTTTCCTCAGTATCTCAAAGAAATACTCAAAGAAAGCAAAGCACCTCAGGCCAGCCTGATACCGGTCTGCAATTGATTTTTAAATCAGCACCTAGGCCAGGATATTGAAATGTCCCTATTGTCTGTCCATGCCAGGTAGGAGGTCACAAATAACAAATGGGCGTTATTCTCTCCGAGCTGCTGACTGCATTTGTAATACAGCTCCTCAGCAACAGTTTGGAAAACTTCTCGCAAAAGACTACCCTTCCCATGGTCAAAAGAACATTACACTGACTATTCTTAGAAAGAGGAGCTTAGATAAGGGACTGCTTTTTATTATGGAATTGAGAAGGGATTCAGAAAAGAAAACAACTTGCTTAAACAGAACAAGAACAGAGTCCAGCAAATTTACCCAGACACTGTCTTGATCCCAGAAGGATCAAAAATGAATTTTCAGCACAGATCCCTCTTAAGGACTTCGTTTCTTTATTCCCAACTGATTATTTAGCTGAACTGGGGCATTCTGTGTCCCAAAGCTAGCTGAGTTTGCAGTTATCATTCCCAAACCCCTCTCTTCTCCTCTCTCTGCCTGGATACCATGGAGACCAGTAATCAAAAGCAAGGTTTCCCCTCCTCTTCCATATCCCATGGGGCAGAGTTGAGTACTCAGAGCTGCAGCTTTGGATTTCTCTAGTTTCGATGTAACAGGAAAAAAAATTGAGCTAACTGGAGAGTTACCCTTGGAACTCTGAAGATTTGGCATCTGTGTACCTCACGTGGTTCTGGGAGAACTCTGTACCAAAACCAGAATTTTTTTTTATGACAGTCTCAGTTTTATGAATATCCCAGTAATTGCAGGTGGGGATTTCCTCCTACCCTGGTGACTCGCTGGCACAGTGCCATGACTCTTTTGCTCTTCCAGGCTCAGGAGAGCAAAATCCTGGCTCAAGGGAGCTTTTGGAAATAGGTGTGGTGGTTACTAAACCCATATACAACAGTACACACTCTATTCCCAGGTGTATCCCACTCACTCTTGTTCGGACCTGTTTTGGATCGATAGGCCCCTTTAACAAAAATAATTCACTAAGTATGAAATTGGAGTGGGTTTCACTTAAATTTCAAATCAAAAAAATATTTCCCTGCAGGGACAAATGTCTCGTTAAGAGAAAGGAACTTACTTTTTTCCCCAGCATACATCTGGCTGCCTCTCTGAGCACATATCCTATATATAATCCTCGAAAAGAAGGGCGGAGAGGAGGGGCAGAGACATTTCCCAAAAGAATGACTGTGATTATATCTACCATACCATGTCCTAAGAGAAAAAAAAAAACCGAACCTGTCAGTTTTCAGAGTAATGTGACACCTGTAGAAAACCATTCTAGATCATTTTGTTCTCATGGCACATTTTGGGGGCTTTGATTCTCTTGGACTCTCTAAGTCTACCCCCACATGGAGCACCTCACCCAAGCCATCCTATTTAGATGCACTCAATCCTATGCCCGGTCCTCCTTACACTTCTCCCCTCCACTTTCCCCCCACCTTTTCATATAGTGTTCAGTTTATCTCTGTTTTCTGTCTATTGTTGGTGGTCTGTCTCCCCCTGCTAGAAGGTGACACCAGGATGGCAGGGATCTCCCTCTGGTTTGTTCCCTGGTGCATACTAAATGCTGGGGACCATCCCCTGCACACAGTGAGCACTCAATAGTTGTTGACAATTTGAAAATTCAGCACCATAATTAACCAAGTGCCAACCCTTTTCACCTT
Source organism: Balaenoptera physalus (assembly GCF_965194825.1). Taxonomy (NCBI): domain Eukaryota; kingdom Metazoa; phylum Chordata; class Mammalia; order Artiodactyla; family Balaenopteridae; genus Balaenoptera; species Balaenoptera physalus. Next base: position 18,515,993 of record NC_138900.1, on the reverse strand, counting down.
CTTGCCTCAAATCACACTACATTTTTTGATTAAAACGTCTTTGCTGTTATCCAAAAAAGATACTGCAACATATTTTCCAGACAGAATTGGGTTGCACTATCTCTTTTCATCATACCATTTAAAACAAATTATTAGTGAATGCAAATCTTCTAATATCAAGGTCTAAAACTCCTGGAAATTAAAAAAAAGTATGTATGTCACACACACATACTCTATGATGTAAAGCAAATTGGGGGTTAATCGAAGATTCTCTAAAGGAGAACTTAAAGACAAAACATATTTGTCCTTAATCAAGGCATGAAGTGTCTGTTTGAGGAACAGTGCACGAAAAGTCCATATCCAATTACAATTGTTAAAACTTGTATGTTGGATGCCTGGTATGTGCCAGATGCTTTGCCTACATTACCTCTAATTTTCCCAGCAACCTTTTAAGGTAGGTATTATCATCCACATCTGTAGATGAGGAAACTGAGGCCCAGAAAGGAGAAATAACTGGCTCAAGGTCACACGGATCTCAGATGAAAACATAGGTTTGCTCAACCCCACAGACACTGTGCTAGTTCTCCAGAAAATAGTGTGATGTGACTTTATGAGATACTCACATATGTCATTGGTTTCAATATTCTTAGTCAACACATATGTTTCGAGGAATTGTTATGTTCATAGCACTGTGTCAGCTTCCTTGGAGATCGCTGTAAGAAGCTTGCCATCTCGCTGGGAGATACTCATGAAACCCGGGCAGAGGATGTGACGTGACGAGTGGGAGCCACGCAGATGCGGTGGGAGCGCTGAAGAGGAAGAAGCCCTCCTGGGCCGGGCTCCCAGAGCCCAAGCACAGGCTGGCCCTCTGCTTTCTCAGTCAGGTCGGGGCCGCTGGCTGGGTCTGGCTGCCCAGCTGCTATCCGGACCCACAGTGCACCTCAGTTCTCAGGAGAAGTGACCTTTCCCCTACCGCGTGATCTCAGCACAGGGGTAACTGTAGGTTGCTGCCTCACTCGCATTCCAGCCTCTGTGGAAGCGGGAGAGGCAAATGCTTCCTCTCTCCAATGATGGGGGGAAGCCGGGAGGCATGGGACCCACACTTGACCAATTGCAGGCCAGTTGCCCGTGACCTTGGATCTTTTTTTAACTTTATTTATTTATTTTAATATTTTTTGGCTGCTACGAGCGGCATGCAGGATCTTAGTTCCCCGACCAGGGATCGAACCTGCGCCCCCTGCAGTGGAAGCGCGGAGTCTTAATCACTGGACCACCAGGGAAGTCTCCTTTTATATTTGCCGTGACCTTGGATCTTGAGTGAATGACGCAAGGATGGCGGACCATCTGCTGGCAGTAAAGACTGCGGTGGACAGAGGCCAGACTGAAGCAGCCACCTCCTGATTGGGCTGCTCCAGGGATGAGGAAGTGACACATGTCCCTGAGAGCAGGTTTGTCTCCCATCAGGTCTGAGCGCCCACGAGAGCTTCCCGTAAACCTCCCAGTAGTTGATACAGTCCTAAATTTATTGTCCAATCTTTACTGGCAAAATGTATCTTTTTCTTTATCCTTTTCCCCTGCATTTCACATTGATGGATATAGTTCATGAAAACAACAACAACAACAACTTTCTAGGGACAATAATCACTGAATCAGAAAGTGAAATCTGCTTTTAGGAAATTGTTGTTTACCTGCTCCGATGCTTTCTCCACAGGCTGAAGAGTGTCTGACGCTTACCTAATGAAGTTGAGAAATTCAGTGTTTTCTTCATTCCTCTGAAGTTACCTGAAGCTTAGTAATCACACAAGAAGCCACCAGGAGTCATGGAGTCACGGGAGACGTTGGGCCGTCCAGGTAGAGGGGGCTTTGGCTGAGGTGTGGAAGAGGGTGATGCCAGAGCACTGAATGCCCTGCTAGTTTTGTTCTGTGGGATGATGCAGGGAGAGGCTTCCCTGTATTTTGGCTCAGAACACTGGCAAGATCTCAGATGCAAAACCACAGCACCATGCCTGGTCCTGAAACCATGAAAGAATTAAGCCTAGGATAACACACTTACTGGGTGAATGCTATACATCTCAGCACTGTTCATTACCTTCCACAGTGCGACAGGCTAATTCACAGAGTATATTTTTAGAGCACACCTGTCCCTTTAAACTCTCTCCCGTAGTTACGGTGCAGAACTGGAACTTGAATTCACCAAAGCCAATCATTCCAGTTCCTTTTTCTTTTCAACTCGGAGTTTTTCATTTAAAAGTTGTCATGGGAAAATAACTCAATAAATCCCTTTAAGTAAAGGGAATTAGGGCAATTACTGACATTTTTAAGAATTATTGAAACATTTTAAAGTTTTTTGATTTATGTTCTAAAGGACATAAGTAATTCTTTTTTCTTTTTGGAAGGGCTTCAGTTAATTTCAAGAACAGACAATGGCACACAGACTGTTCAAATCTAATTAATTATCTGGCTGTGCCCACAACAGTCATACCTTCAAAACATTGTGGTTGTAGCTAATCATCTGAGATTCTCCCACACTGAAATAATTGCACACACCCTTTTGGCCCATGACAGATATATGTATGGGGTGAATTACAAGAAGGGAAGGTGCACTCCCAGAGGGAGATCAAGTTATGTGTGTTTATTAGTGACTCATCAATTTAGTCATGCATTAAATATTCAATATCTGATGTAAAACATTTAAAATCCTGAGGTAGTTCCTTGAAGCAAAACTACACAAATCAGGTTAACCAATCACATTAGCAGCTTTGTACCATAAATTAAATTAGAAAATCCCACAGATGGGAAGAGCAATGGGGGAAAGATCCCAGGGATGGTGTGCCTCAGAAATCCACAGGTGAACAAACCCCGCAAGGCTGGGTGGTAAGTTTCTTTCAGTTTATGATCAACAGGAAGCTGAAGGCCAGTCACCTTCGGCCACTAGAGACAATAACCCTTGCCCAGTGGCATTCACTTGGAGTTGATTTACTGCCTCATGTGTACATCCAAAAATGAGCAGAGAGTTTATGATTCATTCTCGCATTTAACCTAAAAACTTTACTTTTCCACGCATTGATAAACTTTAACACATAGGAGAAAAGAAAAAATACTTGACCCTGAAACTGCTCTTGGAAAAGCTATTTAGGTTACCTGCAGTGAAGCAAAAGATCAAATGTGGCAGCCACACATCAATCATTGCTGAGACCAAACCCTTTCTATTTCCCCATATAAAGACGTATTACACCATGTTTTAAAAAAATACCACAAGTCTTATCAGAGTCACAGTTGAGTAGTGGTATGTAGGTCTGCAGTGCAAATACAAAAATAAGTGCTAAAACAGGCCATGACATGCCACGTGCCCCATCAGATGTGTGTTTTCTTTCACACAGAAGTTTGGAATTCACCACTCCAGGGAAAAAAACTGCTTGTCAGTCCAAAGCCTGGACACCGATACTGGGGGCCAGTTCAATGATAACGTTCATGTGTGACTCAAGTGGTTTCTAAAAGGCAAGACAGCATCCCTGTGAGGCCCAGGTACTGTTGCCCTGTTTCCTACAGGTATCAGCTATGATCAAGGGAAGCTGGTTTCTTCGGAGGAGGACGCCCTGTGTGAGGTAAGAGAGAGGTGCGTGGCTGAACTAAGGTGTATTAACAGAAAAGCTGGACTGAGCAGGCCAAAAGATGGACTTCCACACGGTTTTCATTGATGATTCGAGGGAAATCGGCGTTTGGACCTGAATGTCTGAGAATTACTGCAGTTCTGTCAGCAGGGCCTGTGACTTGTCTAGGGCTAATCTTCCATTTTCCAGTGCCCGATATGCCAGGCAAAACTGAAGTTGGCATTGTGTGCCCCCGACGAGGAGGACTCTTCCAGCACCACCTCCATCTCTGAGTTGCTCCACTAGTTCCAAACTGCCCCCAGGTTTTTGCCTTCACCTTTTCAGCCACCAGAAAAAGAAATTCATGCTAAGGAACCAATTGCTGGTGAAAGGTTAATTTGTGTGTGTGTGTGGCAGGGGGTGGGGGTGGGTGCTCATTACTCTAGGAAAAATAGTACCAAAAAAAAGAAAAAAAAAGGAAGTGTAGAGAATCCATTTAAAACAGGAGCCAAAATTTCATAGGACAGAGGAAAAAAGATATGATTAGGGCTTTGCCTTGAAAATTAAACAAGCACTACAAAAAGTTTTATTTTATGTTTCAGAAAATGGGTTATAATTGCAATCATGAACAGTTCTTACAATGAACAAAGAATGAGTCAGGTGGTGCTGGGGGAGGTTCTGTTTATGATGTGTGCTGACACTCTGTGGATTTCCCTTTAGACTGTCACAGTGTGAGGACAGAGAAGGTGACTTTATTAAGTATCCCAAGAGCCTCCCTTTGCTACTTAACTCATTCTCTTGCATGTCGGTATCCTTTATCCATCGATTTCCCTCCCTCAGTTGTTTACCTGTCTGAATCGTGCCCTATCCACCTCTGACAATGGCTTTGCTTGTGATACAAGCAATCAATATGACTTACACAGACTGTGTGAAATCTGGGCTTTTTTTTTTTCTCTCAGTTTCACTTCGTGGTAGATCTGTTGTATGTGTATCCCATTCCATTGCCAAGAAGACACTGACCTCTCAGAATGGTAACATGAAAGGCAAAATGGCTCCCTTGTTGGGTCAGGAGATGTGTAAGTGAGGGTTTATTTTAACCATGGCCAACCCTTTTACCATGGCCATTCATATTTCCACATTATGATTACTTCAGATTCCCTGAGCAACTTCATAAATATCATATTTCAGATAAAGAAATCCCCCTTCTACTTCTCAGAACTGAATGATCGCCCCTTTATTCTTTTCCAATAATACAAGCCTTTAAAACCGTGAATTTTCCAGAGTAACTAGATCTATATTCTCAAAATTTAATATGTACTTTTCTATAATTATTTTCTAAGCATAAGTGAAATTGCCATTTTTATTATATCCAAAGATTTGTTACACCCAAAAGATTCTTAAAGACCGTTTTATTTTGATTTATAAGTTTGATTATTATGTTGATCCTTTTTATTTATCATTTAGTTTTATTGCATTGTGGACAGTGGAAGTTCTGTTTTGGGGGAATATATTCACATTTCTTTTATTGCCTAATGTAAATTTGTGTGTGTGTGTGTGTGTGTGTGTGTGTGTGTGTGAGTGTGTGTGTGTGTGTGTGTGCGTGTGTGAATAGTCCATGGGCATTTGGAAAGAATGCATGTTCTTTGGCCAATAGAGCATTGATATATTTTATCTATTAGTTCACAGTTATATGTTATTATTCAGATCTTCCATGTCTTTTTATAATAACAAATTTATTGAGGTATAACTAACATACCATACAATTTACTGACTTAAGGCATACAGTTCAGTGTTTTTTGGTATACTCACAGAGTTGTACAAAAATCACCATATTCTAATTTTAGCCTAATTTATCAAAATCAACTTCAGATTTATAATGATTTAATTGTAGTGAAATATAGAAATTTTACTCCTAAGAAGCTCCTCTCCACCTCCTCTTTACGCAATTATTCTTATAAATATTATGTCTTTTGTTGACCTAAGATAGATTGCTAGATATTTCTTCAGCAAAGATGAGTGTATTTGAGATCAGCAGAGAATTGCAATTGGGGGTCTGCGGCCATGGCGAGCCACATGCAAGTCCCCACACAGCAAGGAAAGAAGAACATCTTTATAGAGGGGAAAAGGGAGTTGGGAGGGCTCTAGTAAACAGACAGTCCGTGCCTCTTCATTGGCTGAGCCCTGGCCAGAAAAAAGAGGAGTCTTTGTTCTTCCTGTTGGGCTCTGCTATTGACACAGGGCATGAGAGCTCCCCCTTCTGGTCTATCGACACTATTTAATTGAGGTTTCTGATTATTAATTTTTTACACTTTATATGTCAAAACCCAACAATATATTATTATAATTACCTTAATGTAGTATCATATATTTTAAAGAAACAGAGAAGAAAGGAAAGCAAGTATATATTTATAGAGCTGTTATATTACCTTCTTACCCTTTCTTTTCTATTCATTTATTACTATAGATTTGGGTTGTCACCTTGTATGTTGCCTTACCCCAGTATAGCTTTGCTACCACCTTCCTTCTAGGTAATGTTACTGTCAAATATATTGTATGTCTGTATGTTATAAACCCAGCAATACAATTATATTCACATTGTTTTATAATTCAGTTTAGGGAATACAGGAGAAGAAATATACAATTATGTATTGTTCTGCAATTACTACATAGTTACCTTTACCAGCACTCTCTGAGTGTGTGTGTGTGTTTGTGTATTCAAATTACTGTCTGGGGTCACTTGCTTTCTGCCTGAATATTTCTTGTCATACAAGCGTGCTATCAATAAATTCTCTCAGGTTTTGTTTATCTGGGAATGTCTTTCTTTTGTCTTCATTTTTTTAGAGAAAATTTTACTGGGTTTAAGATTCGTGTTTGACAATATTTTACTTTCAGCACTTTGAATATATCATCCCAGTGCCTTCTGTTCTCCATTGTTTCTTATGAAAAGTCTGCTGTTAATCTTACTAGGGAGTCTGTGTGTGATGAGTTGTTTTCTTTTGCTGCTTTCATGATTTTATCTTTGTCTTTGTCTTAAAACATTTTAACTATGATATGTGTGAGTGTGAATCTCTTTGTTTATCATACTTGGAGTTGATTAAGCTTCTTGGCATACACACACACATATAATGGTGTGTCACATTTTTCTGAGGCTCTGTTAGTTTTTCTTCTTTATTTTATTTTATTTTTTTACTCTGTACTTCTGATAGGATAATCAATACTGACCTATCTTCAATTTCACTGATTTTACTTCTGCCAGTTCAAATCTTTTGTTGAGCATCTCTAGTGAAGTTTTTATTTTAATTATTGTACTTTTCAACTCCAGAATTTCTCTGTTGCTGTTTAAGTAATTTTATCTCTTTGTTGATGTTCTCTATTTAATGAGACAATGTTATCCTTTCCTTTAATTCTTTACGTATGGTTTCTTTTCATTCTTTGAACATATTTATAATAGCTGTTTTGGAGTTTTTGTCTGCTATTTCACCATGTGGGTCCCTTCAGTTCCATGTATTTTTCCTTGGCCTGTCAAAGAATAAAGGTATATTAAACTATCCCACTAAAAATGTGGTTTTGTACATTTTTACCTTTTGTTTTTAACTTTTTACTCTATAAAATTTAATGCTGTTACTATAGTAAACACATAAAAGGTTTTTTCTGCTATAGGGTTATTAAGTATTAAGCAGCTACAAATTAATATTTGTAAAATATGAGTTATAAATAACTATTGACATAACAAATATCAGAGTATGTACCCATCAAATGTAAGAAAAATAACATTATCACCAACTTTTCACTTTGTATTTTGAAGAATGATTTTGGAGAATTTATATTACTAGATGTAAAAACATCATTTTACCATAATATGACAGTGTGATATTAGCACAAGGGCAGACAAACAGACTAATGGAACAGAACAGAGAGTCTGGAAATAAATCAACACATATGTGGACACAATTTATGATAAATGTGACAAATGTAGAGCAGTAGATTTGATTTGTGGAAACTCATATATTAACCCTGCGTATATTATATAGTTACAAATATTTCCCCCCAGTTTGTACCTTATCCTTTAACCTTTTAATTTAAACTTTTTCTTTTTTCTTTTCTTCCTTTTTTTTTTTTTATTACACAGGGTTTTTTTTTTATTTTAGTTTTTTAATTTGTATGTCATCAAATCTGTTGATATTTTCTTCTTTGGATTCTAGGTCTCATGAATTATTTAGGAAAACTTCTGCAATCCAGGCTCATAAAAAATATTTTCCTCTAATGACTTAGAAAGGTGCATATGTGTATATATGTATATTTAGATCCTCAATTCATCCAGAACTTCTTTTTATGTGTAGTGTGTGGTAGGCATCTAACAAATAGCCACCTGTCACTTTCCTATTTGTTGACTGATCCTTTCTTTTCCCAGTAATTTAAAGGGCCACATTTTTCATCTCCTAAATTTCTGTCTCAGCTTTGGGGTTCTTTGTCTAATCTTGGGCCAATATCACATTGTTTTAATAGCTATAAATTAATAGTCTATTTTGATTTCTGGTAAGACAAGTATCTATCTCTTCAGTATTTTTTCCCAAACCTGTAGTGAATTCAGAGGGCACCCTTTAAGGTCTTCTGAGTCTAGATGCACAGGCTGAGGTCAGGCAGGGCACCTAGATAAGATTCTAGAGAAATATCTTTGGTGCTATGCTCCATAGAAACAACCATAAAATACACTGAACAGAATTATGATCTTCAGCTTCTACTGGGCCCCATGCTGCTCTGAAGTCTCATTTTTCCAGAGTCAATTCTCTTTCCTGTCCTTCTTAGCTTCAATTTTACACTTAAACCATCCCTCCTCCATTTACTCCTCCAGGATGTACTTCCCTTCTTTGTTACAGAATAAAAACAAACCATAATATGGGATATTAAAATGGAGAGAGAGAGTCCTGCCCTCTTCCTCCTAAGCTCTATTAAGTGAGATCTGGTCCCATCCCCTCCCATCCCATTAGGGAATAGCTCCTTTCTGCCCTGTGTTTAAACATGCCTATCCCTCTCACCCTAACACACACACACACACACACACACACACAAACACATACTCTTTCACTCCAGATTTCCTTGCAGCTGTCTTGCTATCTCCTCTTGTTCAAAACCTCATTTCTAGAAAAAGTTGTGTAAACTCATCATTTCTTCTCCTCCCACTCATTCCTCATTCTTCTCAAAGGTCATTTGTCACTTCCTTATTGTTAAATCTTTGCTCATATTTCTGCCTCTGGTCATGTTCTCCTTCAATCTGTTTCTCACTGTAGCAGCCAGAATAATCCTTTTTTTTTTTTTTAATATTTCAGCTTACTTTTTTTTTTTTTTTTAAACTTTGGGTTTATTTATTTAATTAATTTATTTATTTATGGCTGTGTTGGGTCTTCGTTTCTGTGCAAGGGCTTTCTCTAGTTGTGGCAAGTGGGGGCCACTCTTCATCGTGGTGCGCGGGCCTCTCATTATCGTGGCCTCTCTTGTTGCGGAGCACAGGCTCCAGACGCACAGGCTCAGTAATTGTGGCTCACAGGCACAGTTGCTCCGCGGCATGTGGGATCTTCCCAGACCAGGGCTCGAACCCATATCCCCTGCATTGGCAGGCAGATTCTCAACCACTGCACCACCAGGGAAGCCCCCAGAATAATCCTTTTAAGATGCCAATTTGAACACATGATTACCCTCCTTAAAAACCTTTCATGACTTCTTATTGATCTCAAGAAAAGATCCAAACTCTTTGAGGAGGCCTCCATTTTCAGTCTCCTCAGCCCAGCCCTCTCCAACCCTAAACTCTGGTCACACCATGTTTCTCACTGTCCCTGACTTCCTCACTATGCCTTCACCTGGTCTTTCCTTCTGAACCTTTGCGTGGCTAATGCATACTTACCTTCATTACTCCAGCATGAAGATGCGAAGGCTTTCCTGACCACCACTCCAAGACCAGAGGAAGCTCCCCTTCTTGGTGTTTCCCTGGCACCTGGTACTTATCCCTATTATGTGGAGCCCATATCACACTGTTTATTTCTCTCTGTCTCCAACTAGGCTGAAAGCTCTTGAGAGCAGGGATCGTTCCTTAATCATCATCTAGCCCCAACATTAAGCAAAGTGCCTAGCACATAGCAGATGGACTATAGATATTGAAATGAATGAATAAATAGCTCCTCTCTTAGCTTGACAGTTCAGCATCATCTTTCTTTTTTTTTTAAAGTAAAGAAGGCTGTTTGTTTGTTTATATTATGGTAAAAAAACACATATCATAAAATGTACCCTCTTAACCATTTTTAAGTGTACAGTTCAGTAGTGTTAAGTATATTTATATTGTTGTGAAACAGATCTCTGGAATGTTTTCTCTTGCAGAACTGGAACTCTATACCCATTAAACAACAGTTCCTCTTTGCCTCTTACCCCCAGCTCCTGGTAACCACCCTTCTACTTCCCATATCTATGAATTTGGCTACTTTAGATACCTCATATAATGGGATTGTATAGTATTTGTCCTTTTGTGACTGGCTATTTTCACTTAGCCTAATGTCTTCAGGGTTTATACATGTATGAGGAGGGAACACTTCTGAACTCATTCTATGAAGCCACCATCACCCTGATACCAAAACGAGACAAAGATATCACAAAAAAAGAAAATTACAGGCCAGTATCACTGATGAACATAGATGCAAAAATCCTCAACAAAATACTAGCAAACCAAATCCAAAATACATTAAAAGGTTCATATACCATGATCAAGTGGGATTTATCCCAGGATGCAAGACTTTTTCAATATCTGCAAATCAATGTGTGATACACCACATTAACAAATCAAAGAATAAAAAACATATGATCATATCAATAGATGCAGAAAAAACTTGATAAAATTCAACATCTATTTATGATTTAAAAAAACTCTCCAGAAAGTGGGCATAGAGGAAACATACCTCAACATAATAAAGGCCATATATGACAAACCCATAGCTAACATCATACTCAATGGTGAAAAGCTGAAAACATTACCTCAAGAGCAGGAACAAGACAAGGATGCCCACTCTCACCACTTTTATTTAACATGGTTTTGGAAGTCCTAGCCACAGCAATCAGAGAAGAAAAAGAAATAAAAGGAATCCAAATTGGAAAGGAAGAAGTAAAACTGTTACTGTTTGCAGGTGTCATGATACTATACATAGAAGTTCCTAAAGATGCCACCAGAAAACTACTAGAGGTCATCAATGAATTTGGTAAAGTTGCAGGATACAAAATTAACATACAGAAATCTGTTGCATTTCTATAAACTAACAATGAAATATCAGAAAGAAATTAAGGAAACAATTCCATTCACCATCACATCAAAAAGAATAAAATATCTAGGAATAAACTTATTTAAAGAGGCAAAAGACGTGTACTCTGAAAACTATAAGACACTGATGAAAGAAATTGAAGATGACACAAACAGATGGAAAGACATACCATGTTCTTGGATTGGAAAGTCAATATTGTTAAAATGACCATACTACCCAAGGCAATCTACAGACTGCATGCAATCCCTATCAAAATACCAATGGCATTTTTCACAGAACTAGAACAAGTAATTTTAAAATTTGTATGGAAACACAAAAGACCCCAAATAGCCAAAACAATCTTCAGAATGAAGACCAGAGATGGAGGAATCATGCTCCCTGACCTCAGACTATGCTACAAAGCTACAGTAATCAAAACAGTATGGTACAGGCACAAAAACACATTGATCAATGGAACAGGAGAGAAAGCCCAGAAATAAACCCACACACTTATGGTCAATTAATCTACAACAAAAGAGGCAAGAATATATAATGGAGAAAAGACAGTCTCTTCAATAAGTGGTGCTGGGAAAACTGAAAAGCTACATGTAAAAGAATGAAATTAGAACATGTTCTAACAACATACACAAAAATAAACTCAAAATGGCTTAAAGACCTAAATGTTAGACCAGATACTACAAAACTCCTAGAGGAAAACTTAGGCAGGACACTCTTTGGCATAAATTGAAGCAACGTTTTTTTGGATCTGTCTCCTAAACTAAAGGAAATAAAAGCAAAAATAAACAAATGAGATCTAATTAAACTTAAAAGTTTTTGCACAGCAAAGGAAACCACCGACAGAATGAAAAGAAACCTACTGAATGAGAGAAAATATTTGCAAATGATATGACTGATAAGGGATTAATATCCAGTATATATAAACACAAACAGCTCATACAACTCAACATCAAAAACAAACAACCCAACTTAAAAATGGGCAGAAGGTTTGGGAGCTTCAAGGTGGCGGAAGAGTAAGATGTGGAGATCACCTTCCTCCCCACAAATACATCAGAAATACATCTACATGTGGAACAACTCCTACAGAACACCTACTGAATGCTGGTAGAAGACCTCAGACTTCCCAAAAGGCAAGAAACTCCCCAAGTACCTGGGTAGGGCAAAAGAAAAAAGAAAAAACAGAGACAAAAGAATAGGGACAGGACCTGTGCCTCTGGGAGGGAGCTGTGAAGAAGGAAAAGTTTCCACACACTAGGAAACCCCTTCACTGGTGGAGATGGGGTGGGGGGGTCGGGGAGGGGAGCTTCGGAGCCATGGAGGAGAGCACAGCAACAGGGGTGCAGAGGGCAAAGCAGAGAGATTCTGCACAGAGGATCGGTGCTGACCAGCACTCACCAGCCCAAAAGTCTTGTCTGCTCACCCGCTGGCTGGGACGGGTTGGGGCTGGGAACTGAGGCTCGGGCTTCGGAGGTCAGATCCCAGGGAGAGGACTGGGTTTGGCTGAGTGAACACAGCCTGAAGGGGGCTAGTGCGCCACAGCTAGCTGGGAGGTAGTCGGGGAAAAAGTCCGGACCTGCCTAAGAGGCAAGAGACCATTGTTTCGGAGTGCACGAGGAGAGGGGATTCAGACCACCGCCTAAACAAGCTCCAGAGACGGGCGTGAGCTGCGGCTATCAGTGTGGACACCAGAGATGGGTATGAAATGCTAAGGCTGCTGCTGCAGCCACCAAGAAGCCTGTGTGCAAGCACAGGTCACTATCCACACCGCCCCTCCCGGGAGCCTGTGCAGCCACCACTGCCAGGGTCCTGTGATCCAGGGACAACTTCCCCAGGAGAACACACAGTGGGCCTCAGGCTGTTGCAATGTCATGCCGGCCTCTGCCACCACAGGCTCGCCCCGCATTCCGTACCCCTCCCTTCCCCCGGCCTGAGTGAGCCAGAGCCCCCAAATCAGCTGCTACTTTAACCCCGTCCTGTCTGGGTGGGGAAAAGATGCCCTCAGGAGACCTACACACAGAGGCGGGGCCAAATCCAAAGCTGAACCCCAGGACCTGTGAGAACAATGAAGAGAAATGGAAATCTCTCCCAGCAGCCTTAGGAGCAGCAGATTAAATCTCCACAAACAATTTGATGTTCCCTGCATCTGTGGAATACATGAATAGACAATGAATCATCCCAAAATTGAGGCGGTGGACTTTGGGAGCAATGATATATATATATTTTTTTTTCATTTTTCTCTTTTTGTGAGTGTGTATGGGTATGCTTCTTTGTATGATTTTGTCTGTATAGCTTTGCTTTTACAATTTGTTCTAGGGTTCTGTCTGTCCATTGTTTTTTTGTTTCTTTTTAGTATAGTTTTTAGTGCTTGTTATCATTGGTGGATTTGTTTTTTGGTTTGGTTGCTCTCTTCTTTCTTTCTTTTTTTCTTTAATTATTACTTTTTAATTTTTTAATTTTTAATAATAATTTTTTGTTTTTTACTTTAATTATTTTACTTTATTTTATTCTTTCTTTCTTTCTTTCTTTTTCTCCCTTTTATTCTGAGCCCTGTGGCTGACAGGGTCTTGGTGCTCCTGCTGGGTGTCAGGCCTGTGCCTCTAAGGTGGGAGAGCTGAGTTCAGGACATTGGTCCACCAGAGACCTCCCAGCTCCACATAATATCAAATGGCGAAAGCTATCCCAGAGATCTTCATCTCAACAGTAAGACTCAGCTCCACTCAATGACCAGCAAGCTACAGTGCTGACACCCTATGCCAAACAACTAGCAAGACAGGAACACAACCCCACCCATTAGCAGAGATGCTGCCTAAAATCATAATAAGGTCACAGACACTGCAAAACACAGCAATGGACATGGTCCTGCCCACCAGAAAGACAAGATCCCGCCTCATCCACCAGAACACAGACACCAGTCCCCTCCACCAGGAAGCCTACCCAACCCACTGAACCAAACTTAGCCACTGGGGGCAGACACCAAAAACAACGGGAACTACAAACCTGCAGGCTGTGAAGAGGAGACCCCAAACACAATAAGGTAAGCAAAATGAGAAGACAGAGAAACACACAGCAGATGAAGGAGCAAGGTAAAAACCCACCAGACCAAATAAATGAAGAGGAAATAGGTAGTCTACCTGAAAAAGAATTCAGAGTAATGATAGTAAAGATGATCCAAAATCTAGGAAATAAAATGGAGAAAACACAAGAAACATTTAACAAGGATCTAGAAGAACTAAAGAGCAAACAAACCATGATGAACAACACAATAAATGAAATTAAAAATTCTCTAGAAGGAATCAATAGCAGAATAACAGAGGCAGAAGAACGGATAAGTGATCTGGAAGATAAAATAGTGGTAATAACTACTGCAGAGCAGAATAAAGAAAAAAGAATGAAAAGAATTGAGGATAGTCTCAGAGACCTCTGGGATAACATTAAATGCACCAACATTAGAATTATAGGGGTCCCAGAAGAAGAAGAGAAAAAGAAAGGGACCGAGAAAATATTTGAAGAGATTATAATTGAAAACTTCCCTAATATGGGAAAGGAAATAGTTAATCAAGTCCAGGAAGCATAGAGAGTCCCATACAGGATAAATCCAAGGAGAAACATGCCAAGACACATATTAATCAAACTATCAAAAATTAAATACAAAGAAAAAATATTAAAAGCAGCAAGGGGAAAACAACAAATAACATACAAGGGAATCCCCATAAGGTTAACAGCTGATCTTTCAGCAGAAACTCTGCAAGCCAGAAGGGAGTGGCAGGACATATTTGAAGTGATGAAAGGGAAAAATCTACAACCAAGATTACTCTACCCTGCAAGGATCTCATACAGATTCGACGAAGAAATTAAAACCTTTACAGACGAGCAAAAGCTAAGAGAATTCGGCACCACCAAACCAGCTTTACAACAAATGCTAAAGGAACTTCTATAGGCAGGAAACACAAGAGAAGGAAAAGACCTACAACAACAAACCCAAAACAATTAAGAAAATGGTATTAGGAACATACATATCGATAATTACCTTAAATGTAAATGAATTAAATGCTCCAACCAAAAGACATAGACTGGCTGAATGGATACAAAAACAAGACCCGTATATATGCTGTGTACAAGACACCCACTTCAGACCTAGGGACACATACAGACTGAAAGTGAGGGGATGCAAACGGATATTCCATACAAATGGAAATTAAAAGAAAGCTGGAGTAGCAATTCTCATATCAGACAAACTGGACTTTACAATAAAGACTATTACAAGAGACAAAGAAGGACATGACATAATGATCAAGGGATCAATCCAAGAAGAAGACATAACAATTGTAAATATTTATGAACCCAACATAGGAGCATTGCCTCAATACATGAGGCAAATGCTAACAGCCATAAAAGGGGAAATCGACAGTAACACAAGCATAGTAGGGGACTTTAACACCCCACTTTCACCAATGGACAGATCATCCAAAATGAAAATAAATAAGGAAACACAAGCTTTAAATGATACTTTAAACAAGATGGACTTAGTTGATATTTATAGGACATTCCATCCAAAAACAACAGAATACACTTTCTTCTCAAGTGCTCATGGAACATTCTCCAGGATAGATCATATCTTGGGTCATAAATCAAGCCTTGGTAAATTTAAGAAAATTGAAATTGTATCAAGTATCTTTTCTGACCACAATGCTATGAGACTAGATATCAATTACATGAAAAAAATCTGTAAAAAATACAAACACATGGAGGCTAAAAAATACACCACTTAATAAACAAAGATCACTGAAGAAATCAAAGAGGATATCAACAAATACCTAGAAACAAATGACAATGAAAACACGATGACCCAAAACCTATGGGATGCAGCAAAAGCAGTTCTAAGAGGGAAGTTTATAGCAATACAATCCTACCTCAAGAAACAAGAAACATCTCAAATAAACAATCTAAACTTACACCTAAAACAATTAGAGAAAGAAGAACAAAAAAACCCCAAAGTTAGCAGAAGGAAAGAAATCATAAAGATCAGAGCAGAAAGAAATGAAAAAGAAATGAAGGAAACAATAGCAAAGATCAATAAAACTAAAAGCTGGTTCTTTGAGAAGAAAACAAAATTGATAAACCATTAGCCAGACTCATCAAGAAAAAAAGGGAGAAGACTCAAATCAATAGAATTAGAAATGAAAAAGCAGAAGTAACAACTGACACTGCAGAAATAAAAAGGATCATGAGAGATTACTACAAGCAACTATATGCCAATAAAATGGACAACCTGGAAGAAATGGACAAATTCTTAGAAAAGCACAACCTTCCAAGACTGAACCAGGAAGAAATAGAAAATATAAACAGACCAATCACAAGCACTGAAATTGAGACTGTGATTAAAAATCTTCCAACAAACAAAGCCCAGGACCAGATGGCTTCACAGGCAAGTTCTATCAAACATTTAGAGAAGAGCTAACACTGATCCTTCTCAAACTCTTCCAAAATATTGCAGAGGGAGGAACACTCCCCAACTCATTCTACGAGGCCAGCATCACCCTGATACCAAAACAAGACAAAGATGTCACAAAGAAAGAAAACTACAGGCCAATATCACCGATGAACATAGATGCAAAAATCCTCAGCAAAATACTAGCAAACAGAATCCAACAGCACATTAAAAAGGATCATACCCCATGATCAAGTGGGGTTTATCCCAGGAATGCAAGGATTTTTCAATATACACAAATCAATCAATGTGATACACCATATTAACAAACTGAAGGAGAAAAACCATATGATCATCTCAATAGATGCAGAAAAAGCTTTCGACAAAATTCAACACCCATTTATGATAAAAACCCTCCAGAAAGTAGGCATAGAGGGAACTTACCTCAACATAATAAAGGCCATATATGACAAGCCCACAGCCAACTTCGTTCTCAATGGTGAAAAACTGAAACCATTTCCACTGAGATCAGGAGCAAGACAGGGTTGCCCACTCTCACCACTATTATTCAACTTAGTTTTGGAAGTTTTAGCCACAGCAATCAGAGAAGAAAAGAAATAAAAGGAATCCAAATTGGAAAAGAAGAAGTAAAGCTGTCACTATTTGCAGATGACATGATACTATACATAGTGAATCCTAAAGACGCTACCAGAAAACTACTAGAGGTAATCAATGAATTTGGTAAAGTAGCAGGACACAAAATTAATGCACAGGAATCTCTTGCATTCCTATACACTAATGATGAAAAATCTGAAAGAGAAATTAAGGAAACACTCCCATTTACCATTGCAACAAAAAGAATAAAATACCTAGGAATAAACCTACCTAAGGAGACAAAAGACCTGTATGCAGAAATCTATAAGACACTGATGAAAGAAATTAAAGATGATACAAACAGATGGAGAGATATATCATGTTCTTAGATTGGAAGAATCAACATTGTGAAAATGACTATACTACCCAAAGCAATCTACAGATTCAGTGCAATCCCTGTCAAACTACCAGTGGCATTTTCCACAAAACTAGAACAAAAAATTTCACAATTTGTATGGAAACACAAAAGATCCTGAATAGCCAAAGCAATCTTGAGAATGAAAAACGGAGCTGGAGGAATCAGGTTCCCTGACTTCAGACTATACTACAAAGCTACAGTAATCAAGACAGTATGGTACTGGCACAAAAACAGAAAAATAGATCAATGGAACCGGATAGAAAGCCCAGAGATAAACCCAGACACATATGGTCACCTTATTTTTGATAAAGGAGGCAAGAATACACAATGGAGAAAAGACAGCCTCTTCAATAAGTGGTGCTGGGAAAACTGGACAGCTACATGTAAAAGAATGAAATTAGAACGCTCCCTAATACCATACACAAAAATAAACTCAAAATGGATTAAAGACTTAAATGTAAGGCCAGAGACTATCAAACTCTTAGAGGAAAACATAGGCAGAACACTCTATGATATAAATCACAGCAAAATCCTTTTTGACCCACCTCCTAGAGAAATGGAAATAAAAATAAAAATAAAGAAATGGGATCTAATGAAACTTAAAAGCTTTTGCACAGCAAAGGAAACCATAAACAAGACGAAAAGACAACCCTCAGAATGGGAGAAAATATTTGCAAACGAAGCAACTGACAAACGATTAATCTCCAAAATTTACAAGCAGCTCATGCAGCTCAATATCAAAAAAACAAACAACCCAATCCAAAAATGGGCAGAAGAACTAAATAGACATTTCTCCAGAGAAGATATACAGATTGTCAACAAACACATGAAAGGATGCTCAACATCACTAATCATTAGAGAAATGCAAATCAAAACTACAATGAGGTTATCACCTCACACCAGTCAGAATGGCCATCCTCAAAAAATCTACAAACAATAAATGCTGGAGAGGGTGTGGAGAAAAGGGAACCCTCTTGCAGTGTTGGTGGGAATGTAAATTGTTACAGCCACTATGGAGAAGAGTATGGAGGTTCCTTAAAAAACGAAAAATAGAATTACCATATGACCCAGCAATCCCACTACTGGGCATATACACTGAGAAAACCATAATTCAAAAAGAGTCATATACCACAATGTTCATTGCAGCTCTATTTACAATAGCCAGGACATGGAATCACCCTAAGTGTCCATCGACAGATGAATGGATAAAGAAGCTGTGGTATATATATATATATATACAATGGAATTCTACTCAGCCATTAAAAAAAGGAAGTTTTGCCATTTGCAGCAACATGGATGGACTTGGAGGGCATTATGGTAAGTGAAATAAGTCAGACAGAGAAAGACAAATACTGCATGATATCATTTATGTGGAATCTAAAAAATATAAAAAACTAGTGAATATAACAAAACAGAAGCAGACTCATAGATATAGAGAACAAACTAGTGGTTACCAGTGGGGAGGTGGGAGGGGCAATGTA
Organism: Balaenoptera physalus; assembly: GCF_965194825.1. Lineage (NCBI taxonomy): Eukaryota > Metazoa > Chordata > Mammalia > Artiodactyla > Balaenopteridae > Balaenoptera > Balaenoptera physalus. Next base: position 18,497,208 of record NC_138900.1, on the reverse strand, counting down.
GGGGTGGGAGAATAGGAGGTACAAACTTTTGGATGTAAGATAGGCTCAAGGATGTACTGTACAACACAGAGGATATAGCCAATATTTTGTAGTAACTGTAAATGGAACGTAACCTTTAAAAATTGTATAAAAATAGAAAAAGATTTTTTAATTAAAAAAAGTTTCATGCATGTAACATGTTAGAGTATTTCCTTCCATTTTGAGGCTGTCTAGTATTCCATTGTATGTATATACCACTTTTTGTTTGTCCATTCATCCACTGATGGACGTTTGTGTTGCCTCCATACATCAGTGATTTTTTTATGATTTTCTACAGTATTTATAATTCTGTTTTTTCACAAGTTTCTGAACCTACAACATTCAAATTCTAGATAATATATGCAAATATATGCTTTATAGAAATAAAAAGAGCTTTATTAAATATAAGCTTTTGTTACTGCTATAAAGTTATGCACACTTTTTCTAATAAAAAACTCATCATTAAAATGTATACATTTTAGTATGTATTTCACTGTAAATCCTCATTAAAAATAAGAAACACTTATGTAAGATTTGGTATCAGTCTAATTTATACAGAAGAATGAATCTAATAAAACTGATCTTTGTAAGTCAATTTTTAAACTTAGAAGTATAAAAATCTTGAGAGTCATGAATATATTAATGAATGAACATTCATTTAGAATATATATTTTATATATATATTCCAAAGCTGTGTGTATATCTTTTTGAAAGAAAGAACACAGGTCATTAATCTTGGTTTTGTTCAAATACCAGACAGCCCAGAGGATTACATTTTTAATCAACACCTGAGATCAGGTGGGATGGATAGAGTTCTCTGCCCTAATGGTCAAATTACAGTGCAATCCATGCAAATAGGCATTTAGTTCCTCAAGGGATAAGAAGACAAAAGAAAGAAAGGTGACCAAAAAAAATCCAATAATAGTCCTAGATATAATCCTGTTACTTTAAGGCAATTACCTATGTTAGGCATATCTTTTCTTCCAAACATCACCTTCATTCCTTCTTGTTGATTTTGAGAAATGGGTCACCACTGGTTGGGGCTCATCCGAATGGACATTTAGATGAATTCTCTCTCTTCCTCTGCTATTGTAAACATGATGTAATATACTTCCTTGTATTTTTGCATGCATGTATGATGATCTTCTTAGAATAAATGACTGAATTGGAATGGCCGTGTCAAAGGGTACATCACACAGTTCTAGGGTTTTTATTGCAAATTGCCAAGTGACCTTCCAGAAAGGTTTTACCAAACTACTTTCCCACTGACTATATGTGAAGTGCCAATTTCCTTACCTTCTCGCTAACATCATTTATTAACATTCTTTTTGGTGATTTATAATCAAAGACAAAATTTGGTATCTTGTTGATTTAATTGCACTTGTTTGATCATAATAAGGTAATTTATTTTTCAAGTCTCAGTCCATTAGTGTTTCTTTGTGAAATGCTTGTCCATGTCCCTTGCCCTTTTTTATATTGTGGTGTTCATCTTCTGATTATTGATTTTTTTGAATTTTATTTTATTTATCTTTTATACAGCAGGTTCTTATTAGTTATCTATTTTATACATATTAGTGTATATATGTCCATCCCAATCTCCCAATTCATCCCGCCACCACCACCCTGCCTCCCCGCTCTCCCCCTTGGTGTCCATACGTTAGTTCTCTACATCTGTGTCTCTGTTTCTGCCTTGCAAACTGGTTCATCTGTACCATTTTTCTAGATTCCACATATATGCGTTAATATACGATATTTGTTTTTTTCTTTCTGACTTACTTCACTCTGAATGACATTCTCTCGGTCCGTCCATGTCTCTACAAATGACCCAATTTCGTTCCTTTTTATGGCTGAGTAATATTCCTGTATATTGATTATTGATTTTTAAGAGTTACTTGTATGATAAGGAAATTTATTATATGTTCCAAATATTTCTCCAGTTTCTCATTTGTTACTAATTTTATTTATGGTGTATTTTTATATCCAAAAGTTTCAAGTATTTACGTGCTCAACTCTATGAATTGTTTTCTTTGTCTTTTTTGATTTGGAAGTCAATTTTATGTAACCTCCGTGTGGCAGGTTTCTATCCTGTAGGGGAGCAACTTGCTAACCTCTGTGATAGCCTTGGGGCAGGGCTTGAGTGCTAATCAGGGAAATTTTTCTTACTGTCCTGTGTACTTGGGGAGCCTTACCTCCTGCTGGCCTTTGGCTCCTCTCTGGCCATGATAACCATTAGTATCTGCCTAGAACACAGTGGGTGGTTCAGCGGGGTGAGGGAGGGGTGCCTGTCTCTTTACACAATGGCTGCTTCCACTCCCAACACCCCAGCAAAAATACTGGTCTGACCATAGAACACTGGTCAAAATTAGGAAATTAACATTGACACAATACATATCATTACCAAATCTATAGGCTCAATCAGATTTTCTCCAGTTATCCCACTAATGTCCTTTTGCTGGTCCAGAATCCAATGCAGCATCCCGTGTTGCCTTTGGTTGTCATGTCTCCTTAGTCTCCTCCAACCTGGGATAATTTCTCGGCTTTTCTTTGTCTTTCACGACCTTGACATTTTTGAAGAGTACTGGTCAGTTGTTTCATAGAAAGTCCTTCAATCTGCATCTGTCTGAAATTTTCTCATGATTGGATTGAGGTTATTTATGCATTTTCACAGGAATGCCTTTCTCAGTGCCTCATAACAGGGGCTCATGATGTCAATATGTCTTAGTCCTGCTGATGTTAACTTTGATTACTTGGCGGTAATCTTCCAGGTTTCTGGTAGTATCTTCCAGGTTTCTGGAAGTTATTTTTCCCATTGTAATTAGTAAGTATCTTGTGAGAAGATACTTTGAGAATATATAGATATTTTGTTTCTTATTATACTTTCACCCATTGGTTTTAACATTTATTGATGATTCGTGCCTGCAACAATTATACTGCTGTGCTTATCTAATGGTGACTTGCTGTTTCAGCCATTCTTTCTACATTTATTAATTGGGATTTGCTGTAAGGAAGAGCTGTTTCTTCTCTGCCATTTATTTGTTTAATTATTTATATCAGTATAAAGTGATAGATATTTATTTTATTCTGTGAACTATAATCTATTATTATTATTTATTTTGTTATTCAAATTGTACCAGATTTGGTCATTGGGAGCTTCTTCAAATTAACACATATGTTCTTTGATATACTCCCACCATTTTTTTTTTTTTGAGCATTTCTTTACTTCCTGTCACCACAAGGTATGCCAGATTCTTCTTGTCTTTTCCCTGCCCAACTCTGGAATCAACCACTTCTCCAATGAGCCCTAGTTCCTCTCATCAAAGAAAGATATTTAGAAACCATGATTTGGTCTCTAGGTAGGATCATTGCTACTGGGGTGTCATTGCTTTTAGGTCCTCTCAGTGGACAAACCTAGAGAACACATAGAGAGAACATATATATTCTCACACACACACACCTACACACACATCTGTATTTATTTCTATATCTATCAATCTATGAATATACTACAAATCGTGAATTCATTCTGATAGCCTCTGATTCCAGTCCAACACCACAGGGTTCATTCTAGTCTTGCTCTTTTTTTATTTGTAACTCCTTTCTCCAAAGTGAGAAACCTGCTCTCATTATCCAAATGTATTTACTTAATTCATCAGTCCTAACATATATGTAAAATAGTTTCGGAATTGCTAACCAATACCCCTTTGAAAAACTTAGTAACTAGTGCATATCATCGGTGTACAGTTCTTTTTGTATTTCGCCTATCCAATCAAAATACTGTGTTCTGAAGCTACTCAGGTTAGTTCCTTTCTTTCTTTCTTTCTTTTTTTTTAATATTAATTTATATATTTGGCTGTGCCGGTCTTTGTTGCCGCACACAGGATCTTCGTTGCCGCGTGTGGGCTCTTTAGTTGCGGCATGCGGGATCTTAGCTGAAGTATGCACGTGGGATCTAGTTCTCTTACCGGGGATCAAACCTGGGCCCCCTGCATTGGGAGCGTGGAGTCTTAACCACTGGACCACCAAGGAAGTCCCTTCGCCACAGTGTGGTTGTGTTGTTCATTTGTAGTACAGTTAGGTTATTGGTTACTGTTTGTACGATATTTCATTTTGGGTTCCTCCCACATCCTGCTTGGTGTTAACTATTTGTTTCTGGGGTTTGTGAAACCTCACCACAGTTCTCAGAGTCAGAGATATACAAAAAGGTATACTCACAGAGGTATCACTCGCTCCCTCATCCCTCCTACCCGCTTCCCACTCTCCCATTCTTTCTATCTCCGTCCCATCCACCCCTCATAGGTAACCAGTATCATTAGTTTCTGATTTATTTGCCCAGTGTTTCCTTTGTGTGACTGATCCCCTGCCAGTCTTGATGGTAAATGGACAAGAGCAGCGGCTAAAGCCTTAAAAGGACATGGAAATGAAGGGTGAAGTTTACCCCAACAGGTAAGTTTCTTAGAGTAGGAGACGTGCTGGCCAAGGCTGAGGGGACTCTAGAAGGGGGACTGATAAATTTGATACAATATCAAATAAAGTCCATGCTTTATTTGTATTTCCTTAGTTTTTACCCAATGTCCTTTTACTGTTCTAGGATCCCACCCAGGATACCACATTACATTTGGTTGTCATGTCCCCTTAGGATTCTCCAGACTTCCTCTGACTTTCCTTGTTTTTGATGACCTTGACAGTTTTGAGGTGTACTGGTCAGATAATACTTTGTAGAATGCCCTTCTGTTGGAATTTGTATGGTGTTTTTCTCATAGTTAGACTACCATGAGTTCTTGGGAGGTCAAGTGCCATTTTCATCTCATTATAGCAACATGGCTTATGTCTAATTGATGTTGACCTTGATCACCTGGCTGAGGTAGTGTTTGTCAGGTTTCTCCACTATAAAGTTTCTCTTTATTTTTCCCTTTCATGCTCTGCTCTTCAGAAGGAAGTCACTATGTGCAGCCCATACATAAGGAGTGAAGAATTATTCTCCCCCATCTGAGGGCAGAGCATCTACATAAATTATTTGGAATTCTTCTGCATGGGAGACTCATCTCTTCTCCAACATTTATTTATTTACATCAACATGGACTCTTGGGTATTTCTTTTATACTCTGGGTTATAATTCAGTACTACATTAGTTGTTTTCCACTCAAATTGGTATTAGGACTCCTTGGGCATTAGGGGCTCTTCCATTTGCTTCCTATGCCCCTTTGACATGCCATTTTGGACTGAATGTTTGTGTCTTACCCTTCCCCTGCCACATTCATATGTTGAACCCCTGATCCCAAACATGTTGGTATTTAGAGATGGGCATTTGGGCAGTAATTAGGGTTAGATGAGTTCATGAGGACCCTCTCATAATGGGATTAGTGTCTTTATAAGAAGAGACACTGGAGAGCATGTTTCTCTCTCTCCCAGCATCCACACAAAGATCACGTGAGCACACAGTGAGACGGTGGCTGCCTACATACCAAGACAAGAGGCCTTGGAATAAAATCTACCTCGTTGGCACTTTGATCTTGGACTTGCCAGCCTCCAGAACTGTGAGAAAGAAATCTCTGTTGTTTAAGCTACCCAGTCTATGATGCTTTGTTACGGCAGCCTGAGCTAAGACACATACCCTCATTGTTTTGCTTTTTGAGTGCTTCGTTACTTTCTGGCATTGCAAGATGCTCCAGGTTCATCTTGTGTATTTCCTGCGTCAATCCTAGAATCAGCCATTTCTCCAAGGAGCCCAGTTGCTATTACTGGAGAATATTATTAGAAACCAAGAACAGGGTCCTAGGTAGCAAATTCTTTTTGGATGGACAGATTATTTTGTGCCTGCTATGTGCCAGGCACTATGTTAGCTTCTTTTCATGTCAGTTTACTTGATCCTCATAACAATTCTATGAGGAATTTACTGTTAACCCTCTCTACAGATGGGGAACAGAGGTTTAGCTAGGTAAATGCTAGCCAGCATCACCTTGTTCTGTCTCCAAAACCCATCACACCACTATGATGGAGACTGGTATCACATATGTCACAAATAAACAAACCAAAAGACCCTCTGTTTATCTTCAGTTTTGTGCTTCATAGGCACTGGAATAACTTGCATTACAATCAATATGTAACAGGTAATCATTGCTTATTCAGTGGGGTGATGATATAAGAATAAGACCCTCCTAGGCCCACAACATGATATGGATTACCTCTCCTGATATGTACAGATGTCATGCCACTCTTATGAGCACAGATGCATGCAGCTCTCCTCATGTGTGCAGACAGTCTGTACCTAGCTTCATGTGCTCACAAGCTACACACCACAGTACACACCGATCCTTGTGTGCACAGATGACATGTACTACCCTTAAATGTACAGGTGACATGTCTTAACTCACAAAATAATGAAATCCGACACGTGGAAAAGTGCTTTATAATGGACATTCACCCTATTTGCCACCCGTTCAAGTTTAAACTATGTCAGAATTTTCTCTTTCACGCATAGGACCTGCTTATGAAATTTGGGGATGTCCTAAGACAACCGTTTAGCATCTTAGCTGTTATGATTCCAAATAGTGCTTCCAAAGGTAAAATTGGAGGTTTAAATTTTGCCCTCAAGGATGGAGAATCATATGATACAGGAAAGAACAGATCAGACAACCAGAGTGATTAAGGCTCCGTCAGAGTGACCACGGTGTGAGCTGGTGTTTGAAGCGGATATTGATGGATTCGTCTGCTCAGCACTCCCTTTTCCTCTGGAAAGTGCCTCTGCCATCCCATCCATAGCTGCCATGTTAGTACATCGTGACCTGGTCCTGGCCATTTGATCATTCCAGGGAAGAGCACTTGATCCAGCTGGACCAACCCCAGAGTCCTTGCCTAGAACTTTTGTAACAGGAACTTAAAAGGTGAGTGGGCCTTTCTTTAGTGACCAAAGCTTTGAACATTGAGGCTGTTAGTGGCCGTGTGAAGAAAGAATAATGCCCTAAAATCTTTGACCAAATCCTTCTTTATGCTAAGCCTACTCGGGGATGGTTTTCAGTTACTTCCTATCAAAACAGCCCTGGGGCTTCCCTGGTGGCGCAGTGGTTGAGAATCTGCCTGCCAATGCAGGGGACACGGGTTCGAGCCCTGGTCTGGGAAGATCCCACATGCCGCGGAGCAACTAGGCCCGTGAGCCACAACTACTGAGCCTGCGCGTCTGGAGCCTGTGCTCTGCAACAAGAGAGGCCGCGATAGTGAGAGGCCGCGATAGTGAGAGGCCCGCGCACCGGGATGAAGAGTGGCCCCTGCTCGCCGCAACTAAAGAAAGCCCTCGCACAGAAACGAAGACCCAACACAGCCAAAAATAAATAAATAAATAGCATTCCCTTTAAAAAAAAAAGAGACTACAGATAAATAGGCCAGCTTGTACCAGCAAATTAGCCAGTGGACTATAAAAAAAAACAAACAGCCCTAACCAATGCAGAATGATATGGCCAATCACTGCCCTGTTATTGCTAATATACCAGAAAACATATTTACTGAGACTCAAACCTGTGACAGACATTATCTCAACTCTCAAAATGCTATATAGCTTTAGTCCAGATCTGTCAAAGGTGGTAAATTTGGTATATTAATTTTTCAGAAATTTTCCAAATACACATTTATGATACTTAAGTATTATCCTAAGTACTTAAGACACATTTAAGATAAATACTTAAGTATGCATAGTAAACATCTATTGATCTGGCTTTCAAACAGTAAGAGATTTCAAATTACTAAACTTTTTCTCCACTCTGCAGAAAGAAGTGAAATGATAAGATGTGGTAACTAAGGGAATTATTCTATAAAACGCCTTTTGAGATACCCTAACGAGTCAACATCACCTTCAATACTGTGAATATTTCAGTGCCTGAATCATCAAAGCAATATTAAGCACAGCACGACTTTGTTTTGAAGTGTATTTTAGTCTATTACAATTCTATGGATATAATTTGTTTATAATTCATGTATGAGCATCATGGTAATAACAGCTAATACTTTTGAGCTCCTACCATGTATCAGTAAGGCAGTGTTCTAGGGCCCTAACTTTTATCAACTCCTTAATCCTCACAACAATTCTATTGGATAGACACTGTTCTCCCCATTTGCAGATGACAAGAGAGGTTAAGTAATTTGCCCGAGGTCACACACCAGTAAGAGGTGAAGCTGTGAACAGAACAGCCTGACACTAGAGTCCATACCTGTTAGGTAACTAAGTAGTTAACTGTAGTAGCTCTCAGGTAACTAGCCTATTCAATTAGCAGGAGATCCTACTTCTCAAGTCCTTTGGAGGGGATTTTAATGTACTACTTCTTTACAAATTCTTTGGATTTGCAGACTACGTATCAGGTATCAGTGAGGCAGAGATCCATGCAGGAAAATTTTCTTTGATTATAGTGGCTTGGGTCCCTGTGACTTGCAAGAAACAACATGGTGGATCTCCTCAAACTAGAGACAGCTCCACCAGGCTCTCCTCATTTCCTTATGGTGAGAGCAAGTCTTTCAGAGGATTCCCATCTCTCTTAGGGTAAGAATCAGAACCCTTCTCAGGCCACAAGGCCCTGTCCATCTCATCAGTCTCCTCCGGGGCACTGTGCTTCAGCCAAAGAAAGGTGTTTCTCCCATCTCAAGACCTTTAGATAAGACAGTCCCTTTGACTTGAAGGCACATCGGCTTCATCTGCGCCACCTAGGCAAATCTTGCTCATCTTACAGTGTTTCCGGAACCCACAGACCAGGTTTGACTCCCTTCTTATAATTTCTCCCAGCACCTTGTACTTCCTTCTTGTAAGAGCTGTGAAAATGGTAATTAGAAAATTGTTACTGAATGTCTGTCTCCCTGCCTCTAAGTGTAAGCTCCATGTGGACAGGGACTGCTTGTGTTGTTTGTTGCTGACTCCCCACAGCTTCGCACATAGTTGGCACCAAATAAATATTTGTAAACTGAGAAGACAGAATTACCAGCTACCAGCTGAAGACGAAATAAATACTCTAGTCTCCTTGGCATTGACTAATCCGCTGAATGTGGAAGAAGGCCTGCCCAGACAGACACAGAGAATGCTGGAGCAGCTTGGCAGAGTGGTTAGCAAACCAGGGGATAAATGAACATATCTACACGGTTTTTTGGGGGGTTTTTTTCTATACAATTTTTAAAGTGATTAGGACATGGTGAGGGTAAAATTATAATTTTGTGAGCCACAAAATCGAATCCAGTTTTAATAGTGCTAAAATCTTGATCAAAGAAATTTCAACTCAGAACACTACGGGCCAAAGTGAAAGAAACGTACTGGTTGTTTTTTTTTTTTAAATTAATTAATTAATTTATTTTTGGCTGTGTTGCGTTTCGTTTCTGTGCGAGGGCTTTCTCTAGTTGCAGCAAGCGGGGGCCACTCTTCATCCCGGTGCGGGGGCCTCTCACTATCACGGCCTCTCTTGTTGCGGAGCATAGGCTCCAGACGCGCAGGCTCAGTAGTTGTGGCTCACGGGCCCAGTTGCTCCGCGGCATGCGGGATCTTCCCAGACCAGGGCTCGAACCCGTGTCCCTGCATTGGCAGGCAGATTCTCAACCACTGCACCACCAGGGAAGCCCAAACGTACTGGTTTTGATACTGTGTCATTCTACCAAGTCTGCTTCTGTGGTTATCAGTGTTCACTTTTAGTTGCAGCCCTCTTAATTTTTATATCTTTATTTTTTTCGCAAATGTTTTATCACCTCTTTACTGATTCCTCGAAACCGTCTTATGCGGAGAGGTGGTGCCATGGCCTGGGTGATGAAGAAACGTTTCCTCTTTCAAAGACTCCAGTTTTTAGACGATAAGAATGCTAAAAAGGAAGCAATCAAACCTGTCTGCCTCCACCCAGCGCGCTGCTTCCCGGTTGTAATACGCTTTCAGATCCTCCTGCGAATCGTCTTAGATAAATAAGGCTGGTTTGCCATCCATTTTTTTGAGTTCACGTCTCTCAATCTGTTCACCTGGAGGACAGCACAAAGGAATTGATCGTGGAAATTCATTTCCCCTTAACCACAGTCTGCACCAGTGCCATCAACACTAATCCTACGTTGGGAAAATTTTGCACCCTTCGTCTTTCAACAAGTTTGCAGCTGCCTTCAGTGTCGTGAGGTCCAGGACTTCTCTCCAGGCTCCCTCCGAGGGGCGCGGGCCGTCGGCGGTGAGGCGACCGTCGGGCACCCCGCGTCCCGGGAGGCGAGTCTGGTGGGCCGTTCCGGGAAAATGTCCCCGGGAGCGACTCCGAGGCGGGGCTCCCCGAGGACGTGGTGAAACCAAAACAGAAATCGATGGTTCAAAACATCACCTCAGCAAATTGTGTTTTCCAAAGACAGGTGTTGCCTTCACAAGGCTACGGTTCTCCAATGCCTCCAACTTTCACAGAACCTTTCTCGCAGCGGGTCGCATACCGCAGGGGTGCCGCCCCGCGCGCTAGTCCGGGAACCCCGCTCGGTCGCTCCCACCGCCCCTGCCCGCCCCACCGCGCAGTGGGCTACGCCTCCGCCACGTGCCCGCCTCCCGCGGCCAGGCCGCCCGCGATTGGCTGGAGGCGCTGTCCGTCGCGGAGGGAGGGCGCGTCCCCCGCAAGCCGGCGCTCCCATTGGTTATGGCGGCGGCGGTCGCGGCCGCGCGCGCGGCCGCGGCGAGGAGGGGAACCCGGTGGCGCTGGCGGCGGCTGCGGAACGGGCGGAGGCTGCCGGTTCGTTAACCGTCGCTCCTCCTCGCCGACTCGCGGGCCGGGAGGCCTGGGTCGGGCCGCGCCGTGCGGGGCCGCTGGGAGTGGAGGCCGCTTGGGGGCGGGCGGGCTGGAGGCGCAGGTAAGGAGGCCGCGGGCGGGCTGAGGGAGAAGGAGGAGGCCGCGGCGCCGCCGGCCGCTCGCGTGGGCGCGGCCCCGGCCCGAGGAGACCCGGCCCGGCCCTGGGCGGCCGGCTTGCCGGGAAGGCCCCGCGCGGCCCGCGGCGCGGGCGGCGGCCCCGTGCGGCGTCTGATGCAACCTGCCGGCAACACCCGGCGGGGCCGCTGATCTCATCCTTGGCCCCGGCCCAGCGCCGCGGCGCCACCCGCAGACCCCCGGGCTGCCCCAGCGCCCCTGCTGCCGGCCCGGGACGGGATGCGAGCCGGGCTGTGCCCCCTCCAGAACCCGGCCCTCTGTTTATGCAACGTGCAGTGTGACTAGCCAGGCTCGTATTGGCCCCTGGGGATAAAGGGTGTTCCCAGAATAGCAGAAGGTGGACGGTATCTTACTTCAGTGCCACCTGGGGTATTTCCTGCGCCTGCGAAACTGCTCGGTGTCGGGTAATCGAGAATCCTTTTTAGAAGTTAGTCGAGAAGTAGGGAAGGCGGTCGATTTTTAAATATGTGACTTTACACAAATAATATTGTGCTTCCTTATGGAGCTGTACTTTGAATATCCTTCAGGTGACTGTTGAACACAGGTTGGATGAACGTGCAGCAGCCACGAGTTGACTAGAACAGAGAAGGGCAAAAAATGAAGTGCTTCGTTAGCATGCTTGGAGGGAACACAGTAAGGAAAATTGCCAGGAGAGGTGTCTAGATGGAGAGGATGGAAATGCATGTTTGAGGGGAAGGAGAATCTGTTGTTCCAAGTAAGCTCGTGTGTTTTTATTCTTCAGAAGGTTTAATTGCTGGGCTTTCCTCTGGTCTGAAGTTTGTGCTGTCATCTGGCGTCTTAAAATGTGTCCGTTTCATAATGGTTTTAACCTTGGTGGGTTACACAAAAATTGGTAGTTCTCTCTCCCAGTGTACACTCACTCAGTTGAATTCTTATTGGAAGAGATTGTCCTTTAATTCAGATAGGCTGTGGGACGCTCAAAGAAACTTTTGAAATAAAATAGTATAAAGGTTTGCTTTACTAAGAAGTTCTGCATCTACAAGCCCTTGACAGTTAAAAGTTAAAATCTGGTCAGCTGTTACTACTTGAGTAGTATTTGGGATAAGCTATTAAAGTTGATTCACTGTTTTGGAAAAACTTAGTGTAAACAAGCCTAAATAATTACAGGATGCTAGTGAGCTGAAGAATTTTTCAGTTCGAGTCCTGCTTCTGGTGGGCACACTTGGCAGATTCAGTCATTTTAATACCTCCCTGAAAAACATAGGTGGAAGCAAAACTTAATTTTTTTTCTCCCAGAATATCTTCTAAATTCTCAGGGTCACATCATGACTGTCAGCAAGGTTGTCTGATCTTGGACAGGTGGTTTCATCCCTTGGGATTTAAACAGCACCTCGTGAGTCCTAGGTAAAGATAAATAGGACCTCACGGGGCTGAATTTGGTCTTATGGCCTAAGATTGCCTCACCTGATCACAGAAATGGTAAACGCAGGTAGCCACAACTCCAGGTTTATTGTGTATTCTTGGGAGGGGGTGCTTCCATGGGCTCTTATACTGGTAGGTACATTGGTCGCCTGTCTTTTTGGCTTTCCAGACCTATCAGTTAAAAAAGGAAAAAAAAGAAGAGAAAAAAGAATTGAGCATGACTCCCTAATAGATGTATATTTATAAACAATGTGTGTGTATTAGTTTGTGTGTGTTGTTAATGGCACTAAAAGTAGAGTAAAAAGATGACATGAAAAAACAAAAGAACATGCATTTTCTTCTCATACTCCAGTGGACCACTTGTGTACTCCCTGAAGGGATGTACCCTCCTTCATGGACCCCTGCTTTGGGTCATGAACCCAGCAGTGGCAAATAAATAGAAATCCTGCTCATTTTGGTGTTTGTTAACTTTGCTTACCTTCACTTCACTTGTAGTACAGAGTTGTCAGACCCTGGCAACATATGTCTAAGAACTTGAGGTTATGGAAAACATAACTGGGCAAAGTGGAAAATAAAGGGTCTCAACTGATATGAAGCAAAGACCAGACAAGAATGATGTTCACTGTATAGGCTGGGGGCTAGAAGTAGCAAATGTTTTTATTTTCCTGTATACCGTTAAGAAAGACCAAGAACTTTAGGTGGTAAGACCATAATATCTTAGTAACAGTCTTGATTTAATTATGGTTGTTATAAGAGATTTTAATGCTAGAGAATCTCATTTTTATGTAAGACATTTGTAAAACTAAATGTTTTCTCTTAGCCTTTTGAGGCTGTATTCAACAAATATTTCTTGAGCACCACTGCTAGATGCTGGGCATATGGTGATAAAGACAGAGTCCTGTCTCTAGCTTAGTCTACAGGGAGGCACACTATCGAGCTGGCATTGACCAAGAAACTGGGGGAACAAATTGGACAGAAGCACAAAGAAAAGAGAACGTGCAGACCATTTAGGGGACGGATAGTGGTTCAGTATTGAGGTGTGATGTGAAAGGGAGTAGGGGCTGGAGAGAGGGTTAACACCTTGGATTGATCTGTATGCTGGAGCCACAGAAGACTTTTCAGTGAGCCGGCGTGACACACTCAGGTTTGAGTGTTAGATTGCTTTGGAGACAGTGGTTGGAGGGAACACTGCTAAAGCAGAGGAGGCTGTGCCCCTGAGAGATGATGTCAGCCTGAGGTAACTCTGTGGCATTGGGATGGAGACGGATACTAGAGGTGCGGTGTTTTGGGGGGGTGGGGGTGGGTAGAATTGTCAGATACCAGTGATTTGAACAGATTTGGAATAAGGGACAAACATCAGAATATTTTGGAGTGTAGACCTTCGTTGAGGAAATTGGAGTTAAAAATTTATTTGGTGGGGGAGGGTGGGAGGCAGGGAGATGCAAGAGGGAAGAGAAATGGGAACATATTGTATATGTATAACTGATTCACTTTGTTATAAAGCAGAAGCTAACACACCGTTGTAAGGCAATTATACTTCAATAAAGATGTTAAAAAAAAAAAAACATGTAAATGCAAAAATCAAAAAAAAAAAAAAAATTTATTTGGTGGGGCAGGGGAGGAATATCTGGTTGTACACATGTGAAGAAAATGACAAGAGGGTTAGGAAAATCCTTGAGAGGTTTATTTTCCCAAGTGAAACTTGAGAAAATTTTGATTTTGTTTTACTCATTCTAACGTTTTGAGTTGTCACTGTGTCACTGATTTGAATGAACATTACTTGAATTAAGGAACTTGAATTTAAAAAATGTTACCCACTCAGTCCATCTTTCTTAAGGTCCATGGTTGATTTGTAACAGTGGCTGTCAAACTTCAGTGTCATCAGAATCACTTGAGGGCCTGTTAAAACAAGATCGCCCAGGCCTGTTCCTACAGCTCCTGATTCCCAGGTCTGGGGCAGCCCGAGAACTTGCATTTCTAGCAAGGTGATGCTGCTGCTGCCGGTTCAGGGACCACACTTTGAGAACCACTGCTTTTCAGGTTTTCTCCTGCTTCCTGCTTGAATGATTCACAGCAAGGAAACAAGGTGCCACTCTGCTTCCTGGAGACTGAACTTTGGAATAGTATTTGTCCACATAGGAGCCAGACTTTCACTTAGGGTTGAATATCCAGATTTGAAATAAACTTATTTTCTTTTTGTGCATTGTAGGTGCTCAATAAATGTTTGTGGAAGAAACAAAAGCACAGATAACTGTGTAAACTGTAAAATATGTCACTTGTAGAGGCAGCTGTTTTGCTCAGTGTAAAAAACAAAATTGATAATATGTTTGGAGTTAAGTCTTAGACCACTTAGCTCTTTGACCCCCTTTCCTTAGTGGATAGCTCTTCACTTTAAGAGCTACTTTCTTGGCTTGTCTTCGGTTGGAGAACTTAAAAAACAAAAAGAATTGGAGTTCTTTTTATTATCTCCAAGTTGCCTTTTCTTAACATTTTTACCAGTTTGATGATTACTCTTTGTTTTACAAGCCAAAGGACTCATTTTCAAAACCTTACCTACTGTGTTCAGCCTAGTACCTTGAGTCAGACTGAGGTAAAAGAGCTCTTCCCTGTTCCGGTATCTTTGAGAACAAAAATGGGCATGAACATCACTAAATTTGGAGGCTGTAATAAGAGTTTTTGGTGACTGAAGTTCGTGGTATATTGTCAAAGTCAGAAGGCATTTTACCACTTTACGTTCCTCATTTGCAGATGGGGAAATCGAGGCTCACAGAGGGAAGGGGTATGTCCAGAGTGAAATGGGGGAAGGCAGAGCCAAGACAAGAACTGACTTGGTTCCTGGTTTATACTTCTTTGGATCATTGTTATCTCTGAGTTTATTAGAGAGTAGCTTTAAAGACTAAAAACCTAATTGACATATAAAAAATAAAAAAGATAAATAAGATGAACATAATCATGATTGTTGAGACGGTCCCAGGAGACATGTTAAATCAAACAAGTTCATAAAAATTGAGTAAACACTTTTCACTTCATACCAAATAGATAAGCAATGGTATAGATGGCCTTTAACACTATTAGTGGTAAGTGTAGCTCAAATTATACTGAACTGCCACTTTTTAACTGGAAGAAAAAATAGGCAACATGATAAATTATCAAGGGAAACGTGAAATATCCATTACTGAAGATAGACTTGGAGTAGATATCCATCATGGTTTGGAAGGAAGCTTTTGGTGTTTCCTTAGCACTGAAGTGAGAACAGATGACCGGCTAGCTCAGGGCTGCCTGTGTGGCTTGAAAAACAATGGAAAGTAATGATATATGGCCTTTTTAAAAGCAAAGATTTTTAAAAAGCAGACCAGTAAATGGTGTTTATACAGACATGCCTGGCTAAAGGTTTGGGTGAAGCTGCTGGTGTTTACTAACTGAGCTTTTCTTAAGAACTGTAAGGTGTACTCATTTGAGGCAGTTCATAATTCTGGCTGCAGGTTTTTTCCCACTGATGCAGTTTTAGCAGTTTTGTGAAAAGAGAACAGGATAGTTTTATGGTTCCTAACACTGCTTTCTCAGTTTCCAAGAGTGCTGTGACTTCTTGGTGGGCACGGTTCACTCAGCTTTAGTCCGTTTGTCTTGAAGTGGCCTCATGATGATAGGATAGTCTGCTTTTGACACATCTTGAGGTAGTTGTAGCGAACTGGTTGAATTCATAGTAATGCAAATATGACTAGTTCTGAAACTGTGACTTCATTTCTACGGGCAGCACTGCCGTAATATTTCAGAATTGGCGTTTCCTCTGCGCGCCTTGAGCAGTGTCAAGTGGGTGCAGGCGCTGCAGCTGCTCTGGCTCTTGGTCCAGCCTGAGTCCCAGTGCTTGCACCTCCTTGGATGCATCATCAGGGCTTTTGTTTCTTTCCTTGTGGTTTTAGGCTGACTGTGTTTAGATGTGTTTACTAATTATGTCGAGAATTAAAAAAATACTGTTAGAAGCATGATGGGATGGGGAAGCAAATTGGGTATCTCAGAGCTCCTCAATCTGTGATCCAAGAAACTAACTTAAAAAAATCTCTGTAAACTACTCTCATTTGAGGTCATTAAAAGAAATAAAAACAAGCAAAAAACACCTTTTCAAAATATCCTGTAAAGATTCTTACGCTCCGGGAGAAAAGTCAAGTCCTTGATGACTCAGTCTCTGCTTATTAGAGTAAGTACCATGCAGAGATCGTAGTGCAGTGCGTCCTGATGAGCTCTGGAGACTGGGCTGGGCGCTCTGCTCCAGGCTTCTATTTTGACTTGAGCCAACAATTGAAACTTTTCCCTCTTTTATTGCAGGTGTCTCTCCTATCATAATTGAACTCATTGTGTTTAAACCAAACATCTCACATTTCTCTCTTGCAGATTGCCAAGTGCTATTGCTTCATATGTGCTACCTAATTAGTGGTATTCTTTTGTTTTTCCTCCCATTTTTGATAACAAGCACAGATGGGCAGTACCCTCAGGGGTTCAGGTGGGTTGAATTTGGCCGTGTGGTGCGTCTGTATTAACTTACCTCTCTAAATTACATGACTTAGACTTCTGAAACATTGGAGCAGTTGGCAGTTGTCATAGACTTTTCTCAGCATAATCAATTAATACTGGCCTGCTATTAGGTACATGCAAGTTTAATCTTACTTGATCTTGTCATTTCAAATATTTAATGCAATTTATTTTTTAACTAGGTACATGTGAAGATTTCTTGGCAGATCAAACCATTGATCACCTTGTCCTCATTTCTACTTGTTCTGTGTTGACAAGGGAGCGTGCCCAAATGAGCAAGGTATCACAGCAGAACAGTACCCCGGGCGTGAATGGAATAAGTGTCATTCATACTCAGGCTCATGCCAGCGGCTTACAGCAGGTTCCTCAGCTGGTGCCCGCCGGCCCTGGGGGCGGAGGCAAAGCTTTGCCTCCAAGCAAGCAGAGCAAAAAGAGTTTGCCCATGGATCGCAACAGTGACGAGTATCGTCAGCGCAGAGAGAGGAACAACATGGCGGTGAAAAAGAGCCGGTTGAAAAGCAAGCAGAAAGCGCAGGATACGCTGCAGAGAGTGAATCAGCTCAAGGAAGAGAATGAACGGTTGGAAGCAAAAATTAAATTGCTGACTAAGGAATTAAGTGTACTGAAAGATTTATTTCTTGAGCATGCACACAACCTCGCAGATAATGTGCAACCCAGTAGCACTGAAAATACGACAAGTTCTGATAATGCAGGACAGTAGACCTCACCCCTTTCAAACGTCACAACTTGTGGCTTGAACGTTAAAGGTGTGACTACCTACACTACTCGTATCAGCGGCTGAATCTCCATTATTCAAAGATCCATTGAAGGTTGTTTTCTAGGATCAGCACTGAACAGTTGATTAGCTAAAGATGTTAGCCATATAATTTGAATATCTGGTTTTAAATGATAAGGATTTTTGTGGGGATAAAAAACATTTTTAAAGGTATATGGTAAAAAGAAAAAAATGCCCTGGAGCTTGATGTTCTTAATAAATTCTGACTTCCCAAGAAATGTTTCTTTTCTAGGTTGACAAAAGGAATGGGGAACTGGCAAGTCATGCAGAAGGGTCTTGGTTTTAATGGATATGGTTAATTGGATGAAAGAAAGTTGAATGCCATCTCTGTTCATCTATGTGTGACTTTTTTCTAAATTATGTATTAAAAATGCTTAGAGCTATAGAAACCAATCACTTTATAATTTGGAGTGATTTTATGTATAGCATAAACCTTGTTTTAGCATAATTAGTACCGTTTTCCCCAGCAAGTACAAGTTTTTGAATAGTGATGTCAGGTTAAGTAAAGAAACCCCATTGCATTTTAAAGGCAGTATGCAGCCAACTGGCTTAAAAATATAAATAGCATTTAGTAAGCAAATAGGTTTTTTAAAAGTAAAAGCAAAGCATTTGGGATACCTTTGGGTTATTGCATTGGCATTATTTTGTTAAAATTAAAAAAACAACTCAGTGGTTTAGAGAAACTTATGTACCAAAATTTTAGTTTCTGCAGATGCTAGTAAAGTAAGCATTTTTTTTTTAACATACCATTTGGACAGCCAAGTTAGTAAACAAAACGTCTTAACAGTTTATGGCCACACAGGTTACTGATTAGGATTTTGAATATTAATTTCAGCAGGTAGTTTCTCCTGTGTTCAAATACACTGCAGTGGGGCCGTGGTTTTTAAAAGCAAAAACTTCTTGTGAACGATCACTTGGTATTTGATCTTAAACAACTGATTATTAGAAAAATACGTCATCAACTCCATGCCATTTCCCAAAATAATAGTCTAAGAAAACTTGAAAGTGTAAGGTTTAACCTTTAATTTATTTCACTTAAACACATCGTTTTATATTGTTTTTGCGACGTTTTCTAGTTAGTGGGCTGTTCTTCCAGACTTTTGTACCACTTTTTATTCATTTGTATGCATTTATGTCCCATAAATTATTTTAGCAAGAAAATACTGATAAAACTCAGGATATTGACATTTTTGTTAAGACTAAAAAGTGGCAGTCACTGAAGATGGAAATCTCTAGGGTCTGGCTTATATAAATGTTGGTAGTTTTGATTGTCCTTGTTGACTTTTTTTTTTTTAAGAACAATTCTAGCTCAAATTTGTGTTTTTCTCTTTTTTTGGTTTTTGTTTTTGGGTGACCTAGGCTGGTGACAAGAGACTGAGTCACATCAGATTAAAAAGTTACCAGGTATCTTATTTGAACATGGTCATTTTGGGCCACATTGTTGTTTCATACTAGGACCTGAGACAGTGTAACCAGGATGTAACTCCAGTTGCACCCTTGGGTTGGTGGAAGAGTGCTGTCTGTGCCCTTCTGGGCGGAAGAAGACATCACAGTGCCCTGCAACTCAGCAAAGCCCTTATTAAAGGCCAAGAGTCCCTTCTGCATGTGACAAGAGCCCTGTATTGTTCCATGAGAGCGACTGTCCCAGGACGGTTAACTCCCTACAGATCCAGGAGACAGGATAGGGCTTCCTATTAGGGTCCAACATCGGTTTACTGTGGTTGGAGTATGGATCTACTTGTAGGTTGATAGATGTTTTAAATGACTAACTAGGAGATACCCACAGAATCCTACTGAATCTTTAATAGCACCTCATTGGAGATGCAGTTAGGTCACTTGAATCTTTAAGCACCTGTAAGAGGTGCTACAGACATTTTTAATCTCTTATTTACTAAACAATATCTTTCAGAAATGGTTGTCCCCATGGAATTTATTGTTACCAATTATATGAATTGACTTAACTATCTTGGAAAAGAAGCTTTAGGGAAATCATCAGGTATGTACTCAATTATTTCAACTAAGAAAATAAGATTGTACCTTTTGGAAAAATTCAAGCTTTCCTTTTACCTATGCAAATCAAAACTAGCACCAGCAGTCATGCTTAGAACAGAAATGTTAACCGTTGTCTTGACTATCTCACTGAAGTGTTTGGGAATGAAAGTTGTTAGTTGGATAGATTTATCAGTATAAAATGGAGGGAAACCAAGTACGGGGAATGGGTAAGTTTGGGAATTGTATATGACTTCTGTAACTTTTGTCCTGTAGGTTACATATGAACCATTAGGATATGATCTGCCTTTGCTGGCAGGTCTAGTGGTTTAGGAATTAGGCTTTAATATAAATTTCTAGCTGCATGTGAGTCTTCCGGGATGGGTGTTTTCTGACAGGTCTTGGCTGCAGGTGGTGCGATCCAACAGTTCTTCCTGCTGTCCGGCCCCTTTTAGTTACTGGGATGTGAGCTCAGATACTTTGGACGTTCTTACCAAGAAGTAGTAAAATTTTAATAAAACATGACCAGATCTTTGAAATTCAGGTCACGAGTGTGAAATTCTCAAATTTACATAAAGAAGTAGAAGTATGTACAATTTAATGTTTGGTGTTACAACAAAGGAAATCATAGCAGCTTTTGATGTTTCTTAATCCCCCTTAGAGGGCTTGAAACCTTGTACCTGAACAACCCAGTTAAAACACTCGAGTGTTTTTGATGCCTTAGAAATAGGAAAAAATTTTGTTTGACAAAAGCTAGGAAGGAAGAAAGTCCGTCCTATAGCTGTTAGATCTGCCTCTCAGGAAAAAGTACTTGTTCTTTTTGTTCCTGGCTTTCCTCAGTTTGTGAGATTACTCTATTTTTTTAAATATAATTTTATTTCTTTCAATGAATTTGAAATAAAAAAAAACTTTGGAATAATGACTGTATTTCATTGTGGATTTCTTTATGTTAGATACCAAGAATGTAGTGCAAATGTTAACCAGCTCTGAGGAGCAGGCAGATGCCCTGCTGCCTTTCTGTTCCCAGCCCAGGGCAGGGGTGAGGTGGGCGTGGGGGCAGGCGGAGGCGCTGTCGTCCCAAGTCTAGACTTCCCTTAATGATAGGAACCTAGTTTTCTCTGAATTTAGAGTGCCTTTCAGTAATATTCTTTGTCCCCTAGTCTAATGTAGAAATGTATACCAGAATAGAAGAAGCAATAACTCGCATCCTGCTTAGACACCTGACGTCTCAGAGCGTGGTCTCCACCTATAGAGTGGTAGGAAATAAGTTCTGAGGCATTGAGGTCGACGGAATGTCAAAGTAAGGCCTTTCCCCTAACAGTACAGTTTATATAGTATGCGTGTCGTCTTCATTTACACGATGCCATAGGGTGTCTGTCGAAACAAATTCATACATAAGAGTCTGAGAAGCTGATTTGAGTGTTTCAAGGGAAAGTGCCATAGATACTTGTCTTCTATGATCCTTCCGTTACTTTCATGTTGTGGGAAATAGATTTCTACTTATTGCATCTTAGTGAAAATTGTAGTACAGTAATTATTTCTGTGGGTAATGTGTCCGATTTCATTTTTATGAATTAGCTGTAAGTTAAAATCCAATAACTTGTCAGGGAATTTTATATAGACATGATTCTGAGGGTGCTAGCTCTTTTTCAATAAAAGCACTTTAGACCTACTGCTCTTTGGTTGGCTGCCTGTGAGCATCTGAAGAGTTGATATGTATTTTACACGTACTCAAAGGAGAGCAGCAACCCTGAATATCCTTTGACTGCAACATCCCACTCCTCCCAGAGCTGTAGACCTGAAGGTTATGCAGGGGTGTCCAGAGAACCGGGCTCGAGGCTGTCACACATCACACTTTTCTGCAGCCCAGGTACCAGATTCTTGTTTCCTCTGAAGCAGCTGTTGGAGCCAGGTGCCTTTGTACATCACCACCTTTCAGTTCTGCCTCCTAAATGAATCTTGTGACGTTTGCTTCACCTCCCCTTCCCCACCTTCTGCAGAGCCATCACCCTCTTTTGCCTGGCTTCTGTCTCCCTGGACTGTTGCATGCTCTCCAGAACCTTCGTGGTTCCCCAGTGCACTCCGGGTGAGACCCAGTCTCCCTGGGATGTGGCTCTGTTTGCTCTCGCTGCCTTCATTCCCCTCCACTCTCCCGCATCACTTTGCTTTTGCTGCAGGGCTTTTCTCAGCACTTTTTAGCTCAGGGCCAGCTGCCTTAGGACAGCTCTTTACATCTGGAATGCTTCATCTCCTCTTGCTTTTTCACTTTCCTCCCTTCCCGTCTCAGCCCCCCTGGCTTTCTAGACAAGGTCAGTCCTGTTACTTTCCTTCTTGGCACTTTCTAATGTTTGAGATGATCTATTTGTGCATGTTTGTTTAAGGGGAAGCCTCTCTCAGGAGACTCTGGGCTCTGAGAGCAGGGGTCATGTCTTTATGCCACATTGGCACATAGCAGATGCTCATTTCTTGAATGAATACCTAGATCTTTCCTGGGTTTTGGAAAAGCTTTTGGCACTGCATGGCTTTCTGGAAGGGTCTCTAATATATTTCTGAAGCTGTACAAATGTCTGCAGAAGTTGGAGACTTAGGAATTGGACCATTCTCTAGAACATGGGGCAGAGTAGGTGGCTACTGCGGTCCCCTGAGACCTGGCACCTGCAAAGAATGCCTTTGACTCGCCTACCTGGGCCCAAGCAGCCAGTTCTGTCCCCAGTGTCCCTCTTGGACAAAGAGCATTTAGTTCCTGAGATTTCTCCTTGTTCTTTCCTATCGACTTCTTTGATAATCAAACATTTATATGAAATGGGCAGTTTTGGTATAAAACGTCTAAAGGAGAGGAAGGAGAAAGATGTGTGTGTGTAGTTAACACAGCTAAACTAAACTGTCCACTTAGAGTTCCAACCTAACTTTTAACTGGTTTTATCCTGGGGGTGGGGGAACCCGAAACCCTGCGCACTAGAGCATGGCTCGCAGATACAGCTGGGGGAGAGAACGATTTGGCACACTCAAACTTCTGACCCTCAGAAAGACGATCATTACTCAAACTGCTTAATACCACAGATAACTTACGGAATATATCTGCACACCAGGAGGAAACCTTAAAAAATTGTTTGTAAATCTAAGAGGCAAGAAAAAGATAAATGGTGATTTGAAACTAATGCTGCTTTATTTTAATGTGGCCACATCACAAGCACTTTTGTGTTACTGCCATAGGAAGAAATCAATTTACTCAACTCTTCAGTGACTTCAGTGGTCTCTGGCTTGGGCTACAGAGTTTCCCCACCTTATTAAGGTTTCATCTCTGATGTCTGTCCTTCTCACCTGCCCTTCACCTTGGCTCGGATGAGAGCCAAGGATGAGAGAACCCTAGAATGGTGTGCAGAATTCTCGAAGCCCGCTGCAGGGGTGAGGGCGGTTCTGTGGGACCGTGGGAGAGGTGGGCAGGCAGAGGAAGGCCAGGTGTTCTGCCACTGGCAGGGACTGGGCCCAGGTGGCCCTGGGTGGCTCCACAGCCTCAGAGTGGAGTTCGGCCAGCGGGCTTCCACTTAGGGGAGACAAATGGACTCAGCAGACGTGGAAGGAACCAGAAAGCTCACCTTTGCCATGGTGCTGCCTTAGGCGGCAGTGTCTCTCAAACAGATGCTGGCTTTGCTAGCCTGTCCCGCACGAGAAGGAAATCACAGACAAGGAATCTGCGAGTCTCATGTTGTTGATAACTGTACCTTAAGCGCTGCGTAATTCTGCCCCCCTTCGGAAATCCAGCTTTGAGGCAGTAACTGTACCAAAAAGGCTTCCTACTCTACGGCCCCCTTCACGTGGGCAGAGGCCCAGCCCCACCTATGCCCAGACTCCCGGGTCTCTGCAGGGCCAGTTTCCAGGTCTAACCCTGCAGTGCTCACCTGCAAAGGGACAAAGAATAGAGAGGGAGCCGGGCACAAAGGTCCATTTTAGGAAATCTTTTATTGCAAATTCCATTCTGTGTATTGATTTTGAGAGAAAACACGAGAAAGGCATCTTTCCTGAGCAGCATACAAATGACGGCAAGATACACATTTAGTTGCTAGTGAAGAACAGGATTATTCAACATAACGGGATAATTGAAAATTAGCATTTTAAAAGCCGCTGTCATTCAAGCAAAGTAAAAACCAGATTAAGGGTGTGATCCCACAGAAGGTTAATAAAAAAGTTTCTCCCTGGGAAACAGCATATTTGGTGTGATCAAACGCCGATGCCGCATGTGATTTCTGAGCACCGCTGGGGGCCAACCGTCAGGCCGCCGTCCATGAAGTGAGCTTGCCCGTGGCTCTACTTTGGGCCAGAGAAGGGAGCGAAGGCCTTGTCACGGCCTGCCATGCATTCTTCAACCTCTTCCACTGTGCGGGGCACACAGGTCAGCAGCTCCATGCCACTGTCAGTCACCACGACGTCCTCCTCGATCCGGACCTGGTCAGACCGACGGACGCTCGTTATTTCTGAGCTGGCCTCACACGCTAAGTTGGAGGGTCGGGCCCGACGGCTCCAGGCTGAGCCCCGCCGAGTGGGAAGAGCCCTTTCTGAGGAGTGGTCAGTACTGCCGGGGGCGGGGGGCTGGCCTCAAGGCCTCTGTGGGCAGCTGCTGGGAAGAAGGTGCCTCCCACAGGGACCTGCTCGTGCCACCTGCCCACCCTGGCCTTGCCCCTTGCCCGGTGGCCGGGAGCCCCTGGAGTGGGCAGGGGTTTTGTAGGAATCTGAGTCGCTTGTGTTGAGGGCTGAGGCTCCTGTCTGGTGACAGACCATGAGAAAGGGCGGCCAGGTCCCTCTCAAGTGAGGAAGTCAAAACTGTGCCTCCTGTCCTGGAGGACAAAGAGGTGACACGCAGCAGTTGGGGGGTGCCGTTCTGGGAGCAAGGACGCGGGGCCCACCAGCACTCACCCCGCCAAAACCACGGAAGCGTTGCAGGACCTCGGGGTTAAAGAAGCAGGCGCGGGCCGGGTCAGCCAGGGCCTCGTCCAGGAGGTGGTCAATGAAGTAGATGCCGGGCTCCACAGTGAGCACCATGCCCGGCTCCAGGTGCCGAGCGGTGCGCAGGTGCCGCAGGCCGGGCTCGTCCATCCGGTCCACGCCCTGGGGGAGAGGACAGTGAGGGGGCTCCAGGAGGGCGCAGCCCCAGCCCAGGGCCACCGCATCGGCGGGAGGAAGATGGAAACAGGTGAGCGTGCAGGGCACCCGCCCCTGCCCGTGCAGGCGTCTACACGTGGGGCCTGACTCGGGCCCCGGGCCCCATGGGTCCCCCTGGAGCTGCAGGAGGCTGTGACCATGGGGGTCTCCAGCCCAGACTCAGCCTTGCTGTGCTGTCCACGGCACTCCAGATAAAACCCTCCGCTCTCTGCATGCTCCCCTAGATTTCTCACGTCCCTGCCCCTGCTTCTCCTTGGAACTGTGCCCCGTGGACGCCCGTGTGCACACACCCAGGGCAAGCTGCCCCTGCTGGCCCATGGGGCTGGCTGGGGGTCCGGCTGCCTCACCCAGGCCCTATCCCCGCGAGGGGAACAGTAGAAGCCAAACTTGCGAAGCTTTTAAGAAGGCTTGCGGGGCCTCCCAGGCTGCGTGCTTTCTTCTAGGCAGCTCAAGTGGAAACCAGCCCCAGAAGTGCTGGACCTGGTTCCCCCCACAAGCCAAGTCCCAGGTTTTCCACGTGGCCTTCCAGGAGGAGGAACAGGTGCTGTTGGCAGGACGGGCTGTCAGTACGAGCTCTGGCTCGTGTGTGCACAAACGCACGCTCACCCCATGTGCATGGCCTCGGGGTGTGGCCCCCAAGAAGCACACGTGGGCGGCTCCACACCATGCCCGTGTGCTGGACCCCCACTGAGCCATGGTGACCGGCTCTCAGCCCCGCAGGGGCACCAGCCCCCTCCCCTGCCAACACTCACATGGGCGGGGCCAATGGGGCCATGAGGGCAGGTGGTACCTAGGACACTTGCAGAAATTTCCCTGCCTTCCCCAGGTCCCAGAGGAACCCATCCATCCCTTGGCCAAGGCCTGTGAGTGAGTGGGGCAGCAAGCAAGCTTTCTGGTCGGGCTCTGAGCTTGCCCTGCCCCGCTCGCAGCTCTCCCCTGGAAGCCCAGATGTTGGAGATGGAGCTGTCATTTCTGACTGTTTGGGGGCCAAGAACATCAGACTTCAATTAGTGGTTCATGTAAGGTAACCAGAAACGGGCTGGCTCAGCCTCCATCCACGGCTGGGCACAGCAGGGAAGGCTGTGAGCGTGATTCCATGCGGGCGGGGACAGCGGGGCGTGTAGAAACTGGTACACGCAGCTGCCCTGACCTGGCGTGAGTCAGGCTGGGACGGAGGTGATGAGGGGACACCAAGGCCCTGTGACCCCTGATGGGTCTTGCTCTTGGGCCCAGACGCCTGTCTGGTGTGGTACCCGACCCCAAAGCACTATGTGCCTGGAGGAGCTAGGCAGGAGGGCAGGGGACCTAGAAGGGCACAGTCTGGTATGACAGTTCCTGTGCTCAGGTGGGAGGTGCTGGTGGGGCGGGGCGGGGCCCTGTCTCCTGCCATCTGAAGCCCGTGCCTGCCCCTGGGCAGCCCCTCCCGTCCCTTCCCTTCATGCTACCCCCCAGGTGCCGTCCCCTTCTCTCTACTCCAAGGTTGTCAAAGCCAGGGGCCTGGCAGAGGCAGAGACTGACAAGGTCTCCCTGACCTCCTTGGTCACCGTGGGCCCCCGCTGCCCCAGAGCTGTGTGCCGAGGTTGGAGGGTTTGCTCCAACTTGTACAGACAGCCTTCCCTCCGGAAGATTTCAGGACCACGACTCAGATTGGGGGTGAGGGGAGAATGGAAGGGATCCCATGGGGCGAATGTGCGTGCCCCAGCCCACTGACCATGACCCCCTCCCCCCTTCAGAGCGCTAGCTCTCGGGAGTCTGCCCTACGGGGCCCACCAAGAACGGCCAGATCAGGGCTGGGAGAAGGATGGAGGCCGAGCTGAGTGGGGAGAAGACCCCAAGAAGGGGAGCAGCCGAGCGCCCAGCCCCTCGGGCCCGGGGACTTCAGCCTTGTTGGGGCTCAGGGGCCCCTGCCCATGCCGGGTCCACGCTGGCTTCTGCCTGGGCTCAGGGCTCGACGGGGCCTCAACTCTACTGGGCTCCGGGCAGAAGAGACCCAGATGTGTCTATAGGCCTGAAATAAAACAAATGACTTTTATAGGAAAAGCCATATTTTTTCCACAATGTTTATCTGTCAGAAGAATAGACTCTGAGCACAAAGGACTGCTTACTGGAAAAGATGAAAACAGTTTGCTGCCAATTTTCTCTGGTGGAAAAAAAGTGCTTTGGAGACTAATGAATAACGAACCTCAGTTAACAATGTCTGGAAGGCCCAGCTCTTGGCTCCCCGCGCACAATGTGATGGATAGAAATTAGGAAATTAAAACTGATTTTGTTTCTCCAAATTTAACTGTTTACACTTGAGGAAAAAATAATTGAATAATAATGCTTCTCTTGAGCAACTCCGCCCCCCCCCCCCCCAAATATCGTTCTTAGAGCTTTCAAAATACCCTGCAGCTAAGAGGCCAAGCCCAGTCTTGGCTAACTGGCTGGTGGGCCCCAGGGCGTGCACCGATTGCATAATCCACCCCCTGCACTGCGGGCACCAGGCCAGACGGCAGGGCCGGGCTCACCCACACCCATGGGCCCGGGAGGCTGCAGCCACCTGCCCCGCAAGGCTTCGGCAGGGCCTCCCGAAGCCACAAGCACCGTGTGGTTGGTCCTTTCAAGGGTCGGTCAGTAGGAGGGGGAGGGGAAAGCCTGGCCTGGAGACACCCACACAAGCCTTCCTCCCCTGCCAAGGGTACCTCCTAGAGACAAGGAGGCCAGCAGAGTGTGCTGGCCCAGGGGCCTGGGGGGCAGAGGTTGCACCAGGGAGGAAGCAGGAGTAGGACCTGTGAGGGGCGCTGGGCTCAGCTGGTCCCAGGAGGGACCGGGGCCAGCCACCAGCTGGTGGAGCCTCATCACTCCTGTCTGAATGAAGCCAGAGGCATGAGGACATGACGGGTGCAGTGCCAGCCCCATCACTAAGACCCAGCTTTGCGGCTCCCGCTGCCCTGTGGGGACCCCGTGCACTGCACACGGACCGTCTACCACCTTTCAGGGCAGGCGCTGCCCCCAGCGCACAGCCCGGGGCTCCGTGCAGAGCACGCCCATCCCACACCAGGTCCTGTGGAGGCAGCCACCGGGGAGGCTTTGGGCACGGGGGCCATCAGGGCAGCGACGGGGGCCAGGACCAACCAATGGGTGAAGGGGGAGGAGGGGCAGCGGGCCTTGCCGGGACCCCATTCCTCCTCACCCTGCCTGTCCCACTACACCCCCGCCGTCTCCCAGAGCCCCAGCCCAGCCCAGGGAGGGCCAAGCCCAGCTACGGCTCACAGGCAGGCCACTCGGGCTGACGCGCCCACACTGACCTCGGGGTAGCCTCCCACGTCGTGCACATCGATGCCCATGAAGTGGCCGAGCCCGTGAGGCATGAACACGGCTCCCAGGTGGGCCTGGACCATGGCGTCCACGCTGCCGGTCAGGACGCCGATGCGGGTCAGCTCCTCCAGATGGATGCGGTCGGCCAGGCGGTGCATGTCGGGCCACCAGACGCCTGTGGCTCAGAAGGAGGTTGCAATGAGCTGCGGAGTCTGGCAGCCTGGCCAGGGCTTCCCTGGGCAAGGTTTCAGGGGACACACGACGCCCTCGCACTGGCTGACGCCAGAGGGCCTGAGGTGAGGGGCAAGAGTGACGTGTCCCGGGCAGCCCTCCATGCAGGGCTTTCCCAGCACAGCTCTGGACTTGAGATCATTCTTCTCTCTCCACTGTGCCCTCAGGGGCAGGCTCCTGTCACCCACGGTCACCACAGGGGCCCAGCCCATGTCGTGTCTGCTCCTGGGGCCAGGGGAGCCCAGTAAGGTCCTTGGTGTCAGGAGGAGAAAAGCGTTATGTCCCCAACAGCGGACGTGGGGCGGCCTCAGTGAGCCCCAGACTGAGGCTCAGGTCCAAACGTTGCCTCAGCGCCTCAGGCTCAGGGTAGGGGGCGTCCCTGCACACCCCCGCATGGGACTGAGTCATCCCTGGAGGCTCTGTGGGGAGCAAAGGTTTCTGGGGTGAAAGTGCAGCTGGCACTACCTCATGGGCAAACTGGCAGGGGTCTGTGACCCTGCCTGCTACAAGCGCTAGGTGACCATCTCCTTGGCAGCCCAGATGTCCAAGCCCCAGGCTGCTAATCAAACTCATCTTTGCCCCATCCTTCTGGGACAAAGGTCACCGTGGAGAGTATCCCCAGTAACCAACTTTCGAGGAGGGCAGGCTGTGCAGAGCTCAGGGGCTCAGCCCTGCCTGGCGCCCAGGGAGGTCCTTAGGGGCTGGAGCCTAGGGCCCTCAGGGAGTCGCCTCAGCCGTCACTGGCGCACGGCCGCCTTGGCCACTGGGCTCCATGGAGTCCCCACCTTCAGCCTCACTCGAGGGCGCTGGGTGCTCAGCCTAAGCACCAGACAAGGCCTGAGGCTGGCAAACCCCCCGCCCCATCCTACGAGGGTGGAGTTGGGGGCAGGCCATGTGCCGGCCGAGGCTAGCAGCCCCAGGACACTCAGGGCCAGGTGGATAGGGTGGGACCGGCACCCAGAGAGGGTGGCCAGTGCCGGTCCCTGCAGCCCCCTCCATGTGGGGAGTAACCCTGGCTCCCAAGGGGCCTCCCAGCCATGCCCTGATGATCACGGGAGCACTGGGACCCCACACCCTGAGGGGCCTTGTTGGACCCTGCGCTGGTGAGGGTTAGGCCACCAGGGTCTGAACCTCTGTGGCTGGCAGAGGGCAGATGATGGGCCCAAGGGGTAAAAAGAGATGAGAGCCCATCCTGGGACACATACCCTCCCCTCGCAGATGCTCTTGCTGGGCACCATGTGGGGGCCCCTTGCCTGCCAGAGACAGTGGGCCCACGGCTGGGGTCTCGGGCTGGCTGGAGGCCCAGGGCTGATCCAACGTCCCGGATCCCCAGGGTCCAGGCTCTGAGCAGGTGGTGCTGCGCCCTGGCCAGTTCACAGGAGAGTGGCCAGCCCCCGGCCCAAGCTGCAGGGAGGCCAAGGGTGGAGGAAGCCCAGTCCTGTCCCGAGGCTCAGCCCCCTTGGAATCCAGCCCCTGAGTCCAGCCCCGTTCTACCTGCCCGGGCCCACCAGGTGGGGGTGGCATCCTGGGGTCTGGAGTCTGGCTGTAACCACGTCAGCGTGGGGGGCCAGGTTTGCACCCCTGAGGGTGGAGCCGGCACGGGGGGCTTTTCTCTGATGGTCTGGCACCCTGAAATGGAGACCTGGGTAACCGGGTCCCACCTTGGCTGCTCACCTGCCTTGTGACCTGGCCAAGCCTTCACCTCCGTGAGCCTCAGATGCCTCCTTTGTCAAACAGGGCCACAACGCTGGCCCCAGAAAGCTGGCTGTAGAGGCTCTGGCATCTACTGGGGGACCAGCTCACTAATCCCCCCAAAACTGTCATTAGCCACTTGTGGCCAGCCAGACCCTGGATTGGACACTTGACAGTTCTCTGTGTTCCTGGGGCACAAGCCAAGCCTGCCCCAGCCTCGGCCGCCACTCTTTTTCTAACACCGACCCACCCACCTCGACCTCCTTGGGTCAGGCCACCTGTGTTCCAGAAGCACACTGAAGTCTCTGCACGTCAGACCCTTTCCAGACCCGGCTGGCCTGTGACTCCTCATCCTCGAGGTCTCAGCGGAAACGTCAGCCCCTCCTGGGGTGACAGCCCCCCACCCCACCCCCGCCATCGTTCTCTCTCTGCTGTCCTGGCTACTTCTCTCCGTGCACCTTGTTCCTGTCCAGCACGTATGCTTCCTTGCTTCTAGGGTCTCTCCACCAGAAGGGCGGCTGCCTCCCCCGGGCACACCAGGGCCCGGCGGAGCGGGTGCCGGTTCAGGGCTGAGTGTGTAGCACACTTTTTTCTAAGGTCTGCTCCCGCCTGGGGCTCTGGGCCTAAAAGAGCCCCCTAACAGCCCAGCGAGCTCGGCTCCTGTCACTCAGCCTGGCCCCTGGGACTGAGGAAGGGCCGATGCCCCAACCCCAGGGCAGCTCCATCTCTCTTGGGCAGGGCCTTTTCCGGTGGCCAAGAGAGAGGCCCGGGAAGCAGTCTGACTTCAAACCTGGCTAACTTCCACGGCGGGGCTGCGGTCTCGGCCCAGCCGCAGCAGAGGGTGGGAACCAGGTATAAATCAAGCTCCGTGCTGGCAGCTCGGCTCTCCTCCTGTCCTCGTGGCCCCTTGTGGGGGCCGGACGTGCAGGCCCCAGCGGTCCCCACGGCGCCTCTAGTCTTCCTTGCCTGCGTGCCCTTGGGGAAGGCCTTGCACACAGCTCTCTTGGCCGGGAGTGGGAGTTTCTGCCTGCGTGTGGTTAGGGTTGTGACAGTGATTAAACCTCCAGCAACTTGGCCCCAGCGTCTGGCCCGGATGGTGGTTACGACACCCACGGCCAGGGCAGGGGCCCCTGAAGTGTGTGGAGGTTACTGTCCAAGGGCTAGGCTGGAGGGGCGGGCACAGGCCAGAGGGCCTCCCTGCCCCCCTAACGCCCCAACGCCCGGGCTCCTCAGCCTCTGCAGCCCGCAGGCACCTCTGAGCCCACATGCCCGGCCAGGGGCATCGGCAGTCCCCCAAGCCTGCTCCTACTGGGGATGCCACGCCGGGGAT
Source organism: Balaenoptera physalus (assembly GCF_965194825.1). NCBI lineage: Eukaryota > Metazoa > Chordata > Mammalia > Artiodactyla > Balaenopteridae > Balaenoptera > Balaenoptera physalus. The sequence continues at coordinate 18,465,893 of NC_138900.1, read as the reverse complement.
CACACTGCAGAGACTGGGTGTCATCTGCCTGCCCACCCTCCCACCTCCAGCAAGCACCAGGTCTCGTCCCGTCTTCCCGAAACGTCTCCTGAACCCGGGGCCTCTGTGGGCCCTCACCTCTCCTGGACCCCTGCCTGGTTCCTCCCCAGTCCTCGCAATGCCTCACCCCCGCTGCATCCTGCACAAGGCCGGGACACCAGGACATCTCTTTAGAACATGCATCAGACCATGCCAGTCCCCCCGCCCGCCACCGAGGACAGAGCCCCGAGCTCCTCGGCCCGGCTTCCCACTCCAGCCTCACCCTCACCCACTCCTGAGTGCTGGTGCCCCCGTGCCTTCCACCTGCTGTTCCCTCAGCTGGGACCACCCCCCTCCAGGGCCCTCGCCTTCCCAGTCTCACTCCCGTTCCTCCTATGGGCCTTTGTGTTGAGGCTTTCTCCAGGAAGCCCTCTCTGACTGCCCCTTCCCATGCTGCCAGAGCTAAGCACACGGGCACAGCCATGGCAGGTCGTGGCCTCTGAACCCTGAGAAGGCGGGGCCTATGCCCTGCTCCGAGGCTGGTAACCGTTTGGCCTGACCGGGAGCCCCTGCCTCCCTCGTGGCTCTCTTGCAGCCAGTGCAGTGACCTCACGGGCCCAGGATTCAGGTGTGCCCCCCACCCCGCTCCTCTGTGCACTCAGACCCCCGGGTGGCAGGGCGGCATCTGGGTGTGCGCCACATCACCTGCCTTTTGGCTCAGAGGGACCAGAGTCCCAGTGCCCAGGCCCCACTGTGTATCCAGAGCAGCCCCAAGTCACTGGCTGGTCTTCTGTGCCCACCTGGCCCCCCTCCGACCACACCTTCCCCTGCTGGGCGCAGAGCCTGCTGGGCCTGCCGCCTGGGCCGGCCCCTTGGAGCCTCGGCAGCATCCATCACCGGCTTGCGGCCTCCTGCCCAGAGCGTGACAGCCCTGGGGGCTCGAAGGCCCTGAGCCGAGCTGGAAGGCAGCAGAGGGCCCCTTGAGCTACATCCTCACAGCCCCATCCAGACAAAGAGCTCACTTCATTTGAAGACAATGGCCCTCGGGGGATGATAGCGCGCCAGGCCCTGGGGGTGCAGGAGGGCAGGCCCCACGGGCTGCAGGGAACCTTCTGGCAGGCCGCACTGGCGCAGGGCTGAGGCCTTCCAGACCGCCCCACCACACGGCCCTGCCTGCTGCCAGGACCTCTGGGGACCCACTCACCCTGCAGAAGGACAGGGGCAGCACGCGCCCGGGCTGCAGGCGCCTCGATGCTGAGCTAAGCGTGGCTGCCTCACGTGGTCTCCGCGTGGTCCCTCCCCGCCCTCCCTGGCGGAGAGGCCAGGGAGGGCGGGGACTCACTCACTGCCCTTCGGCCAGCAAGGGAGCCTCTCAGGCCAGAGCGGGGACACAGGGCCCTCACCAAACACAGCCCTCCCTGTCCTGGCTTCTGCCAGAGGGCGCTCACGATCTGGATGGCGCGCTCTCCCAGCAGCACCTCTGTCTGCCAGAGCCCTGCGTTCCGCACCAGCTCTGAGGCGCGAGGCCTGAAGGGAGTCCTGCTGCTGCAGCCCCTGCCCCCGCCAGGGAGTGAGGCAGAGCAGGCAAAGGCGCCCTGACCCTGGGAGTCTGCAGAAGTGCCCCGCCCTGCACCTGCGGCCAGCTCAGACACCGGCTCTGGCCCCAGCCTTCCCCACAGTGTCTCCTCCCCTCATGCGGGCCGGCGGCAGGGGGGTCCCATCAGCAAGCTCCTGGGTGCCCGCAGAGACAGGGGGGCGTGGCCGCTGCCCTGACACGGAAGCCTTGGAGAGCTTCGACTGCACCCGGCCAGAAGCCGGCACGTGGCCACCGCATTCCCTCCCGCGGGGCAGATGAGGGTGGTGTTCTCCCAGGTGCGGCAGCTGCCTGGCCTGCCCCTGCCACCTCGTGCGGCCCCCCTGAGTGAGCTCAGCCCTCCTTTCCTGGCTGTCTCTGAGTGGCAGTGAGGGACGCTCCCCCTCTGACCCCAGGCCTGCTTTCCTCAATCCCGGGGCAGTAGGCCAGGATCCGTGTACGCTCCAAGCACTGGTCCCTGCCTCTCCTCTGGGCATCTTGCTGTGACCCCGGCCGCCTTTATTTACTCTTCCCTGGAAGGCTCAGGAAGCAGTCACGCAGTCTCAGTGGGTGTTTGTCTTGGCCCAGGAGCCAAACCCACAAACCCGGGGCATTTCCGCTAGGATAGGGCACGGGGCTGACCTGGCCACGGCCTCTGAGCTGCCTGTGGGGAAGCGACCTGCCCCGACATGAGAGCAGCTCTGTGGGCAGGACCCCCATCCCGCCCGCCCTGCACCGCATGCGGCCCCTGGGGAACTGTGTGTCACAATCCTGAAGCACGGGGTGTGGGCCGGGGGAGCTCTGCAGGGGCTCTGCTTCATCCCCCCCCCCCCCCACAAGAGAACTTCGAGGCCCCACTGTGCGCCGGGGGAGGCCTGCCTCCGTCTGCCGGGACCGGCTCAGCTGAGCCCAGCCTGGCCGGGCCTGAAGCCTTATAACTGCCCCTGAAGTGACGTGGCCAGGCAGCCCCATGGTACCTCGGTGCCAGGACCACGCACCAGGCCCTTTTAGTGCAATGTGTGGCCCCGGGGACCTGCCCGTGGGCCCGGCCACCTTCTGGGCAGAGTTGGGGTTGCTTGATTGGCCGACTGAGCTGGCCGGGACACCAGCTGGGGAGGCGCCACCTAGGTCCTGCCCAGGCCGCAGCAGGTTTTCCTGTGGGTGGATGGGGTCAGCCAGGCCTTGGCTGCCACCCCTGTCTCAGCACGAGGATGGGGCTAAGCCATGCCAGGGACATGAAGCCTGGAGCTCCAAGGTGAGTGAAGAGCCCCAGGGGAGACACTGTCCCTCCAAATCCCTACCTGCCCGACATCCCGCCAACCTTCCCCCACCACCACCGCCATATGCCTTGGCTCACTCTGCCTGCCCCTTTTGTCTCCAGCGTGGAATGCGGTAGCAGCCCTCCATCCTTCTGTACCGCGGCCCTGCGCCAGGCTCGGGTCCACACAGGCCCATGCCACGCTCCCAGAGGGACCCGCCATGGGGCGTGGGTGCACAGGGGTCACGGGGCTCACCCAGAGGAGCGCCCACCTCGGGGGCCAGGCACCTCCACCCACTCTCACTGGCCCAAACCTTTTGCTACATCCAGAACGTTTATCACTTAAATGACCGATGTTCAAAGCTGAGCAGAACCGTCTATTCCTTCTCTCCCTGGGGTAAAGCGAGGGTGTCAAGGGAGGGGGAGGAGGAGATGTCCCTCGCTCGGGGTGACTGCCCCACACAGGCCGGGTTTTACAGGAAACAGGTCACACATTCTGAGGTTTAAAGGTCAAAAAGTACAAAAAGGCTCCTGGTGAACACTCTCCCTTCTCCCCACGCCCCACCCTGTCTGTCTGGTTCCCTTCCTGCACCTCTTCTGTGGATTTCCAAGCACATGTGGACCCACGTTCTCGCCGTCCTCTGTTTTTCACAAAAGGGGGTCCCCTGGCCACCCCCTCCTGCACTTCTGTGTCTTCATGCAACGGCCTGTCCTGGAGGTGTCCATATTAATTCCTACCTAGAGGGAGCTGCTGCTGTTTAAACACAGTTACAGCACAAGATGCTGTTTTCTTCCCCAGCCGCTAAACCAGGCAAGTCTCGTTGACACTGTCACCTGGCAGGAGCTTAGCTTTGAGGTTTCCTTCCTTGTCTCCTTTCTGGGGTGTATCTGAGTTCTTCATCCTTGGAATCATCTGGTCACCAAGCTCTGCTCCCTCTGGACACAGGGTGCGGGCCCATCACCCCTCCAGGGCTCCCTGGCCTCTGGTGGGCCCCAGTGCTGGATGGGGGCATCCACAAAGCCCTGCTGACAATTTGAAGGGGGCAGCTGCAGAGGACCCCTCACGATCAGCACCCGGCCCGCAACAACCGGCCACGGGGCCGCGGAGGCCAAGAACCGAGCCATCAGATTCTGGGCCTGAAAAGGGCCACACACTGGGGCCTTACAGTCTGGGGGCTCAGGATCTTTTCCTCTTTTTCTCTTTGTGAAAAAAAAAAGCTCCATGGAGGGATACAAATCTGACTGCCACAGTCCCCGATTTCAGCATGAACTCAGAGCCCAGCCTTCAAGGCCCGTCACACCAGGTACTCAGATGGCCCCGCAGCCTCCTCTCACCATTCCCCAAATACCGGAGAGACATTCGGCTCCCGCCAACCCAGCCACAGCCGGCAGCCCCGAACGAGGCTGCTCCACGCGCAACCAGAGGCCAGTGTCCAAGCTGCCAAGCCCTCTCTGGAACAGACTCTGCTTTGGGACAGGGCAGAGGACACGGTGACATCCCAGTGGCCAGTGTGGAAAGGAAGATGTGCAGGTGGAGGTCGGATGGGATGTGGGGTGACCTTGGGCTGAGCTCCCCGATCCCCAGCTCTGTCCCTGCTTGGTGGTCAGACCCCTTTCCCAGGAAAGGGACGCCGGGGACCCGCTAGCATCTGGAGCCTTGCTGGCTGAGCATGAGAGGGGGCGACGGATTCAGGTCGCAGAGTGTGGGACCTGCTCCTCCGAGGTGCCCTGCCACCTGGCCATCTGCATCCCCACGCCAGGTGGTCCTCCCCGCAGGCCCCGCCCCTGCCCTCACCTGGCTTCATGGTGTTCATGACGGCCCGGGAGCTCCGCAGCACCGCCTCATAGATGGCCTTCTGGTCCAGGGTGAACTTGCCGTTGGCGGGAAAGGAGCACGTGATGTCCGAAGCGAAGCAGTAATACTCACCGCCCATGTCGAACACGCTGCAGGGAGAGTGGGGCATGAGGCCAGGGGTACACTCAGGGGCACCTGTCCCCTCCAACCACACTTCCCTCCCACCCGGCGCTCAAGGCCGCTGAGCCCGAGCCTTCTTGCAACGTGGCCGGTGCAGGCAGCAGCTTGGGGCCCTCCGACCCTGCTGTCTCCTCACGGTACACGAGCGGCCAAGGAACCACGGGGCGTCCCAGGAGACCTTCGACTCCAGAGCAGGAAGGTTAGGGGGAGTGGGGCTGCCCACACACCTCCCCTCCACGGCCTCCGCTGGCCAGGCCTCTGGATGCCCAGCTGTGGGGAGGGGGAGGGGCGGAGATGTCCTCAGGCCCCCGCCTGCCACCTGGCCTCCACAAGGGCATTCTGACAGACCCTCCCGGGGCCACCCGGCACCCAGCATGGGGCACAGCTGCAGCCCACGAGGCAATGCTCATGGGAGCTGGACGGGTCCTTGGGACAGATGCACCTGCCTGACAGAAGACGTGGGCTGAGCCGCAGTGCCTGCTTCTTGCAGGCCCCAGTGTCCCAGTGAAAACCCAGCCGACGGCTCTGCTCCAGCTCTGGGGTCCCCTTGGCCAGGGAAGCACGGCCCTCTCCCCACTGGGGTGGGACAGTGTGCTCTGCCAGGGCCCGGCGGGCCAAGTCCCCGACTCGGGGGCCATCTGGCCCCCAGCATCTCCAGGTGACAGGGTGGAGACCAGGAGGCACAGAAGGCGGGAGTAGAGAGGGGGAGGAAAGAAGAAGCCGGAGCTGGGAGCACGAGCCAGCAGAGGCAGGACGGTGCTGGGACAGGCAGGCAGGCTGCTGAGTCAGGAGGACGGGCCAGCTGAGCCTGCCCTCTGGACACCCCGTGACAGGGCCCCGGTGCAGCAGGGCTGGGAGGGAGTGGAGCGAGCCTCGCTCCCACACCCTTGCTGCCTGACCACGCGCTCACACCCTTTACTGGTCAAGGGTGGGTAAGAATCCTGCCCCACGCATCCTCCACGGTGAGATAAGACAAAATAAGTGAGGGGCTGCTGGGTCCAAGCCTGGCTCCCACGGGGTCACCCACGCTGACAGGGGTGGGGTGCCCAGACTGAGCGGCCTCCACATCCTGTCCCACCCCAGCAGGCTGCTCGACTGCAGGCACAGAGCAGGGACCCACCAGCCCCCTGACCCCATCACGGGGTCAGGGCCAAGTCAGCATGCTGACAGTGACAAAACCGACAGAGGGACATCAGTCCAGCCTCAGGCCCGGACCCCTGCTGTGTCTTCAGGACCAGGGGACCACAGCGCCAGGTGGGGTGGAGGCAGTGACGGCTGTCCTCTCTGTGCCTGGCTCTGCCCCTTGGGGGGCAGTCTGTAGCCGCACAAATCCTGGCAAATCTGAGCCCGGGGGGCAGAGCCACACCTTCCATGACAAGGGCTTCTCACCCAAACCCAAATTCTAATGGTAAACATGACGGCTCAACCAACATTCCAGAAGCTGCCTGTGTGCCTGACTCTGGGACCCCTACCCCCAGCAACTGGCCCTACAAGTGGAGCAAGGAGTTGGGCCACGCGGCCTGACAGCAGCACCGGGGACACCACAGAAACAGATTTTTAAAGGAAAAACGCGAATGCTCGGGATCCGCAGACGCCCTGCTGGAATCCAAAGTCCCCAGTCGGGCACTTTTTAATCTCTTGTCTTTTTCTGATTGCAAAACACCATAAACAGTGTCAATAGTGCAAAAACCATCAGATAACAACTCAGGTGATTCTCAGGGGGTGGGGGAAGAGCCCCACTGGCATGGCAGGGGAGACTTCGGTTTGGGTCAAAGTCACAGACTCTGGGGGACCCTGCCTGGGGCGGGCCAACGGAAGGGGGACTTGGGCCTCACTTGAGGGGACCCGCCCAGGACCGGTGTGGGAACCGAGGACCAAATGTCGAGAAGCCCTGAGCAAACATGCCCAGGCATCTGCTCTCCAGGATGCTCCAGATGCACCAGGGTGTTAGGGCTGACGGCTGTCTGCAGCCTTACTCCTGCCCGGGGCACATCCCCGCTCAACTCCCGCCCCCCTCCCAGCTGGCCAGGAAGGTGGGGCACATCTTAGCCTTAAACTTCAGGGAAACTGAGGCTCTGAACACTGGTGCAGCAAAGTCCCAAGTCGGTGGTCAGCAGTTCAGAGCCCAGGGATGGGCTCTCCTGTCCTGGCCCTGGCCCTCAGTCTTCGGGGCCTCAGTTTTCCCACTTTTAAAACGCGGACGCCACCACTGCTGCACGTTCACGTCCGCCAGGGCCAGCATGCGGACAGGCCTGGGGAGTGGAACTGCATGTGGCCGTGGCCTAGCTTCACCCGCGGAGCAGAGCATTCTCATTTGGGCTCCTCAGAGGCAACAAAGGAAAATCATCTGTGGTTTGTTGATTCAGAATGCCCAGGAATGACCTGAGCAGACAGGATAGAGCCAGGGGCGTGGGGACATGGATTCCTGGGGGCCACCACATCAGAGGGCAACCTGTAGCAGCACCCCCGGCAGAAATTTCTATCGGACGGTGCAGATCTCAAAGAAAAACAGAAATTAAACTATTTAAAAAGCCAGGAAGCCCACAAGAGCAGGCCAAACGCTGGAGTCATCCAGAGCAGTGAAAACAGGACTCTTCCCCGGGACAGACAAGACTCCTGACCAAATTCTCAAAAACAAAAATGTGGGAAGGTGGGTGCTTGGAGTTCCTCACCCAGTCTGGCTTTATTGTTCAGGTTCTAGAAAACTTCAGCTGTATTTTTTGTTTTAAAATCATCCACTTTCTGGAGAAGGAAGTGTACACCCAGCTGGCCAGCTCCATCCTGCCCAGCGACGCTCAGGCACGGGGCTGACGTCTATTTTTGTGCTCTCAGTTCCCTATCTCTTTTCGTTTTTTGGTTTTTTTTTTTAAATCCCCCTCAGAGTTCCTACATGTATAAGTTATTCAGATTTTAAGCCATTCTGGAATCCAGGGATGAAAGCCATCGCCTTTTATAAATCATCTCCCCCAACTCCTCTGTGTCCACTCCATCCGTCCTCTGAATGCACGCTGATGATGGAGCATTCGCTCATACTTTGGCTCAACCGAGAACGCCGGATCCGTCCTCCCCGGCTGCCTGGGGACACCCACCGGGGACCTTACCATCTCTGGCCGAGTGAACGCGTGTGATAATCTAAGCCATCTGGGGAGATATTACACATCTCCGAGCAATATGCTGGCGTCTCAATCCTCACATGTGTTCATCTGGTTCTATTTCTGGCTCAGATGAGAGGTTCTGTCTTCCGTTGGCTCCTCCTGGGCAGCTTCAGGCCCGGGCTACCTGCCACCATTGGCCCACCCAGGCCCTCCTCAGTCCCCTTGGCTCCACCGCAGGCAGAAGGCCTACGAGATGGTTCGGCCAGTGATGTGAGGCCTGAGGAGGGTTTGGGAGAAATGCTGCAGTGTTTATATGAGGGCCGCTGTGTACGCAGGCTGCAGCTTCATTTTAAGCTCCAGGGCCGTTGCCTCGCTCTCAGCTACCTCTCACCCCAGACAAGGCACTGTCCATGCGCACGCGTGTGTGTGTGCACTCACTCAAAGACCTATTCACCACAGTCGCAGCATTTCAGACCCCAACTTGCACCCGCCCCAGTCTGCGTTCCAGACCAGGCTGGGGGATTTCTGAGCTGCGGGAAACTCCTGCTTCCCTCCAGACCTCAGCATGAGACAGAGAGGGAGGCGTACTGGTCACTTTCCCGTTCGTGTGCCGCAGGCCAGACAAGACCCACGGGGCCACCCACTGGCTCCCAGCCACACCTTTGGTGCAATGCCGAGCCCCAGGTGTGACCGGCGGGGCAAAGGCCACCACTCGGAGCCCTGGAGGCTCCCTCCATACCCCAGGCTGACTCACCAAGCTGATCTCTCCCCAGAGAGACTGCCTTCTGGGTATCCCTGTTCCCCAACCCAGTCACGGGACAGCTACCCGTGGGGCCTGGGCAGACAGGGAAGTCACCCAGGCAGCCAGCTCCAGGACCCCCAGAGCCAGCAATCCCCAGCACACATGGTGACAAGAGCAGGCACGTGCTGTGGGCCTCCTGTGTCTGGATGGAACTGTTGTTACCTTTCCACAGATGACGTGGGGAGAAGCAGAGCACCAGTATGGGCTGCGTCCCCAGGAAGGACATAACTTGGTACTGGTCCGACCTATGGGTGGGACACGGCGGGCGCCCACCCAGGGCTGGCTGCTGCCACAGCACAGCGGGGCGAGGGCTGGGCGTCAGGGCAGTGGCCTCTGCGGGGGAGGCAGTGAGTTGGTGTCACGCGCACAGCACATGCTTCGTTCCACTTTTCGGTAAGTAGTGTCCCGTGGTATCTGCGCACACCCGGGCTGTCTGGACTGGTGCTTTCACACTGTGAGTCGTGACGTCAACTGTGTGGGATACAGGGAAGGAGCACAAACAGACAACAGAACGGACAGAAACCCCACGGTGAGGGCGCCTGGTTACCATCTAGGCGTGTCTGCTCCCCTGGTCCTGCGTTATAACGTAAAGGCTGCTTCAACCTGGATGGCGGGTTGAAGGCCACGGCCACTGGTCTGGACAGATGGCTGACCAGGGCCTGTGCCCTCCTGAGAGTGTTCTCTTGCCCCCAGGACTGGGGCATGTCCTTAAGACCATCCAATCCTCAGGCGGGGGCTGGCTGGTGACAGCTGCGCTGTCCTCTGAGGAGACAGCAAGGTGGGTGCGGGCGGGGCGGGGGTGTGTCTGGGCTGGGCCTGGCGTCAGGAAGCTGGGCCTGGAGGTGACACTCATTCCCTAAAGCTGACCGAGGCCTCAGGCACCTCAGGCACCAGGACAACGGGGGCCTGGGGGCCCCTCCATGTGGCCTCTCTGCCAGCTGGGGAGGAGCCCCAGGCATGACTCGCCCCTCCGTGGGCAGCAGCACACAGATGCCAGAAAGACATCAGACCAAGTGGCCCCCAGGAGTGGGCAGGGTCGTCCCATCCCTGCCTGAGACGCCAAGGGGGCTGCCGGGGCCCTGGGTGAGCAGCCCGCAGGGGTGGGGGTGGGATGTCGATGGCGGAGACGCAGGCTGCTGTCCCGGGCGCCGTGCGACGGAGGGGGTGAGGCGGGGGCTCGCTTCCCAAGCAGTTTAAACTAATGTCTAGCCCACATCGAACCCGTGGGACGAACAGGGAACTAACTCGAGAGAAGGGCAGGGAGGAGCCGGCTGGTAGTGGTGCCAGTGGCAGGAGGAGGGTGGCCAGGAGGGGAGAGAGCTGCCCCAGCCGTGCCCTCTCGTGGGCCTGGCTCCTCCTCTGTGGCAGGAAAGGACGGGGCAGCCCGGGCAGCCCTGCGGACAGTGTCTGACACCACCTCAACTCGGGGAGCAGCGGCACACACCACCCACAGGCCAGCGACACTTCGGGTGTCTTCCGGGGCCTCCCTGGGAGGAAATCAGTAGCCCTTACTTCTCTGGGCTTCGGTCCAGGAGTGCTGCGTCAGCCCTCCGCCAGTCAGCAGGGCAAAGCCGGGGCTTCAGGCTGACCATTATCGGGGCAAGGAGACAGAAGGGGCCCTCGTCCCACTACAGGGAAGGAGAGGAAATGACACAGGCTGGCTGCTGAGGGACGGGCTGGGACAGGCATCTGTCCCCCCCACTAACCGAGCTGGCGGCCCCCCTCCCATGCCCCAGGACACAGAGACCACAGCCAGCAGAGATGAGCCCGGCAAGCACGTCCTGAGGCAACGCTGCCCTCTTCTGGCCAGTGTTGGGAGGTCCGGCTCGCCACCCACCAGCCACATGCTGTCTGCAGCTGGGCAACCCAGGCCGGGGCACCCTTCGACTGAGGCAGCTAGAAGGTTCTGATAGGGGCCACAGGGCATGCTACCCCAGGAACCACTCCTCCGCCACCTGATCAGATGGTGGGAGGGAGGAGGTGGCAGGTGAGGAGCGGTGTCCCAGCTGTTTTCCAAATCAGACGCCACTGGACGCAGACCCTGGACCCTCCCTACCTCTGCCCCCTGGGGTGTGCCTGCTGGGCCCAGAGGAGGCGGGGAGTCGAGCGCAAGAGTGGGTCCAACTCTGGGTGCACTACTTCCTTGGGGACTTAAACATGGACAGTGGCGCTCCCTGGTGGCCCATGGGCAGGGCACCAGCCCTTGGCGCTTCTACCCACCTTTGGAGACTCTGGTTTCCAAAGCCCAGGCTGGTTCTGGGAGGAGAGGGCAGTGCGTGAGGACTCAGAGGACCATCACCCCAGCCACTCCTGTGCTCAGAGCCACCGGGTCAGGACTGATTTGGTGGTGAGGGGTTCTCCTGGGGCTCCCACCCAGGAAGGGCCTTCGATGACGTTAGACACCGTCCCCTGGGTGAGCTCGGCAAAAGCATTAATTAAAAGTGAGCCACACTTCTGTTACCCTGTTTTAGAAGGTCTGCCTGCTTTTGCCTTAAAATGAAAACAGCAGCTAATGGCTTCTCTAGGACGGCAACTTGGTGACGGGGTTCATGGTGAACCCCGAGGGCCACAGCAGGAAAGGGCTCTCAGAGGCAACAGCAAAGCCCTGAGAGGCCCCACAAGAGGCCTTGTGTCTCTGAACCAGCCAAGAGGGAGGAACGTGGGGACCTGAGGCCACGTCAAAGTCCAGTTCCCCACCCCGGGATCCATGCGGAGCAAGCGGGGCAGCGTCCAGCCGAGAAAATGGCGGGGGCTGGCGTGGTGCGAGGAGTGGTCCCCAAATTCCTCTTCTCAGCTCTCGGGTGACGCGTCTGATGTGGAGTAAGAACCAGCGTGTCTGTCTAACTTACGGGGCCCTGATTTCCCAGCCCGGCTCCCGGGAGGCGCCTGGTTTTAGAAGGACAGAGGAGTAGACGGTGGCCCTGGCCGGCTACATGCTCCACCTGGCACGCGCCTCGAGGACAGTGTGGGGGCTGAAAACACAGAGCAGGCAACCACGTGACCGGAGAGCTGTCTGAATACACTGGGCCCGGCACGTGCTCTGCTGGTGGCTCTCGCCTCCAGTCTCCGTCCTGGAACCAGCTGCCGGAAGCCGGGCCTCAGGGGCACAGGTGCGCTGCTGGCTCTGGGGACGTCGCTGTGTTGCAGCTCTCTCCCGCCAGGAGCCACCTGTGCCGGGCTCCACACTCAGCGCTTTGCCCTCATTACCCCAGTCCTCAGAGCTGAGTGCTGTGTCTCCCCCAACGACGGATGGAGAAACTGAGGCTCAGAGGGGTGGCCGTTCAGCTAGGGAGGAGGAGGGCAGGGACTTGAACTGGGGACCTTCTGTGTCCATCATCACACGTCTGGGACCAGAGGGAGAGGGATGGGAAGGGCTGGCTGCCCCTCGGCACCCACTCCTCACTTTCTCCAGCAGTCTGACTGTCCTGGACCAGCTCCGGCCCCCAAACAGCCCCACTCCTAAATGTTAAACTATCTCGGGGCATTTTCACCCGACGTCAAGGAACTGAGACCCAGAGCATACCACCTGATGGGCACCCTGGAAAATAGTCGTGGCTCTCGGAGACGCTCAGCTTCAGGAAAAATTCTGCACTATGCTTATATTTTGGTTTTGTACCTTATGATGAAGTGCTGTGAATTTTATGTTGGGATAACAGAGTGCTTTATTATTTACCAAACACAGTAGGCGCTTGGCAGATCAATTTCAATAAAACAATGGATTATAAATGCCGCCAGCAATCTGGCAGTAGCAGTAATCAACAAAACATGTTGTTCTAAATGCTGCATAATAAATTGACTATAATAAACTCATAATTACTCTACTGGCTACATTTCAAAGTTAGCACTAGAAAAATAAAATCGCCAGTTTGGGCTTGGCATTAACATCCGTGGGATTCCCTGGATCACTCCTGTCTCTAAAGTCGCAACCAAGAGACGCAGGTGCCACACACACTGCCCAGGAGGGTCGAGGCCACAGCGTCTGACGTGTGGAGGAGGCCTGCTGCATGGCACCCCGATCAACCAGGCCCCACCGCGCCAAGGGCCCCCGGAGCCAGCCTCTCATGGGGGGAGGACTGTCTTAGGACACATAAAGAGATAGGAGAAGCAGTCCTTTCCTCTGGGCCGTGCCAAACTCACAGAGAAGAAAGACTCAGAGCCACATGGCCCTGCTGCAGAGCCTCCGATGGGGACAGCTGGGGCCTGCTGGTGTGGCTGAGGTCTGCCTCTGCCTGGGGACTGGGTTCCCACGTCCTGGCCCAGCCAGAAGGGGCCGCAGAGTCAAAAGCGTTAGCAAAGGTTCTAGGAAGCGTGAGTCCCTGAAGACACCAGGCGATCTTCCTTTGGGGCCACCAAAGGGCAGGCCCCCCCCACTTTCCTTAGTCTTCAGCTGAGTCAAGCCGGAGGCAGCCGACCCCCTCCCCAAATCCTCTGGCTCTGCACCTGGACGCTCCTGTGTCTCAGTGACCTTGCCTACACATCGGGGGTGGGGGTGGGTGAGGGGAGGGGGAGACACCCACTTCATGGGATCGAGGGGAGCAAATCTACATAAAGAGCTGTCCCTGGCGCCAGGCATAGGGGAGAACCCTGTCAAAGTTGCTGCACGCCCTTGGCCCCTATGCCAGGAAGGGCGTTAGACACTCTGGGGATGGGGGGGTTGCAGTGAGCGGCAGTGGCCTCTGTGTCCACATTGGGTGTCCCCCTCTGCGGGCTCCCGTCCCTGTCCTGCTGGCCCAGGACCCTGAGAGAGCGTGTGTCCACCCAGTACTTGTGGTCCCAACATGTCCCTGCTGCCGCCCAGTGCAGTGCCAAGTGCTGTGTGCTATCTCCACCGACAGCAGGTAAACTGAGGCTCAGAGTGGGAATTAAGAGGCTTTGTTTCCTCCCAGAAGGCTGAGCTGGGCTCCTGCCAACAGGGGCCTGGGCCAGAACATCCATCCAGCTCCTGACCCTGGGTGAGTGGACACTGCAGCCGGTGGGTGCCTGGTGCACCCTGCAGCAGGGGCACCCTGGGCTTGGGCGGGTTTCTGAAAACACTGGGCAGTGACAGCTCAGACCCGGGCATCTCTTGGCTCATGTCCCCTGGTGGCTGTGGGCCAGGGAACCCCGTGTGCAGCCTTCCCCACTCCCTGCGCGAGGCTGGGTCCTGGCCAGTGCTGCGGGCAGGACCGGAATGCCGGCTCGGGGATGGAGCCTAGCAGGGCACGTGTGCGACCCGAGAGGGGGCGCGGCATTAGCGGGAAGCAGCGCGATGGAGCCTGGCTCAGGTGCCTCAGCAACAGGAGGGAAAGGCACCAAAGGACCAGGCGGGACAGCGCGCACCCCTCCTGCCCTCATCTGCGGGTAGGTGACCACAGCAGGATGTCTGCAGGCCAAGACAGGTGGCCCCGTGGGGCTGGTGGCCTCTGGACGGCTCTCGGGAGCCCTTGGCAGCCTGGACTGGCCCTGCCCGACGTCTGGGTGGTGGAGAGAACAGGCGGGCAGTGCGAGTGCCCGTGAGCGGAGGACGGGGCCGGTCCAGGTCAGTGAGGCGCCCAAAGGCCCCTGCCAAGGCCAGAGCGGCTACCCAAGAGAGGGGCGCGTATGCCCAGTATGAGCCCTACACACTGGGGTCTGGGAGCAGGGTCTGCGGCCCCGCCTGCTGGGCACAGTTCATCGGAGGGCTGAAGGCTGTGGGTCCTGCCCACGTCTGCTTACTCACGGCTCCATGGGGGGCAGGGAGCACATCACACTGTGCTCAGCAAAGCCCTGCCAACAGCCTGAGGGCCAAGCACCACTCTGACTCCCTGAATCAATGGCCACTCGTGCCAAGGAGTCTTGAGGCAGGAGCTGGCAGGTTCAGAGGGCGGGGGGCTCCCTAGGGGTCTTCTCCGCTCCGAACTGAGATGCCCACCCTCCCAGCACCAAGCCAGAGAAGTGAGCGTGGTGGGTGCCGGGAGACGGCGCAGGCCCTCCTCTGAGGTGGCGCCTCACCCGCACAGCACAGGGCCCCCGCTCCCCTCTCTCAGGGCCTCCTTGGTCCTGGAGAGGAGGCTACATGTAGGCCAAAGCCTTGGCAGAGAAGTCTGGACCCAGAGCAATGGGGGGACCTCACCGTGGTCAGCCTTCTCAGGGTGGGACCAAGAGGCCGTGGTCAGCCACCTTTGGGGTTGAGGCCCACCGCAGCCCCGCTGTTCACACGCAGAGCCAGGGCAGCTCGGGGGCTGGCCTCACTCACCACATGTCTCCGTCCTGGATGGTCTTGTCGTTGGGGGCCCCGGCGTGTCCGTAGTGCAGCACGGCCGAGTTCTCACCACTGCAGAGCACCAGGGGGAGGTCAATAGCCCATCCTCACCCAGCAGGCCCCGGGCGCTAGCACCCCAACTCCCTGCCCCAAGGGCAGTACTGTCCACCCTGCAGCAGGGACCCAGGGCCGCTGGACCAGGCCCACAGCCTGAGGTGGGGGTGAGGGGCAAGGTGGCCCTGGCATACTGCAGTCACACAGCTCTTGGCCAACCTCTGGGCTCATGGCGGTGGCACTGGCAGCGCTCCCTTGGCTGAGGCTATGTGGGTAGGTGGCCTTGGCGCTGGGGATGTGGGCCTGATGTGGGAGCGAGGGCCTGCGGGCCCGGGGAGGGGACTCCAAAGAAGCCCTTATTTCCTGGTGACTAGCGGAGAGGGGAGGCCCAGTGGGAAGGGCCCGGGCTGTGTCGGGGGCTGCCATGGAGTCTGCCAGGCCAGGGCCACAGACGGCGAGCCAGTGGCTCTTCGCTCCTCTGCTTGAGAACACTTCCCTAATGAGCGATGCCTTTAAGAAAAAATAAAGACTTTTAAGTCTGTCCAAAGGAAAAAAAAAAACCCACTGGGTGTAATATTTATGGCCCTGTTTGGGAGTCTTAGGAATCATAAAAGTAGAAATAATGATTTTTCTCTCTATCCACCAGAGAAGAACATTTCCAAGGACTGAGATGTTCACATGTATTATTCATGTGCCAGGGACGTGCACATCAGCAGAGCTGCCGGCTCCATCCTGGCTGGACAGAGGCCAGACCCTCTGAGCCAAGGGGAGAGCACAAGGAGACTAGATGGGGTGAGCCTGGGGGACAAGGGGGCCGCCCACACCCAGGACGTGCCCCTCAAAGCCACACAGCGGTGCAAACTCACGGCCATGAGCTGCCCCTATACTCGTGGTCATTTCTACCCTGTGCCTCCAAAGCACACCCGGCCAAGTGCGGGTGACACACAGGACGTACAAAGAGCCCCCACCCCCAGCCACAACGTGCCACACGCAAACACGCCTACAGTGACACCCTGCACGACAGAGCTCCAGACCCACCCACGGCTGTGCTGTTCCCCACACGGCCACACACACGCAAAACCACAGCCTCCAGCACTGATACAGCTCCTTCTGCACCGCCTGCACACAGAAGCTGGCATAGCCTGAAGTCACGGCCCGGTCCCCACATGCTGGGAGCGTGCCTGTGTGGAGGGGGCGAGGAAGGCCAGCCCCAGGAGGAGCAGCCAGCTGGAGACGGGAAGGGAGGGCACGGCAGTGGGCAGGCCGGCTCCCCTCCCAGGACGGGCAGAAGCAACCTCTGCTCCCAGAGCCTTGGGAGGGGAGAGCGACTTCTAGGCTTAGGTGGGCACTGCCTCGGGCATGGGAGCAACAGGTGCGTTTAAGCTGGGAGGACGGTGGGGTCCCCTCACTTTCCCTAACCTCCTCCCGTGGTCATTCCCACGCGGCCCAGGAGGCGCGCTTACCTGCCGCAGATGCAGGTGTAGGAGCTGTGGCGCATGCCACCCCGGGAGAAGCAGTAGTGCTCGAAGAGGCTGCGGGGGAAGGAAGACACGTCAGAGTAGAGTCACTGGAGCACACACGCCCCCCGCCCCCGTGCAAATCTTCAGCCCAGGCCCTGCTCAGCTGCGCCTGCAGGAAGGCCTGAACTCCCCAGCGTGGATCTGTGGCTGGTAGCCTGTAGTCCACAGGCCGCTGAAGCACAGAGGTCAGCGCGGAGAGGGGACAAGGCTGGAAGAGTTCACCACTTCCAGTGCCACGGCACTGCCCAGCCTTTCAGGCCCATCAGGAAGATAGCCCTGGTCCTGCAGGGAGATGGGCTGGGGCAGGGGCCACCTGCCTCTGCAGGGCTGGAGGGAGCGTCTCCCTGTGACTCCCTTCTCCAGTGGCCACATCCTCCCACACGAGGAGGGGCTGGATGCACAGCCAGGGAGGGACGAGAGCTCTCCCAGCCCCAGTGCTGGACTCACCCAGGCCCTGAGCCTGAGCCCGGGGAGGGGCGCAGGGAAAGGAGAGCGGGAGCCACTGGGCTCTGGCCTAGAGGACGGGATTGAGGGGCAGGTCCGTGTGCAGATGGAGCAAGGCAGGGCAGGCTCCAGGGAGGGGGAGAAAGGCAGGGTCTGGGGGCAGGCCCAGCTTTTCCCTACTTGTGACAAGTAGCAAACCGGTTGGCCCCCTGGACGAGCTCCCACCTGGAGCAGGGGAGGCCAGGAGAAGGTCTAGAGGGAAAGACGAGACCTCAGAGCAGGTCGCCGGTAGCCCACCCTTAGGCTGAGCCCAGACAGAGACAGAGCCAGGGGAGGCCTCCAGGGGAGGTCAGCAGAGCCTGGCAAGCCCAGGGGTGTGACGGAGGTCAAAGGATGAGCCACTGCCACATCAACACCATACGAGCAGTGCCGAACCCTCGGGAGACCACGCTGCCAACAGCTCTGGAGATGCCAGGGCCCTGCCCCTCCCCCCACCATACACTGCAGGACCTGGTGGGTGGGAGATCATCTGGGCGTGGGACTCGGCGCCCCAAGGCCCCGGCCTCTGCAGAACCCAGCCGGGGAGGGGGGCAACGGTGGGGGGCTGCCCTCACCCCCTCCCTGAGGCCTGGGCAAGAGCTCGGGCCCAGCCTTCTGGGTGGCCTTGGTTGAGAAGCAGGTCCAGGTGGACCCCACCCTACCCACCGACCACCAGGGCAGGGAAGACCGACCACAGGGCTGTGCTCAGAACACCAAGGCTGCCCATGGGCACACTAAGTGGCAATCCTGCCCTGCATGTTCTAGGCCTGTTTTAGAGCACGTCTGTACGGAGGAGTCTAATCTTCCAAGCACTATAAACACAAATTATGCATAATTGTTATGATTCGGTATTAAGGAGTTGTTATGCAGCAACAGTTCTGCTATATTCAATCAGCTTTCAGACTTGCTTTACAAATCCCACAGAATAATTGGGTATCTGCAAGTGAAATATTTCCTCAACACAAAGGATTTCAGGAACTGCCCAGGGAGGTGAGGAAAGCCGCATTCGGCATCAGCTGCCCCCGTATTCATGGCGGGAGCGCTCAGGCGGCTGCCCCCGACTTCAGCCTCAGTCTCTCCGAGGCCACAGGATGGCCAGGCCAAGTCAGGGCCCTGAGGCGGCTCCACACACCCACCCAGACACTGGGATTCCACACAGCAGCCCACGGTGAGTGTGGGATGCCGACAGGCCACAGAGCCACGGGGCTCCCCGAGCCTTGGGGGATGATGCCCTGCCCGGACAGAAGCAGGGCTCTGGGGGCAGCAGCCACTCTCCAGGTGATGGGGACAGCAGGGGACAGGCAGAGGGGTGGTGAATGAACAAATCAGAAGGTTCAGCCTGGGGAAACGGGGTGGCATCAGTTCCCCCACCTGCAGCCAGTCTCAGAAGCAGGTGTTTTCCTAACCTGTAATCTACTCAGTAGAAACAGCCTTCATCGCATGCCTTGGCTTCTAAGTAAAAAGCCTTTGAAAGGCATGACTCACAGAAGCACCAGACTAAGGAACGGCCGACCCAGTTTTCATCTGCAAGCTGCAGCCCGGATTACCTCCGTCAGCCACATGATCCCACACCCACAAGGAAGAGCTGGAAAGAGGAGGGGAAACGCCACATGCTGGAAATTCGCTCTCCCTTAAAAGGGTTTAAGTCCTTCAAGCTGGACTTCAGCATCTGATTTTGTTTCAAATGAACCTGTCTGACATGATACAAGAACAAACTGATGCTCTAGTGGCATAACACGTGGACTCAACGGACTGTGTTTTTTGCTCACACACCTGACGGGCCCCTCTCCCCGGGACCTCAGCCTTGGGCCGTGGACATGCAAAGGCGCCCAAGTTCTGGGGTAAGTGCAGTGGCCCAGGACCCTGAGTCTGACATATTTCTGATTCTCAAGGCATGGGGAGTAAGGATGCTCCAAACTGGGGCCACAGGCTTGACGTGAGGCTCCCGCACAGCCCGGTCAGAGCTCGGCAAGAACAGGCCTGGAGGGCAGGCCGCAGCAGTAGAGGCACCCCATTCCCACTGGATGGCTCACAGACCAGGCAGCCACGGGAGGACACTTCATAAAGACCCGCTAGACCTTTACGGAGAATATGGCAAACTGTGAACCAGGTGAGGGTCCAGCTGACGCACAACCTGAGGGGCTGACTACTGATGACACACGTCTAGGGCCGAATTCGGCTGTGAGCTACCCATCAGCCCCTTGGGAGCCACAATGAGATGAAGGTAGAGTATGCAGCCAAAAGCCTTCCCACCCCCAACACTCAGAGGTGCTGATTAAAACTCATAAGCAGAGCCACATCCACAGGACAAAAGGAAAGCGGGGCCAAAAGAGAAGAGGAAGCTGCCGGTCTTGTTAACCTGGAGGCCTTGGCATTCGTTTCCATGTGGGGACAGTGAAGAGGCCCCGGACGAACCAGAGGTAGGGGGCCAGAACTGAGAGCCCTCCCCAACATAAAGCTGGGGGCTGGGCAGGGATGCACAGACTTGGAGAAAATTCACCAGCACCACAGGAGGCAATCAGGAAGCTTCCCGGGCTCTGGGAAAAAAATAATGAACGTTCCCTCAGAATTCACAGCATAGGTCTGTCCTCCACGGGGTTCAGGTTCAAGTGTGAACGACCTGTATGGTTTGGAAACCCCAAAGCCAGGAAACTAACAAAAAACTCGGTCCCTGACTGGTGATATCTGGAGCCAAACTGACAAAGCCAAACTGAGCGGCCACACTCTCAACCCAGGCAGGAGAGCCACGATCTGCCACAATCTCTGCATGTGCACACACACGTATGGACACACATGCACATACGTCTACACACACATGCAGGTACATATACACATATATATACACACATCCTACACGCTAAAGATGAACTCACAGTCTGAAAATAGTCCACAAGAGCTGTCAGACGCGGCAAGCAGCAGGCTAGACCCTCCCAGGACTTCCGATAAAAGAACCATCAGATAGAGACTATAGACACATATTAGATAATTAACACCTAAAAGTACAGTATGAAAACACAGCAGGCAGATTTTACAAAGAGTCACAACAGAACTGCTAGAAATGACTGGTCTATCCATAAGAGGACAGCAGACAGAAAGCCCGGCAGCAGTGTCGGCAGCCCCAGAGACCAGCCCCGCCTGCCCTTTCAGACAATCGGACTCTCACGTGCAGCGCGAGGGTCAGGTGGGCCTAACCACCCCAGCCTGCTCCGGCTCACCTGGACGGAGGAAGGGTGGCGGACACTCCGACCAGGCACATGGCCCACAGCCTCCCCAGGCAGCAGGAGGGGCTTCCTGACGAGCAGAGAGAAGGGCAGGGTCTGCCCAAAGCCCTGCCACCCGCCTTGCGGTGGTCCCTGAAGCTCCCCGACATGGCCATCCCTCTAACACTCTTGCCTATAAATTTTTCCCAAGCAAGACACAGGTAGAAAATGCTTTGTATCCAGGCATAAATGAGAACCTTTAAGTAACCTGGGAGAGTCTGTGCTGTGAATAACGATGTGGATGGGGTTCCCATAGCGACAGTGTGGCAGTCCCATCCGTCAGTGCCTGGAGAGGGGTTAACAGGGCAGGGACAGCAGATTCCAAGGCCCAGGTCTCCAGGGACAATACCGCTGGGCCTCCCCACGTGCCTGCAAATCCAGCCCATGGAGCCTTCCTGGCCGCATGGCTTAGCTTCTGCCCTCTGAGGTGTATCATCTGATGAGGAGATAGCCACAGCCCCGCAAAAAATGCATTAGCTGCCCAAGATTATGGCAGAAGGGCTGCCCCAGGCAGCAAGGGTCGCCACACTCTCAGTGCGAGCGTGCGCGTCAGCAGACGGGGCCAGCCAGGGAGATCAGCCACTTCATCCCCTCCCAGGTTGGGCTTCGATGCATGTCAGGCTCCCAGGAGGCCGAGCCAGGAACAGGAGCGTGGAAGAGAAGATGGGCGTGGTGGTGGAGGCCACCTGGATGAGCAGAGAGTCTAGGAGGGCAGGCAGTTAGGACACGGGGTTACGAAGGTGGGCAGGGCCAGAGCGTGAGGGCCTCCTTGCGGGAGGGAGGTACCGGCACTCGGTTGAGAAGCGGGGGGCTGCCCTGTCCCCCTCCTTCCCCAGGCCCCCTGGTGAAGAAAGACACAGAGCACTCCAGGGAGCCACCACGGAGAGGCTCCGAGCACGTTTTAAACGAGCAAGTAGCATTCGCACGGAATGACATCAAGAAGGGACGGATTTAAAGCCTTGGATAAACCCAGAAATGCATTATTCATAAAACCAGTGCTCACAGAACAGCTTCGTGGCCCAGCCTGCACTGGTGCAGCACCACCAGGGACAAAGGACCACCTGCAACCCTGGCTGGATGGGGGATGCTGCCGCCTTCTCACCCAGGACCTCCCACAGGCCTGGCCAGCGAGAAAGACCCAACAACTACCTGCAGCATTTGGCGTTTAGGACAATCCTTCAGGGGAGGAGAGGGTTTCCTACTTTGCTGATGAGGAAACTGCAGGTCAGCGTGGTGATGTGATGTGGTCAGGAAAGCCCTCAAAAGAGTCCTTTTGAGCCTGGGGTCCATGTAGGGTTTCTGACCCCGATGCCTCTAAACCTCACATCTGTCAGCGGTGGGGGCACTTGGCGGGGCAAGGCGCTCTGTTCCCCAAACACCAGCGGTGGATGATGCTGTGCTATGCCTTCCAGGGCCCTGGACTCTAGTCTGTGCATGGGGCCCAGAGTGAGCGGGAACGGGTCTGCCAGGACAAATGGCCCACCCATCCCAGGGACGGTGCACCAGCCCGGCCTGTAGAAAGCAGGAGCTGGTGCTCCAGGAGAGGCCGCTGGGGTGCAGAGATCCTGGAAAGGGAAAGCTCGCCTGCCAGAGGCAAGGGCAGCATAAAGACGGTGGTGGTCGGGGCATAAGCAGAGGCAGTCCCAGGGAGAAGCCACTCTCTCTCTCTCCCCGCGAGAGCGGCCTTATCAAGGTATGAGATAATTAGCATTTTAATTGGATACTTGGGAATTCTGAATTGCCTATCTTGTATGAGGCGTAACTGAGGACATAACATGACATTCAATTAACAAATATTCCCCTTTATTCTTGACGTGCTCGATTAGGTGGAGTTCCTGAGTTCCTCGGTATCCATTCTGGGATAAAGCACTACATCCTTTCAGCTGGCAAAGCCCTGGCCGCATCAGACTGCTAATAAACTTCAGCCATATATGTGTGTGTGTATGTGTGTGTGTGTGGAAGAGATTTTAGAAATTTTCTACACAAAGGAAAAAAAATTAAAATCATCCATAATCTTATCTCCTAGAAACAATCTCTATCAAATATTTTGTTGAACATCCTTCCAGACAATTTTTTTAGTGCAAAAACACAGATTTTTAAAATAATAATGAACTAAACTTTAAAAAAGTCACCTCTTGACTGAAGTCTGACATACATTCAGAAAAGGACCAGAATCATAAGGGCTCGGCACAACGGCCTGTCACAAAGTGAGCATCTCTGTGCCCAGGGGCCCCTCCCTGTCAGTCCTCCTGCCCACGGGGAGCCTGACTTCCAAGACCACAGGTTAGATGTGCCTGTTTTTGAACTTGACGTAAATGGAATAAAAAACCAAGACCTCTTTGAGTCTGGCTTCTTCCGCTTCTCCACCTCACGCTGGTGAACCACCCCCCATGGTGGGTCACTGTCATTTGTTCCTTAGCGCTGGCAGTGTTCCGCCGGGTGAGTGTGTCCCAGTCTTCTGCTGGTGAGCGTGCCTGCTGTTTCCGGATCTCGGCCATCATGAATAGTGCTGCCGAGGACCTTGTGCAGTCTTCAAGGGCACGTGCACACACATCCCCCACCAAGCACGTAGCCAGGAGTGGAAATGCTGTGTGTCGCTGGATTCTGTGTAGGTTCAGCTTTAGCAGATAAAGCCAATCTTTCCAGGTAACTGGATCTATGTATTCACTGGCCTCTTCCACTTCATACCTGTGCATGGGGCCCAACTGAGCTGAAGAGGGTCTGCAAGGACCAATGGCCCCACCCAGCCCGGGATGAGGGCCGGAATGTGCCAGGGAAGCTTCCTTCTAAAGCAAGAACGTTGTTCCCTGTCAACAGATACGTGTTTCCACTATGCCTAGAATCTGACACTTCTCCCCACCGCCTGCCCCTGGTGCAGGCCACCATCTTCTCTTAGAGATGGTGACAGTGCCTGGTCGATGGTGACAGTGGTGGAGCTGGCTCCCCTGCTTCAGCCTTCGTCTCCTACAGTGTGTGCTCCTTTAACAATGTACGTAGGCCCCCAGGACTCCTCTGCTCAAACCCTGCCTTCCCATGAGCAGACTGCCTCCCTCTCGCTCCCACATCTCCTCTCACTTCCCAATCTGCCTCCTCGCTACTCATGGGACCACCAGCCAAGCTCCCACCTCAGGGCCACCAGATGAGCCCTGTTCTCTCTGCCTGGAACGTCCGTCCCACAGGTCCACAGCTTGCTCTCTCTCCTTCAGGCTTCTCCTTCATGTCTCCTACTCCAGGACACCTGTCCTGAGCCCCCTGGGTAAAGAATACTCCTTCACCAATATATGACCTATTATCCATCCCCCCATCCATCCATCCATCCATCCATCCATCCATCCATCCATCCATCCATCCTCTCTCACCTCCCATGAGGCTGGGTTTTGTCTATTCTGTTCACCGCAGAATCTCCAGAGCCTGGAATAGTGCCTGGCACACAGGAAGTTTTCAGTACATCTGTTGAGTGACGGAATAAGTAAATGGTTCCATGAGCAGGACCACAGCCTATAATTTACCTAACCGATTTCACGCTGTTAGATATCTAGGTTGCTTCCACCTCCGTGTTACGATGGACAGCCGTGGCCATATGCCTTTTCACTATCTTCGGGCTAAATTCCTAGAAGGAGAATTCCTGAGCATCTGCAGTTTTGAGTCTCAGGGCATGTTCTGCCAAAAGGACCCCAGAAAGCTCATGAGGATTTTCAGGGTCCTGAGACGTGTACAGTGGGGCCTGTTTGCCACTGGACTGCGAATCTGGTAGGCAAAACAAAAAGGATTTCGTTGTCTCGTTAACTGGCAAGTTTGGACATGTTTATATGTTTATTTCCTCATATTTCTTCCTTTCTGAATGGCCTGCTTCTATTTAGAAAACTGCTTCTATTTTTCTTACTGATCTTTAAGGAATTTATCTATGAAGGATACTAGCTAGTGGTTTTGACCATCATCTACGTGGCAAGCAGCTGGCCTGTTCTGACCCTCTCCAGCTCCTTCTTTGTCTGGAAAAAGAACGGGGTGCCTGGGGCAGGAGCTGCAGACACACGCAGGGCATTACTGGTGCCCAGGATGGTAACGACACACAGGAGGATGAAACCTGGATCCCACAGCACATAGCTCAAGTGGGAAATTCTAGATCTGTAGATCCAGACCTCTTTGGGGCTGGCTCTCTCCAGCAAGTGAGAGGCCCCAGCTTTGGAAGGCCCTGGAAGAACCATGTAAACACAGGCACAATTTGCCAACTGTTCTCTGCCTTCCTCAGAGACCAACATCTGCTCTCATCTGACCCAATCTAACTAGTTCTTGCTGATGTCAACAAGAACACCTTTCTGGGCCCCAAACCAAAAACTCCCCCTTTAAAAATGCACCAGGTCGCCCTAGGAATCAGACAGGGAGGATCAAACTGCAGGACCAGGAAGGGGTGGAGGGAGATAATCCTCATTCACCACGATCTAGAGCCTACTTTCCCTCCAAGGGATGCCAGCACCCCCTCCTCCCCTCCCCGGGAAGGTGCAGGGCAGGGAAGCCCACACACAGGGAGTCTTCTTGGGGAGGGGAGGGAAGGGATTTTCTTTGAGCTAGTGTTTCCCAAAGCATGACATGGGTCCATGAGATGACATTATGGGATGGGGTACACTGATAAACATGTGTGATGCATTAGGTATTTATTTTAAAGTCACCTTCCTGCAAATTATACTGGGTTTCACTCATGACAGGAACACAAAGCTTTCTTTTAAAATGTATCTCAAGAAAAAAGTAAATAAACTATTAAGCAAATAATACAAGGATTTAGCAGAAGTTCTCTGAAGAAAAGCCTGTTTTTAGTTCTGGGTGGGAGGACAGTCCAGAAGCTCCCCGTCCCCAGACGTCCCCCAAATCTGCCGGTCTTTGGAAAACAGCTGGTGTGAGGACCCCAAGAGAACCTAGGCTCCCTCCAGTGCCCCCCCCGCTCCTGTCCCCAGCTCAGCAGCCTTGGACACCAGGCTAGTGTGGACCCCGGGGACAAAGGCCAAATGGGCCCTCCGTCCTTAGCACCGGGGATGCCGAGGGGTCTCAGGGAACAAAGCCACCTCCGGCAAACCCAGTTGCCGAGGGCCTCGGACAAGCAGATGCCAAGCTCGTACCACGATGCTCTGTTCCCCTACCAAGTGCAGGCGAGTGAGAGCTTCCCTTTAGCCCAGAATCCTGGCTGGAGTCTCGCTTGGCAATGTTTCTACCTTCTTTTATTTAATAGCTCCTCATAAGGCCGGGTCATTGATAGAGCCTGGTCAGGGCAATGACTGTCTGTCTGGGGCCCACTCGGGACCACGGTTGTATAGCACCTTGGGTGCCTGGCAGCTGCCCTACTCCACCCTGGGGTGTCCTTGGGGGCACCACCTGCTACAACTCTCCCCACTCCATGAGTTCCCCTCCCATCCCCAGTGGAAGAAACAAAACCTGGAATCTTCCACCAAACAGGTGCTTCCTAAATGTTAATCCTGCAGGAGACAAGGGCCCCGGATTCCACCCAGTGCAGGTAGGACAGGACGACTAACCCTTATTCCTGAATCCGTCTAGGGTGTTGTGTTTTGTTTCTACAGAGCCCAGTGCTACTTTATTTCCAAACATCGAATTCCCTTCTCAGCCTTATAATCTTAAAATATTTCACAGAAGTGTCATATCAGATAGAATTTTCTTTGGAAAGCACCATTTTATATCACTGCCTTTCTAACGTGGCAGTCCCAAGCACTGGTTCCCTCTCCCCGGGCCGGCTCCGGCTCTGGGCAGACCCCCGTGGCCCTCATCTTCCGATTGGCTGAGCCGCAGCTGGGCCCCAGCTTATTCTGGCTCATCTTCTGGTCTCGTGTCCACATCCTCCCCCCCAGCTGCCCTCGGCTCAAGGCTCTGAGGGGAGAGGAAGAGCAGCAGGTGCTGCCCAAGCCAGGCCTACCTGCACACACACCCCTCTAGGTGTGTTCAGCACAGGGCACCGAATACAGGGAACTGCTCACCCGGGCGGTAAGTGCGCAGCAGCAGGCCGGGGTCACCCCTAGGCTGGAGGGACCCAGGGAGCTGCGTCCCTGCAGCCCAGGATTGCAGGCCACCTGCAGGAAGCGAGACCCACGGGTGCTTCACCAGGCAACCGCTACCCCAGGTTCCTGCGACATGATGTCTCTTCTTTGAGAAGGCTCTCCCAAGCCCCCAGGAGCCCCAAAGCCCAGGTCGAAGTCAAAACAGCAGTGGATGGAGGCCCAGACACTGTCCGACAAGGCCCAGGGACCCTTGGTGGAAACGGCCCTTCCCACCCTGCGTGTGGCTGTGCTTTTTGGCAGCATATCGGCTGTTTGGTGTGAGCTGCCGAAGACCCCTCTTTTAATGAGCTTTCCCATCCTCACTCACGACTCCAAGCGTTCTTTCAGTCACAGTCGGCTGAAGAAACAACAGAATTCTACTTATCACTTTGAAAGTCGTCATCCACTAAAGACGATAAATGGGGGGTTGCACTCACGCTGCCCCTGGAGAAAGATCAGCCCTGAAAAGAGGAGGTGCTGCCGGTGCGGACACTCTGCAAGCACGGGGTGGGGGGCGGAGAGGGGGGCTTGGCCTGGCCAGTGGCGTCTCCAGCACGGCGGGGGCCGCGTCGGTGCTCCCACGGGAACTTATCAGTGGGGCCTCAGCCGAGGTTCAGCACAGCGAGGACACGGCCAGAGAACGATGCCACCTTCCATCGCCACAGTGCTTCCCACCGTCCCCGACCTGCTACAGGATGTCCACTCTGGGTCCAAGGGGACGGGAGAGGTGATTTAAGAATTCACTCCCATGCTCTGAACCTTCCTCCAACTGACACACCCCCGAGTTGCAGGGCAGGCTCCTAAAAGTACACCTCTAACCCCCATGAATTAAATATTTTGGTAACTTAAACCTACTTATCAACAGCTAATTAATAAGGTCTAAGTCCTCTGATGACAGGGTGATTAAACTGTTTTTGAAATAATCCATTTTTAATTAAAATGCTACCCCCTTTTGGTTTCTGGATAGATTCAAAAGAAAGCCTTAACAGATGTCTTGTTTTAAAATGCACATTATATAAAGCCAATAATTAGAAGAATTCATGCTTTTAATTATATTTTAATAATTCTCTGCCTGTTGATGCAAAGTTAAATGATCTTTCTTCATGGTACTAACGCTGCTAACCAAAGCCAGCAGACGAGCAGCAGGAATTCTTCTGGGTGTGAAATCCCATTTCAGGGAGCAAAGGTGCTTGCAGGAACTCTTTGTCCTCGTCCTGGCAGATGGCAATCTAATTACAGTGAACTGCCTGGTCCGGAAGCGCGCGCCTGGCTCCCGGCCTGTAAGAGCCACACTCCAAGGCGGACACACCAGTTATGCGATGAGGGCCTGGGTTTCCCCTTCTGCTGTGCAGCACCAGGCAGAAAAGTCCCTTGACTTCTCCACTCCCCTCCCTGTACACCCTGCAAAGCATCTCACCAGAGTGACCTGCAGGAGCAACCAAATCACCTGCCAAACTTCAGAAAGCTCACGAAACGCAGTGAGAACTTGGAGGATGAGGAAGAGGGGGCCACCCCGAGAGGCGTGCTTTCCCACCTGCCATGCTGACCCCTGCGGCGAGCATCCTCATGCTGGCCAGTGTGCCCTGAGCTCTCCTCCCCAGGCTCCACCTCCAGCACCACCCACTGCCAGCACCCCGTCAGGTCCCCTCTCCCCAGGACCACTGCGGCCCCTCCTCATGGCTCCCCCCAGGCCACCTGGCTACCCTGCTAGCCTTAAGCAGGTCCCCTCAGGGCCCACCCAGTAGCCTCCCCCTCCTCTCCCCATCGAAAGCTCTTCATAGCTGAGGCACCCTCCTCCCCACCTCCTCCCCACCCTCTCTCTCTCTCTCTCTCTCACACACACACACACACACACACACACACACACACACACACACATGTGCACGCCCTCTCATGGCTGTTAGGCTTGCACATGGCTGTGCCACAGTGCCTGCCTTTTCCCCCTCCAGTCTCAGAGGGAATTCCTAGAAGCAGGCCCAAGTCACCCTGTACCCAAGGCTGGGCACAGTGAGGAGTGCACGGTCAGTCCTCAGTAAACATCTGGGGAAAGGGTAACAGACGGCAGGGATGGTTGGCCTGCACGTGCCTAATGACCAAAACAGAATGTGCGTGCGTGCACACACACACACACACACACACACACACACACACACACAGCCTTAAGCCCTGCCTGTCTAGGCGGAGCCCCAGGTGGAGACCTGGCCGTGTGCTCACCACTCCACTTCCTCCTTCTGGGCACATTTTTCAGCCTCCCTGCAGTTAGGCTGGGACCCGGGACTGACTCTCGCCAATGGGAGTACAAGGGGAAGGGACGTGTGCTGCTTCTCAGCAAGACTTTTAAGTTGGATGTACGTTCTCTGTGCTTTCTCTCTCCCCTCTCAAAGGGGGCAGCGTTGGGCAATGAAGCAGCCCCTCCCCATGTTTGGAAGGGAGACATGGGGCCACTCAGACTGTAACATGAGCCAGAAATAAACTGTCCCTAGGCTGAGCCACTGAGATCTGGGGTTTTGTTGTTACGGCAGCAAAGGCTATCCTATGCTAACACACATAGGAGCTTAGAATGTGGTAAAGGTGAAATTATCAGTCAGTGGGGCAAAGACATTATTCCAAAGACAGGGGATCAACTACTCATTTCAAGAGGGCAAAAGCGCCAGGATCCTTGCTCGCTCACCACTTTAAATGCACTTTAGATAAAGAGTTAACAACTTAAAAATGAAATCACATGGATACATGGATATGTTATACTATACATACCAGCGTCAAAATAATTTGTAACCGTACAGAAGATATTTTTTAAAAGAAAATCATAAAAGTAGAAGAAAACATACGCAAATAATTGAATTGTATTGAGGTGCTAGAAACGGTCTATGTAACTATGCAAAAGGCATAAACTATACAAGAAAGGCTCAATTTGACTATTATATTTAAAAATTCCTGTATATCAAATTGGGAAGAATATTTTGACCAACAGAAATGTAACATGAAAAGCCCTATTATAAAGTGTTCTTGTAGATCAGTAAGTCAACCTACACATGTCAAGAGCAAATTGTGCCAAGGACAGACAAGCCACGAAGGCAAATGCCCAGGAAACACCTGTAAGAGAAGTTTAACCCTGCCAGTAGACAAAGAAGTACAAATAAAGGTGGGATATTACTTTTCCCTTATCAGACTGGTAAAGATGATTAATAATAAAAACAATACTAATTAACTTTGCTGTCCGAGTGGGCCCACAGGCACTATGGATGTATATGTATATGTATGTACGTGTGTGTGTGTTTGTCCGGCCCGGTAGCTGAGAACTCGGTTTCTGGAGAGAGGCCACCTGGCTCCTCTAAGACCCATCTGTCCATCGTGGGATCTTGGGCAGTTCCTTAAAGCCTTCCTGGCTCTGTGTGCTATAAAGCAAAGATGCCATCCCCACCTCACACGATTAAATGAGAAAATCCCCAGGAAGCTCATAGTATGTGCTCACCAGACATTGACATTGACACCATGCAAGCTGTGTGGGAGAACAACTTTTAGAAGGCAGTTAGGTTTTGTATATCAAAATCCCCCCCAGAAATTCCATTAGCAGGAATCTACCCCAAAGAGATTATCAGTTAAACACCCAAGAGGTGGATAGATAAGGCTGATCATCACAGTGTTGTTCACACTGTAAAGTCAGAAACCACCTGGCCGCCCCTGCGGAGGGCTCGATAAGCGGATTACGGTGCAGCCCCGCGGGTGCAGCGGGTTCTGGTTCACTGACGGAAGAAATTTCCACTTCACAGAGGAGGAGGGACAACGCCGCCTAGTGTGATCCCAGCAGACCCGAGTCTGTCTGTCTGTGCCCCCGGAGAGATCCAGAACACGACTGCTAAAGCAACAGGGATTAGTGAACCTCTGAATATCACAGGATATTTTTCATATCTTGTCTATAATGCTCTGTGCTGATTGAACTTCCTGCTGGCACACATAATATCTTTTTATCCGAGAAAGCTGTTTTCATTTTGAAAATATTTTTTGGAAGAAATGAAAGCTACCTGTTAAAGACCAGCTCCCCTGCAGCCAGCCTTGCCCCATTGGCTCCACCAGGCCTCTTTCCCACGTGGACACAACCCACACGGCCACGATCCGGGACAATGCTGCGATGCTGCCACGAGGGGTCGCTAGTGCACACCGCCCGCCACCCACACTGAGAACCTTGAGAAGACTTCAGCCCGGCTTGAGGGATCACAGTTCAGAAACAAATGCTGTAGGAAGGCCCTTTGGTATGGAGTGTGAAGAGTCCAAGCCACAAGAATGTCTGCTCAGCCCTGCTTCAAAAGCCCACTTATCTGTCTTCTCTGGAATGGGATTCTGTCTGCGCGAGGAGGCATCCCTCCTGCAGCCTAAGTTGGGGACATCAGAGACTGGCTGGAAAACAGCCTCACCTGCTTCCTCTGGCTGCCCACACCGTACACACTGCCCTCCATGGACCATTCCCCACCCCCCACATCGGGAAACTCACAGGGCTTGGCCTCCCGCTGAGTGGAGGCAGCCAGAGACAGGATGGGGCCGTACATGCAGCTCTGAAGGGCCAAATTAAGAAGCAAATTTGCCCCTGGTGCTTCTACTGGGAAACCCCAGCTCTCCATCTCCCCTGGGAGCAGGAGGACGCTTCTCTGCCCAGGGCACTGAGCTGCTCCGTGGAAGCCAGCCTGCTACTCTAAACAGATTCAGCATGCACAGGGAAAACCTCACCTAGGACACAGAAAGCATGACATTCACCAAATGCCCCTGGAAAGAACACTCAGATTCAGTAAACAGCTCAGATTTGAACGGATTTACATTCACAGCTTCTAAATCCCCAATGCAATGCATTGCTGCACGGCAAAGGTGGGAAGTTGGGGCTCCCTGCACGTGTAACCTGGAGACAGTGGCCCTGATGTTGCCTGAATCAAATGCACACACGTCTTCCGGGGGCCTCTGGTCCCCCTCTGCTGTACCACCTGCAGCTATGGCTGGGTACATGGCATCAGACCCTCCCGCCCACCTGCCCGCAGCAGGGTGTTCTGAGGGAAGACACTTTCTACCCGCATCCTCCCCCACCCCAGTTCTGGGACAAATGGTGGTCCCCAGGGCCCCAGGAGCTACACGAACACTTGTATGCAGCTCCCAACCAATTCCACCCCATGTGAATCCGGCTATCTCTCCTGGCCTTCCTTGTCTCACGCACAGGACAAGCATCATGAGGCCACAAAGCGCCAGCTTCCTCAGAAACTCTGATAACTAGCGAAGAGATTTCTTTACTAAATTTTTGTGGTCTGGTTGCTAGTTCCTGCCTCTTCCAGCATGAGCAGGTGTTTTACCCTTAAATATGGAGCCGAGAGCTCCCCTCCCAGCTGGGCATTCCCACTCCACACACACACAGGGCACAGAGAGGCCCTTCAGACGGTCTTAGAATAATGATGCCCACTTGGTACCTCCAGGGGACTTAACTAATTTATAAGGCAATTTTAATAATAACTATATATTAATTTTACATTCCCTTTTTACCTATTTCAGTGACTACGAACTGTTAGGAATTAGGTAATATATTACAACAGGCTTCTGGGGACTTTTTATTAACTAATGCCCCATATTTAAAAACCTTCCTGTCAAATGAGAAACATTAAAAAATGCTGTCCCTTTTATAATTGCTTCTAATAGACTCAATATTCAGGTCCTGGCCTTACCAGACAGCCCGGGAGGTACTTCCCCAAATTACACTTAACTTTTCATTTCCTTTCTGTCACTGGCCAATGGAATAATTCTGAAAACACACAAACGGTCATCTTACCGTGTCAGCCTGTAGCTCCTGAGATGCCTATAAATTTGGAAGGTACAAGGACCACACAGGACAGAGACATGCGGCAGCCTTTCTGCCCAGACTGTCACTGCAACGGCTCTGCGTTTGTAGAGTTGTTTTTTGTTTTGTTTTGGGGGTTGGGGGGTAACCCTATTTATTGAAATATAACATACGTACAGTAAAACGCACACATCGTAGGTGTCCAGATTGATGAGGTTTCACAAATGTACCCTTTAGATCAAGACGCAGAACATGCCTAGTCCCCTGGCAGGTGCCACCGCTGCCCCCTCTCTCTGCCCCCATCTGCTCCTCCATCACCAGAGTTTTGCCTGTTGGGGAACTTCATGGAATGGAACAATTCTCCTTTCTCTCAACACTGACCCCACGGGAGCCGCCTGACCTTGGTCTCGTGTGCAGAGACCTGTGGTTCTCACTGCTCAACGGTACTCATCACGTGAACACACCATAGTCCATCCACCTCCACGGGCGGGCTTTGGGTCCCCGCGGTTTTAGAGAACCCCCAGCCCACATACACAGTGTTCTCGCGTGTGGCTCTTGGCGTGTCTGCTGTATGCCGAGTGGAACTGCTGGTCGCCAGGTACGGGATGCTCAGCTTTGGTGGACGCTGCCAGTCGTCCTCCAGTGTCTCTGTTTTTCATGTTTGCTGCTTTTTCCCTGGCAGAGAAGAAACTTTCAAGCCCATCACTTTATGACCTAGAGGCTTGAACTCGAGAGTGAGGCCTCAGAGCACCTCACAGGGCCTGGGTCCTGCCTCTCTCGGTCATCTCGGGCAAAGCTGGCAGAAACCGCCTTCTCCTAAAGCCAGACCTACCCTGTGGGATGACGGCACATCTAGCCTTCCCCCCAGCCCCAAAGGTGGGGTCACATGCTCCTGAGAAATGGAGCTGCAGAGGGACTCTGACGCCCCCTCGTGTGCGAGTAGAGACCTCTGCAGAAATGGAAGCCTGATTGGGGCTGAGGCAGAGGGAGTGAAAGACACAAACCCTTTCAAGCAGGGGAGAAAGGTACCAGCTGGGGGCGTCCAGAAGTGGCTGGGAAAGGCCATGCCCTCTGAGTGGCCGCTCGGCCTTGGGAACGGGGTCGGGAAGGAGCAGGAGGGAGCTCAGCAAGTGGCCTGCGAGGTCCAGCCCTTCCTGCTTTGAGTGCAGACTGAGACAGGGCGGTCAGGGGCCGCGCAGACACTGGACAGGCAAACATTTGAGGA
This sequence comes from Balaenoptera physalus, assembly GCF_965194825.1. Classification (NCBI taxonomy): domain Eukaryota; kingdom Metazoa; phylum Chordata; class Mammalia; order Artiodactyla; family Balaenopteridae; genus Balaenoptera; species Balaenoptera physalus. The sequence continues at coordinate 18,432,563 of NC_138900.1, read as the reverse complement.
TAACCGGAGAGAGGGAGCAGAGAGAGACATCAACTTCCCCAGGGAAGGAGCCCCAGGGTGCAGGCCCACTGCAGCGTGAGCAACAGGGACTATCAGAACACAGGCCAGAACTGAAGACGAGGGACGAGGAGGGATGAGGAGGGACAAGGAGGGACAGAGGAGGTGGCAGACAGCCCCCAGCACCGGGGGCGGCCAAGTGTGGGCAGTTGAGGTGACAGTTTCACATCCACCCTGCACTTCCAGGCAGAGGAGAGAAGAAGCCCAGCCTCCCTGGGCTGCTGGAAAGCCACCAAGCTGGGAGGCCTTTGTTTTCACTTCCAAATTCAAAGGCCCTGGGCGTGCATCAGCCAGCATCTGATCCCGACTCAAAGCCACAGCGGATCCCTGGTGAGCCCAACAGAGTCTCAGCTGTGCCAGCCTTGGGGAGCTTGGAAAACTAAGGCCCCAGAAGCCAGTTTTAGAAGTTTATGAATAATAAATGCAATTAATGTGAGAGAAAACAGAATCTGGAAGCCGAGGGGAGGCCGCGGGATGGGTGACTCAGCAGGTGGCCTCCCTCGTCACTCCCGGCTGCCCAGCCCCTCAGAATGGACAGGTGGTCAGGAGGTGGGGGGGGCCAGGCCCCTCCCTCACCTGGCTACAGCCCAGAACAATGAACAATTGGGGCCTGGGTCTGGCTGGGAGACAAAGGCCCCCAGAACCCTCCCCCTGGTTCAGCCCCAGGCCGGGTCTGCCCTGGTGCTGGGGTCCTGGCTCCAGAGCGTGCCTCTCTGGCCTTGACCACACTTTTGAGTAGATGTTGTCACATAAGTGCTGATCCTACGACCCTCCGCTCTCACTCACATCAGCATCCTGGGGGTCCGAATCGCCAAGGGCTGCAGGCTGAGGGCCGCCTCAGGCGGCCATGGGGTCCCCTGGCTGGTCCTGTGCTAGTCCGAGGCCCGTCTGCAGGTCGGTGTGCCCCCCAGAGCTCTCAGCAGGTCCTCTGCCTTCCCAGTGCCTGGCACTGAATATCCCTCAACGAGCGTCACTGGAAGGTAGAGCAGGTGTGGAGGAAGAAAGAGGCTGGCCTCCAGGAAGCAGTGAGGAGGAAGAAAGGTGGGCTCCAGTTGGGGGAGGCGAGGAAAAGCCTGAAGTCAAACTGGCCCAGAGCTTCCCCCAACTTCTCGGCTCCCAGCTTGCTTTCAGGGTTGCTTCTGGAGAGAGGAGCAGGAGAGGGGAGGAGAGGTGGAGGAGGAGGGAAGGGGCGGGAGGGCTCAGACGGGCAGCCTTCCCAGTGGACCCCCAGAGCCCCACCTGGAGGCTAGAGTGAGCCTTCTCCAGCATCTCCCGCTGGCGAAGACAGGCTGCTCCTGCCTGACCAAGACCAGCACAATCCAAGCTCCAGGGCCCCCCAGGCTGAGGAGGCACCTGCCCCCGGCATGGGCCATGAGACTAGTGCCCACCAGCGAGGCCTCGGGGGCTGCCCCAGATGAGGTCACCAGAGAGACTCTGTCCACTAGCCCTGTAGGGACTCAGGGGCCCATCGGTGAAGATGGGTGAGGAATTGCCAGGAAGCTTCTTTCACTTACTACAAATTGCACCTTTATGGGAAAATCAATGATATTGCCTCCTCGATCTTCCACACTTGTTGCTGGTCTAAAGTAATTACTCCACAGGATGACAGGCCAAAACCGGTGATTCCCGAGAGCCCGCCTGCCTCATGCCTGCATCCCAGGAGGGCCCGGGATGGGAAGCTGCCGGGAGAGATTCATCACGCCCAGCTCCCCGGCTTGTCCATCAGGTCCCTGGGCAATACCATCCACACACCTACTATGCGCCAGTCGTGACATACTGTGACCACAACAGGATGAGTGCGGCAGACCCAGGCCCTCGTCCACGGAGAGACAGACCCTACCTGACTAACCGTGACAGTGGGAAGTTGAACAAAGCAGAAGCCATGTGAGGGAGAGCACAGCCAAAGTGACGGGACTCACAGGAAGACTTCCTGGAGGAGGGGGTCTGCAGCAGAGGGCAGAGCAAGTGGGAAATTCAGAGGCGGAGAGAAGCAGGGCATGCGAGAGGAGCGGCAACAAGGCCCGAGGAGGCAGCCAGAGCTCCGGGGGCTCTGACCCTCAGAACGCCTGTGTCGCCCATTCCTGGCACTCTGAACGTTAACTTCTTGAAACAGTCTACTTTTTCCTCTTTCAAGGTTCTTTTAAATGATAGCTTGTTTAACTACCAACATCAGTTGGCCAGCCATTCCATGAACAAATGGTTCTCTGCTTATCTCTGCGTTCAATCACTTTTATTTGTCCCCAAGTATTTGGCAGGAACCAGTTACATCAATAAAGAAACGTCAATTTTTAACTGCCACATGAGATGCAAAAGCTTCAGATGGATTTTCCATCAGCAAACAGGGTGCCTGGAGCACTATTATTAAGAGCCATTAGAGACACACAGGCAGGCCCGGGAGACAGGGCTCTAGATTTAGACCGGATTAAGGAGATGCTGTAGACGCCGGACCTCTCGGCATCATAAATAATGCTGAAATTTTAGACTGTGGCTGAACTCTCTGTTGTCACAATCGTTTAGGCCACGGTGTGTCTGATGTTGTAGAGCAAGATGACAAATATCTTTCTCAACTGCTAAGTGCATAGCGCCCACAGAAATAAATCCAACCAAATTGCCCAGTACAGGTAAGGAGACATAACATGACGGTGGGTTGGGGGGGGTGGGGCGGGTGGTATCAGAAGCAACTCAGACAGTGATTTCCAGAGGTGTGTGGGCCGTGTGGAGAGGGGCTTGTTTTCTCGCTGACTCTCACCACTTCCTGTCGTGTCACCTCACTGCTGGAAGAGGTGGGGTTCCCAACCCTCAATAACATGTGGGGTCTGATACCCAGCTCTCCCCAACAACCACCACGTCGCAGCAGAGCCAATGACATGGGCAGAAAAAAAATAACGCAGGAAGAATGATGGAGTGATGCGTCTAACTGTGAAATATAAGGAGAGAAGTGCATTAAAGCCACAGGTGATCCTCACGGACAGCTGGAAATCGCCCTCCACGTCCCGCTGGCTGGCCCGCTGCCCAAAGGCAAGCCCCCAAGGATGTCACCAACCAGCAAGACTTTGTGCAACGTCCAGAAACCGGGGAGGGCGCTCAGAGGGCAGCCCCGGGGGCTCTGGGCTTCTGGCACAGACACTCGGCTGGGCACAGGGTGAACAGATCCATCTGCCCCTGGGCCTGGGAAATAACTGTCCCAGGGGCAGGGACGCCACATGTCAACACCCATGCCGTGCCCGTTCTGCAGGAGAAACGATGCCCATCTTAGGCTCCTGCCCCAGCTCGGAGCCCCAACCAACACGCTGGGCCGCTCCCTCTCTTGGGCCAGACCCGCCTGATTTTGGGGTTGCCAGAAAATGAAGACTGCAGGGCATCGAGAGAAGAGGCAGGTCAAAGGGTTCCACTGGCCCTTTAGCCCTATTCCTTGCAAGACCAAGACCTCTGCCGGGGCCCGTGACACCCCCAGCCTTGCCAGATGGTGAGCTCTTCCACTGTCCAGCCGGCCAGGCCAAACCAGAGTGGCCCCTGGGTGATGGAGGTGGCTACGGCAGGGCCCTGCTCGCATCAATAGCCGGCCCTGGCGGGGCAGCTGTCCTGAAGGAAAACAGTCTCCCTGCACTGGTCGCTCTCACCGGAGCAGAACTGTGGAGCCAGACCAATGACGCCTCTGGGACTGAGGTGTGCTTCTGTAAGAACACAGGAAACAAGGAGAATGCTGTCTAACAAAGAGGGACCTGTGCTCCAGGCCAGCCCACTGACACACTTCTCCTCCCTGGCAGTGCACAAGTGGCTGCTCTCGGAGGGGACCTGAAGTGGAGGTCTGAGGGGTTGCTCCATGCTCCAGACAAGTCATGGCCTGGGTAGGGAAAATCGTGACCTGGCCAGGGCTCTCATAACCTGCCACGTCTCACAGGCACCCACAGACCCCAGAGGGTACCGGCAGCGCCCGGGTCCTACACCTCCTGGCCCCGCCTCCCCTCGGCTGGGCACCTAAGACAAGGGGCCCCAGCTGTTGGTGGCCATGACTTCTTTTTTTTTTTTTTAAACAGCTTTTGCAAATGCTAGAAGCTACTGCTTATCTTTTGTTTTGTTTTGGGTTTTTATTATTATTATTTATTTATTTATTTTTGGCTGACTTGGGTCTTTGCTGCTGAGCATGGGCTTTCTCTAGTTGTGGCGAGCGGGGGCTACTCTTTGTTGCGGTGCGTGGGCGGCTCATTGCAGTGGCTTCTCTTATTGCGGAGCACGGGCTCTAGGCGCACGGGCTTCAGTAGTTGTGGCACGCAGGCTCAGTAGTTGTGTCTCGCGGGCTCTAGAGCACAGGCTCAGTAGTTGTGGTGCACGGGCTTAGTTGCTCTGCGGCATGTGGGATCTTCCCGGACCAGGGATCGAACCCGTGTCCCCTGCATTGGCAGGCGGATTCTTAACCACTGCACCACCAGGGAAGTCCTGGTCATGACTTCTGCCAGGACTGGGGAGCAGCGCTAGACCCTCCAAATCCTCTCCTGGAGGAGCCAAACCTTAGACAAAGGCGGGTCGGCACAAAGGCTTTCTCCCCTGTGCACAGGGGCAGTGGGGAGGGGGACTGGGCACAGGGCAGGCTGGCATGCCCGCCGAGCCTCCCCAAGAAGCAGGGTCTCTGAGGGTGACCCGGCAGGGCCCCTGGGGCCCAGGCAGTTGGTTTTAGCTTCCTGGGGGCTCACCAAAAAGAAGATTCCCAAGTGAGCGGGCTCGGCCCAGAGATGACCACTACAGCTGGCTCGTCACGGGTCTGCGGGTCACGCAGCCCAGCACCATCCTCGTGAAGGGTGGCTGGCGCCCCCAGCTGTCAGCGTCCGTGATTAAATCAGACCACAGCCCCTCAGGTGCTGCCACCCTCAGGCCTTGATTAATGCCTTTCATACATTCCCTGGAGCAAATGCCAAACCTTACAAGAAAACGGTTCCAAGAAATGTTCTGAATGATTGTATGTTGGCTTTTCCTCAAGCATAGCAATGGTTCATTTATAAAAGTTCTAGACGACGTCCAGTGGGACCTGTCACAAGACGGGTGACCCTGGCTGGAGATGAACCTTTCCCCTCTGCTGCCTCAATCTCCCCAGGCACAGGTGGTCCGGACTCTTCTACCCAGTCTCCCCCCGACCCCAATCATTTAATAGCAACTCCATCCTTCCAGGTACTCAGGTCGAAAACCCTGCAGTCACCCTTGATCTGACAACAAATCCTGCTGGCTCTACCTTCCAAATCAGACAGGGACCAGATTCCACGATAACCTCTGAGCCTTCGGGTTCAACAGGTCCAGCATAAAATACACCCAGAACCTGTCTGCTTCTCCCCTCAAACGTTCTGACCCCGGACTGGGGCCCTGTCACCTCTCACCACTGCAGGGGCCTCCTAGTGGGGCCTGCTGCTGCCGCCCTTGCCCCACTGCTGTCTCCGCTCAGCACAGCTGCCTAAGGCTACTCTCCATTATCAGACAGTCCCTCCGCTGCCCGACCTGTCGCCTCTCGGCCCTCACCCCCCAGCCCTCTCCTCTCTGCCCCTCGGGCCTCTGCACTGCTCCTCTCCTCTGCCACCCCAGGGCTCAGCCCCCAGCCCCTCTGGGTCGTACCCAACTTCTCTGCGAGGCTGCGATGCCACCCAACTCAAAACCGCAGATCACTCCTAGGACTCCCTCTATCACTTTTCACGGTTTTCCGTTTTCTGTAGTATTTGTCACCAATGGATATTCTGTACATTTTACTTACTTATTTTGTTTCTCTTTCCTCTAGAGCTTCGCAGATAGGTTTCCCTCTGTTCTGTCTCTCTGCTCCTAGAACACTGCTTGGCACCTGTAGTTCCCCCAATAAATGTTTGTAATCCAACCAACTGGCACAGGCAAGCTGGGAATGAGCCAATACTTGCTGGCCGGCGGGCAGGATGGGCCCAGGGGTGGCCTGTTTGCCAAGGACAGGCAGTGTGTGGGGGGCATCTGTCAGCCTGCTCGGCCAAGACCAGCGGGAGGGTCCAGAGGGCTTCCGCTGCCCTCCCGGCGAACCCTCTGAATGGTCAACTCAGAACTCTCTGCAACAGACAACGCTAAACGTAGTTCTGAGCCAGTTTCCGCCGCACGGACTATATCTGGAAACGACTTTGGAAAATCCTGGTCTTGAAGGGACAGTGAAGCTGGTTTCTGTAGGTTCTGCCAAGCCCAACGAGGTCAGCCCTGGCTGTTCCAGGCCTGCGGAGGTGACCTCGACAGCCTGCCGTATGAACATCCTTCTGGCGAGGCCGGCCTTTGTCTGGCCTCGAGACCACCTGTGAATGATTGCGCTTCATTGCGACACCAACATGCCTCTTATCTGCCAGCGCAGAGGCACAGACCCAATTCCTCAATAACCACTGGGCTGTCAGGTTCACCAGGGCCAGTGACCACATCCACAGGAAGCGAGGCTGCCTGGAAGAGGGCATGGCTGTGGGCAGGGTAGGGTGGGGTGGGATGGGGGTGGGACGTGATCTTGCTCTGACATGCACGACTTTGGCCCCAGCTGGCCTGGAGACTCCCTGGCCCCTGAATCCTCCAAGGGTTGAGCGAGGGGCCTGTGGAGCCCTCCTCTTCCTCAGGAATAGTTACTGAGCATCTGCTACATACCAGGCCGCCACAGGCCCTGAGGCAGGGCCTGTTCTCCCTGCCCTGTCTGCAGTCCAGAACCGTCCATCCCTGCTGGTGACCTCTGCCTGCTGGTGACCTCTGCCCCCGCCCGCATGTCTACCCGACCGCTCCCCTGCCCAACCTGTCCCTTTGCTCTGGACCTGTGGTCTCTAAAGGGCCACAGAGAATGTTTCTAGAGGCTGGAGCAACCTCTGAAGGCCACACCCTGGCCTCTAGACAATGGCCCCTGGGCTTCCTGGTTGAGATTGACCTTGACCCAGGGTGTGTGTGGGGGGGTGGTGGGGGGTGGTTTGAATGCCCTGCCATTTCTTAGGCACTTCAGGAGGCCATTTCTTCCACTTTAGGAGGCAGAACCTCTTCCTTACCTAGGGTTGGCCAGATTCCCCCCCCAACCCCGATTCTGGCATTAGGTTATATGTCATCATAATTCATAAAGTGATAGGTCTTTGTCATTTTTAATTTGCATAGGTAATTTAAAAAATCAGAACTCCCATAGAAGAGACCTGGGCCTTTCTGGTACCCTGCAGTGATCACTGCCAGGATGAAAGCAGCAGGCCCCCATCCACTGGGCAGAGGTCGCCATGGCCGAACAGCGAAGGTCAAGCACTCTAGAGCCACGGGCCAGGGTTCCAATCCTGGCTCAGTGGATTGGCCTCTTGTCAATGGTATGGCCTTGGACAAGTTACTCAGCCTCTTTGTTCCTCACTTTCCTTGCCTATAAAAAGAGTCAATTGTGCCTACATGCAGAAGGTTGCCGTGAGGGTGAAATGCATCGTACCCTCATTTGACGGCAGAAGGGGGAAAAGCCCAGGCCTCTGGAAACGCCTGCGGGGCTGTTGCTGCCGCCTGGCCAATGCCCATGGCCTCCCTCTCCCAGAACTAGCTCCAGGGTAAAGGGCCTCCTTCACTGCTGGATCCCCAGGGCTCAGAACAGTGTCTGGCACACAATTTGTGCTTAATAAATGCCTGCAGAACAAACGAATGGGCTGAAAGAGGAAGAGCTGAGGGAACTCGCCCCGGCCTCAGGGGTTTTGTGTCTTACATGCTGGACCAAGAACTTCTGATCCCCAAAGCCCCTTTGCCCCTCCCTGAGAATCACCACCTCCCTGTCCGCACAGGTCACTGACAGATCATTTCTAAGACCCCAGACCCGCTGCCCCAGCTCCTCCTCACTCCTCCACCTGGTCGTCAGCCCCACGAATGGCTCTGTCCCTCTGGAGATCTGTCTAACCCACCCCACCTCCTGCCCGTGGTCTAAAGGGACCTGCAAGGTCCAGGCCTGTGTGCTCTCAGGCAGGCAGAGTGAGGGGGCGTGCTTAATGGGTGTGCACATCCCTCCACAAACACACACACACACACACACACACACACCCCACACACACACACTTAAGGCAGGGACATGCAATACAGCCAGGCCCTAATGAAAGTGCAGAGCCAGGTCCCTAGGGAGCTCTCTCCCATCCAAATGCACGGATGTCATAAAAGCACAGCCCTAAGGCCGAGCCTCTGTGTTTCAGGCCGGAACTACAGTGGCTGGGAGGTAGGAGGCGGGAGAAAAAGAAGCAAGCAGTCTGGAAGCACGGCACCCGGAGCTGCCTGGACCAGACCTGCCTGTAAGGGGACAGGCAAGGGGCGTCGGGGAAGCGTGACTCGGCCTGCACAGCCCGGCTCAGCACCACTAGGCCGCAAGTCTGAAGCCTGGGACTCCCACCATTCCTTCTCTTCCCTCACCCCCACGTGCCATCCCTCAGCAAGCCCTCAGCTCCAGCTCCAGCCTCAACCATCCTCCAACCCATCCTCTCCTCTCACTGCCCTCCTGTGGCCGCCTCTGTCCACTTGCCACCCAAAGCCACAGCCCCAGCAGGTCAAGTCACGCCAATCACAGACATCTCCGAGGGGCGTCTCACTGACACCCGGCCTGCCACCCGCTCCTCTCTTACCCACCGGGCCCCGGTCCCTGTGCCCCTCACCAGGTGGGTCAGTGCCAGGCTGGCTCCTCAGCCCCTCAGCCTCGGTGCGAGGGTCACGCTGGGCCATCAGCTCCCTGTTCTTTCCTGGACTCCAACTTATCACCACATGTATTGATAATTCTCCTGCTTGTCTATCTTCCCCTCTGGAATGTCAGCGGTGAACTCCTATGGGCTGAGTTGTGTGCCCCCCAAATTCCTATGCTGAAGCCCTAACCCCAGTGCCTTAGAATGTGACTGTATGGAGACAGGGCCTTTAAAGGGGTGATTAAATTGAACTGAAGCCATTACGGGCACCTTAATCCAATCTGACTGACATCCTTATAGGAGGAGATTAGGACACAGAGACACCAGGGATGTGCACCCGCTGAGGAAAGACCATGTGAGGACACAGCGAGAGGGTGGCCATCTGCAAGCCAAGGAGAGAGGCCTCAGGAGAAACCAAACCCGCCCCCACCTTGATTTTGGTCTCTTCCAGCTTCAACACTGTAAGACTATAAATTTCTATCGCTTAAGCCCCCCGTCTGTGATATTTTGTTATGGCAGCCCTAGCAAACTCATACAGACACCTTCAGGCCAGAAGGATGAGAGGTCTCCAGAAGCTCTCAGGGAGGCTGTGGTCACAAACCACCAGAGCCTGAATCGCCCATGACCTAAAAGCTGAACCAGAGTTCCACCAGGGTCAAAGCCAAGACCTCAGAGGCCAGAGAGAGGACATGAGGAGCCACTCCCCCAGGCTAGCTCCAGCCACAGCTTTGTTGCCTGCCAGGAGGGGCCTGTGTCTTCATGGCCGAAGAGAGATGCAGAGCCCCCCCACCCAGCCCGCCCCTGGCTGGAGTTCTGGCGCCCACCCCCACTCCCACCCCAAGGAAGGGCTGCCAGTCCGAACCATCCAGACTGCAGCCTCTCGGAGATTCATTTCTTTCCTCTTCAAAGCATTATAGATTGATTGCCAAGTCTTGCCGTAAATCAAAAGAAAGTCACTACTCATTACCTACTTAGAATTCCCTGAGTTCTTCCTGGGAAACCATTTCTCCGCTGTTTGATCTCTGAGCCACCAGCACTACCTGCAAGCACGCCACCCATCACGGCAGCCACCAGACACTTTTTTCTTCCAGGCTCCTTTCTCAGCACCTAGATGAATTTTTACCTTTCTCCAGTTTCAAGAAGAGCTGCCAAGATAAATGATTCAAAGACTCCAGCTCCTGCTGAAAATATCCGGACTGCGTAGAGCCTATTCTGAGTAACCCCGCGTTGGGGAGAAAGGCACCGACCACACTCTCATTGGACGGGCTGTGCTGGCAGCCGGGCCCCAGACTCACGCAGGCACCTGCACACTCCTTCCTGTGCCTTTTCACCCGTGGGACAGTGACTTGTCCAGCTGCAGCCAGCACCAGCTGCCCATGCCTCAGTCAAGCCCTTCCTACCTCTCAGCAGAATGTCACCCAGGGCCCCAGGGACACGCGCCAGCTGGCTGTGGCTAGTGGGACCAACAAGGTACCCCATTTGCAAACGAGGCGCCCCAGGAGGACCCACTTTCCCCAGTTCTGCAGCTGGTACTGGTACAGTTCCTTCTCCCAAGGAACCCCAACCCCACAAAAGGGCTACTCACCACCCAAGGGGCAGGGCCCAGCCAATGCCAGCCTCTCCAACCCAGGGTGCCCATCTCCAGAGCCACCAGCCCAGTTCCAGGTCGAGCAGTCAAACCCCACTTCTCTTGCTGGGATGAACAGCAAGACAAAGTAAAACAGCAAAAACCGAGACTTCCCTGGTGGTCCAGTAGTAAAGAATCCGCCTTCCAATGCAGGGGACAGGGGTTCGATCCCTGGTCGGGGAACTAAGATCCCACACGCTGTGGGGCAACTAAGCCCGCGCACCACAACTAGAGAGAAGCCCGCGTGCCACAACGAAAATCCCGCGTGTTGCAACTAAGACCCGACGCAGCCAAAAATTTTAAAAATAAATAAAATAAATAAATGTTAAAAAAAAAAACACAACACGGCAAAAACAAGCCGAGCCAGGCCCTGACCCTAACAGCCACCAGGCATCCACTGTGCGAGGGGCTAGATGGGCAGAGCTCTCCACCAACAGGACCCAGTCACCCCAGGCTGGAGGGATGGCTACAGAGCGCCTGGCCCTTGCCAGGACACCCAGGAGAGCCGCCGGGCCGGCCACAGTGCTGCTCCTCAAGGTCGGGATGTGACAACAGCCCCACCTCAGGCCCAGGCACAGACGGTAGGGGGCTGCACCCACAAGCGAGGGGACCCAAAGTGCTGTCACAAGTGCAGGCCACCTGGCTGGCGGGGGTGTGGCACGTTCATGGAGGATGGCCCCGGGGGAAGGCACAGCTGCATGACGCTGGAGCAGAAGGGGATAAGGAGACGTGGCTGCCACAGAACTGGGTTTTCTAACGGAACAGTGGAATCAACATAAACGCAGCCAGCTGGGTCTGTGAGCAGCGGTAACCACACCAGGTTCCCGCAGGTGCTGGCCGGGAGATGCCAGCCTTTGTGGCCAGGGCTGCACCCATGGGCAGGGGCCGTCGTCTCATTCTGCTCAGAGAAGCAGGGAACAGGAAGGGACTTGGGTCATGGCAGTACTGGGGCCTGAAGGAACCCAGGACACTCCACAGTGACGACATGCTAGCCCAGACCCCTGGCCCGAGGCCTGTCACCAACACCGGACATGGCCCCCAGCCAGGCAGCAGCAGCCTGGTTCCTGGACATCCTTGTCTCTTCTGAACCTCAAGCACAGTGTGAGGAGAGTCCCGGGTCCACGGGAGCTGCAGGAGCCCATCTCCTGACCGTCCACCCGACCCTGCACCCTTCCTCACCCTGTTCTGGGGCCGCTGCGGGAGGAGGAGGCCGCAGCCAGGACCGTGGCAGGCCCTTTGACAACAGTAGAAGCTCAAAGGTCCACACGGCCCACCCTCCACGCCAGGGACCAAGGAGAGTCCTGGTGCAGGGCACAGAGGCCGGCCTGGCCTGCGGGGGCTCGTGGGGGACACAACTGTGGCTTCAGAGCAGCCCCTGTTGTTGAAACCTCTAAGTGGGAAACCCTCTCTGTGGTTCCACCATCAATAACCTCCGGTTTTAGAAGCATACATGCCTGCTGGCAGATATGGGAATGGGCTTTCAGAGTTCCTGGACCAAACCCTTCGTGACATCTACAGAATTCAGAGTTAGGAGGGAAAAACTCCCAGCCCAGAATAATTGCTCCCACAGGGAGTATCCTTCTGCACCAGAATGTAATAGGTCTGGATGAGAATTTTCCAAAAACCGGCACCAAACCTTGCAGCAAAATCACAACTGTCTGCTTGTTCTGGGGGCCAAACCGAAATAACAGCTCCTACAGGATAATTCCTCACCAGACGCTCCTGAGACCCAGAGCAATGCTTTCTGACCATCGGACCCAGACAGGGCAGACTGCCCTCCGAGATGGGCCCCTGGTCCACGCACCACATCCTCACCCGTTCCTATCTGCCACGGGGCTCCTCCTGTACAGAAAAGCAGAAAAGCTACTCCAGGGTTGGGGTAAGGGCCAGTACCAGCTCAGAGGCCTAGGGGCACCTGGCAGGTAACTTGTAAAGAAGTGAAGCTGACCAGAGATTTACACACAAAATATGAGAAACAGTCCTTTTATTTTCCCCATAGCACTCCCATTTTTCTTGAAATACATGACCCTTTTGACTATTTTTCCTCTTTCCTTCTTTTGATAGAGACACTGGTATGAGAAATCTTTCTCAACTACGAAAGAACCAATGTCATGAGAGCCATGAGAAAAGGTGCTAGAAGGGGTCTGCCTCAGTGCTGGGGAGGCATCAGGGAGGGGTGGGGCCTGCAGCATGTGCCCCAAAGGCTACTCTGCCCGATTGGGCTGCTGCTCTATCGGAGTTTCAGCCCAAGGATACTATCAATTTCAATATCTAGGGAAACCCAGAGAAGTCTGATTTTTAACTGTTGACTTAGAACAACCAAAACAAACCAAAAAATTCCACTGTGTGGGCCAAACTAACACTGCTTATGCCCTGGGTCTAGCCCAAAGGCTACCCACCAGTTTACAACCTCTGGACTTTGTCTTGCTAGAAAATTCCTCCTGGGGAGTAAGAAGTAGGGACACCAGAGATTCCACTCCCCACAAGACCCTAACCTGACAGAAGCTTCTGGAAAGCCACAGGGTCTGCAGCCCATTCTCACCAGGGCCCCCGGGGGAAGGCAGGCCAGCTAATGGGGTATGGCCAAAGCCAGCTCCAGCAGCAGCCAGCGCAGGGGAGATGTCTCCCACTGCCAGAGAGCGAAGGCCTGCTGCACCCCTGGTGTGGCTCACACCCTCCTCAGATCCTTTGGGTGGCTCAACTTGACAGTGAATCCACAGGCAACCCAAACCTTCCTCCCCTTTTATTCTGGGCCTGAGCCATTTCAGCGGCACCCTGCATCTCGGGGTCAATCAGACAGCTCTCGGTCAGCTGTGCAGAAGGAGCCAGAGCAAGTCTCCCTTCGGGAAACCGGAGGCGACTTAGAATCTCTGGCCCATGTTTTTATGGGCTCCACAAGGTCAGCACATCTGAAGAGCAAGAGCCAACAGTCATGGATGGAGAAGGGGCCACGATGGAAAGGGGCTCTCTAAGACCACAGATGTGGCGGCCAAGTTATAAAATGAGCGTAATAAGGGAGGAGCAGAGCTTCTGGAAGGGGGTCACAGGAAGTGAATGAGAAGACAAGCTTGCAAACTTTCCACCGATGCAGAAGTGGGGATTATGAGAGAAAAGATGAGAGCCCCGAGGCAGGGACAACCCCAGGCCTGTCTACACAGCTGCTGGCATCCAATGGGTCACCACATTAGCTCCTGTAACTGACAAGGAAGTCACAGAGAGACCAGGGAGTGAAATCTGTTCAGGGTGACATGATATATAATTACATTACAGGTCTCAGATAACATGACCCAAGGGGATAAATGCCTGTCCCTGGGGAGTGACCAGCGGGACAAGAGACAGGGAATACAGAGCGTGTGACATTCTCACCTGAGTGTGCACGCGGCCACTGCCTCTGGCCTGTCCTGGCTGGTGGCGCAGCTGTTCCTGACTCCACAGAGCTGTTGCTGGCATCACCGGACCTGTCACCTGGATCACAGTCAACAGGCTGTGTCCTCCTCCACCTCGTCTGCTCTGTGTGTAGGTGTGACTGCTTCTCTGCTCTACCTTTCACTGGCTTAGGTCAGAATACACCTGATCTGAGTCTTGCCACTTGAGTTGTGCTGCCCTCCGCACCCACCCGCGCTGCCTGGCTGAAGGGCTGTCGGCTAACATGAGGCCCAACTCATGCCTCTTCTCAAGGAGCCACCTCCAGGGCCTCCCACCCAGCTGGCGAGGCTAGTGGGATCCATGACCAAGCACAGAATGGTACCGAGACAGATCCTCGGGAAATACTGCTGCGCTCAAGAGTCCTAAAAACATCAGGCAAGAAAATTACAAGTTCCCTACAAAAGAGAAAGAATATGATTGCCCTAAGATCTCTGGCAACAATGGCGGGAACGTTTTCATAGAACAGAGATTCAATACGCAGTAAAGCCCTCCTTCACATAGGAGGCAACACAAGGACTCTCCAATGTGCCGGGTCAAACTAAATGCTTTAGAGGAAACGGAAAACACAGTACAAAATAGGGGTCCACGCTGGATTCAGTAAGACAGTGACATCTAAATAACTGTTATTAAAATGATTAACTTTTTAACACCAACTTTACAACAACAAAAAAAAATTTTCTTTCAAAGCCAGAACAAAAACCAGAAAGCACCAAAGGAGGCTCTGGATGAAAAAACAAACATACTGGTCATCACCACAGACGCGAATGGCCCTCCTAACACTGGGAGGGGCTCAATGTGGAACAGGTAAACTGCAACCAACAAACAAAATTCAAAATAAAGGAGTAAGCAAAGATACACCAGGAAAATGCAACAGAAGAAAACATTTAATAGCAAAACCAGTATCAGTTAAAGTCAGATTCAAGATAAAAAGGATTAATTAGGTCAAAATGGTTCTTAAAAGCTGTAAAAAGGTAAAATATCACAATAAAGTCTTAATCGTCAACCTTTATACGTCAAACAACTTGGGATGGAAATGAATTAAAAAAAAGCTACTAAGGGCTTCCCTGGTGGCGCAGTGGTTGGGAGTCTGCCTGCCAATGCAGGGGACACGGGTTCGAGCCCTGGTCTGGGAGGATCCCACATGCCGCGGAGTGACTGGGCCCGTGAGCCACAATTGCTGAGCCTGCGCGTCTGGAGCCTGTGCTCCGCAACAAGAGAGGCCGCGATGGTGAGAGGCCTGTGCACCGTGATGAAGAGTGGTCCCCACTTGCCGCAACTGGAGAGGGCCCTCGCACAGAAACGAAGACTCAACACAGTCATAAATAAATAAATAAAAGAACGTGAATTTCTAAAAAAAAAAAAAAAAGCTACTAAGAATCACAAAGAGGAATTCATAAAACCATCTCTCTTAATCTTAAATATACAAAAATAAGGAAGGAGGCAGAGGACTGGAATAAGGTAAGAAATCTGATTTCATGTACACCAAAGTACACTCTACTTTGGTTTATTAAAAAATAAACATTTTCCAGTATTCCATAAAAGATTGACAAAGAATGTCTAAATAGGCCACAAAGAAAAATCTCAAAATTTACATAGACTATAATCTCTCACTATAAAGGTGATAAAACCAGAAACTAATAATAAAAAGTTAACAAACCACACATCTACTTAGAAATGAAAAGAAATGCTCTTAGTTCGTTTCTTGGGTTAAAAAACAAATCAATCAAAACCTCTTAGGATATGGTCAAAGCAGCATTAAAAAATATATTAGCTAAAATTCACTTATTACTGAAGAGGAAAAAATAAAAAACTAAGATTCAACTAAACAAGTTAAAAGATGGATGTTCAAAACAAGGTCAGGAAGGGGGTAGAAAGAAATCAATAATAAAACTGGGAATCCATGAGTTAAACAAGCAGAACCAATAAATACATTTAATAACTGATTTTATGAAAATACCAATAAAACTGGTATAATTCCGGCAATGCTAAGCAATAGAAAAAGAACACAAATACATAATATTAGGAATGAGAAAGGAAATATAACTACAGTTATAGAGAATTTCTTGGGGGGGTGGGGAGCCACGCTGTGTGGCTTGCAGGACCTTCGTTCCCTGACCACAGATCAAACCTGGGCCTGGGGAAGTGAAAGCACCGAGTCCTAACCACTGGACCGCCAGGGAATTCCCTAGAGCACATATTTTTAAAAATTAAGAGAGTAAAATTGATAACTTGGTTCTAAGAAGTTTAAAATTCTTGCTGAAAACAAAAATTTTCCAGGAAAAATTTGAAAAGGCATCAAAGAAATTCTCTCCAAAGTAACAGTAGGTTCTGACAGCTTCAAAAGACTCCTTTATACCTTCAAGGAACAGACAGCCCCTATGCTTTCTAAATTGTTCCAAAAAATGGAAAAATGTGGAGAGCTTCCCAGATCATGATCTCAAAAACTCTCATCTTAAAATATGACTAAGAAGTTAAAAAAAAAAGTCTACCTCAATCCCCTATTTTGAACCTATATAAAATGCCAGTAAAATAACATCAAACAATCATTATGTCCTATACACTAATGATGAAAAATCTGAAAGTGAAATTAAGGAAACACTCCCATTTACCATTGCAACAAAAAGAATAAAATACCTAGGAATAAACCTACCTAAGGAGACAAAAGACCTGTATGCAGAAATCTATAAGACACTGATGAAAGAAATTAAAGATGATACAAACAGATGGAGAGATATACCATGTTCTTGGATTGGAAGAATCAACATTGTGAAAATGACTATACTACCGAAAGCAATCTACAGAGTCAATGCAATCCCTATCAAACTACCAATGGCCTTTTTCACAGAACTAGAACAAAAAATTTCACAATTTGTATGGAAACACAAAAGACCCCCAATAGCCAAAGCAATCTTGAGAATGAAAAACGGAGCTGGAGGAATCAGGCTCCTGGACTTCAGACTATACTACAAAGCTACAGTAATCAAGACAGTATGGTACTGGCACAAAAACAGAAATATAGATCAATGGAACAGGATAGAAAGCCCAGAGATAAACCCATGCACATATGGTCACCTTATTTTTGAAAAAGGAGGCAAGAATATACAATGGAGAAAAGACAGCCTCTTCAATAAGGTGGTGCTGGGAAAACTGGACAGCTACATGTAAAAGAATGAAATTAGAACACTCCCTAACACCATACACAAAAATAAACTCAAAATGGATTAAAGACTTAAATGTAAGGCCAGACACTATAAAACTCTTAGGGGAAAACACTCTATGACATAAATCAGAGCAAGGTCCTTTTTGACCCACTTCCTAGAGAAATGGAAATAAAAACAAAAATAAACAAATGGGACCTAATGAAACTTAAAAGCTATTGCACAGCAAAGGAAACCATAAACAAGACGAAAAGACAACCTTCAGAATGGGAGAAAATATTTGCAAATGAAGCAACTGACAAAGGATTACTCTCCAAAATTTACAAGCAGCTCATGCAGCTCAATATCAAAAAAACAAACAACCCAATACAAAAATAGGCAGAAGACCTAAATAGACATGTCTCCAAAGAAGATATACAGATTGCCAAAACACACATGAAAGGATGCTCAACATCACTAATCATTAGAGAAATGCAAATCAAAACTGCAATGAGGTATCACCTCACACTGGTCAGAATGGCCATCATCAAAAAATCTACAAACAATAAATGCTGGAGAGGGTGTGGAGAAAAGGGAACCCTCTTGCACTGTTGGCGGGAATGTAAACTGATACAGGCCACTATGGAGAACAGTATGGAGGTTCCTTAAAAAACTAAAAATAGAACTACCATATGCTCCAGCAACCCCAGTACTGGGCATATACCTTAAGAAAACCATAATTCAAAAAGAGTCATGTACCAAAATGTTCATTGCAGCTCTATTTACAATAGCCACGACATGGAAGCAACCTAAGTGTCCATCGACAGATGAATGGATAAAGAAGATGTGGCACATACATACAATGAAATATTACTCAGCCATAAAAAGGAACGAAACTGAGTTATTTGTAGTGAGGTGGATGGACCTAGAGACTGTCATACAGAGTGAAGTCAGTCAGAAAGAGAAAAACAAATACCATATGCTAACACATATATATGCAATCTAAAAAAAAAAGAAAAAAAATGGTCAGAAGAAGCTAGGCGCAATACGGGAATAAAGATGCAGACCTACTAGAGAATGGACTTGAGGATACGGGGAGGGGGAAGGGTAAGCTGGGACAAAGTGAGAGAGTAGCATGGACATATATGCACTACCAAATGTAAAATAGATAGCTCGTGGAAAGCAGCTGTATAGCACAGGGAGATCAGCTCGGTGCTTTGTGACCACCTAGAGGGGTGGGATAGGGAGGGTGGGAGGGAGATGCAAGAGGGAGGAGATATGGGGATATATGTATATGTATAGCTGATTCACTTTGTTATAAAGTAGAAACTAACACACCATTGTAAAGCAAGTATACTTCAATAAAGATGTTAAATAAATAAATTCATAAAACAATCATTATGATGCTTACTAGATATACTGTTCTATATACTATACATATATTAATTCACCAAATCCTCCCAACTATCCTATGAAGTGCTATTATTATCCTTTCTTCCAGATGAGGAAACTGAGGCACAGTAAGTGGCGCAACTGGGACCCAAACCCAGGACACCAGTCTCTAGAGACCATGCCCTAACCTCTAACGTGGACTGCCTCCCCATTTCAATCCTGCAGCTTATTAAAATAGTAATCCACCACAACAAGGTAGGGTGTGCCGGGGATGCCCGGCTGGCTCTGCACCAGGAAGTCTAGTCATAAAATTAATCTAAGGAACACCCAGCGCCCAATCTTGGTATCTGATACCATGATCCAATAAAAGGAACGAGGGCTCCTCAGAGAAATGGCTGATTCAAGGGCTGGAGCAAGGGATACAGAAGATGAGCCTGGAGCATCCTGCAGTGCCAGAAACTAAGAAAGTGTTCAAAAAGCAAAATTATGCAGTGTGTCAGAGGGACACAGGAGCCAAATGAAAGAGTCCCCAATGGCCAAGCTGGAACAATTTAAGCAACAAAATAATGTATTGATAATATTGGTTTATAACCCAAAGTATAAAATATATATCTATGAGTCCATACAGATATAAGTAAATAAACGATTGAATAAATAAACAGGAGACAAGAGACAAATCTTCTGTACAGAAGAATTACAAATAGTGTATGTAGATAATTCCCCGCTCAAGGAGACAGAGTATGACTCCCCACTTCTTAAGTGTGGGCTGTGTATTCTGCCTTCTGAAAAATACAGTATGGAAAGGGGGAAAACAAGTACGTTTACAGTGGAGAAACTTGACCAATACTAGCTCAGTTAGGTGATCAAGGTCAACATCAGTGATAAGTCAGTTCACTAACATGTACCCTTGAAACAATGAGATATAAAAGTGGTACTTTACCTCTGGGGTCCTCCTCCCAATGACACATATCTCCAGTCCAACCGTGACAAAAACATCAGAAAAACTAAAACTGAGGGACAGTCTACAAAATACCTGACCAGTACCCCTCAAAACTGTTAAGGTCACTGAAAACAAGGAAAGTCAGAGAACTGGCCACAGCCCAGGGCAGCCGAAATGTAACGTGGGATCCTGGAACAGAAAAAGGTTATTAGGTAAAAGCTAAGGAAACTGGAATGAAGTATGGACTTTTGATAATAATAACATATCAACACTGTTCATGGACTTCCCTGGTGGTGCAGTGGCTGGGAGTCCGCCTGCCAATGCAGGGATCATGGGTTCGATCCCTGGTCCGGGAAGATCCCACATGCCGCGGAGCAACTAAACCCATGTGCCACAACTACTGAAGCCCACACACCTAGAGCCTGTGCTCTGCAACAAGAGAAGCCGCCGCAATGAGAAGCCAGCACACCACAAGGAAGAGTAGCCCCTGCTCATCGCAACTAGAGAAAGCCCGCACACAGCAACAAAGATCCAATGCAGACACAAAACAAAAACAAAAACAAAAAAAACACTGTTCATGAGTGGTGACAGTGTATCACAATCACATTAACAACAGGGGAAAAAGAGAACTGTCTGTAATATTCCTGTAACTTTTCTGTGATCTAAAACTGTTCTAAAGTCAAAAGTTTATTAATTGCTTAAAACACAGACACACAAGGCTGATAAAATTCAACATCCTTTCCTGATAAAATCTCCTAGTAAGCCAGGAAGAAGACACTACTTCCTTAAACTTACGATAAATATTTATTGAAAATCAACAGCACCAGGTTCAATGGTGAAACACTAGAGGCAAATCCATGAAGATGCCTGCTGGCACCACTGTTACCCAGTGGGTTCTCCAGGGGCAATTCCCCCAGCATCTGAAAAGAAAATGCCTACTTCTGTTGGCTTTGCCCCCAGAAGCTCTAATTAGGGCTGCATCAACCAGGGTGCACATTTGCAGGAAGTCCTTCCCTCTGGTTCTTTGCCCAGCTTTCTGGCTGGATAGCATGCTAGTTTATGTCCTAAATGTGCCCATTTCTGTTACTTTTTAAGCAAGATGAGCTATCCAGGCTTTAAGCCACAGATCCCCACAACCGCTAAGACCCAGCTACGCTCCCAGACACCGGGCTCGGCAGAGCCTCTGGGTTCTCCTCTCTGCTGTCAGGTCTGCAGACAGAGCAGGCTGGGTGGGCACACAGGACCTGCCCTGCCTGGTATCGGGGGGCCCAGGATGAGGTAAAGTCTGCTCAAAACCCCAGGAATTCTCCACCCAAGACGGCCCTGACTCTTCTGTAAGAAAGGGCTCTCGGCTCAAATACACCGAGGTGCGGCGGGGTGCAGGACTCATGGGCTGCCTTCCTGAGGGGTGCACCAAACAGATGGGGGTTTCCTGACCCTTTCGTGGTGGGCTGTGTGTGGCTCATCTGCAACCGCTTGAGGAAGTGCTGGCAGGAAAGCCGCACCAGCCACGCAACGCAAGGCAAAGAGCCGGCTGGGCCACACCCAGACCTGGGGGTCTCAGCAGGCCAGGCCGCAGCCTAATCCCTCAAAGTGGCCAACGAGAGTGAGTGACACGTCTGCTGTGGAGGGTGCAGGGCACTCACCGCCCAGACAGTGACCAGGCCCACGGAGGAGGGCCCGTCACAGCTGTTCTTACCCAGGGGCTCTCAGTGGTTGCTTGGGCCCAGACCTGCCGCAAAGGCCCCAGGCAAAATCTAGCACCTTCCTGAGGTAGAGAAACTGAGGGCAGTCTCCCTGAGGCCCAAGCTTGCCTAGGTTGAGACCAGATTACGTTGGGACTACTCCAGGGAACATCTCCAGGACCTCCAGGAAAGCAGGAAGGAATAAGGGCCTCTTGGTGCTGTCCATCGCCGATGAAACCTGGATCCCAGCGTGACCCATGGGGGTGCTCAGAGATATACAGGGCCATGTCTGACCACCACACCCAGCATGCCAGGCAGAGAGAGACCCAGAGAGAGAGGAGGGCCACGCAGGCCCAGGCCTCTAAGAGATGGCCCCGCAGGGGTGACAGCACACCAGGAGGGATGGGCAGAGAAAGAAGAGGACGCTAACCTGAGAGCAGGAGATGCAGCTCCTGCAGATCTGACAGAGAAGCTGGTCCAGACGAGAAGGGGGTGGGGTGGCACTGCAAAGAGTGAGGGGTGGGCGCAGGGGGTAACTGTGCTGCGGAGGCCTGGGCGGGAGAGACAGAAAAGGTCTGACACACCTGCCTACGCTCTCTGCAGACACAATCACCACGGGTTAATAGCGGTGCAGGGTTTCCTGTAAACTCTCCCACCTTCCAACTACCCTCACTACAGTTAAATTTTCTAATCCTCAGGAAAAACAAAAAAACAGGCCTTTTTTAACAAGAACACAGCGAGGATTTTTGCAGCCTGCTCCCTGGGTTGATAATCTGAAAGATCAACCACCGATCAAGCACCACGTGGCTTGGATGGAATCTGTGTGTGAGTGTGTGGTATGGTGTGTGGTAGGTGTACGTGATGTGGGACGTGTGCGTGTGGTATGTGGTGTGAGTGGTGGGGAGTATGTCTGGTGTGTGGTGGGTGTGCGTGTGGTGTGTGTCTGTGTGTGTGGTATGAGTGGTGGGGAATGTGTGTGAGTGTGTGTGTGTGTGTTTTGGAGTGTATGTGTGTGGCTGTGTGTGTGTGTGTTTTGGAGTGTGTGTGTGTGAGTGTGTGGTATGGGTGGTGTGGAGTGTGTGTGGTGTGTGGTGGGGTGTGTGTGTGTGTGTGTGGTGTGGTATGAGTGGTGGGCAGTGTGTGTGTGTGTGTGTGTTTTGGAGTGTATGTGTGTGGTGTGTGTGTGTGGTGTGTGGTGGGGTGTGTTTGTGTGTGTGTGTATCTGTGTGTGGTATGTGGTGTGAGTAGTGGGGGGTTGTCTGTAGGGGGGAGACCCCCACCCTCCAGCCCTGGGGGGAAGACCCTCAGGCCTGGCCCTGTCTCCCCGCCCCCAATCCGGGCCCAGTGGGCACATTGAACACACAGATTCCTGACTTGCTCCATCTGGACAAAGGGGAGCAAAAAGCAAGGCGACTCTGAGCACGGAGTAGCCCAGCCGTGCAGTTCAACATTAACAAATGACTGAAAGAAGTGAGAGAGTGGCATGGACATATACACACTACCAAATGTAAAATCCATAGCTAGTGGGAAGCAGCCGCATAGCACAGGGAGATCAGCTCGGTGCTTTGTGACCACCTAGAGGGGTGGGATAGGGAGGGTGGGAGGGAGACGCAAGAGGGAGGGGATATGGGGATATGTGTATATGTATAGCTGATTCACTTTGTTATACAGCAGAAACTAACAAACCATGTAAAGCAATTATACTCCAATAAAGATGCTAAAAAAAAAAAAATGACAAAGAAAACAGGAGACTCTTATTGTGGGCTGATGCCTGTGACGGAGCACAGGGAAACCCAGGCCTTGTCAGGGGTCTCCAGATGGGGTCCGGTTGTCCGCCAAGAAGGACGCCAGCTGGGGAAGGAGGACAACGCCGTGTTGTCCCCTAGTACACCTCACAGACCCCTCTGCCTGTTAAATGACTCCCACACCCCCCACGGGAGCTGCCGGGAAAGGGCCCGAAATGCCCCGTTCACAGCTTGGAGAGAAAGAGAGCGTTATTTCAATTAAGGTCCCAGACTGTCAAAAACATCAAGTTATTAATCTCCTTGTGGCAAATGTGCACCGGGACCTGCTTACACAGCCAATTGAGCATGCTCTAAATTAGTGTTTGCCGGTAATTGATTCAGCTGCCAGCCCCATGCCAGCCGGCTATAAGCCGGTGACGCCACTAACATTAAGTAACATGAGGAGGTAAAATGCATGCCTGGTTGGGCCTGCAGTCAGATGCCATTAGCACCCGATTTACCCAAACATTAACGTCTTATTGGTTTAACACAATTTACCACACCTCAATTGCAGAAACTGATTTTCATTTTCCCTGGAACCCTGCTTGCAGGCACAGCACAGAGGAGGAGTCTTAATAAATGCCACCAGCTGGCTTCCTTGTTTCTAACATGCCTTCCAGATTTTATGACAAACCTTTGATGATAAAACAAAAAGATGAGGCTTACAACTGGGTCTCCTGGCCAGCGGCCCTTGTCTGAGTCTGAGCGCCGTTGTGCCGGTGGTATGCCCGCCTTCCAGAAAATCAGCCCCAATCTCCTCCCAACCCCCACCCCCAGGAGTCCCTGCCCTTCTTGCCCTGTGTCCCTCCGTGGGGCTGGAGCTGGCCATGCTCTCAGCAGAACGTCCAGAAGGTTCTAGGGATGCTCTTCTAAGCCAGGGGTCGGTGGCCTGCCCGAGAGTCGCTGCCCTGGACCTTCCTGGGCATCGGTCCAGCCTGTGTTAAGGAGGCCACACCTCCTGGGGAGCCCCCACCTGCTTTAGACGCGCTCTCATACTCCCACTTGGTTAAGAGAAGAATGCTGAAGTTCACAGCGGCAGACAAGACAGGAAAAAGTAGTTCAGGACATTTTCTTCTCTCTCCTGCCCATCCATCTAACCCGCCCACACGTATTTCCTGATACCAACTGCGGGGCAGACACTGCAGATTAACGAGATGGGGCCTCCGAGAGAAAGTTCCCAGGCTCCAAGGACACAGGCCACAAAACAGCATCCCAGGCTACCTGGGCAGGGACGTGCCTGTGGGGACAGAGAAAGCGACATCGGCCCCCTCACCACTGCAGACGCCCCCGGGCTTAGGCTGGCACTGGCAGTGGGTGGTGCCCTCCTCAAATCTGGCCAGGGACACCCCAATGTCCCGGGAGAACCATCTTCCCACTGTCTCCAGGGGGTGACACCATCTGCCTCCCAGGGTCACCCTTCCTACCTGCCCTTCGGGAACAGACTCTGTCTCTTGTCCTCATTATCTCTGCCTCAGCTTTTAAAACCCCTCCCCACACTCTACCCCAGGAACCCCCCTGCTCTCAGGCCTCAGGGACCCAGAGATCAGATGGCCCCCCTGCCGGGCTGAGGGTGCGAGGGTAGCCACTGCTTCCCCCCTGTACCCACTACAGCCAGCCGTAGGGTGGGCACGACGCATAGTAGGTGCACAACAGGGCACACACCTGGCACGTTCAGCTGGATTAATGCCACTCAGCACCCTCAGGGCGGCTGCTTCGGGCCTTGAGCCTCAGGATCATTTCTCCGAGGGCCGTCCCTGGTCCACAGAGGAGGTAGCAGTGGGACCAACCTGGGACGCAGTGTGGAGCGGGAGGCTGAGCCCTTTGTAGACAAATATAAGATCTCCTCGGAGCTCAGCTCAACAAGAGGGTCTCCTTCAAACAACAGCCAACCGCAACGTGTAGACTCTGAATCCCAACTCATACAAACCAGTTCTAAAAAGATAGTTTTAGACAACATGAACTAGACATTTATAACATTAAGGATTATTGTTAACTTACTTAGATGTGATCATGACACAGTGGTTACATGAAAAGGAAAACAATACCGTCATCCACTGAGACACCCGCTGACGTATTTACAGGTAAAATGACACAATGTCTGGGGTTTGATTTTAAATACTCCAGTAAAACAAAACGAAACAGAAAACCCTGATGGGGACTTCGACGTTCATTATACTCTTCTACTTGCGGGTGGGGGGGTATTTGAAATTTGTCATTAAAAGAAAAGAAAAGACCTCTATTACCTTGGGCTGGGGAGTAGGGAGCTGGGGGAGGTATTCTGAGTCACCAGCCCCCCACCCAGAACTCACACCCAGGTTGATCTGGCTCTGGGACACCGAGGACGGCTCAGGCCCCTCCCAGGAGCCACCTTCAGAGCTGGACTCCCCACAGTTTAGGGCACAATGCAGCAGTCAGCATGGCTCCACACCGGAGCAAGCGAGTCCTGCTCCAATTTCTGGGTTGTTTTAGTTGAAGCATCAGCTGTGGGTCACTGTGGGCCAATTCAGCTGGGAACAGGTTTCTGGGCCAGTGCCAATCTGAGGGACCCACTGCCCAGCCCACCTCCCTGGCAGCCCCACAGAACTCCTCCTGTTCCAGGTCGGGGGTGGGGGCGGGGCTGGGGCAAGGACCCTGGGAATCCCAGAGCACGGAGGCAAGAGCTAGACGGCTCCGCCCCTTCCCCGTCCTCCTTGGGCTGGCCTGACAGAGCCGGGTCCTTGATGACTCACTTGTTCCATGCCCCTCCTGGGAAGGCACAGCAGCGGGGCCTCCGAGGCCATGTTAACCTCTTACCTCCCAAGGTAAGGGGAGAGAAATATAGAGGCTCGCTGTTCAGGACTCCTTTAAGGGTTATTAGACTTTGAAAAAAGCCGCCTACCCCCAAGCCACGTGATGGTGATTGTAAATGCCCACAGTGCCCACTGCCGACTCTGTACCTCGCCCTCACTCTGCACTAAGGTGCCCGCCTACCCCCAAGCCACGTGATGGTGATTGTAAATGCCCACGGTGCCCACTGCTGACTCTGTACCTCGTCCTCACTCTGCACTAAGGTGCCCGCTTACCCCCAAGCCACGTGATGGTGATTGTAAATGCCCACGGTGCCCACTGCCGACTCTGTCTGTACCTCGCCCTCACTCTGCCCTGCTAAGGTGTGGAGGCAGAGCGGGCCCTGAGGGTACCTGGGGCGGACATGGGCCCTGCGAGGTGGGGAAGGGGCAGCAGCAGCAAGCTCTTACAAGGCCAGGCAGGAGAGGGCAGCCCAGGGTGGAGGGTCCAAGGTAAGACGCTTTTTCGTACTCACAACACTTCTGATAGCAAATATGTAGGTTTTCCACACTAAGCAATTCTCCATCTCTCTGTGGACACCTTCTGACACTAACTAACTGCCAGAGTTAGTGCAGACCCCACAGGTTAAGGGCTCAGTCCCACGAAACTGCCCCCTCTTCAGGCACCAATCACAAGTCCAGGCCTCCTTTACCTCTGACCCATCGGCCTTAAATCAGGGGTTCCCACAAAACCTAGCCTTGGGTTTCATAATTTGCTAGAATGGCTCCCAGAACTCAGGAGAGCGCTTTACTTACTATTATCACTTTATTAGGAAGAATACAACTCAGGAAGAGACAAGTGGAAGAGAGGCACAGGGCAAGGTGTGGGGGAGGGGCGTGGAGCTTCCAAACCCTCTCCAGGGATGCCAGCCTCCCAGCACCTCCACGTGTTCACCAACCTAGACGCTTTCCAAACCCTTTGGTTTAGGGCTTATGGAAGTGCCATTACCTCCTTAGATACAGGATTGATTAAATCACTGGTCAGAACTCAATCTCCACCTCTAGTCCCTCTCTTCTCCCAGGAGGTCGGGGCCTCCGAGAGTCCCTCATTAGCATAAACTCGGGTGCGGTGGAAAGGGGCTTATTATAAAGAACAACAGATGCTCCTCTCTATCAGGGCATTTCAAAGGCTTTACAAGCTCCGTGCCAGGAACTGGGGGCAGAGACCAAATACGCATTTCCTATTATGTCACAGGGGGAGAAAACGGCAGCTTCAGTGTCTTATTCCCACAGGGGCTCCCACGCGGTGCAGTCACTGGTGAGAGACTCGGGAATGGGGGCTTCCTGCCCCAGGAGGTGGCCGGGAGGGGAGCCACTGGAGCAGTTTGGGTCTGACCCCAGGGCTCCTTCACGCTGTGGGCCGCAGCACGCTGACTGACCCCTGGGTCGTGGAGCGGGGCTGAGGAGCTGGCCAGGCCACACCCAGCACAGCAGGGCAGCCCTGGGAAGGCCCCGGGTGGAGCCTGCAGCCTAACTGGAGCTGCAGGATGATGGAGCTCTCCAGAACGCTTTATGAGCCACTTAACCAACCCGCAACCCAGTCGTCCAAGCACAGCAGACATAATGGCAGTGTTTACACATAAAAATGGCAAGCTGTTTTACTAGCGGCTTTCAGAGTCACAATAGCAGTTATTTGGTAGTTTCCTGCAAATTGCAGCAACAAAGTCCAAGAATGGAATGATGGGGCACTAAACCACCCTGAAAAGTAATCAAAGACCATTACCATCAAACACTCTGCCAAGAGCCAGGGAGGCGACCACAGTCGGAAGAAAAATCCTCTTTGCCCACGACGCCGAAGCCCTACTCCTAATCCCCACTCAATCTGTGCGCCAGGCTGCCACGCCTCATCTGTTACTTGCTCAGCGAACGTAAATTACTGTTTTTTTACATTTTAATCTTTACCCAGAGAAACACAGAAGCTTACCTTTCCATCTCATATTCTTTCATTCCCACTTTTACAGCCTTCATTACCTGGAGGATGGATATTAAGCAAAGACATTTGTATTAAGGAGATAAGTAACACCGCCTTATAAATAATGTATAGCATTTTTTCAAAAGAATCTCTTCTTTAAAAAATAAAAATAAAAAAAGAATGATACCTGCACACAGTGGTGCAGAAATGTGACAAATTAGAACTTTTTTAAAGCTCCAAAGTCATACAGTTTATTTAAACCACTCCGGAGCACTTCTGTTCAGAAGTCGATAAACACCTTGGGAGGCAAGCGAAGATTTAGCCAAGACATGTTTGGTGAATACTTAATGCTCAGAAGCCTATGACAACTATCCTAAGAGGTTTCCCTGCTTATAAAACACAGAGAAAATGAACTCGGAGAAGACATTGTGTTGCCCCCCATGACCCCCATCTGTCTCCTGACACAACTCTGCAAATGTCAGTAAGCAGGTACTGGGCTATCCCAATGGCCCGGACCCATTACCAAAAATAAACTTCCTTATTTGCTCCTGCTCCTCAGGTAAAGTGGGAAGGTTTGGGAAAGAACCAGGTGAGGGTGTTTTCAAAAAATGGATGATAGTAATAAACGTGCTTGAATCTTGGTTAAGGACCACAGATTCTTTAAAAGGAACTGGGACCGCCAGAACGCGAGGAGGGAAAGCTCTACTGTCCTGGAAGTCGGGACTTCTTGCTGGGAAGTTCCCTGAGGGCGGGTACCTTAAGGTGAGGACAGGCCCTCCCTGCCCTGTCCCCACCGGGGAACAGTTAACAGCCAGCACCGTATCTCGGGTCCGCAGTGACACTTCCTGCCTGCTGGGGGCCAGCGCCCCCCAAAGACCGTCCACCTCGACACCGCCGTCTTGCCCCACACAGAGCAATGCTGCTTCCCCAACCCACCCAGAACGGCAGGTCCAATGAGCCAGCGCCCAGCTTACCTCCTGGTGGGCCTCGCTGGAAATTTTATTGGTGTAGCGCAAAACCTCCAGCTCCATGTCTGTCTTGAAGACCCGGCTGCAGAAAGGAGAAAAACGAAGCGGCAAGTCAGCGACTTCCAGCAGGAGCTGGCAGACCCCTCCAGGGAAACCTCCACACCCTGCACAGCCTGGGAAGGAGCCCAGGGCTGCAGATGGGCTGCCTGGGCATAGGATGGGGGCAGGATGGGCCACCAAGCCCCAGGAGTGATGAGCTACACTAAGCACGGCCCATCCCGACCCAACGCCAACCTCAGGGGTGCAGGCTGTTTCCAGTTACAAGATCGGGAAGCCGCTGTGGGTGGCAGAAGCCCAGATTCTGTAGCCAGACACATGGTGCCTCACTGAGACTCAGTTTCCTCATCCATTAAATGGGGATACAATCTACATGGCAAGGCTGCTGGACCTGAATCTTGAGTGTGCTGACTCCCAGGGCTCTGCCCAGATGGCTGAAGAGTTCTCCCATTTCCCCCCGCCACACCCACCCGTCCAGGCAGCCTTGGAAAACCATGTGACTCAGGCCCCCTGCGTGAGATAGGGTCAAGCTGGGAATGGGGACGGGGCGGTGCAACCAACAGACCCTGCCGTCCTTTCAAGGCTCAGCTGTGCCTCCTGCCAGCTGGACTCCAGGGGGGTACTGGGGTCCTCACAATAAGCTCATGTTCATTTGCCCAAAATTGGTTAGGTTTCTGGTCCTTGCAATCAATCTCAACCCCAAGTAAGCCTCTCGTAGAGAAGCTAAATAAATATTCTTTTTCTACTTCTACCCATTTCAAATAAGCACCTCCAGCTCACGGCATTTAAGTGGCAGTGGGCCCAGCCCTTAAGCGCATGGAGTCCTCAGTGCCTCCCTCATGCTCCCTTTATGAAGGTGACCTGCCTTCACCAAAGCTCCCAGAGAGCCACCTCTCCCTCTCACAGAGGGAACACGCTCAAGCCCCCTCAAGATCAGCAAAGCGGAGAGTCATGATGGCAGATTAGCGCCTGCCCCTCCGTCCACAGCGCACCCCTCGTCCAGCCACTGCCCACCGCCAAGGCGCCTGAGGATGGCAGGGAAGGCGCCCCCACCTCCACCAGAGGCAGCTACCGACCTGTGCTGTCTCCACGACGCCCATGTAGGACAGCCAGCCATTTGTCGCTGGGAGGGGAGGAAGGCATTGTACAGCACAGGGACACCTTCCTGAGACTGTAAAACCTTCCAGGGGATGTAGGGGAGACAAACCCACAACCCACTGAGACTTCCTCCAGATGAAGCTGCCTCCTTTGTTCAGGGGCAGACCCTGAAGCCTAAGCTTGCTCTCCGGCTCCACCTCGGGGCGCTGGGAGCAGCTCTACCCGGGGGAACAGAACGCTGGTTCCCGTGCCCCGGAGGGTGTGGTCCAAATCCACTCACAGATAACCTAGCGGCCCCTGATGCTTCGTTCCTGCCCTGCTCGGCCCCAGCCCGAGGATCTGTGAGCTGGGAGCGGGTCTCTCTATTCTCCGACGCGGTGACGACCAGAGTGACAACACAGGTGGGAACCAGGCCCAGGCTACAACCGCCTCTGACCCCCTGCCTCTCTCTTCAGCCTAGAGCCCTGGTCCAGCCCTCTAGCCACCACTCCGGCCAACACTTTAGACCCCCTAGGACTTGTGCCCTTCGATCCACACAGGCTCGGCCGAACGCCCGCAAGGGATGAACCAAAGCCCAGGCCTGTGTGTGCAGGACACGAGGGCTGAGGGGGAAAGCACTCAGCTGGGCGGACGGCACAGCCAGCTGCCACCTGCCTCCACACACCCCAGCTCTGCCGGGAGTCACAGGGGGAGCGTCCAGGCTCCTCTCAACTTCCTCCACCTCGGGGCCCTCCCAGGGCTCCTTGTCACATGAATGAACTCATCCCCTACTTCCTGGAGAACACAGAAGCCAGCAGGTGGGCGTACTCTCACCTCTTCTCCAAACTCCCAAGCCCTCCCCACCCCCATCCTCCCCTCTCTCCCCGCCTACAAGGGAAGGGGTGCCCTCTTGTCAGTGAGGCTCAGCCCCCCAACACGCACACATGGGCTCAGATCCCAGCCCCCAACCGCCTCTGTGCACCTGCCCCTCTTACTGGAAGCTCCATGACCACTCACCTCCTCCTCCAGCCAAGCTTTCCCCCCACCACCCAGCCACGCTTCCAGAAAGGAAACCCTGACAGTCCTTGCCTCCGGAGAGGAGGGAGAGCAGCTTTTACAAACCTCCTCCCCATCTTCTCACTAACCCTCTCCCCTCCCCTCTTCTCCCTTCAGCCCCTGCCGCTCTGCCAGCACCGCCTCACCAACACGTGGGATAACAACCCCCAGGGTGCCAAACCCAGAGGCGTTCCGTGACCTCCCAAGAGCAAGAGGCCCCGTGACGCCTGCCTCTGCTGGCACGTGCTCGGCTGCCTCCCCTCCTCCACCTCTGACGGGCCCTCCCCTCCCTGCCCCCCGGCCTTGCCGCTGCACCTGCTCCCAAACCCCCCGCTCTGGCACAGGCCTCTCAGCTGCGTTCCACCCGCAGGACCCCCGCAGGCACCTCCAGCTCTGGCACAGGCCTCTCAGCTGCGTTCCACCTGCAGGACCCCCCCAGGCACCTCCAGCTCAGCAGGACAGAGACTCCCACCCTTCTGCAGGCTCCCGTCTCCAGCCACAGCTCCCCACCTCCCACTGCTTAATGCAGACACCTGGGCACCTCCCTCTCATCCGTCCATCACTCCCACATCCAACCGACGACCAAGGGCGGCAGTTTCACCTCCACAACCTCTCACGTCTCCCCTTTCTCTCTCTCCGTCCAGACCCCACTCTCTCCAGCCTGGACAACCTCTCCTGGCTCTTCTGGCCTCCAGGCCTGTCTGCTCCCCGACCACAGCTGTGGATCTTCGGGCAATGCAAATCTGACCAGGCTCTCCCTGGCTTAAAACCTTTAGTAGCCTCTAGATGTCGTCCAGATGAAGTTAAAACTCTATCCAGAGACCAGGAGGCTCTCTAGGCCACACCCTGCCTGTCTCCACCACTCACCCCCCCAACCCCGACAGGGACTCCTCTGCCTGGAACTGGCTCCTGCACATTCATCCTCTAGCTCCTTTCTCAGAAAGCGGGGAGGGGCTCCCTCCAGCCCCCTCCCAGGCTAGATCCCTCCCTCTATTCCCTGGGCAGTCTATGTGAATCCTCAGTAAGCTATCACGCTTGTAATTTCCTTTTCATTTAAGTCTCCCCCTAAAAGCCCAGAGCCCTGGAGGGCAGGGTCCCAGGGCTAGAACAGTGCCTGGCCCAGAGCAGACACACAGTAATTACGGGTTAGTAACAGTACCTGGGCATTGCACCAAAGCTGGAAAACACCTTACTTCCAACCAGGAGAGAGAATGGTTCATCTCAAAAAGAAAAGGAGGCCTCCTCCACCCCGCCCTCCCTGGGCCGTTCACCAGGTCGTGGTGGGATGTCGCACAGCCGGGCAGGCCCCGGGCAGCACAGGGCGTGGGGGACAGCCTCCCCGGGCCTCAGCAGTCCGAACTCCCACCACCACTGCCTCACCCCCAGCCACAGAGGCAGGAAGAGGCAGCCCCAGCCTCAGAGGCCCACTTCACAGGCTCTCCGCTCACCTCCTCCCTGCCCCGTAGGCACCCTCAGTCTTGAAAAGAGCCGGGAAAAAGACTCCATCAGCCCAAGGAGAGAGGATTCTTGGAGCCCAGACCACGTCCCCTGCCTATGAGAGATGATAAGCATGTTGCGCCATCGAGGCCCAGAGTCCTGCTTTCTTTTCTGATTTCACTTTGGGGAAGATGACAAACCAGGCCCCTAGCTGGTTGCCTCAGGACTTATTTTTTTAGTCATGTTGAAAAAAAGCAAACTGAACCAGGGCAAAGGCAGTTCTCCAGTGAAGCCGGCCTGGCTGAGCACTGGCCTGGCCCAGTTGAATCCAAGCTTTAAGGGCCCTGAAAGTAAAGGCTGCTGTGTGCCGGCTCACCCAACTGTCCACAGGGCACTCTGGGGCTGAAGTCTCGCCCTGGCGCCAGGCGTCCCCGCCTGGCCCCGTTATCTCCACAACACAAGCACCAGAAACCGTGTTTAAGATCACGGCAGAAAACAGTCAGACTTTCCAGCATTCTGCACAGTTTCTCCTCATCTGCAGGAAGACTTCACTGCCCTGAATTTGAGGAGGCTATTTCCTTTACTCCCGAGCACAAAAAGGCAAGGTAGGGGGATTCTGCTGGGGTTCAGTCTCTGTAGGCCCAGCCGCCTTGGAGTGAGGGATTTTGAGTGTCACACTCAGCCCCCGCCTTGTCCAGCCCAAGGACATGTGGGGTGGTGGTTAGAAGTATCATCTGCAAGGCTTCTATCCCCAGGGGAGGACGAAGGTCACCTCCTTCAGGAAGCATCAGAGGACCAAGGCTCAGCACAGGACAGCACTGATGCCACTTAAGACATCTGGGCAGGACTTCCCTGGTGGTGCAGTGGTTAAGAATCCGCCTGCCAATGCAGGGGACACGGGTTCGAGCCCTGGTCTGGGAAGCAGCTAAGCCTGTGCGCCATAACTACTGAGCCTGCGCTCTACAGCCCGTGAGCCACAGCTACTGAGCCCACGTGCCACAATTACTGAAGCCTGCGCGCCTAGAGCCCGTGCTCCGCAACAAGAGAAGCCACCGCAATGAGAAGCCCACGCACAGCAACGAACAGTAGCCCCCGCTCGCCGCAACTAGAGAAAGCCTGTGCACAGCAACAAAGATCCAAAACAGCCAAAAATAAAAATTAATTAATTAATTAATTTAAAAAAAAAAAAAAAGACATCTGGGCAGAAGGCAACTGAGGCTCTTCCGGCAGCAACAGGAGGTGCCTGACGTGTGCAGGAGCTGAAGGCACTCAGGCAGGGTCCCCAGCTCGTGGCCAGGCCTGTGAGTATCACCACATCAAGGGGGCCGCTCGAGGGGAAAGGCAGCACCACAGGCAGGGTGGCGGGGGTGAAGGCACAGAGTCCCCTGCTACTGGCCCGAAATGACAAAAACTGGACCAAGCTGAGATTCATTCGTGCAATCTTTTTTTTCCTTAAATATTCACAGGTCACAAAACTGCCTCTGGGCATTAAATGCAGGATTAAGACATCAATTAAGTGAGGTCTGAATGCTCCACTGATTAAAATAGTAGCAAGACAAGATGAAGTATTTCCAAAATCAGTCTCTAAGCATCAAGGTGCCACAGCGTTGCACAAAACCTATTTGAAGGGACAGGAATTCCATCTCTCCCGCAGATGAATGTGCAGGGGCTTCTGCGGGAGAGGACTGCGGGAATTCCATACCGCATGACTCCCACGGCCATTCCATCCCTACCCTGTGACCCAGGGATTCAAAGGGTAAAATCCCAGAACAACAGGAGGGACAGAAAGGAAAGAGCTGGTTGGAATTACATATCCTCAGGAAGCTCAATCCATAAGTCCTCTCAGAGAAACCAGAGCCAGGAAGAAAACGGTGGTTCAGCCCGTGGTGAGCTGAGTGTGCCTGAGACCTGACCGGGGCCAGGCAGTCGCGAGCCACGTGCAGGGAGAGCTGGGACCAGGGCCTGACTGCTCCCACCTCCTGTGTCCAGCCTCCCGGTGCACAGTAAGCCAGGTTCTCCCCACTACTCTCAGGTCCCCACTTTCCACTTGGCTTTCTCCTTGACTTAGGGTTAAATGCCTATTCACCAGGAGACAAAGACAGCAAGCCTACTGGAATACTTTTCATAGACACACCAAGAATCTAAGTCATCATCTACGTACCTTTTCTAATTTGGGACACATTACCCAGGATGCAGGATCCTGGTGCGTGTCTGCCCCAAACCATCCACCCCTCACCGTCTCCCGTGCACAGATAGGCAGGGGAATAGAAATAGACAGCTTACCCCGCTGCCTGATGAATACACACAGGCCACCTCCGCTCCGTGTAATTAACAGCTCTAACACTGGCATGACACCGACTCAAGTTAACACGGCCTCACTCAAAACCCGAGAAGGCGCATGGCAATGGCTGACATGCTTGCTTTTCTGTGACGCTTCCAGAGGTGCTTAACTGAAATCCACGGCGCCGAGCTATTAGACAGCACAGAAGTATCTCCTTTTATTTCCTACCCCACCTTCAGATCAATTTAATCATCTGCTGAACAGGAAAGCAGAACCACAGCCTAAATTATGGAAGCGAGAGACGCCTGCTCTTATTAAGTTTCAACTTCTGACCTCCACGTTCAAACTGCAATACCTAGCACAAGGAAAGAAATGATCAGCTATGATCTCATGTTTGTGGGGAAGAAGAGTATGATTATAGAGGAATTTACAGGAAATCAAAAAGGTACTGCTTGAGAGAATGCAGAACAATAAAGCAGTCACAGAAAGGAAATGAGTGACACCCAAACATAAAGGAGAAGTGAAGCTTTCCCCTGTGCTGGGAGAGGCTGCCTGTTGCCTCCTAATCAGACAGGCTCCGGGAAGCATCCCAAATCCCCAGTTCAGCCGCTACCTGGGAGCTGGGGTACATGTGGGTGGCAGGGCGCCGTGCTGGGGGAAGCATAGCTGCACGTCCCCAGGCCCTCCACCCCACCACACCCTGGCCTCCACAAGATCTTTTCTGTGGGGTCTGAGCAGGTCGGATGGCCAAGAATGAACCGAGAGAGAGGCTGACACTCAGGCAGCACCCCCAGCCCCTCAGGGTACTCCTCAGAGCCACATGGGGCAGCATCAGAGCCTGGAACCATTGGCCTGGGCTCAGCTCCTGGCTTTTTCTTGGGCAAATCACTTTCCTGTGCCTCAGTTTGCTCACCTGTAGCATGGGGATAATCAGAGTCCTACCTTATAACATAAATAAAATACCTCTTTAAATAAGGTGACGTGTGTCAAGTGCTTAGCATAGCACCTTGCACAAAGGAAGTCTCAAAAGGTGACAGCATGATTACTAGGATGTGTTGTCACTTGACTTTTGCTCTCACTCAATCCTTGAGCCATCCATCAAGGGAGACCACGTCCACTCTGCAGGTATGGAAACTGAGGCTTGGTGTTATACACTGAACACTGTGTTCCCCCCAAATTCATAGGTTGAAACCTATCCCCAGCGTGATAGTATTCGGAGGTAGGATCTTTGGGGGTACTTAGGTTATGAGGGTGGAACCCTCATGAATGGGATTGGTACCCTTATAAAAGAGACCCTAGAGAACTCCCTCACCCCTTCT
The DNA here is from genome assembly GCF_965194825.1 of Balaenoptera physalus. NCBI lineage: Eukaryota > Metazoa > Chordata > Mammalia > Artiodactyla > Balaenopteridae > Balaenoptera > Balaenoptera physalus. Next base: position 18,396,950 of record NC_138900.1, on the reverse strand, counting down.
GCCATTTGAGGACACAGAAAGAAGACGGCCGTCTATGAACCAGAAAGTGGGTCCTCACCTTGGCCTTGGACCTCCCAGCCTCCAGAACTGTGAGAAATGAATTTCTGTTGCTCATAAGCCACCCGGTCTATGGTAATTGTTAGGCAGCATGAATCTTGACGTCCATGCTGTGAGTTAGGCATTACTACATCCCCATTTTATAGATGAAGAAGCTGAGGCTCAGAGAAGTTCAGTGACTTCCTGAGGTGGGTGGGCTGGGGTGAGAATTTGGATATGCCCAACTGGATAGTTTTTCCATTACCCCAGGTAACTTCTCTCCACGGGCCGAGAGGGGGGCGTTGGAAAAAGCATCCAGGACAGGGGCCCAAAGATACATCAATGAGCCATAATTTAATACCATGGAAACACAGTCTCTCCTGTAAATGAGGGGCCTGCCCGCCATTCCACCCAGAATCCTTCCTCCAGTTACCGGAGGAGGGAGATAACTCGCATGGCTCCCACCAAGAATGACTGCAGTCACTACAGAGGCCAGAACGCACGCTGCTAAAACACACCCCTGAGGCAGTAAGGACAACGTGACATTTCTAAAACACTTCTACTGCCATCAAATGCCAAATAAGTCCTTTCTGCTGTTGGCTTTAATAAAACTGGGAAGTATCTTATGAACGCAGAATCTACCTCAGAGCCTTGGAAATGTCACCAGAATTAAAGCATGCTCGTTCCAAAGTGACAAACTAATGACTTGTCCCTCAGGAGATGCTGGGGTGCACAACCCAGCCCTGGTCTCCAAAGCACTCAGAATGTAAGCGGCCACAAGGGATGCCACATCCGGGACATAGGTGGACGCGGTCCCTGAGTAGCCAGGATTTATTCTTCTGCCAACTGGGGGCTACGGAGGGGCCAGGCATTTGTTACTTCATCAAAACAAGAAGAGGTGGCTGTGAGCTGGAAGGACACAAGCCCGCACGCTCACAGAGTGTGCGGCCAGGATGGGCACCGGGCCAGGGCTGCCGACAGAGCTGCTGGCCCGCCCACCTGCCAGCTCTCGCAAGAGTCAGTATCGATGCCTGTCGACAGCCCTCAGATCTTCGCCTCTGGCCCAGCCTCTCTCCCACTGGCACCTGCCTCAAACTCAACACACCACAAACAAGTCCCTCACCTGCCAAAGCACCTGCCCCATCTTGGTGACACACCACTCAGCTGTTCAGGACAAAACCCCAGAGTCACATTCAATTCCACCCTTCACTCAGGCGTCAAGGCCGGTTCCTCCCAGGAGCGTTCCCCTTGACTGCCCCTTACTCTCAACTCTGTCACCTACCCCTCCACGGCCACCTGGACCCTGCAGCAGCCTCCTAACTGGCAGCCTGCTCCCACTCCTGCCCCACAGCTTTAAAAAACGCAAACCTGGGCTTCCCTGGTGGCGCAGTGGTTAAGAATCTGCCTGCCAATGCAGGCGACACGGGTTCGATCCCTGGCCCTGGAAGATCCCACATGCCGCGGGGCAACTAAGCCCATGAGCCACAACTACTGAAGCCACATGCCACAACTAGTGAAGCCCATGCGCCTAGAGCCCGTGTTCCACAACAATGAGAAGCCCGTGCACCACAACGAAGAGCAGCCCCCGCTTTCCGCAACTAGAGAAAGCCCGTGCGCAGCAACGAAGACCCAACACAGCCAAAAATTTTTTAAAAACAAATTAAAAAAAAAAGAAAACCTGATCCTACCATTCTCCTGCCTAAATCCTTGAAGGTTTCCCCTGGTTCCCATTTCTCTCAAGACAAAGTCCAGGCAGACACCACGGCCCACCCGGCCCCTGCCCGTCTCTCTAACCAACCTCAGGGGTCACTTCCGCAGTGTGCGGCTCTAGGCTGGCCACACAAAGCCACCAACCTTTCTTGTCTCCAGCCTTTGAACAAGTGGCCCCTTGGCCTGGATCACGCTCTCCTTCTCCCCACTCTGTACTTCCCCCAAACTCAACGGCTGACTCACCCTCATCCTCAGGCCACAGTGTTCCCAAGTGCTTCAAGACTAAGTGAGCAAGGTCTCCCAACTAGACAGGGAACTTGACGCATGGCCTTAGGATCAGATGTGAGGAGTCCACACGCCTCCCAGTCAGGGGACGATACAGCCAAAGCCCTGCCTCTCCTCTCTCCTACATTCAGAATAAGTGCAGCCATACAACAAATAAAACACGTTTTAGTGCTATAAAAGAGCAACTCGAGGACTTCCCTGGTGGCACAGTGGTTAAAAATCCGCCTGCCAATGCAGGGGACACGGGTTTGAGCCCTGGTCCGGGAAGATCCCACATGCTGTGAAGCAACTAAGCCCGTGCACCACAACTACTGAGCCTGCACTGTAGAGCCCGCAAGCCACAACTACTGAGCCCGCGTGCCACAACTACTGAAGCCCACACACCTAGAGCCTGTGCTCCGCAACAAGAGAAGCCACCGCAATGAGAAGCCCGTGCACCGCAACAAAGAGTAGCCCCTGCTCGCTGCAACTAGAGAAAACCCGTGGGCAGCAACAAAGACCCAACGCAGCCAAAAATAAATAAATAAAATAAATAAATTTTAAAAATAAATAAATAAATAAGTAAAAAAAAAAAAAAACCAACTCAATGGCTTAGGAAGAAAACTGGCAGCACATCAGTGGAGGGCCTCTTCAAGGGCCCACAGAGGCGATGCCCAACTGGAGGCACCTTGCCCTGCTGTGACCCAGCAGAAAACACACTGCAGGTAGGGCTATCAGTACCAGCAAAAAAAAGAGAGCAGGCAACATAAGACACATAAAAAGGATGCCAACTAGTCAAGACATATGCATGACATGAGGAAAACATGTTCACCTTTCTGGTAATAGGATCATGTATGATGTTTATTTTTATTCTTTTTCACTATCTACTTTAACTGAGCTATATACGTTTGGCTCATTTATGGTAAGATTTCTTTTAAAAACTCCTAAAGAAAAAGAGAAATTTAATTGACGTTCGAGTGACGTGTGCCCTTTTGGAAAAACAGACCAACTGACAAACAAAAAATGCAAAACAGAAGAGGCTGAGACAAGGGTTCTAGGGACCAGCTTGTGTGAGGGGCTCTCTGAGACGGAGTGGGCGGGAACAGCAGGGTCTCTCACCTTCCTGGGCTGAGCAGAACAAACAGCCACGGCCATACTCACCATTCCACAATCTCCGGATGAAGAATGGTGTTGTTGACACTGAACCTACAGACAGAAAACAAGTACAGTCCATTAGTTCGATGGTCTGTCATCTCCCAGCAAGAAATACTTCATTCAAGACATACCAAGAGAAAGCCTGACCAAGAGAACTTTAACTTCGTGACTCCCTGCACAACAGAAGGCCTGCTGCTGCTCACGTCCTGCAGCAGACTTGGCAGTCCAGGCCACGTCCTCCAAGTGTCGTCAGTTGGAGAACAAGCTGCTTGGCTGCAAAACGCCATCGTCCACCCTCGCCAGGCAGACCGCATAGCCTCTTCCATCAAGTATACCCACATACACATAATAGGAGTTCCAGAAGAAGAGGAGAGAGATAACGGAGCAGAAGAATATTTGAAAATACAATGGCCAAAAACTTTGCCGATTCAATGAAAAACATCAATGTAAACATCCATAAAGCTCAATGAACTCCAAGTGGGATAAACTCAAAAGAGATCCACACCCAGACACATAATCAAACTGTCAAAAGAAAACCTTAAAAGCAGTAAGAGAAAACAAATTCATCACACGCAAAGGATCTTCAGGAAGATTAATGGCTGATTTCTCATCAGAAACTACAGAGGTCAGAAGGCAGAATACGGGATGACATATTCAAATGGCTAAAAGAAAAGTATCTGTCAACGAAGATTCCATATCCAGCAAAGCTATGCTTCATAAATGAAAGAGAAATTAAAACAGTCCCAGATAAACAAAAACTGAGAGAATTCATCACTAGAAGACCTAGCTTATAAGAAATACTAAAAGGAATCTTTCAGACTATAGTGAAAGGAGTTTCTAGAGAGTAACTAGGATCCATATAAGGAGAAAAAGGGCACTGGTAAAGGTAATTACATAGGCAAGTACAGAAACAGTGTAAATGTATTTTTTGTTTGTAAGTCCTATCTGATTTAAAAGACAACTGCGTAAAGCAATAATTATAAACCTGTGTAGATCACTGCGAAACGTATAAAGATGCAATCTGTATGCAATAACAGCACAAAGGAAGGGAGCATAATTTTTGTGTACTATTGAAATCAACTGATATTAATGCAAACTAGATTATTACAAGTTTAAGAAGTCATTTGTAATCCTCTGGGTAACCACTAAGAAAATAACTAAAATATACAGAAAATGAAATAAAAAAGGAATCAAAACTGTATACTGCAAAAAAATCAATTAAACACAAAAGAAGGGAGTAATGGAGAAACTGAGGAACAAAAATAGTATATGACACAGAAAACTAATAACAAAATGGCAGAAAGAAGGTTTTCCTTATCAGTAATTACTTTAGATGTAAATGGATTAAATTTTCCAATTAAAAGACAAGGATTGGCAGAATAGATGGGAAAAAAAAAAGATTCAACTATATGCTCAAAAGAGACACTTTAGACTCAAAGACACAAGATGAAAGTGAAAGGATGGGAAAAGATATATTATGCAAACAGAAACCAATATATCCATAGACTGGAATATTTCTCAGCCATAAAAATGACCAAAGTACTGATTCATGCTACAACATGGATGAATTTTGAAAACACAGTGAATGAAGCCAGATATAAAAGGCCACATACTGTATGACTCCGTTTATATCAAATGCTAAAGTAGGCAAATCCATAAAGACAGAAAATAGATTAGTGGTGGCCAAGGGAATGACTGATAATGGGTACAGGGTTTCTTCTTGGGTGATGAAAATATTCTAAAATTGATTGTGATGATGACTGCACAAATCTATAGACATACAAAAAGGCATTTTAGTTGTACAGTTTAAGTGGGTCAGTTGTAAAGTATGTGAATTATATTCCAACAAAGCTGTTTTTAAAAACTTACTGAATTATACACATAATGAATTTTATTGTATATAAATTTTATTCTAATAAAATTGATTTATAAAAATTGACAGAAATGAGAAACAGATAAATCGACAAGCATAGTTTCAGATTTTCACATACCTCTTCTGATGACAGAACAAGCAAACAGAGAAATCAGTAAAGTTGCAGAAGATACAAACAATACAATTAACCAATTTAATTTCATTGACATATACAGAACACTACAGCCAACAACTGCAGACTACATGCTCTCGTTAAGTATACATGAAACACTTATCATGAAACAATAACATATGTTGGAAGTTTCAACAAATTTCAAAGGGATGAAATACAGAGAATATTCATTGGTACAGTAGAATTAAACTAGGAATCAGTAACAGAAAAATATAAAATCCAAAATTGTTTGGGAATTAAGCAATAAACTTCTAAATACCTACAGTTCAAAGAAGAGATAATAATAAAATCAGAAAATAAAACCATGAAATATCGTAATTGGCGAAATGCAGCTAAAGTAGTGCTTAGAGAAAAATTTACAGCTCTAAATGTAGGCAGTAGAAAAGAACGTTGAAAATCAATGATCTAAACTTCCATCCCGGGACTTCCCTGGTGGCGCAGTGGTTAAGAATCTGCCTGCCAATGCAGGGGACACGGGTTTGACCCCTGGTCCAGGAAGAGCCCACATGCCACAGAGCTACTGGGCTCATGTGCCGCAACTACTGAAGCCTGCGTGACGCAACTACTGAGCCTGCATGCTGCAACTACTGAAGCCCACGCGCCTAGAGCCCGTGCTCCGCAACAAGAGAAGTCACAGCAATGAGAAGCTCATGCACTGCAAGGAAGAGCGGGCCCCCGCTTGGCACAAGTAGAGAAAGCCCGCGTGCAGCAATGAAGACCCGACGCAGCCAAATAAATAAATCAATAAAAATAAACTTCCATCCCAGAAATATCTTTCTTCTTTCTCAATGAACCAGAGAAAGAACAAATAAAACCTAAAAAGATTAGAAATTTTTTAAAGCAAAAAATCAATGAAATAAGAAGCAAACATACAATAGAGAAAAATCTACAAAGCCAAAAGTTCTTTGATAAGATGAACATAACTGAAAAGGGAACCCAGGAGACAAAAGGATCAGGTTGGGACACTTCTGTCATGTGTGACTCAGAGCTCAAGCTATCAGTGAGACAGCTAGGTAAGCGCAATGTGTCTCAGCACAGTGTATGGTCCTCAGCAGAGAAGCCTTGGGAAGCCTTCAATCCTCAAGATTCTGAGCCCTGCTCCATCTCAAGCCAGGATATCACACAGGGCATATAGGATTGTGACCCACCAGGAATCCTCCATGGCCTCACTGATGGGTGTTTGAAAACACCTATCTAATGCTGTGGTTGTGCACCGGGTACCCCCACTTCTGGCTGAAGGAGGGACAAGGAGGGGGAGAGGGAAGGAGGTATTAGCAGGCTGAAAGGATTACAGATCTTCGAAGCTTTCAGGATCCCTAACTATAAAAATAAGACTACTTAATTCAAAGTCTACCAAAATGTTGAAGAATCAAGCCCTACTTGTGAAATATCAAAGAGACCACAGAGAGCCAACGTGGCTCAGAGTGAAGAACAGAGCAGGAGATGACATAAATAAAGACGGCAATATAGACTGTCTCCCATTCTGCCAAACATCACTTTGACGCTAGGAAAAGCGATGGCCTATCTCCTCAAAAGCCAAACACGCCAGTAAAATCTCACGTTACAAAACATACGTACATATACACACGTGCACACACACACACACAAACAGCAAGGTGACCAGGCACAAAGACATAGATGCAAACACACAGAAACACACACAGACAGGCATATGCTTAGAAAAGAGGTGCAGGCAGACACACACAGATGTATATTCACTGACACAGGCAAATACATTCACACACACACACACACAAAGGCATAAACTTGGACTAACACACAAAGATCCACACCCAAATATACACACAAACAGAAACACACAGACTCACACAAATGCACACTCAGACACAAAAACATCCAGATAGAGAAACACCCTCAGACACACACATAAGAGTCCAGAAGACATTCACTGCAACGTCAGTGGTTTAACTCAGGTAATGAAATTTGAACATTCCTTGCTTTCGCCTCTGTGCTAGTTAGAGCTTTCCACAACGAGCATGTAATAATTGTGTAAAATCAACAACAAAGCCCACCAGAGCCCATGAAGGTGGGGAATGTCCTGGAAGCAGAGGGTACCTCCCTGGTGGGCTCTAGCTGTGGGCTGGGTGATCGACAGTGAGTAGTATAAGCCCAGCCAGCCCCGCCCCAGCCCCCGGGCTCCTCCCTGCAGTTTCTAACTGGAAGATGGAGAACAGGTCCCAGAAGGCCCCCCACTCCACCCGCAATGGGGGCTGGGGCGGGGTCTTGTCTCTTCAGGAGACTCATGGAGATTCCATGAGCCATAATCAGAACCTCAATCCAAATTGTTAACTTGATACATAAGTTAACAGTAACCAGAAAGCCACTGGTCCCCACACCACAGACTGGCATTTTATTGTAACTGTCAGGTTTTAATAATGTCCCTCTATTTCTTGGGTTTGAAAATTCACATCCCTGAACATTAATATTCCTGCATTAATAACCCCCAAATTCAGCAATTTCATATTTAACTGCTTATTTAAATGGAATTAATTTGTAACCAATCGTCGTCAAATATGCAAGGCAATTTAAGTAAATGCCAGAAGATAAGAAATATGCTTATCCTGAATAACCAGCTAATGTAAAACATCGACCATGTTTCTCCGTCAGACAACGGCGTGAAACAGCGCTCTCTACTCGCTGCCCCTGCCCAGGGCTCCTGGGCAGCCTGCCTGCCTTGGAGGGAACTGTCCCAGGTCAAGAAGGCGGCCCATAGGCCACCTGGCCCCCCACAGATAACCTCTTTCCCTTCATAGCCAGGGTCTGTCTGTCTGTCCATCTGTCTGAGGAAAGCCTGCTCTCAAGTCTACCTCTCCTCTGACGCTAACAAAGACGAATCACGTCTGCCTTTGCTCCCAGCTGCAGGACCCCGCTGCTCCAGGCAGCTGTGGTATGTGCCGCCCCCAGGAAGAAGGTGTCTTTCCTGTGGAGCTACCCTCTCCACAGACCAGCCCCGGCCCTGCCCTCACCAGTACCTGGTAACGAGCACCTGACCCTGTCCTCTGGCCGGAGCCCACTACAGGGCCTGCTCCTTCCACCCCTTCCCCGGGAGCTACCCAGGCACCAATCCCGCTGTACAGGGAGCTGTGGCCGGGGCTGGAGTCAAATTCAGCACGAGGCCTACAGACTGTCCCCACCTGCTCCCGTCACCCCAGCATAATCACACCCTGGCTCCCCAGGGAGGACAAGGCCACACCCCTTGGTGAGCCCAGGGGCCCCCGGCCATGGGGAGATCCCAGCGCATGTCTACCACCCGACCCCGCCTCTGTCTCCCCGCTCCGAGTCCTCTGCCGACCCCACCACTGTGACACCTGGCACACCCCCTGCCGTGGGAGCGGGCGACCTGGCCCTGATCTGGGAAGGCCAAGGGAGGTCTGAGGGCTCCCAGGACCAAACCCACAGCCCCACCGAGGTGACAGGCCCGAGGCAGCCAACCCTGAGGAGCCACGTCCGGAGAGCTGACAGGCTGACTGCCTAGCTGGGTGGACAGCCGAGGCCACTGTTGCATCACAAGCTCCCTCCTGCCCCCAGGCCAAGCGGTGAAGGTGGCCTGGCGTGGCCCATCAGGACAAACCGAGAGGCCAAAACCTGAACTTCTGCCAGACCAGGTCAATGAAGGATTCAAGATGGGAGGTGCTGCAGAGAAGTTCAAAAGGGTCAAAAACAAAAATTCCAGGAATAAAGCACTGCATTAGGGCAGTGAGAAGCGACCGACGATAGAAGCAGTTGAGTATTGGGAAGTAGGACGACAGCAAGATTCATCTTGCATAGGAAACAGGCTATTATTATCCCTGCAAACTGCTGGAGGTGCTCATGGCTGGCAAGTGAATGCGGTCACTGAGCCGCAACAGCTCTGAAGGACAAGGGCCTCTCCAGCCTGGCGCAGGGGCCGAAAGGTGGCAGAGCTGGGGTGGGTGGGAGACAGGGGGCTGAGCTGCACCCAGACCCCAGGGATACAGACACGACTTTCTGCAGGGAAGGTGCTGGCAGGGGGCCCGAGGTCAGTGGCCACAGCGCGCAGGTTGGGGGGTACCCAAATGGAGCAACCCCTAAGGGCGGAGCTACACGAAGGGTGCCACCGTGGGATGTGAGGCCCAAAGCAAGGTGTGAGGGGACAGGAGGGGAGGGAGTACCACAGGGGGGCTGGGGGACCCCAAGGCAGGGAGGGCTCTCACCTGCGATACTTCAGCCAAGTCAGAAAACTCAGCCTGCCACATGGGTGTGGAAATGAATTCCCCCAGCATGGCGGCAGGCCCTCAGCCCAGCAGTGAGGGGCCTGGGGAGCGGCTCAGAGTCAGCCCCCGTCTGGACTGGACCATGGGTTGGAGAGGGCCAGCCTGGGAGAGTGTGCAAAGTTAAGGCTCTCCAAAAAGCCTCCCAAGGTGGGGTGGGGTGTTGGCCAAGCACAGGATCCTCTGGGCTCTTGGCAGGGGCCACGGGGACTCAGGGAGCAGCAGGGAACAGAGGCTGGGGTCTGCTCAGTAGAGGGAGAGGTCAGTTCACAGTGGGACTCCTCCCGGGGGAGTGGGGACGAGGCCTCAACTTCCAGTGCTCACAGAGAGTGATGATGTCCCTGGAGTCCCCCACCGCTCCCCCAGAAAACCTTAGGGAGCAGCCAGGAGCCATCCCCACCACACCACCCCCGGGGCCTGGGCCCTGGGTGCTTGAGAAGGCGTTCTCTGCAGCAGAGACCTCGGCTGTGGGGGCGGGGAAGAAAGACCCCACAGCTCACTGACATCCAGGAATCTTGTCATCGGGGATCCTGAAGTCCGCTGGCCCACTACACAGCTGGGGAAACTGAGGCTCGGAGGGGCACTGGGGCGTGATGGGGGTTTGCTCGTGGGCAACTGTTTATTAAGCACCAGCTCCACGCCAGGCTCCGGATGAGCGGGATCTCATTTCATCCCACAGTAAGCCTGAGATGCACCGCGCTTCACATGGGAGAGCTGAGGCTCAGAGGCGAGTTCTGCTAAGGTCACAGAACCGGTCGGTGTGGCAGCAACCACGGCTCCCTCCTTCTAGCTCAGGGCTTCCCCACAAGGCAGGGAGACCCAAGTCGAGACTGGAGAGGGCAGCCCACGGGACCAGAGTGGAGGCAGGTGAGCAGGGCACAGGAGCCGCCCCGCACCGGGCAGTGCTGGGGCACCAGGGGAGGCTCGGATCAGGAGAGGCCGCAGCAAGCTGCGCCCCGTACCACTCCCCTCAAGGGCCTGGAGAAAGACAGCGGCTCCACGGCCAGCATCTCAACGAGCTGGGCTAATCACTGCCGGTGTGGGAGGCGAGGCTGCTCTGGGGAGCTCCCAAGAGGATGCGGAGATGCGTGCGACGAAAAGAAGCACACCTGATGCCCCCACCACTCTTATCGCTGGGGGAAGTGATACATATTTATGAGCTCATAATCTCTCCTAATCACATCACGCATCACACATACGCACAAATTCCCGTCGCTCAGGCTCATACATAATTATAAGGCACTTCCTCGGTCCACCAAAGGACAGAGGATGCCGTGGTGCAGAGTACAGGTGGGGGGGGGGGGGGCTGGGGCCGGAGAAACAGGAGACCAGGCGAGCTGTCCACACTCAGCAGCCCCAAGGAGCAGGTGCCTCCCCTCAAGGGCTCATCTGCTGCAGCCTCGGGCCCTACAGACCACCTCCCGCAGGGCCCGTCAGCAGCCAGCCCGGGGACACAGGGGCCAGGGTGTGAGGGTGGCAAGGTGGGAGAGGTGCTGGCTCCCTGTGCCCAACACCTGCCCTCCTGCCTGGAGAGGCCTAGAAGGGGAACAGAGCTGTGGGGCTCAGCCTGGGGCTATGCTGGGGAGCAAGGGCAGGTACGGGGGGGGCCATCTGGGACTGGGGCAGCAGGGGACACGGGGAAGTTGTGAGCCAGGCTGCGGCAGGTCAGGGGCTAGGAGTGAGGGGAGGGGGCTGATAAAAACGAAGACCACGGAGCTCAGAGCAGGTTCCTGGAAGGAAAACAGCCGCCCCATGTGTGTGCACGGTGGCCAGGGCTCCCTAAGCACGTGGCGGGCCTGTGCTTTCACGATAGAGCTTGACAGGGAAGTGGCATCGATCCTTAAAGTCAAGGTTGGAGTGAATTTAGGCAAATTATTTTTCTAAGCATGTCCTCGAATCACCCAATCTAATCCCTTTTTAGCATCCTCCTGTTTGTGTGTTTTGTGTCTAGTCTGTAGACTGGGCCAGCCTGCTGGTGAAGATGGGAGCTGACGGAGGATGAAGGGAGACGGTTCCCGGGGCCCCAGGACTCACTTGCTGATGCCCTCGAAGGAGGCCTCCCTGCAGATGCTGCCGCTGTCGGTGTTGACACCGCGCTGGAGAGAGAGAGGGAACGTGAGGGCGCGGACCCACCACACAGGGCGACGACGGGGAGCCCCCGCCTCAGCCCAGCCAACCCACCCCTGCCCGCCTTTCAGGTAACTCCAGGCCGGGCCCCAGCACAAGGGCAGCCCTCCTTTCTCTGCTGCAGCTTGAAAAGGAGAGAAAGCAAGGCCTCCTCCATCCAAGCACCTTGCTGACCCCCGCTCAGGCTGCCTGGGCACAGGTGGAGGCTGGGTGAGAAGACCTCGGACCAGGACCACCTCCAACCACAAATCCCTCCGCCGCCCCAAGGCTGGCTGGTCTCCCTGTGCACGTGTGTGCACACACGCTCCCCACAGACAGTGTCCTGAAAAGCACTGCCAAATCCGGCCCTTCCAGAGACGTGGGTGTGACCCGACTCAGGCAGGAGGGGCCTTTCTCCGTGACACCGAGACTCTGTGTTACATTCCTCTCCTTTCCCTAATTGTAAGGAGACTCCAACTGGAACTCAGACAGGAGCGGAGACAAAACAGAAGATTCAGAGGAAAACGTGCCATCACCAGAGAGGCCAGGCCTTTTAAATCGCCTTTTAATTCTTCCTCAAGATCTTCAGGTCGATGTCTAATTGTATCCCCCCAAATAAAACACACTGAACCCTCCATGACCACAATCATAACGCTTCTTCTCAGCCATCAAAACAGCAGGGTGGAAAAAAGAGATCATGTGTAGTGCTAACAAAAATAACTGAGAAAAACTATTTCGGTAAACATCAATTAACAAAGGAGAGAAGGGTCACTTTGGGAGGGTAGAAGGGCTGCATACTCTTCATATTTGAAGCTCCCCAAGGTTGAAGAAGTATAAGGAAGCAGACTTCTTCTCAGAGTCATTTCAAAGCCTCAGCACCCCCTCCCCGCCCTGCGAGGATGCACCGTGCACCCCTGCCTGCCCCAGGCTGCAGCAGGCCCTCCGTCATTTAGTGCCCCAAGTCCAAAATCTGATGCCACGCAGCCCAGCACCCTCATGGGCAGATGCAAAGGGTGTGTTTTTCAAACTCTATCAACAACGGAGGAGACACAGTGTGGAAGCAAACTGATATTCTACATCCACAAACCCCAAGAGCTCAACCTGACACAAATACATCCTCTAGTCAGGGTCAGGTTTTAACCCTCGGAGTACACGTGGCGTCTTGTCCACAGTGGCCTCGGGACAGGACACAGCCCAGGTCGACTGGAGAATGGAGGACGGGTCCTGGACACGTTTAGCAATTCAGACTGAGGTGTCACTATTTATCATCAATGACCGTTGCTCTCAGTTTTCAATCCTCCCCATGCCCTGACCTCTGCAGGGGCAAGCGGCTCCCTAAAGCCCCTCCCCGTACTCAAACGCTGCCTGGTCCCTGAACACCAGCCACTTACCAAAGTGAGGAGGACGGAGGGGCTCCGTGATGTCAGGACGCTGGCAATCTGAAAGGTCAGAAAGAAAAATCCACTTTAGCGCCACCACGTGAAGCCTGATGGCAATGACGTACCAGCGTTATTAAATACTGACAGCTCACACTGATCAAGCACGTCCTTAAAACAGAAGTTTACAGAGAATAAGGGACTTCTGAAAGCCACACAGCTATCAGGTAACAGAGAGGGATTCAAACCTAAACCTGGCTTCCCCACGTGCTGCCCTGGCTCCGAGCCCCACACAGATCCCAGCTCCAAACAGCCAGACCCACCCGCCCTCCAAGGCTAGCACCTCTGTTCATCTGCCTGGTCCCTCATGAAAGACCAACTGAGGCAATCTCTTCGGCACTGGTGCCCAGGGTAGACACCCTCCTCCCTGCCCCCGTTCATCCCCCTGACCACATGGACTTGCCACCCCCAACCCCACATCCTCGCTTTCCATCCCTCCCACGGCCCACTCAGGCCTCTGCACGCTGGCTGCTTCCCACCTGACCCCGTGAACGAGCTTGCCATGCAAGCTCACCTCCCCATGCCTTTGCCTGGGCTCTCACCTCTGCCTGGGACGCCTTCTCGCCATCTTAGCCGCTTCCTCAATTTGAACTCAGGACTGAGGTCTCTGGCCCCCAGGCGGGTTGGTCCACTCCCTCCTCTACTGCCCCCCTGGCCGATCACACTGCCTCGGCCATGACATCCTCACCCCAAGGGTGCGGGCCACCCCGGTGGGACCACCTTCTTCCTCTCCTGGCCCCACCCCTCAGTCTGCTCTGCATCTTGGCCACTGCAGCTCCTACCGTATTGAGCCCCCTCCCCACGCTCCCACCCTAAACTCTCACACCCTGACACAGGGCGAGAGTGAGGAAGATTTGTTGTTTGTTGTTTCAACAGCTTTATTGAGCCATCACCGACATACTCTACGCTGCACATTATTTGAAGTGCACGTTTTGATAAGTTCTGACACTATATATATATATATATATATATATATATATATATATATATATATATATATATGCTTTTTAATACTGAGAGGCTGCCAGATAAAACCTGGAAAATACCGAAAACTATGAAAAGATAAAATACACCTACAAAACCATCCCCTGAGACTTTTTATCTCTGCACATAAAAACAGAGATCTGTAATGACATTTGGATCATATGAAGTTACATGCTTTGCTTATTTCCTGTCATTAAATATTCTTCAAACACGCCATTTTTACCAGTCACTACCGCGGGGGATGGTAAACGTCCAGGGAACACTTGATTACACAGCCTGTGCCAGTCACTGCAGACTCATCTCATGTAACCACCCAGGAAGCTGGTACTGCAAACGTCCAGATTTCACCAGTGAAAAGGCTTATGGGTTAATCTGCCCATAGTTAAAAGAGAGCACAGGGGTGGCTGTGTCATATTCTCTTAACAGATCTGGCATAGTTTATTTATTCATTCCTCAACTGGGCACTTACATTATTTCTAATGATTAACTTTATAAATCATGCCCTGATGGACATCCTGATATAAAGTCTTTACTTCCTTAAAAAAAATGACTTCCTTAAAAAAAAAAAAATTGACCCAGTGAAACTGCTGGGCGACAAGCCCCGTACTTTGTCAAGGTTTCGATGCTCACGGCCAGATGACTCTCTGGATGTGTACCAACCACCCTCCCACCAGCAAGCCCAACGCTCCATCTCCCTGGACCCTCCTCGCTTGCTCAGAAACTGCTCTGAGAATGACTGAAGCCCAGCCTCTGAGCTGCACACACGACAGCGTGGTGAGTCGCTAGCACGCCCCAGGCCCTCTGCGAGGAGGGGGCGGCTCATTAGCAGGAACCAGAGCCGCACTTGTCGGGCCCTGGGTGTGTTGTTACGGCGACTGAAGGGTCTACATTCATCAGCACAGAGCGCGTCCGTCAATTACGGCAGCACAACCAGAGCACGAGTAGGCACTTGGGGATTGTAAGTGCTATTGTCCTTGGGAGAGGGGAGCAGGATAACAAATGTGTGGGCTGCTGGTTTTTCTCTCGGCCGTGACTCAGGACGTGCTGCTTGGGGATAATGGAGGAGAAAGCAGCCCTCTCAATGCCACCCGATGTGCAGACGGATGGAGGAGGCCTGACGCAGCAGGCCGGGCGTCTGCTGGTCCTGGCAGGGCAGCATCTTTTATTGATCATGAACGCTTGAGTGGGCCCTGGTTACCTCTGTGGCGGCAAAACCTCCCCCAGCCAGGCCGCTGCACCTGTCCTTCCCCGTGGAGACCAATCAGTGCTACACTCTCGTCAGCACACCCTGATTCCCTGCCTCCGAAATTAAGGCAACGGACGTTGAGGCAGCTATGCGTCACCGGTGGGAAATACAGCTCCGCCCACAGGACGACGTGGCTCTGTCCACACGGGGCCTCATTTCCATGGACCAGTGGTCACTGGGGACCCACCAGCTCTCATGAACCAGTGCTGTTAAACGCCTTGCCTTGCCTCATGCCACAGCATCGGTTTCCCAGGTAGCCTGGCCTCTCCGGCAGGTCGCGGTGGACGGCACGCACAGGACTCCTCAGGGCCCTGTGGACAAGGATCCTCCCCTGGGGACAGTCAGAGGCTTCCCGTGGACACCTCACGCACCCTCGTGCCCAAAGCTCCCACCAGGCCTGCTGGCCACTCTTCAAGGGTGATGATCCAGGAAAAGGGGCTGGACAATCTTTGACCAGTGCTGTCAAGAAAGCCTGCACTGCTCCGGGAGCTGGGCTTCACCGTGCAAAAAGCAAAGCTTTTAAAAATAAACCTTTTTCACGGCAGTCTGAAACAGGGCTGCACGCTGGCGGCCAGCAATGCATTTAAAATTTTCAATTTGGGGGGAATTCCTTGGCAGTCCAGTGGTTGGGACTCCGCGCTCTCACTGCCAAGGGTCCGGGTTTGATCCCTAGTCGGGGAACTAGGATCGCACAAGCCGCGTGGTGCAGCCAAAATAAATAGCTAAATAAAAATTAAAAAATAAAAATTTCAATTTGTTTCTAAAATTTAAACATTGGGAAAGACCACGAACAACATGGATTTGCAGCTACTCATGAACAACTGGTGTATCTAGTAACCTGGGGCGAGCAGTCCCACACAGCATTCAGAGGGCCCGCCGCAGACCCCACCACTCCCTGACGCCTCTACCCACTGAAGCAGAGAGGCAGGCAGCATCTATCACTGTGCTGCCACCAAGGTCTCTTACATCCGAGCCAGTGACCCTGGCAACATCTGCCTGGTGCCATAAAGGAGAACACAAAACGTGCCCTCCGCCCGGCCAACTCCCGTCCCCATGAACACCAGCCACTGCACTGCACCTTGATAGCAATGTCTAGTAGCCCCTTCTCAAGGTTCTCCTGAGCTCCCCCCTCTCAGGGGAGCCACCATTCACTCTACCTTCTCAATAAACTCAGCATCACCTACAGGAGGAGGGAAACTAGATAGCCAGGTTTGCTACATCAGACACCTGTACTGTACATGTGGTATCGAGTGACAGGCCACGGCCTGGGGTGGGGGCTTCCTGCCTTCTTTCACAGGAGACAAGTGTCAGCTGCTTCTCGTCTGTGATTTATAGCCAAGGCTGCCCAAGGTCAGATCAAGCTGAGCACCACAGAACTGGTCCAGGGAACCCTCCCCCAACATAAAGGGCTTCCTGTCGCTCTCCATGATGGAGTAGCCCCAGGCACCCTCGAGTGCCTCCCAGCCCAGGTGTCTGTACTTGAGTCGGGCTCCATTTCAAGCCACAGAAAATCAAAGGCACTTGGGAGCCTTGTCACCTCTGGAGGCGTGTCCTGCAGCATCCGTTCACTTCTGACAGGGCAAAGGCAGAGGTGGAGGGTGAACCCCTGGGGTCCAAAGTTGGTGGGGTCCGTGGCCATGTGGCCGTGGATGAGGCCCTTCACTGCTTGGAGCCTTGGATACCTCTTAACGGGGTGAGACTGTGGCCCACCACGGGACAGGGCGGAGGGAGGAGGGGATCTGGGTGAGCTACCGAGGTTGCTGGAACCCACAGGTGCCACCCTGGAGTGAAGCACCTGTCCCACGGTCCACAGGAGCCCTCGTTTCCAATAAGATCCATAGCAGTAATAGTCACAACGAGGCCGATTAACGATGACAGTGATAACGGCGCGGCCCCGCAGAAAGCTCCGTGCTCTCAACTCCACTGAAGCCTTCACTTAAGATTCTGCTTCATAAATACAGACTCAGAATGAGCTGGTCTGTGGGGCTGTAATTCTACACTACCATGACAGGCTTTCCTGGCCTGACACTCAAGACCTCCTCTGTTTTACCGCATTTGGAGGCCGGCTCTCCTTCTCGCCAGAAATCAGTGTAAATGGAGCTGAGTTCACGGCCACCGCCCCCCTCCCCGCCCACCCCGGTCATAAAAGCAAAAACACCAGACTGTGGCTGGGAGGCTGCGGCAGAGAGACGCTCTGACTCGATGCCCTGAGCCTCAGGGCCCATCCCAGGCTGCCCCCTCCAGGTTTCACACCGAGGAGACCCAGAAGGTCAAGGTCCCAAAGAGCAATAATGTTAAGATGCAGTTTACAAAGGTAGGAGGGATACACCCACCAAAGGAGAGGGTCAGAACAAAATCAGAACTAAGGATGGGCGTCCCTCTCTCTCTAGCACTTCAAAAATACAAGGTACAGTAAGTCCCCTACACATGAACCTTCAAGTTACAAACTTTCAAAGATGCGTAAGTGCATTCCATCAACATCAGGCGTGAGTGAAATTGCAGCTTGCCCTCCATCTCCTATTGCTGATGATCTTTCAGCTCTACCAATTCCCACCTCCTCTCTCTCCTCCAGTCAGTAACTCTTCTTGCCCGTTCACTCAATGCCAGCCCCTGTATGCCAGCTGTTGTACTGCACTACTGTACTTTTCAAGGTACTGTACTGTAAGATTAAAAATGTTTTCTGAATTTTTTGTGTTTGTTTTTTATGTATTATTTGTGTAAAAAGTATCATAAACCTATTACAGTACAGTGCTATATAGCCGATTGTGTTAGTTGGGCACCTAGGTTAACCCTGTTGCACTTACAAATTGAACTTACGAACATGCTCTCGGAATGGAACTCGTTCATTTGTAAGGGACTTACTGTAAGTGGCAAATGACCTCATTAGGGGCGTACAAATAAATGTTCAGACTATTGGAGATCCTATACCCAAAGGTCGATGCAACACATCACGTGTATATTAACAGACTCTTTAGATGCTATGAGTCACCCCCAATGACCTGGTATTGAAATCACATGACATAAAATAAAGACCCACCAAAAGCCCCCCTGCCTTCACACTCTAGCCAGACAGAAGGTGCTGCAGATACAGGCCCCATGGAAGTAAGGTGCACTCCTCCACGACGCCCTCCTGACTGGGCACCACCATATGGCTGACTATCCACCCGTGCGGTCACCTTCTGCACCAGACCGTGCCCCTGGCTGCTGAGTTCAGCCCTGGGTCCCAACCAGCTCTGATGTCCACACGTCCCTGGGACTGGGCAGGGAGAGAGTGTGATCGTAATCTCTGGGGAAAAAGAACTGGGCCTTAGTGACAAAGACAAGACAGTAAAGGGCAGGGTACAGACCAGAACACGGCCAGGGTCCACAACTGGTCCCAAGAGCCAGAGGAGGATTGCCAGTGTGGACCGGAGCTGGTAGGGGATGCCGTGGGCTGCACGAGGCCTTGGAGGATCGGTAGGATACTGACAGAGAAGTGGGCTGGCCTTCCAGGACAGCAGAACTGCAGCAGGACTGTCCTGTGCCCAGGATGACACTGGCGCTGGCCTGCCGGGGGCTGGGCACAGGTGTTCATCGAGGTGAGCTGTCTGCCCCTGAGCAGGCCAGGCTGAGACACACCAGTTCCGCACAGCGCTGTGTGCCTGGCCACAATCCCTGGGAAGCAGCCCCTCACCCACTGCTGTCATTCCCTGACACAGACTGTGTCCTGCCCAGGGGAAGTGGGGTCGGGGGCTGCTCGGCCTCCAGCTGGCTGGCTCCTCCGGCAGCTTCCACACTGCACCCCAGCTCTTAGTGTACGACGACCTCTGTCTGGGGAAATGCGGCACAGGGGGGCTCCGTGCAGCCGATCCTGCCAGGCCAGGGCTGCACCCCGGGCGGCAGGCACTCACCTCAGAGTGTTCATGCTCTACCCAGCACCGATCTGCACAGAGGATGGGGGTTGTGACAGCACCCAGGGACAAGCAGAGGCCTCCGGTGCACCAGGCACTGGTGCAGTATCGGGGGGACTTGGTCCCCCAATGAGACGAGGGGGGCACATGGCTGTGCCCTCACCTTTGCCACGGCCTGGCCCTAACAGCAGTGGAAGTCAGGGGCAGCCCCTTTTGACTGCCTGGATTGGGGGACAGATTCATAGCCCCAGGAGGACGGTCACATACCCACCCAGGCCACATGCCACTGGGCAACCATGCTGGGAAGAGGATTAAAGCCAGGGGCCCTCCAAGTCCACCCCACCCAACAGGCCTCTCGCTGTCTGGGGCTCTTCTGACAGCGGCACCTGCAGCTGGTGAGGGCCTGTGGGAAGGGCCTCCCGACACACGAAGGCCCGGCCAAGCCTGATCAGACCTTCACAGAGACATCCTTCCACCGGGCAGCTCAGCGGCCACATGCCAGGTACAAGACACCGGCTACCGAGTCGGGCACCGCCCCAGCAAACCAGGGGCCTCCCGGGGAGGTCTGAGAGGCATGTTTCTTGCCTGCTCTCTCCAAACAAGGGCACTGCTGAGGGGGCTGGTGGCTGGACCGTGCTGTCCCGCGATGTCCAGCCAGGCTGCTGCAGTGGGAGGAGTCGGCCACTACTGACCTCGTCTGTGTACTGGACGTCGTCCACGGCGTACTTCTCCTTGAAGTGCTCCTTCGAGTGGATCCTCAAAAAGAAGCACAGGGAACGCCAGGGTCAGGGTTTGGCCGCAGCTGGGTCCAGGCTGCCTTCTGAGCCCAGGCCAAGAAGCCCCGGGCCCATCCCTGCCCCAGCCGGCACCTGGCACCGAGCCGGTCTGCCCAACACAGGCTCGGAGGGCAAAGGACACTGGGCCACAGGGTGACTGCTGAACCCCACCTGCATCTCTCCACCTCCCCCAGCCAACCTCTGCTCCTCCTTCGAGTTCGTGACCCTGGCCGCCTGGGGCAAGCAGCTGCGGACAAACCTACCTCTACTACCAATGAGAGCCCACCGGGCAGCCAGCCAGCCCACCCATGCTTTGGGGCATGAAATTAGCTCCCTCCCAGGCCCCCACAGAGCCTTTTTAAAGAAAAGTTTAAAAGTTAACATTTTAAAGAAGTCAGTAACAGTATTACTCACTGTGATGAGAAACATTCAAGCTTACTCATCGTCCCTGAAAAATCAGCCAGTGAGAAGACAAAGACGCAGGGCGGAGGAGGCTGGGTAGCCCTTGCCCACCTCACAAAGGGCTCCTGGTCACGGCTGCGCTGAGCAGGGCTGGTGGGTCCAGCAAGCACCATCCCCACCCCCCAGCCTCTTGGTAGGCGGATGAGTCAATGTCACTGCTGGTGACAGAGCTCACATCAGGAGCTCTAGCCGCCTGGGGGAAGGGTGTCCAAGATGCACACACACACACACACCGTCCCACGCCTGGGCACCACATCAGCATGGGGGATTCACTCCCGTCCTGCCTGTGATTGCATGATATTCTAGTCACCAAGTGTCAGATCTGAAAGAAGCCTCAGAGGAAATAGCAGATGGTTTTCAGATTGTGCTGCCTGGGCTCTCAGGGTGAGCAGACGACAGGCAGGTGGAGGTGCCAAGGACAGTGTACCTGGGGAGACCCGTAGGGGACAGGGAGGGAGAGCGCTGTGGGACTCGGAAACGACCACTCTAAAAGCAAGCTCCACGTGCCTCTGAAACACCACGGACCAACCAGCACCGCTATCCGGGAAACAGATTCCCACTCCCCTCTCTGAGCCCTGCACCATTTTCCTCTCCACCCAAACAAGCGTCCCAGACCGGACTGTGGCCAGGAGACACAGAGCACAATCCAGGGACAGATGGGCGGCCTCGGGTATCAGCAGCAGGGAGCTCACAGCCGTAGGCAGCAAGCCAGGCCGGGGAGACAGTGGTCCACTAAGATCGGCGGCCTGGTGCCCCAGAACCCTTTTTGCTTTACCGCCCTTTTGGCCTCTCTGAAGCAGGCACTGGGTATCAAGCTCCATTGTTAATTAAATCTGCATGATCCAATTGCGTTAGCTTCTATGATTGAGACGGGACTCAAAGTTAAATGGCCAAAGGCTGTGCCTCCATTAGCACTGCCTGTAGCAGCTACGTGGGGCAGGAATTGATGACAAGCACCTTGCCTGGATGCTGGAGGCCCCGGTTCCAGGGCTTACTGCAAAGAGCTCGCTGACCCTTTGCTACCAAGCACTGACACCCTCAGCACAGCTGACCCTGCAGCCATTCACAGAAGCACGTGCCGGAAAGGCAAGAGGCAGGGCCATCGGTGTCATCACCACATTCACGCGGACTGCCCCGGCTCCAGTCCCTGCTCAGGACAGACGCCCAGAATTCTCAGCAGGTCCCCAATTCACCCCTGGTCCCCAGTCACTTCATCCTCTCCAGCTGTGACAGGCATCAAAAGCAAACCCCCAAAACATTCAGGAAGAGCCAAGGACATGCTTTCGAGGCCAGCCTCAATGATCCCTACAGAGGGGCGTCTCGGCCATTAGCCTGGACATTGACCTTTTCACCTCACCTCCCGTCGGGGACGCTAACTCTCCCAAGCTGTCTTGCCAAAGGACACCTCGGGAAACGTGCTCCTGCCTGCCCTACCTGGGAGTCTTGGCAGTCAGTACTCAGCAGAGACCTAGGAGACTTCAGACCTGGGAACATCTCCGTGTGTTCAGCCTGAGGTCAAGGTCTTGACAAGGTGGAACCAGAGGAGGTGGGGGGACGAGGGGGAAAAGGAGAGGAGAACACGAGGCAGCTGTGATCTGTGGGCGGCCCCAGGGCCGTGCGCTTGCCTGTCCACCCCTCACCTACCAGCCACGAGCCACTTCACCTGCCACGGGAGCCAAGGAGTGGCAAGGGCCAGCCAGCCCATGGGAGAGCCGGCTGAAGCCATCCCGATGTCCAGGAGGAAGTGAGTTCAGGGGCCGGCCTCACCAAATGCCCTTTGCCCTCCTCGATGCACACTGGGCCTCAAGGGCCCCAGATCGCCCAACTAGCCACAGGCCTGGTTCTCAGCAAGAATAACCACTTGACAGATACAACCCGAAAAGCTGTGAGCATCTTTTCTGGCACTTTGCGTGTCATTTTTTTTCTAAAGGGCAGAGATAATTAAGTTTGAATAGTACTTATTTTTCCTGTTTGGGGGCCAATTATAGTAAAAATCATTTAAATGTCACCCTAAGAGATAAGTGTGCCATGCCACCACGTCAAAGCCAGCCACCAGAGGTGTTGACAGGAGAAGGAGTGGCATGTCCACGTGAGCCCTACAGAGCTGGCTGGAGGGGTCACTGGGCAGCTATATGCCACCTGAGTGCCAGGCTGGCAGCAGTCTCACAGAGGGCTGCAAGGAGCCCTGACTGGAGTTTGGGGTCCAGTAGGGCAGCTCATGCCAGACCCCGTCGTGTGGGAGATCCAAGTAGAAGCAACTGGATGGGAGAGGATGGGTCAGTAGGGAAGCCGACCCCACCCCCGAAACTCTTCCCTTCAAAAGGAAGGGGCAGCTCTGGCAGGAGAGAGGAGGGAGGGTCCCACTCAAAAGGGTTTGTGTCTTCAAGAAGGAGCCAGTGTCTGGGAACCCGGCCCACGCAGGCCTCTTTCACAGGCAGCTGGGCCCAGCATGCGACAGGGGAGGCCTTTCCCAGAACTCAGGGTCAGGGCAGGCGCAGCGAGTGCCCACACCCTGTGCGGGCCCTCCTGTGAGAAGGAGACTCTCAATTAATGCCCATGGTGCAGACACGGTGGAGCCCTCTAGAAAATGAAATTTCCAAGCGTGGGTCTAGCTGGCGAGCTGACCACCCGCATGGGGCTAATGAATAAGTAACAGGACCAAATCACAGCCGTTACCATCCATCTCCAGCGGCCGCAGCCTGCCTGCAGCCGCATACAGCGCGGCGGCCTCTCCTCCCGCTCACGCCCGGCACCCCGCACTTGCCCCAGAAGGAAGTCGGCAACCATGTCAAGCCTCTATTAGCTTCTTAGAGAAAAGCAGGGCTCTCCAAAGCTATGCAGGCGCCTGAACCCAGGCGGCGAGGCAGCACTTCCCAGCGAGGCTGGTGCGGAGAGCAGAGGTGATGGAGAGGAGGCCCGTGGGCAGCAGAGCCCGGGGAGAGGGGCCAAACGCCTCGCCAGGCCTCAGGCTGACCGGGGTCAGGCTCCCCGCAAACCGCCTGGGGTCAGAGCCAAAGGAATTCCCGCACCCCTCATCAGTGCCCGGGGCGCCTTCCCTAAAGACGGGGCAGCCGGGGCCAGGCCGTCAGGCGGGCGGAGGCACCTTCGTCCTGTGACCCAGCTGTGTGTATGGGGTGGGGGCAGTGACTGTGAAAAACCACACCCCAAACACCCCACAGACACACCACCCCACAACCCTACACCACACACACACACACACACACCCCCATACTCCACCCCACACACACACCACTCCACATACTACACCACACATATATCACATCCCACAGACACACCACCCCACAACCACACACCACACACACACACACACACACACTCCCACACTCTACCCCCCCACACACACCACCCAGCACACATACTATACCACACTATACCCCCCAACAAACATACCCACACGCATCACACATGCACACACACTGCAGACACATACACACACACCACAGCACACATCAGTCCCCATCCCAGAAAGTGCAGCGCTCGGGGCCTCAGCTCTGGGGAGAGCCCCCTCCTCCCTACAAACCCCAGGCCGGCCACACTGTCTCACGTTCCAAGCCCGAGGCCTCAGCCAGGGATGGGAGCAGAAAACCGCCAAGGCTCCAAAGGTTCTAGGAGGGTCGCCCAGCCTGGCCCAAAGTTGCTCACCCTCTGTCAGTGCTGAAACTGCCCAAAGAGGCAATTTCCCACCTGCTTAGAGGACCCCAGACACCCCAGCAGCCAAAACTGCCATCAGCTGAGGCTGATTCTAATGAAAATGATGGGAAACACTCTCACATCAAAAAGACACCAAACTTTTGCAAGCAAAGACCCCAAAAACAAAATAGAAGCTACCACACTCCTGTCCCCACAAAGGCCTGGGGTGAGGAACAGGCGGAGTACCAGGCTGCCCGCGAGCCCCCTTGGCGTCTGCAGCCCTGACAACAGGACAGGCTGTTTACACGGGAAGCGGCAGATCTACAGACGGGGCTGTTGTTTCCCTGGATGACTTTGGATTGCAGTGTCTGCCAGATGGATTTTCAAAAGCCATCAGACAGAGACTCAAAAGGAAGCTGGGGAGCTGAAGGTCAAACGTTCAGCCCGGTGGGTCTCGACTGCAAAGGCCAGGTAATCCCATCAGCCTCGCTCCCACCCTATTGATTATGAGCGTCTGGAAACAGCTACACACATCAGATCTGGCTGCTCCCCACCTCCAGCCCCAGACAACCAACCCCTTCCACTGCCCTGTTCCCATCGTGCCTTCTCTCCCAAAGGCTTGGGACATGGGGACTAGGGGAGGGTCACACCAGAGCAGAGGAAGGGAAAGGCCTGCCGGGGATGGGCACGGAGGGGAGCCAGGTCGGCAAGAGACAAGGGGCGAGCTATCTGCTGCGGAGCCGGAACGCCCGTTGGGACCAGCTTGCTCGGTCTGGCCTGCCCAGCACATACATGGAGCCTTTCCAAGAGGGAGACCCACCCTACAGACCCATCTGTACCCTCCAAGGTGCGTACCAGACAATCAGCTGCCCTGGCAAAGCAGGGACAGACTAAACGAGAACTTTTTACCAGCAGCTCTTAAACCCAGCCGTGGTCAAAGCACAGAACATCATTCCTGTATTATTGGAGATTATGCTCTAGAACAGCCAACCGATAACAGCTGCTCCCTGACCAATCAGGTCCCGGGTTTTAAACCCTCAAGTCGGGACCTCCCTGGTGGTCCAGTGGTTAAGACTCTGCACTTCCACTGCAGGGGGCACGGGTTCGATCCCTGGTCAGGGAACTAAGATCCCACATGCCGTGCGGCTTGGCCAGAACAAAACAAAACAAAAGCCCTCAAGTCAAGTGCTGTTTGGCTCCCCAGATGATGGCTGTGGGGAGGCAGGGTGAGATTTGCTCAGGTTTTCCCACTGGCGTGTGGAGTCCCCGAGGCAGGGGCCACGCCCTGGAGGATGTCCACCCCCCCCCCCACGGACAGGCACTCCCTGACTTCTCATGAGAGTTAGCTCTGCAGCAGCAGCAGCAGTCAGAAGAGGGGACGCACTCAGAGCCCCTCCACACCCCCTGACAGAAACTCGCCACTGCCCACGCCCACGTCTCACGGTGCTGCATCTCTGACTGCAGCGCTGCTGAGCAGCAGTGGGCATCTCAGCACGCCCTGAGCCAAGAGGCAGGGCCACAGGGAGGCTGAGAGGGCAGCCAGGCCGAAGCCATGGGTGCCGCCCAGGCACAGGGGCCACTGGCAGGACGGGCTGAGGCTACAGCTCTGTGATCACCTCAAGTTGCGGGAAGGGCTCCGGGAGAATCTTCTCACGGAGACCAGATCTAAACTCTCACCAGGAAACTCTCCAGTTACCAGGGCTTTGTGACAAATCACCCTGACACGCACGGGAGTAACAAAGCATGTATCACGTTCACGGACTCTGAAGGTCGGGGCTCGGAACAAAGCCCTGAGAGGGCTGGGGCTTGGCGTCACCCACTCTAGCGGGTGGTGCTGGCTGTCAGCGGGGCCTCTGGTCCCTCCACATGGGTGAGTTTGGGCTCCTCACTGAGTGGCAACTGGGCTTGAGGAGCGAGAACCAGGTGGAAACCGTAGCACACTTTACAGCCTAGCCTCAGAAGTCACACGGTGACGCGGCCACGTTCACGCATCGAGGCAGTCACCCAGGTCCTGACTGAGTGAGGGAGGAGGGAAGAGATTCCGGCTCTCCATAGGGAATGGCCACAAACACTGTGGACATTACAAGCTGCCTGTCCCCAGCACCCTCGCTGCCTCATTTCAGTGTCACCAATGTAACCACCCCACAGTGACCATCACTGTGACTACGGCCCTGGCGATGCCTCACGAGGGCCATCATCGCTGTTCCACAGATGAGGCATCGGAGGCCCGACAGTGGCCAGACCCGCTCCCCGGAGAAGCCCGCTGAGGTGTGGGAGCCCTGCCCTGGCCCTCTGCACAGAGCAATGTCCCTGCAGCAGCCGATGCCTTATCATTCAAACCAGCCGCAGACCCGCCAGCCTACCCGGTACTGAGCATTTTGGGCCCATGAGGCAGCAAAGGCTGCAATGTACACATTAGCCCAGAATAAGCACTCTCCTGGCAGAAATGACACGCTGGAAGGCGGCGAGCATTTGGCAGGATCCTCTGATCACCTTAAGCATCCCCAGTTAAGTACAGCTTCTGCCTCAGCGCCTCTGAGCAGGCAGGAACGGCTCCTGGGAGGGGTGGACAGGGCCAAGGGCCCTGAAGCTGGCAGGCACCACAGATGATGAGGGAGGCAGCCTCTCAGCCTCACCCAGGCCTCTGGCCTCACACTTCTCCCACAGCACAACCCTAGAGCACGACCCTGTCTCCCAGGTGAGCCAGCTGAGGCAGGGCCTACATCCTGGGAGCCGCAGAGCCTAGCCCAGAGGCCGGCACGCGCGGGAGGCACCCAGTAACGCCCTGCACTGCACGTCAGTGATGGGCTTCAGAGAAGGGCCCCAGGCTGCTCTCCCCACCACACCCAGGGAGGGGCTGCCTCCCACTGACCCAGGCCAAAGCCTCAGGCATCTTAACAAAGCTGGGAATCCAGAATTTCAAGATTAATAAATAGCACCTCCGAACAAACCGTGGTCTGTGGCTCCAGCTCTGACACCCCTTCCCAGCAAAGGGTAACAGGCTCTGGCCCAGAGTAGGCTGTTAACGGGCCTGCCCGCTAACCCTCCCCCTTGCTAATTCTCCCTCCCCCACCCCCGCACAGGCCCCCTGCACCCACCCCCACCCCAGCCAGCCAGCGGTCAGCAGGCACGGTCACACGCCCCGGGGTGCTCCGTACTTTCCCATCCAGGTGGCGTGGCTGGGAGGAAACCTGGGCACGAAGAGCGTCGACATCCCAGTGTCCACGTCCATCATGCCGTAGCAGCCTGGCTCAGTGACACCGAAGGCCCAGTGAAAGAAGGACTCCTGTGGCGGGAACAAGGACCCAGGTCACCCCGTCAGCAGGACAGAAACGTGAGGTGCAAGGAGAGAGGTGGGGTATCTGACCGAGCGCTTTCCTCCCCGCACCCTGGAGAGTCAGCTCGGGCTCCCTGGCTCTCGGTGCCTGACCCCCAGCCTCACACCACCCTCCACCTCAGCACTCTGCCCCCTGCACCAGCTGCAGGCTGCCGTCCCCTCCTTCCTCCTGGCTGGCTGCTCAGACCCTGCTTCAGGCCCGTGCCCCAGCCCCACCTGCACCCCACCTCACCGGCCACCCGCCTCAGGTCCCAGACAGGGCAGGTTAAGACACGGGTGCCCAGGAGCACCACGGGTCCGTCTCCGCCTTGCCCGCACTCCCCTCCCTCCCCCCACCTCTCTGCTACCCCCACTGCCTGCAGGCGGGCAAGATGCCACCTTGACTTAGACGCCCAGGCCGGGCATCTGCTCAGAAACGGATTCCTCCATTTAGGACTTCTTCCTTCCTTCTCCCACCCCCGGGGCAGCTGATGACTTTAGTGTTTAGCATTAAACACGGAGCTAAAATAGCGTTGTAAAGGTATGAAGTGGAGGAGGCGCTCTTCTAAAATTAATCTTGCATAACACCAGTAAGGGAGCCAACAGCTGAATTTAGGAGATCGGTTTTTAAGCCACAGACTATGGAAACCTCAAGAAGCATCAAGACTAGTCAGAGAAAACTTATTTAGACCTGCACATCTCCAGCAACAGGGACGGCAGGCTTGCAGCTGCAAGAACGACGCGGCAGAGGGAAGCCCTGCAGTAGGAGGTGCTTTCCGTAGAAAACATTGCGCCGTGGCTCCCGGCAGTGGGTCTCGGCCTGTGCCCTGCGGGGTGGACGCTGTCCAGCTGCAGAGGCCACGCCTTACCACCCGCTCTCCGCACTTAGCTCCCCTCTCGTTCCCCTGCCTCCTGCCTGACCCGGATGCCGGACGCCCATGTCCTCTCGGCTCTGCCTGCCCCTGGGGAGTTCCCAGCGCATCAGACCTCCGCTCAGGGCAGCGCAGGGAGGAGAAGAGAGCGCTAGACTTGGGGTCGGGAGATGGGTTCTAAATAATCCCAGCTCCACCTCTAGCAAGTCATTTCCCTCTAAGCCTGTTTCTTTATCTGTAAAGTGGGGCCAGCTCAGGGCCCTCCTGGCTTTCTGGGTGAGCTCCTCTGTCCAGTGTCCTTGTTCTTGTTCCTGGGAACCGAGAGATGCCAGTGATTCTCAGCCGAGGCCACCGCATCCAAGCTGGCTTCCTGCAGCTGGGCCACCCGCTGCCCCACAGGGTTCCAGAACCTCGAGGAGCCCCTGGACCACTTCCCAGAGGAGGAAACCAAAACCCAGTGAGGGTCACGGGGTCGGCACTGACCAATGCCCGGGCTGCCGACTCCTGCTCAGACCCTGCTCACATGCCTCCTCCCAGGACCTCTGCAGCCCCCGTCCTCCTTGCCGTGGCAGAATCTGGCCCCAGGAACTCAGCCCGCCCCATCTGCACCTCTCCCGGGCCAGGAAAGGCTGCCCAGCTCGCCCTCTGAGGTCCAATCCTGCGGATACTACCCCGAGCCCGGAACGCCCATCCCCAGCTCCACCTGTCAGAATTCACGCCGGCCTTCAGGGCTCACACCAAACACTGCCTCCTCCACGAAGCCTTCCTGCTTGCTCCCCCGGGAGCATCGTGGCTCCAGGCTCTGACCTGAGAGAGCGGAGGCTGGCTGGCGACGGCCCTGCCCCCCGCAGAGGGGGCTCCCTGGGGACCCAAGCCTCGGCCTGCTTTCAGAGAGCCTCTTCGGGGTCCCCCAGGGGGCAGAGCTGCCCAGGCCCACCAGGCCTGATGCTGGAGGAGGGCAGACAGCCCACAGCGGGCCTAGTGCACACTCAGAGATGTGGGAGGCTTCCGGCTGGGCTCACCTGGCGGAAGAGGACCCCGGTGTCGGTGCAGTAGCGCTGAGTCTCCTCCCCGCCCTGCAGCACCACGACAGAGCCGGCCTGCACCGCCGGGTTCTTTCGCAGACGCTCACACAGGCGCCGCCTGTTCAGGGCAAAGAGCGCCAGCGGCACCTTCAGGGTTTCGTTCCCCAGCCAAAATGAGGGTCTGCAAAGACACAAGCACACACCGCCACGCAGGCTTCTGTTAGCACCACCAGGCGCGTCCCCCACCCAGAGGCACGACCCCCATTAGCGCGTGGCAAGCGGGTCCAAGCTCGGCCTGCCCGTGACCCAGAAACAGCCCCTCACTGGGCCGCTGGAGAACCACAGGGGCTTGTCAACCACACCCTCCCCTCCTGTCCCTGAGCACTGGACCACAGTGGGGAGGAGAGGCAGCTGGGTCTGTTTAACTGGTAGATGGGTGAAGCCCACGGAAGGAAAGTCTGCAGTGGTGTGGAGACACACGCCCCCAACCCCCAATTCCAGCCCTCAAGGAGCTTCCCATCCATGCGAGATCTGGCCCAGACGACACTGGATCCCTGCCCATGTGTCTGCAGGCCGCCATCTTCTCTGCAAGTCACAGACCCAGCAGCCTGGGCTGTTCCTCACCTGAGCCGGGACACCCACCTGTCCCCAGCACATAACACACGAACACACACACACGCCCAGGGCGCGCAGCACCAGGCCCTAAGCCGAGCCAGGCTCGTAGGTGCCAAATGAGCAAGGAGGAAGCACGACAAGACGGACCTGGGAGCGGCAGCCCTTGCGGTGCTGGCCCTGAGGACGGCAGCCAGCAAGCAATGAGCTGTGGTGGCCGCACTGAAGGCCAGGCGGAGCCAGGCCTGGCAGAGCAGGTGGGTGTCTCTCCTCACGCCCACACTGGCTTCCCTTTTCACTGAGAAAACACCCCCTATCCCCCTAGCACCCACTCTCCAGACCCCTCCTGCCTCGGGCCCCTCTAGACAGCTGCCCCCACCCGAGGCTCCCCCTCCACCTGGGCATGGCCTGCCCCACCCCTCGCCTTTCTCCCCACCCGCCCCCCCC
This sequence comes from Balaenoptera physalus, assembly GCF_965194825.1. Lineage (NCBI taxonomy): Eukaryota > Metazoa > Chordata > Mammalia > Artiodactyla > Balaenopteridae > Balaenoptera > Balaenoptera physalus. The sequence continues at coordinate 18,366,667 of NC_138900.1, read as the reverse complement.
AAGTTGCTCCAGCATCAATTTTCCCCTCTCAGGATCATTCTCAGCATCCAGACATACAGGAACCTCACCCGGCTTGAAAATAAATAAATAAAAGCACTCCCCTTGACCCCGGTGCTCGCCAGCCGTCTATTTCTCTCTCCCTTTGCAATAAATATCCTCTGAAGAGTCACCCAGCCCATCCCCGTGTCCTGGCCGCCCGTGCTCTCCTCAATCCATCCCAGCAGACCTTGGCCCACCCCCTCCTGCACTACAGCCCCTGCCAGGCCACGATGGCCCCATGCTCCTGAATCTGCAGGTGGGTTCCCAGTCCTCAGGGGGCCTCGGTGCCCAGGACACTGGAGACCACGCTCTCTGCTGAAACCCGGCCCAGCACCGGCCGCTCCGGGCCGCCCTCCGTCCTCAGCTCACCTCCAAGCTGGAGCCCGGGCCATGCGGCTCATCCCCATCTCCCACCTGGACAACCGCGGGAACTCTCAGCTGCTCCCAGTCCCAGCCTCTGCCACAGCCTGGTCCGCACCCACCCAGAGGGACCCTTGAAAAATGGGAATCCCAACAGGCGTTACCCCGCTCAACCCCTCCCCGCTTTCTACTGCCCTCACAGCACGGTGCAGACTTACTCCCAGCCACAGGGCGCTGAGGGGAGCCGCACAGGCATCCCACCCTTCCCGAAGCTCCCAGAACGCTCCCACTGGGGGCCTTCGCTGCTGCTGTTCCCTGTGAGGCGTGCTCTCTCCCAGTGCCTACCAGGCTCGCGTTCTTGCTTTATCCAGGCCTCTGGAGAAATGCTCCCCCTTCCCGGAAGCTTTTCCGATAACCCCATCCAAACCTATCCGCTACTCTCTTCCCGCCTCTCTAGAGCCACGCATCGCTGCCGAACAGTATATATTTACTTGCTTGTTGTCTCCCCAGGTAAAATGTAAGCTCTGTGAGGGCAGGGACCTTGCCTCCTTCCCGGCACCTGAAATAGTGCCACGTGAATGACTAAACAAAGGAAGGAAGTGCAGTCGTAGCGAGCGGGCCGGGGGCCAGCAAGGCCAGAGCCAGGGTGCAGGAGTCAGGCGGTGCGTGTGATGTGTGCTCGAGGGAGGCCCTGCAGGCTCTCTGGCCAGCAGGCAGCAGGCATGGAGGTCCAAGAGGGGAGGGACCGCCCAGAGCTGGTGCAAGACAGGGGGCTCTGCCTGCGGCTGCAGTGAGAGTTGGGCAGATGGAACCTGCTCTCACGGCCCTGGGGCACCTCCCACACTCACCTGGCCATGGGACCCTCAGAGGAAGGTGACACCTCCTGCACATCTTGGCTCCAATGGCACTTTCTCAGGATGGCTTTCCCTGGCTTCCCTCTTTAACCTTGCAGCTCTCTCCCCGGCCTGTCCCCCCACTTAGTCCTGGGCCAGGCTTCCCCTACTCGTGTCTCCAAATCCACTCTCCCACTCTGTCCAGGCCTGGCCCACGAGGACCTCGTTAGCTCCAGGAGGATCTGGTGACTGGGAGACAGGGCAAGAGGCTGGAGAGTGGGAAGAGATGGGGGAGGACAGAGAATCCATTCCCAGCTCCCTCCCTGGGGAAATCTGGAACTACAAAGGCTGCTCATTCTCCCCCCACCCAACCTGCCCACAGCTGTGTAAACCCACCCTGCATTACACTCTCTTTAGTCACCCCTTGGATTGAGGCTCGTCCAAGTCCCTGCTGAAATGACGTGTTCACTCTCCAACATAAATGTGTACTGGTGCTCACTGGTGAGGTCCGCCTCTGTCCACTAGAATGGAAACCCCATGATTGCAGAGATCTGGGTCTGCTCTAGTCCCTACTGCCCCGTGCCTAGCACTATGTTTAGCACACAGCAAGTGCTCAATAAATATCTGCTGAGTGAACAACTGTCACAACGTGGGGCCACCCACACAGCTGTGCGAAGTTGCCACATCAGCCCCAGAGGGGCAGGAAGCAGAACCCTCGGGCCAGCCTGGCCAGGAAGGGTGGAGGGGTCTTGCCCACCCCGCACGTGCTGACAGGACTACAGCCTCCCTGCTGTCCCCCTTCCCGGGCATGGGCCCCACTCACCCTCCTGGGCGGGTGGACACAAAAAGCCAGGCTTCCTCTAAGCCGTGCCACTTGCCTGCCATGCTCGGCCACAAGGATGAAAGGACAGAGGTGACAGCTCACAAACATGCCAGCGCCCCAGCTGGCCGTGCTATCAGGAACTGAAAGTGCAGCCACCAGCACCCGTGCACAGAGTCCCCCAAGCTCCCTCCCATTCTTTCCCCTCACTCAGCAAAGCCCATGCAGGGGGTGGGCTCAGGGAAGAGCCTCGTCTCTACAGACTCCCAGTGGCACAGAGGGAACGGCACCAAGGCACTGCTGCAGATGGCCTCGGCCAAAGGTGCCTAGATCCGTGCAGACTCAACAGCACAACTGCCTGAAAATGCCCAGCCTCGGCCGGCGGCCTGCACAGCCCCATCCACCTCATCCCCCCACCCCCCATGCCTCACGCCCCACACACCTTCTTCCTTAAACACACCAGCTACCGGGTCCACCTGGACTGCCACCACGTCCCCACCTGGAAGGTTCTCAGAAGGGTGGGCTTTGTGTTATCCAGAACCTTCTGAGAGACCTAAATTCCTCAGGGCACCCAGACAGGACCTTTGTGGCCCAAGGGCCAAGCAGCCCAGGTCAAGACAGGAAACTCAATACGCTTCCCTCCTGTGAGCTTCAGCTGCTCCTGCAAAACCTACAGCGCTATCTAGTCCTCCATGGGCTCAGCCAGAACGAGAAAGGCAGCCTGGCCAGAGCCCCCAGGCAGGTCGATGGCTGCAGTCATGCATTACGGCAGGGTACCCCAGAATCAAGGTTTATAGAGACATGCCCTTTGATTTCTCATGACATAAACTAACCCCTCAGAGAGAATGTTGGGCCCAGAGCCATCGCAGGTGGCTTCTTCCTGCAAGTTCAGCAAAAGCAGCACCCATAAAACATCCCCAACTGGTTTCTGCTGGAGCTTTTGCTAACTGGCACCCGGAATCTAAAAGGCAAAAGCCAGGTCGTCCCCAAGTCCAAGTATAAATAAGGCACACTTTACTGCAGGCAGCCAAGGGCACAGGCAACGCCCGGGGAAGACCGCAGGGGCTGGCGGACAAAGGCTCCAGGGTATCAAAGAGACACACGGAACAAGCTCCAGCCCCCATGGGCCAGCCCATCCCCTGCCAACTGCCAGAGCTCAGGAAATGGCCAGTGACCAGCTCCCGCAGAAGGTGTGATACCACTGCTCCGAAACTCTCTCCTGTCCCCCAAATCAGTACTGAGTCAGCCCCTCCTTCGACCTCAATGGCCACCTGCAGGGTTCTCACCCAAGGGATTCATGCATAGTGTTTAGGGAGTCCACCTACTTGGATGGGAAAAAAAATTATATCTTTATTTTTTCTAACCTCACCTTTAAATTAACATTTTCTTCAATTATTAATGTAAGCAACAAACCACAATAGTATCAGCAGTGTGTGAATCTGTCACCAACAGAAATCAGAGGTATTTTCATGCCACCTTATTGATGTCACAGTACCTCGAAATACCACTTTTACTCATCACTACTTCAACATTAAGGTGGTTCTTAGACCTGCTGCTTTTATTATTTAATGTATAAAGAAGCATATACTACTATACCACAAATTTATTTCTTAACATCTTGATAACTGTATTTCCATATAATTGGTTTTCCCTGTAATCCTCTGTATTTTATTTCATCATGCTGAGAGTCATGTAAAGGTCTCACGGATGCCCATGGGGTCCACAGCACAGACAAGGACAAGATCCCTGCAGTAGGATGTGACACCACTTCTGGATGGGGCCATGCTGCTAAGCTTCCGGCAAGAGAGGCCAGTCAAGGACCGGCCTGCTTCCTTGGCCACAGCCTCCAGCTCAGGCCGGGCACCGAGCCCACCGAGACCCCCAGCTGCCTGTCAGCAGGGCCAGACCGCTCACCCTGGCTGGAGGGGCCTCACGGCAGCTGGTCTGCATCTCTCACCCTGCCTACCTTTCTCCTGAGGAGGGTCGCGGGGCTAAGCACACACAGGGACCTGTGTGGAGTCAGACCAGGCCTGGGGAAGGGCATGGGAAGGCAAAGGGGCACTCAGTGGCCAGCCTGCCTCCCACAGACCCACCCCTCCCCCCCAGCCCCCAAGGTCAACCCAATGCGTCTTCTCCAAGAGCACCAGGTTCATATCAGGGTGGGGACGGGCTCTGATCCAGAACCTGGCTCCTCCATATATTTGCCCTCCAGAAATGCTGACTCCAGCGTGAACTATGACCCCACAGGTACACACCCAGGGCAGCTCACCTGCTGCTTATCACTGGGCAAAAGCCCTCTGGGCAGCAGCTCCCTGAGAGTCACTCAGTTAAAGAATTAAAGATACTCCTTCAGAGATATGGGGATATATGTTTATGTATAACTGATTCACTTTGTTATACAGCAGAAACTAACACACCATTGTAAAGCAATTATACTCCAATAAAGACTTTAAAAAAAAAAAGAAAGATACTCCTTCATCCTATTCAGAGTTCTGTTCCCACTCCTGCCCACAGCTCCTTTCCTCAGTCACTGAGGGCTCCGTGCAAAGCGGGATGGCATGTTGGACTAGTGTAAAGTAAATCCTCCTCTTATTCATTAGGCACCGTGTCACCCAGCACCAATCACTGGGCGGCCACAGGGTCCTGGAGACACAAAGTGAACTGGTCCCTGGGCTTCAAGGATGCCAGAGAGACATGAAGGGGAGCAACCTCTCACTCAACCATGATGGGTAGGAGTGCAGATGTAGAAGAGCGTTCTGCCAGTGGGAAAAACTGGGATTCTCTGGAATATTGAGCAGGAAGCCTTGACTGGAGGTCAGGAGGGAGGGGGGTCAGGAAAGGCTTCTAGGAGGAGGAACCATCTGAGCTGAGTCTGCAAGTATGTGAACAATATGTCAGAGGATGAGGACTCTCCAGGGCCAGCCGGTGAGTGGGCAAAAGGAGGTGGAGAAAGGAAAAAGCCATGTGGGGGGCCGATGCAGCAGGTCTGGCAAGAGCAGAGAAGTCTCATCTCTGTCCATGGGAAGCTCAAGGCATGACTCAAGGAGAAGGCAGGGCTCCCTCCCACCAAGTGATATTGGATTAGGGGAGGGGGTGGAGACGACCTCACGGCAGACTCTCTGGGGGCTGTGGGACCCTCTGTCTCAAACTTGAAGTCCCTGCCCAGGCTGGCAGGACAGAGCAGGATCAACCCGTAAACACTCCCCAGAAGAGCTTCTCAAGTTTCTAGTTGAATCTGAGATACTAGCTTAGGGCTTCCATTACTCCCCACATCACGTGGAGTACACTCCAAGCACCCAGGCCTCCCCGGGCCCAGGATCTGGAAGGACTCTACAGGCAACCAAATCCAACTCCTGGGGAGCCTGTGGCTGTGACTTGATGGCATGGTGCCTCATTATGCCTGACACTCTGATCTGTCCTGTGTATGCAGCTGGGCACCGAGCTTTGCTGGAAACACACTTGAAGCCTCTTCCACTTAAAGAATCTGCTGGGTTCTAAGTGTCCAGCAGGGTAACCCATACCAGCCTGGGATGGCTCTTGCCAAGCAGGTCCTGCCAATCTCTGGAAGCTAGCTGCACCTGTCAGGTCTCCCTTCCAATTACACACCTCTCCAAGGCCTCTGTCACTCAGTTATACTGCTCCATGGCCCAGAGAATCAGTTTTGCTATAAGGGCCCTCCTTCCAGGATTCAGCCAGCTCTAGACTCATGCCCATCCAATCACCAGCCTGGCTCCCTGTCTCTTCGGGAGAGCAGCAGACCTCAAGCCAGCATGGAGCCCTGAATCCAAATGCAGCCCCTGGAACTCCCTGTGACCACCTGGTGGCCCAGATATAGGGGTAATTGACCCACATGTGGGCACTGGCCTACACTTACTGCTCATTCTGCTCTTTATGACAGGGTCACAGGCTGGGCTCAAGGATCTGGCCCTAGACTCCTTCACACTCATCTGGGACTTTGCAAGCACAGTTCTCTGCCTCAGGGGTGCTCAAGGACTAGCACAAATGTCATCCAGGGAGTGAAGCCTACCCACACTCTCCTCTGAGCTCAGAATCCATGCCCGTCAATGGCACACACCAAGACTAGAGGCATGACATCTACCCCAGTGGCCCATGAACACCTAAGGGTAGGCCCAATACTGTTCCTGGAATACAGCAGGTGCCTATTAAGTGTTTGATTTGCATGTCCTAAGCTCTCCCAACCTTGGAGTTGGGGGCCAACTGAGGGGGCCATTTTCTGTTGCCACTCTCCCTACCTTCCAAAAAGAGAGATGCATTTAGACCACCAGTTCCCCCATTCTGATCTCAATTCCAGCCTGGCATCTGGGGCACTGCTCTCTCTCTACCACTCCCCTTCCCAGCCCCCAGCATCTCCAGGCCCAAATGCCGCCCCCATAATTGGGCCTTGCCCTGAACTCATACATAGCCCAGGGGATAGTCGCCTCAAAGGCAGATCTGAGCAGATTAAAAACCCTTGGAAGTTTCCAGTCCCTTAGGACAAAGTCTGGAAAAGCCAGCTGGGACACTGTGCCCTCCAGCACAGGGACACGCTCCACTGTCCCCCATCCCCAGAACACTCTGAACTCTCAACCTTTGTTCAGATGTTCCTTCATCAGGGACACTCCGCAACGCTTCAGTGAGCCCACCCGTCCACATTTCCTGCCACTAGGACCATTCACCATTCTTTCATTCAGCAGAATTTATGAAGCATCTACCGTGTGCAAGACATGAACTAACAAGGTCCAGGAGCAAACCAGACAAAGGCCCTGACCTCACACTTTAAATGGAGAGAAGACAAGAAACAAGTTGTTTCTTTTTTTGTTATGTACTATATAATTTACCAGGTGGTGATAAGAGTAGGCTAGGTGCTTAGGGAAATCTTCTCTGAGGAAGTTCCATATGGGCCCTGAAGGAAGAGGAGAAGTGCCGCGCTAGGAAGGGGATTCCAAGCCCATCTCAAACGCTGCCTCCTCCCGGGGGCGGGGGGGCCCCCAGGTCCCCAGCGCCCTGGCAACGCAGTCTTCCCATCTGAGGGTCGTGACCGTGAATGCGCGCGTGGACCCCACCTCGGCCGCACAGTGGGGACTCCACACGCGCGGGTGGGGCCTGAACGCCACTGCGGCCCCGAGGGCAGTGGGCAGTGGCCAGGGAGCTGACTCGGACGCGCAGCCAGACGCCCCGCGCTGGACGCCCAACCCGCGCGAAGAAGCGCGCTGCCCGCGGCCACATTGCACGCCCGGCGGGGACGCGGCCCTGCAACGGGGCTCTTAACCACTGTCCAGCCGGGAGGCCCAAGTCCCCGCTCCGCGCCGCCGTGCAAGGGCCGGGGACAGCAGCAGCACTCACCCGGTGGCCGCCGCCATGCTTGCCCAGCTCCAGCGTCACGTGAAGTGAGGCGTCAGCTGAGCCCCACCAGGTCCCACTTCGAGGGGCGGGGCCTGGGCGGGGCCGGGAGCCATTGCCCCGCCCCCTCTAGTGAAAAGGCTCCGCAGGACCCGGAGGGGCGGAGCCCTGAAGGAGGAGAAGAATCTATCCACTCGCCGGCCCACATCTGCAGGCGAGGGGCGGGGCTGGAGTGGAGGCAGAGGCCTTTCCAGAATAGGAGGGAATTTCCCGACGCAGTGGATACTTTGATTTTGGCCCTGACCTGGCGTCCCACCCTGCCCAGGGGGAAGACACCTTGGGAGAGGGAGCCTCTGACCCAGTCTAGGTACGGGGCAGAGGTGACAGCTGTTGCTTACGAAGGGAAATGGCTTGAGCAAAGGCCGGGGCAATTGGAATAAACTAAAAGTTCAGTGTCCAGGAGGGGGGTGTGGGAGTGAGAGGTGCAGCCTCAGAGGTAAGCAAGGGTCAGATCTTGCACCACCTTGAATATGGGGCTGGGGAGTTAGGTCTGTTGGGACCTTTCCAAGCTCCTTCAACTGCAGGATGGAGAAGGACCTGGGGACAGGGAGGCCAGTGAGGAGGGCTGGGGAGAAGTGGGCACAGGGAGGGCACAGTTCAGGAGAACTGTGGGCATCCCCCTCTGCCCTGCTGGGTACTCTTGTTGGGTGCAGTGTCCTCCAGAAGGTTGGGGAGTGGGACAGGAAGGGTGGTGGTAAGTAGATGTTCCAGGGGAGCTCCCTGTGTTGCTGGTGCCTTAGAATAATAGTAATACTAACAGGTACGGAGCACTCAGTGTGCCCCAGTGCTTTGCAAGTGTCAGTTCACTGAATCCTCACAATAGCCCTGTGAGGTAGGCTCTGTCCTTAATGCCATTTTACAGCTGAGGAAACCAAGGCCCAGAGAGGTAGATAACTCACCTGAGTTCACACAGGGGCTGACCTCATGCAGTAGTGACTTGGTAGTGATTCACACTGGCTCAGTAAAGGAAGGGGCCCAGGGCTGGTGGGGGAGGTTACCCCTTGAGTCCTGGCCCCCACGAGGGTTATGCAGATATGTGTGGACAGGATGTGAGGCCCAGCACGTGCCCATGGGCTTCTTTACCCCAGCCCCCAGCTATCTCACAGGTGGAAGTGGCTTCTCTTTGAAGACCTTGGGTTTGGGAGTGCCTCTTGTTTCTTTGTCAGAACAAGGATGCGGGTCACCATGGCTGAGCTAGGGAGGCACCAGGGACTCCGAGATGGAGAAGCAGCTGTTGTTTGTCCCCACAAAGCTGGGAAGAGAGCAGGCCCCTTAAGTAGGGGGAGGAATGAAACCAGAGCATAAGCAGGGTGGGTGACACAGCGTGCCTGCTTCAAGTCCTAGCACCATCCCTGGTTTCCTCATCTGACAGGTGGGAGCTAATGGTATCGCCTCACGGGGCTGCTGCAGGATTTCATGAGCAGGCATCCCGGCACCTTTAGCCTGTGGCACAGCTAAAATGGCCAAAGCCATGAGGAGGAAGGTGGCACCTCCAGACAGCCCTTCCCACCTCCCTAACCCAGATAAGACCAAGGAGAGTTGATGGAAGAGGGGACATCCATACTTCCTCCCCCTTCCCACTTCCTCCAGGCAGGACCCCAGAGAGGATCTGTCCGCCCTCTTGCCAGTTTCCAGGGAGGAGAGCAGAGGTATAAGCCCCACACCCGACTGCCCAGCCCATTGCCCTGAGAACTTGGACCCGACCCCCACTTCCCATTATGCAGTTTCCCACCTTCAGCGAAAGAGACTGGACACTTTTTAAAAATAGCAAAGGGTGAGCAGAATGAACTTCTCATGCTCTTTTGTGGAAGGAAAACCTGCCCCGGAGCTAATCACAGCCCCTACACCATTGATTTTGACAAAAAATACGTGAAAATTAAGCCAACTGCCAGCTCTGAGTGTTTATTAGTATGAAAAAGAAGTGATTATCCTAAATAGCCACAAAATAATAGGGGGAGGGCACCTACCAACTGAGTGGAGCACCGTTGTTTGTGGGCAGTGCTGGGGGGTGGGAGGGGCCTGCCCCTGCTTCCTGCCCACCCTGGTCTGTCTGGATGGAGGGCTTGCCCTGCCAGTGAGCCTGGCACAGAGGGCTGCCCTGCTACCGCTCAGCCCTCCCCATCAGAGGCTCTGGCAGGGCTGTCCCCACCCGCCACCCCCCTCCTGATCAGGGCTCTGGCAGGGGCTCCAGGAGAAGCAGCCTTGGGAGTGGGTGAAGATTACTCATGCAGGGCCAACCCTGAATGCTGCAGGAAGCCAGGAGGCAATTGGGAAAAGATTGATTTTAGAGAGTTGGAGCGAGAGAGTATAAATCAGCAAGGGAGAGCTCCAGCCAGCACACTCAGGCCTCACGCGGCGTCCCCTCTGAGGTCACAGACTGTTGGTTGAAAGTCTCCCCTCATCATGACCTCCAAGTGGCTGAGATGTGTTTGCGCTCAGCCAGCCCAGTGGCCAGGGCATCATGACTCTCGTGAAGTGCCCTGCCCCAGCCAGAGACCACAGAGAAACTTGGTCCCAGGAAAGCTTCTCCTTGGAGCTCCCGTGGCTCCCTTTGTCCCTGTGACACTGCCAGGTTTCCCTGCTCTGCCCACACCGCTCGAGCCGGGCACCAAGCTCTTGCAGCTCCATGGACACTGCTGACGGCTGGCTGCCTGGAGACGGTTGGCCCAGAGGAGGCGACCAGCCAGACTCTGACTTGGGGCCTCGCAGGGGCGTCCCTGGAAGAGCACGACACGGGCCCCTTCCATCTTCTGCTACATCTGAGGATGCTGGTCTGCCGGAAGGCTCTGTGTGACCACACTGGATGCCAGCTCTGCCCTTACTACCAAGCTGTCTCACGTGCCAATCTGGGAGGGGATGGGGCCCAGACCCTGCCCTGGAGGTCTGGGCCGAGGAGGAAGAGGGGCCCTCAGCATTGTCGCCAAGGAGCCCACCATCTGGGAGGGCCGAGAGCAGGGCTGTGTGACGAGTTGGGGGTTACTGAGAGATTCTGAGCAGGAGAGCAGTGGGGTCCAAGCCCACGTCTGGAGCAGGAGGCGCTGGCAAGGGGCTCTGTGCTAACTGCATGGGGGCACCAGCCTCGGGTGGTGAAACCCACACGGTGTGGCATGTGGGGTTTTTGTGACTATTTGCTTTTGCTGACGATAGAAGACTGGGCTCAGGAAGCCAGCACCAAATAGACTGAACAGAAAGAAGAGAAGGGTACAGGCATGTGCGGGTGTGAGATGGGAGAGGGGGGTGGCATAGTCTAACCCAAGCTCTTCCCTAGTAGGGAAAGAAGGAGAGTGATGGAAATGAAATGCCCAGGAGACCACCTCTCCATCACGGATCTGGCGGATCCCAGCCCTCAGCCTTTGCAACGTCAGCAGCAGCGGCAGCCGTAGCTCTCCGACTCCTGGGGCCAGCCTGGCCTGCTCCTTCCTCCAGAGCATGCCACAGCCGTCACCACCATCCCTCAGCACCCCCAGAGGAGCCCCTACACCACGTCACACTCCTCCTGCCCTTCCTGGCCCCGCCCAGCCCTCCTGGGTATCCATCTTCCTGCAGGAAAGAGGCAGGCAGGCAGCAGCCGGGGGGGCCTTCCCTAGGAAGCCCCGTCACTGCCTCAAATGAAGTGGTCCCTGCTGAGCACTTTGCCAAGGTCTAAGAGGCAGTTCAGGATGAGAAATGGAACGGTGCCTTCGGAAGGGCAAATCATTCCAACAGCACCTTAAAAACATCGAAGGAAACAAGCTCTTTGTGTGTGTGTGTGTGTGTCTATGTGTGAAAAGGGAGTATATTGTTTTTCACTCTTTGGAAGACTGTTTTCTCATCTTGAAATCACAAGCTGTTTTCTTCCAGAGAGACTTATAAATACATCCAATTATCGACATTCAATATAGGAAATAAAGTTCTGAAATGGTTTTCTTGTGCGCACGCGGAGTGGGCTGGCCAGGTTGCACAGGTGATAATTACTTTTATTTCTTCCAAGTCATATCAGTGCTGAGTGGCTTGTCTCTCCACCTTTTATTGCTTTCACTTTTATTGCATTTCCCGTGTTGTGTGGGGCTATTCATTGGTGTAACTTTATTACCACGTTTCAAGATCTTGATAAAATGAACGAAATTCAAAAGTATGAGTGTACAGTGGCAGCTCAGGGAAATTGGGTTCTGTGGCTTGTGTCCTGGAGAGAAATCTCCCCGGGGGATGGGCTCTCCCTCTGCCCCGCTCCAAGTTATTGAATGTCTCTGATGTCCCTGCTGACATTCACAACTGCCCCCCTCATGGGTTTCCGTCAGGGTGTCATTTTAAGGGGGATGCTTTCTGCCCTTCATGAAATCACCCACAGACTATGTCCCCAGCAGCCACCTAACCTGTCTGTGCCACCAGCAAGACTGGGGTCACCTGTGACTCCTCATTCTCCTGACCTCACATCTGTCCACTCTTCCTCCTCAGTGCCTTGTCTCCCCCCGCCCCCGCCATCCCCCCCACCTCTTCCTTCCTGCAGCCACTTCCCACTCCCCCATGTCAATGCCAAGTCTCCGGGGCTGCCTGCCTGCCTGCCTGCCTGCAGTCTCTTCCCATTTTAAGCCCCATGCTCATCAGCGTTCTTGTAACAAAGAGCCCCTGAGTCTGGTCATTCTCAAGTAGAGGATGTGTCAGGAGGGTGTTAGGAGGCACATTTGCAGGAGAGGCAGACTCAGAAAACAGAAGGGAACCAGGCAGGCTGGTAGCTGAGTGCACGGCCAGACCACACCACACACTGCTGCCCGTAATTGTTGCCACTACCCCTACTCTTGGACATCACCTTGGACTGACACAGCATCCAGCATCCTGGCTTCACTCCCTGCATGGCCAAAGCCCTTGGTGGGCAGTGTAGCCACTGACAGAGCCCAAGCCTCATGCCCACGCTCTGGCCATCTTGTCCCTTTGGGCTTCTGCAGTGGGGAAGGAAGGGTTGGGAGCCCAGCATCTCACTAAATCCAATTCTCCTAACAGGTGGGGGTTAAGATGCTGGGAGATACACACAAATCCCTGTGACACACAATATTTTGGGTACCAATTTGGTGTGCCAGCAACTCCCCCCAAATAAAACTTTGAAAAGGTCAACTTGGACAAACTACTCCTGAGTATTGCAATCAAAAAGTCTAGAAGGCAGCGATTTTCATTTCAGCACAAGTGTGAGTTTCTTGTTTCATGGTTTTTCTTTTCAGTTTACATGAGAGGATACATCATCTTCATTTCTTTAGCTCTAAAGGTCTTACCTAGCCCTGCCTCCATATCATTGCCAAATAAATATCCCCAAGCACAAACAGCCTGTTAGAAATCATGTGGTGGAGAAAGAAAGGAAGTGCATGGACTTCAAAATCAGAAGCCTGGGTCCCCTGACTTCTCTGGTCCTCACTTTTGCCATTTGGAGACAACAGGGTGCTTTTGTTTCCCCTAAGGGGCAGTTCTAAGGGGCAGAGGAGGCCTTGAACACCAGGGCTCTTAGGGAACAGTTTAACACTATACAAATATGGCAGTGGTCACTTTCCTTATTATGATACTTATTATCTGAGAGCATGTACACGGAGGTTAGGAATGTGGATGCAGGAACCTAGATCCCATTCCTGGCTTTTTTACTTTACTCCCTGTGTGGTGCTGGGCAAGTTACCCAACCTCTGTGAGCCTCAGCTTCCGCCTTGGTAAAATGGGGCTGATGGGTCTCTGCTCAGAGGATTGTTGAAGAGATTAGATGGGTGACCCCATGAGACCCTCAGCACAGCCCCTGGCTCAGGATGGCTGCCATACTTATTTCAGTGGTCATGTGAGAAGTAGGGGCAGCAGGAAAGCACCAGGACCCTCATCCTCAAGGCGTGAAGGGGGGGGTGAGATGCGCCATGACGTCACTCTTAACCCTGCCCACCTACAGAGCAACTTTGACACAAATGGGTGAGTCCATAGCCCCAAGCCAAGGTGGTCAGTGCTTATTCCCTTCAAGAGGACTTGCTGGTTCTTGGGGCTGCCTAGCCACTGCGAGCCAGCCCTGCTCTCTATACATGAGCTGGCAGCCCAGCCGAACACAGAGATGCTGAAGAGATGCAGGAAAACGGATGAGTGGGGAAGGCTGCAGAGAGGGCATCCCTGGCTGCACCTAGGCCTTTTGGCCCTGCCTATGAAGCCAGCAGGGCTCTGCTTGTAGGCATGGGTTTGCACGTAGGGAAGAGGGGCTGCAAGGAGTTTTGTGAGAGTGGTTAGGGACATACAATAGATTGCAAAATCGTTCTCAAATTCTCCTTGCTGTGTCCACGTCCTTGCTTAGTGATGCTGCAGCCCCTCCCACCCAGAAGTACAGTCTATTTCACCAGCCCTTGAATCTGGATTGGCCACGTGATTTACTTTGGATAACAAGACATTCGCGAAAGCAGAGGCCTCGGAAAGGGCTCACCCACTGGGACCGACCCTCTTGCCACTCTTGGGATGAAGATGTCCTAGTTAGCCTGCCAGAATGTAACATGCCCGTTTGACAGCCTGCCAACCAGCAGACACACAGGCAAGGCTGGCTTCAACTATCAGCCTCCAGCCAACCCAAGGACTGATTGCAGACCCACGAATGAGTCCAGCTGAGACCGGCCGAGCAAGCCCCAGCGTCCCGAGCCATGTAAACGGTTGTTCTGAGCCATTACATTGCATGATTTGTTATGCCGGGTTATCACACGGGGCAGAGGGAGGAGAGTCTGAAACTAACACCCCGGAGGGGAGGCTGGGGACAGGGGCCGTAGGGGCTGCTTTCACGTGGAACTCTGGGAGGTGCAGGGTCCCAGCAGCACCCACTGTGGGGCCCTGGGGAGAGAGTGCGACCATCAACTCACCTCTACCTGGAGCATAGTCTGGCTGCCAGGACCTCGATTCTGCCCGGCCCCGTGTGGTTGCACCGCCTTGGGGGCGTGCAAAGGCACCACCCTCACATAGCTCTGTTTCTGCATGAGGGAGACTGGGCAGCGGTGGTGCAGAGACGTGGTGCCCCCAGTGGAGCTTTCTGGGCAGCCGACTTGAAGCACAGGAAGTGGGAGGACTCTGAGTTTCCGTAAGAACCCCTCTGGGGACCCCGCCAGGAATACCTGAAAGAGACTTCTAAGGGGACTGGAGGGCCCCTGTAATAGAGATGGTGCTGGAGCCAATTAAATCCAAACGATTATGCCAATGGAGGCTTGTGTGCACCTTGGGTGCAGCAAAAGCCAGTGAGCCCGGCCTGGGGACTTGGCCTGCACTGTCACACCCCAAAGCAAGGCCAACGTGGGGCGCACATAGCATGGGGTTGTACCTGGGTAGCCTGGAGGGGTAGCTGAGAGGTGACAGTCAGCAGGGAGTTCACCCCTAGGCTAGCCTTGCACAGACAGACCCAAAGCTTGTGGGAGACCGAGCACAGAGCGTGAGGAGAGCCCTGCTCTTCCCAAAGCAAAACACCTTCTCACCTAGACGAAGACAAGCGTCCCGCTGCAGAGACGCCTGCCCAAGTCCAAGGCTTGGACTGTCCAAGCTGAGCGCCTGCCCCACTTCCAAGAGCTGGTCATTCCATCCGGGGCATCTTTTAAAAAGATTAATAGGCACCCAAGACGTTGCCGCCGCTGTGCTCAGTCCAGACAGTAGCACAGTCTCCGAGTCAGATGCCAAGTTCACCGGCAACTTCAGGAGCCGGCAGGGGTCTCACTCGCTTCCCCATCCTGTCTGGACATTCCCGTTCAAACAGTCTTTGGGAAAATTACAATTTTATTTCCGGAGCTCGGAGATCAATATTTAGGGCTTGAGGGAGAATTTACTGAAAATCATCTCACAGTGGAAACGCCAGAAGCAGGAGCTTCAGCACATGCGGCTCCTCCCAGATCACGAATCCGCCCGCAGGACCAGCTGCTGGCCCAGCACGGGGCCGCTGTCAGCTTCCTCCGGGGGAGGCTGGGCAGCCGACCAGGGCAGCAGTGCCGGTCGGGGGTGGGCAGCCAGGCCTTCTTTATGGGGGGTCTGGGAGGAGAACGGACCTAGCGTCTCCCCCAGGCACCACCTCTGCTTGAGGGAGAAGGAGGCCCAAACTGGGATGAGAAGAGCTCCCAGAATCTTTGCGGATGCTCGCTGAACACCGTCTGCAGAACTGGCTGCACGGAGAACCAGTTTTAGCTTTGGATCTGGCAGACTCTGTCCCTTCTGTCACCAAGGGCACTTGCCGTGTGAAGACTAAGGGCCCCTTCTAAGGAGGTCCAAGTCCCCTGGGGACGGCCCACCCAGCACAGGACAAGCTGCAAGCTCTCTCTGTGTCGTTGCTGGGGGCATGAGGGGTGGGACAGACATGTCACCCACCCCTCAGAGATCTGGATTTGGTGGGCTGGGAGGTGACCCAGCCACGTGGATTTCTAGCCAACACGCTAGCCACCAGTAGTTTGTGGCCGGGTTGGGCTTTATTGTGTGACAGCCACCCAAGGTAGCTAAACCTCTCTCGTGACCTCAGGTCACACGCACTCCTATGCTGGCCTGTCAGCTGCCTCTCCAGGGATGAGGCATGGGCGCTGGGCCTCGGTCCGGAGCTCATCACCCCCATCACCCACACATTTATTCCCATCCTTCCTCCCATTGAGGGCCCTTTCACACCCCACTTTCCAGTGAGGCCCCCTCCTCCTGCCCTTCCCACGGCCCAATCAGAAAAGCTCGCTGGCCTGGCCAAGGGACCCCTGGTGTGCACGGGGCCCCAGCCCCTGCTGGCTAAAGAGCCCATAGCCCATCACTCTCACCCCAAGATGGGCATCGAGTAAAAGCGTGCCAAGACCAAATGTTCTAAGGCTGTGGGAAAATAAAATTGGAACATCTACTTTGGCGAGTACCTTGGAAATAGCTATAAAACCCCAAAATTTAAAACAAAGCCTTCTGACCTGTAATTGCAATTCTCATTATCTACCCTAAAGAAATCCTGCCTCATGAAAACGAGAGGCCACAAACCAGCAAGTTCACTGAAAAATTATTTGTGATAGCGAAAAACCAGAAGCAGTCTGCGCGTTCATCCACATGTGAACCCTTGTCTGCTCCTGCACTTGAGACCCATTAAGAGGAATGTCCTAGATCTACAGGTATCAACTTGGAGAACTCTCAACAGCATTTCGTTGAGTGAAAAGTTGAAGAACGGTGCATACTGTGTTATATCATTATGTTTATAAACCGATAAAACAATAGACAGGATGGGGAAGGTGGGAGGGAGGGAGATGCGGGAGGGAGGAGATATGGGAATGTGTGTATATCTGTAGCTGATTCACTTTGTTATAAAGCAGAAACTAACACACCATTGTGAAGCAATTATACTTCAATAAAGATGTTTAAAAAAAAAACAATAGACAGTTCTATGAATTCTCCGCAGACACGTGTATATGTTGTAAAAGTGCTTAAAAGGTCTGGAGGAAGATAACCAGGGATGAGGGAGGGAATTGTGAGACAACTTGGAGGGGCTATACCTTTATCTAATGGCTGAATTTTTTTTTTAAGGAGAATATATTCAGGCATTTGTGTCATTAAAAAATAAATAAAACCACTGTAAAAAAAAACACAAAAAACCTCTGTCTCGGGAATGCCCTGCAGCCTATGGGGCTCCTTTGAAAACTGGGGAGCTTGCTTTCATCTGGGGCCCTGGAATCTGTTGGAGCCACCGCTGATGCCCTCTGCACCTCCTACTCTGTCTGAGAGGGGAGGTTGTTTGGTTTGTGACTTTTTTTTAAATTGACATACAGTTGATTTACAACAGTGTGCTAATTTCTGCTGTACAGCAAAGTGACTCAGTTATACACACATATATACATTCTTTTTTTATATTCTTTTCCATTATGGTTTATCCCAGGAGATTGGATATAGTTCCCTGTGCTATACAGTAGGACCTTGTTGTTTATCCATTCTAAATGTAATAGTTTGCATCTGCTAACCCCAAACTCCCAGTTCATCTCTTTCCCTCCCCCACCCCCAGCCTGGGCAACCACAGGTCTGTTCTCTATGCCTGTGAGTCTGTCTCTGTTTTGTAGATTGGTCCATTTGTGGCATATTTTAGATTCCACATATAAGTGATATCATATGGTATCTGTCTTTCTCTTTCTGACTTACTTCACTTAGTATGACAATCTCTAGTTGCATCCATGTTGCTGCAAATGGCATTATTTTGTTCTTTCTTATGGCTGAGTAGTATTCCATTGTATATATGTACCGCATCTTCTTTATCCATTCATCTGTGGTTGGGCATTAAGTTGTTTCCATGTCTTGGCTATAGTGAATAGTGCTGCTATGAATATAGGGGTCATGTATCTTTTTGAATTATAGTTTTGTCTGGACATATGCCCAGGAGTGGGACTGCTGGATCATACGGTAGTCCTATTTTTATTTTTCTGAGGAACCTCCATACTGTTTTCC
Source organism: Balaenoptera physalus (assembly GCF_965194825.1). NCBI lineage: Eukaryota > Metazoa > Chordata > Mammalia > Artiodactyla > Balaenopteridae > Balaenoptera > Balaenoptera physalus. The sequence goes on along the minus strand of NC_138900.1, from coordinate 18,348,823 downwards.
ATAGTGGCTGCACCAACTTACATTCCCAGGTTGGTTTGTGTTTTGCAGGAAAAGGTCTGGTTATTATTGACAAGGATCACAGACAGAGGACTGCAGGGCAGTGCCAAGAGGACAGTTGGGAAGTTGGGGCCATTCGGTAGGGGGACGACCCTGGCTCACGGGAGCCTGGACCGTGTGGCCAACCCCATCTCCCCACCCCCTGACTCCCAGCTCCCCATCCCTACCTCCCAACTCTGCCTCTCCCCACTACTGACCCCCATTTCCCAACCTCCAGTCCCAGAGCCCTGACCCCCGAGCCCCAATCCGCACACCCACCACAGACTGCTCCCCAGGCCCTTCTCCCCTCCCCTGACCCTTGCCGCCCCCCACGCCGGGGCCTGCTGGCTCCCCACCAGAGCCGCAATCCCTCTCCTGCTCTGCATTCTACGTTCTGGTGAGAAATGGGGGCCAGTCCCTCCCCAGTGGGGGGGGCTGCCACGGAGAGAAAAATGGTACCTTTGGCTTTTACTCATCAAGGAAAGGAGTACCCCCCTCGCCCTCCCCGGGATTTGCAAAACGCTTCTCAGCCCCCTCCTCCCTTCTTTTCTGCCTCCTCTGTGGTTTCCATGGATTCAGAGATTGCTCCCAGCACCTGAGCCCGGAGTGAGGGGGAGGGAAGTGAGGGAAGTGGCCCAGTCAGCTGGCCCGGGGGGGTGGAGCTGATCCACAGCAGCTCCCACAGGCCCCCCTTCCCAGAGACCTCAGAGGTCGGAGGGGCACCTGGCCTCCCAGGGCGTTTGCTGGGGACTCCCTGGGAACCTGACATGTCTCATCCTCCTGGGTGGCCCCCGGGGGAAACATGCTCTACCCTGACTGACCTCAAAGCCAGCTCACTGAGGGACTGTCACCCCCAGGCAGCAAATGCCAATGGTGACCACAGCAAGAGAGGACACTGTCCAGACTGGCTGGTAAAGGTCACGCTGTCGCTGAGAAGAGCAGGATAGTTTAGGGAAGGGGCCAAGGACACTGCTGGTCGGTTTCCGCTCTGCTGGACCCAGGGGCCCAGCCAAGAGCTCACGTGGGTCCCCTGTGTCTTGGGGCTTTAGTGCTCCTGCAGAATCTGGGCCACTGGAGAGAAGGTGAGAAAGGGCCATGGTGGGGAGGCACAGACCATCATCCCCTGGGGAGTGTCCATCCTGCCCAGTTTAGCCCCTTCCAGAACAGGTAGAGCATTCCCCACCCTGCCTCCACCCTGCCAGAGCCCACGGGGCACTGTCACTGTGGCTGCCCTCTGCCTCAACACCCTTTCTCTTTCGAGGGCCGCTGGGTGTGCAGGCCCAAGCCCAGCCAGGCCGGTGCCCTGCCTAGGGTGCAGCAGGAGAGCCGCCGTCGGAGCCGGCACAGGCAGCTGGGCAGTACCGGAGGCTGCCCGCCATGGGCTCCTCCCCAGCCCAGGTCTCAGGAGGTTCTGAGAGCTGCCTCACACCCTTCCAAGGGCGTCCTTTCAGTATACATTTGCTTAAGTCCATTTTTGTTGTTTACATCCGGGAGCCCTGACTGACACAATGTCTGCCAGTGGGTGGGTGGTCTTCGGTGGGCAGTTAGATTCTTGGGGGCCTACTGTGATCTCACATGACCACTACCACATGAGGCCCAGTGGTCCTCTTCCCTGGCTTTCACTGGAATCTCCTGGACAATCTCTAAAAGCTGCTAGTGCCTGCGCTTCACGCAGAACAACTGAATCAGAATTTCCAGGAATGGCGATAGAACATTGGGATTTTTGAAAACTCCCTGGTTGATTCTCCTGGAAGCCAGGATGGAGAAAGCTTCAAGACAGAGTCGACAGGGACGGTGGGGTCCCACAAGAGGGAAGGCAAGCGTGGTCCCCAGGCAGGACCTTCTGACTCGCAACCAATTCAGACCAGTTCCCCAGGGAGTCCCCACCCCCCACTCTGCTCCTGTCTCCTGAAGGCTGCCCATGCGCCCTGCCCCCTCATCCTCTTTGTCCCTCCACCATTCACCCCAAATTCTGTCTCCGCCTTTACTTTCAGCTTGGATGACTCATGAAACCTAGAATGGAAGCTGTTCATTTGAAACCTTAAGACAGAGTGCCCACCTCTGACCCAGCACCTCCATTCCCTGGTGCGCACCCAGCAGAAACATGAGCATCTGTCCCTCGGCAGACATGGGCAAGGCTGCTCGTAGCTGCCCTGTTCAGGAAAGCCCTGAACTAGAACTACCCAAATGCCCATCAGCAGCAGATTGGACAAATAGAGTGGTGCTGTCATGCAATGGATCTATGCCGCAAAGAGCATGAATCTCAGAAACATGGTGCTGAGCGAGATCAGCCTGACACAGAGCAGGCGCTGTGTGATTCCATGGCTGCTTTTGCATGACAACGGCAGAACTGAGTAATTGCAACAGAGGCTGCAGGGCCTGCAAGCCTGAAATATTATCTGGCCTTTTTCAGAAAAAAGTTTTCCGTCTCATGATCTCTAAGGTAGGGGGGATGGAAAAGGACAAGGATAGAAGCCAGACTTCTCAATGGGCACGCTCTTTTATATCGCTTTGGTTTTCGAACTGTTAAAAGAAAAAAAAAAAAGAGGAAACAACAGGCTAAAATGGAGTCACTTGTGCTAAGCCCCGACATCAGCAAACTAAGACTTAATACCTAACTTAATTGCGGTTTCAGCCTCTCCCAGGAAAGTGACCCTTAACCAGTCAATCTGGAATTACTTGGTCAGCACTAGTGAGATAGATGTCCCCTCCCCCATAGGAAGGTGACCTCGCCTGAAACAATCCGCTCTTTGCTAGAATAACTTCCTTGCCTGCCTCCTTCTGCCTATAAATGTCTTCCATCTTGTACATCTCCTTGGAGCTCCTTTCTGTCTGCTTGATGGGATGCTGTCCAATCCATGTTTCATTGAATAAAGCCAGTTAGATCTCCAAATTTACTAGGTAGAATTTTTCTTTTTTAAGAGAACTTAGGAAGCAATGTATTGCCTGTTTATAAAAAAGAAATATTAATAAAATAAAAACAAAATAAATGAAAAACAAAAAAGTTAAGAAGAACACTGGAAAACTCAGCTAAACAGTTGGAAGTCAAAATCATGGTTACCTGTGGCCTGTAGTGCCTGGAAGGGGGGGGACAGGAGAGACTTCTGGGGCCAGTGAGGTTGGGTTGGACTCATCTGGGTGGTTCCACGGGTGTATTCAGTTTGTGAAAATGCACAGAGCTGCACGCTTAGGGTGCGTGCACTTTTCAGTCTGTAAAATGTTGCTATAATTAACTAGGCTGCCCTTGAGGAGGATACTAGGCTGCCCTTGAGGGAAAAAAATTGCATTCCCTCTTCCTAAGGCAGGAAAGAAGACACCTAAACTCCGAAGTTTCCTTATTAAAGCCAGCTGAACATTTACATCCTGCTGGAGATCTCTCCCTCTGTGCGCCCAAAGCTGCCTTTTACCCTGACACCCGGGCTGCCTGGGGCTCCAAGTAAGAAGGGAGCCTCAGCCTGGGGGCCAGGAGTGGGGGACAGGAGGAGAGCCAGCCCAGCCCAGCCCAGGCTCTTTGTCCCTCCAGATATACCAAACGCCTTTCAGCCTCATCTTACTCTGCCTCTTGGCACCTTAGGGCGCTGGGGATAACTCACTCCTTGATGAAACTCTCTCTTGCTTTGTCTCCCAGCTGCCCACCCTCTCCTGACTTCCTCCTGCCTCTCTGGCTGGTCTTTTTCCAACTGCTGAGATTCAGCCCATCCCTCAAAAAACGAAGCCCCCCCACCCCAGGGGCCCTCTGTCGCAGGCCCTCCATCCTCTAACTGCTGCCCACGTGCTGGCAACTGCAGCACCTTCATCCCAGGTCAGACTCTTCCCTTGGCTCTATTTCTGTATCTCCCAACAGCACCACTCAGGTATCACTGGGCAAGACAAACAGCCTCACGTGGTCACTACTTGATGGCCCCAATTCCCATTGTGATTCCCCATGTCAGTGACCATGCAGCGAGCTGTCCACACAGAAATGTGGTGTCACCTCACCTTCACAGGTACATCCCACCTGTCATCAAATGCTGCCACTTCTCCCCCAAGTATCGCTGGAATCCCTCCCTCCTCCCAAGCCCACTGCCCTGGACCAGGCTCCCTCTTCCCTCCCTGGGTTATTGCTAGAACATTCAACGAGGCTCTCCCCGCTTCTGCCCAGCAAGCTTTTAAATAAAAGAGATCTGATCTTATCCCTCCCGGCTGCTCACAGCCCTTCAGGGATGCCACATTACCCTTAAGCTAAAGCCGTCAGGTCTCAAGCAGGGCTGCATCTTAGAATCGCCCGGAGAGCGTTTAGCGATGCTGTGTCTGGTCCCACCTCCAGGCAGGGTCGCGAATGTTGGTACAACTCCACCTGGCCCCTGTTGTCAGCCCAGGCCCCATCTTTCACTGCCCCCGCCCACCTCCCCTAATTCCACATCCCTGATTCACTGGCTCTTCTGCTTCCAAGCCTCACGCATCACATATGCTGTTCCCCAGCCACCCTCCCTGCCCCCTCTGCCTCCACCACCTTCAGGTCCAGCCTGGACTTTCCCTCCTTCCCTGACGGCCCTGCCTTCTGTCTGCTCAGATGTCTCTCCTCCACGTGCCCCCTGCTCCCGCACTCTCCCCGTCACCACATACTCCCCATTGATTTGGCTGTCTTCCCCACTAGAACTCCGTGCCGGGAGGGCTGGGCTTGCATCTGCCTCCATCTCCTTGACAAAGACTCTCTCTTTGACCAAACTCAGGCTCCTCTGAGCCCTCTTGCCCACTGGCCCCAACCTTGGCCTGTAAGGACTGCAGCCTCTCAGGACAAACAATTTCATCCACTCCCCACGCTGAGCGACATCACCAAACCAGCTCAAGGCCGTATCCCTGGGACAGCCCACTCCCCCCACCCCCTTAATTTCCTGCCTTGGAAAGCTCAAGGCTGCCAAAAAAATTTACTGTCTATTCCAGCCAACACCTGAAGATAGGGCCCCTGTCTCCCCATCTCTGGGGGAGGGTAGGAGCTGACTTCCATAAGCTCCAGTGAGCAAACCCAGGGGCCTAATCACATTGACCAACCCCCACCTGCTTTGTGCACTTTTTCACTTCCCCAGTTCTGCCTCCGCCCCTGCCTGTTCCCCCTCCCTACCCCCATCTTCCCTCTAAAACGCCCAGTGGCCTCTACATGGAGGACTTGAGCTCAGTTCTATACCGGAGTCTCTTTCTCTTACTGCAGTGGTTCCTGAAGATCTGTCTTTACTGCCTTTATCACCCACTGGAACGCACGCTTGAGTGAAAGGCAGGCAGGATGTGAGCGGGCTCGTGCCCACCTCTACCAGGATGATGCCGCTGCACTTGACCAGCCCACCCCGGAGAAAGTGACACATGACTGGCCGAGACCCTGCCCTTAGATGGGCTCCCCAGATGTACTGATTTCCTAGAGCTGCTGTAACAAATTACCTTACACTGGGTGGCTTAAAACCACAGAAATTTATTCTTTCATGGTTTTGGAAGCCAGAAGTCCAAAATCAAGCTGTCTGCAGGGTTGGTTCCTTCTGGAGGCTCTGAGAGGGGATCGTTCCATGCCTCTCTCCTAGGTTCTGGGGGCGGCTGGAAGACCTTGACGTTCCTTGGTTTGCAGTGGCGTTAACTCCAGTTTCTTTCTTTTTTTTTAAATTCAACTTTTTTTTAATATAAATTTATTTAGTTGTATTTATTTTTGGCTGCGTTGGGTCTTCGTTGCTGCGCTCAGGCTTTCTCTAGTTTTGGTGAGCGGGGGCTACTCTTCGATGCGGTGTGTAGGCTTCTCATTGCAGTGGCTTCTCTTTGTTGCGGAGCACAGGCTCTAGGCACGCGGGCTCAGTAGTTGTGGCTCACGGGCTCTAGAGCACAGGCTCAGTAGTTGTGGTGCAAGGGCTTAGTTGCTCTGCGACATGTGGGATCTTCCCGGACCAGGGATTGAACCCGTGTCCCCTGAATTGGCAGGAGGATTCTTAACTACTGCACCACCAGGGAACCCCGTAACTCCAGTTTCTGCCTCCATCTTCACGTGGGCTTTTCCCTCAGGCTCTGTGTCTTCTCTTTTTCCGTCCTCATAAGGACATTTATCATTGGATTTATGATCGCATCTTGAGATCCCTAATAACATCGGCAAAGACCTTTATTCCAAATCAGGTCATATTCCGAGATTCCAGGTGGACGTATCTTTGGGGGAAACACAACTCACCTCATGACATCCGGGTTCCTCAGGCAGCCACCCTTCTTCCTGGCACTCATGCTGGCATTCCCCAGGATGATAAGACAGATCCATGGGGAAGGGGGCTGGTCAGGGAAGTCTCAGGAGTGTGGAAAAAACTGAGACCCCCAAATTCTGGCCAACTCACCCTTCCAGTCTCTGTCAACTCCTCCCCAAAAATAAGCACTTGGCTCAGAGTCAGGAGGCCTAGACTCAAGGCCTGGCTCTGCCCCTCGCCTTGCTGTGTGATCTCTGGCAAGCGGGTCCCCTCTCTGGGCAGAGATAATGCTCCAGCCCCTCCTGCAGCGCGGGCTCTGGGACTGTGCATGTGAGCTACAGCATCGCCTGTTCACATCTCAGACAGCCTGGCATCCCGTACGTACCCCAGCCTAGGAAGGTACTGAATGAGTGGCGCGGTGTGCCTGGAGGTGGGATGTGCCTGAACTGGGCATGTGGCAGGCTTTGGGAAGCCCCTGAGCTTCCCAGATGGTCGTGTCCCCACTGTGGCTGTGTTTCTTCCAGCATCAGTTGAGTTCCCTGCAGATGGTGAAGGCTGACACATGGTGACCAGGCACAGAGCAGGATGTAGGAAGCCAGATGTCATGGGGAGGCCAGTTCCTCTGGTAACAAGGGTGGAACTGTGAGCCCTCACAGCTGGGCCTCCTGAAAAGCCACAAAGGGGATATGCTGTCCACATCAGTACGTCAGGGGACTCGCTTTCAAAGGAGCCTGTGGGGCAGGGAGGACCTGGGAGGAAACAGGAGATTCATTCCCAAGACACTTGTATTGCCTGCAGACCCAGCCTAAGGTGTGCAGAGACAGAGAGAAAGAGAGAGAGAGAGAGCGTGCACCTGTCCACTGCACCTCCACAAGAGACATGCAGCCTTTTCTGTGCGGAGGTGACAGCCCCCTCCCAATGCACCATTGGTGGCTCTTGCTGGAGGACTCAGGACACGGCACACAGCCAGGATCAGAGGTGTGTGGCCATGCACATGCGGTGGCTAAGGCAGGGGGGCAAGGACAGGACCAGTATTTCTCAGTTCCATCTCACTCCAGCCTCCTAATATATTGATGAAATAGGTACCATTGTTATCCCCATTTTATAGATGAAGAAACTGAAGCTCAGAGAGGCTAAGTAACTTGCCCAGATCACACAGTTCTTAAACTGTATAGAGCAGGACCCCAACCTGGTTGGTCTGGCTTCAGAGTCATTCTTTATACCCCACCATCGCCTCTGAGGGGCCCAGAGTGAGCCAAGACTGGAATAACGAACGCGTCACACCAGCTAATCAACCACATCAAAGACTCTGCCCACATATTCCCCAGATTATACCTTTAACAATGGTTGTATTAGGATTGTGGGCTTATGAAGGATATTCTTCTGCTTTCCAAATGTTTGTTAGTATGCTTATATTATCTTTCAGGATAATCGTCATTCAGAAGAACTTGTTCAGGGGACAAGCCAACCAATCACAGATTCTCCAGGCCCTGGAAAGTCACACACCGCCACTGGATTTCTCTGCTTTCACACACAGCTATTTTTACCAAACTACATCTTAATGCCCAGCAGCTGTTTGACCCTCATGTCCTTCATAGCCTCACCACAGCTCTGAGAACCCTGGAGCAGAGAAGGCATTGTGCCCATTTCATGGATAAATACACTGAGGCCAAGCTGAACTAATGATGTCTCTCCTAAGGACTCACAGGAAGCTGATTGCAGAACCAGGGCAGAGTCCAGGTCTGAGACCTGTTAAGAAATACACCCACTGTGGCACCACCCCATGGCTTGTGGCCCTGTGCACAGCAGACCAGCAGCACCAACAAGCTAGGCACCCTCATCCAACTCCCCCCGCTGCAGCCGGCCAGGGTCCAGGGTCCATGGCTTAGGGGTACCGGGCTCCCTCAGCAGGAGAGGGGAGGAGGCAAGCCTCCCATGTGGACAGAGACCTGTGGCCACTGCTGGGACAGCATTGAAGACGTCTTTCTTACACCTGATAGTTTGTACCTCCCACTCCTGAGATTCTTAATCATTTTTATCTTTGAACTTGTGCTTTATAAGTGAAGTTCAAAGGGATAATGGAACACGTGTTGGAGCTTAGAGTCCCCTCCTTCCACCACCTCCCACATGCCAGCTGCCTACTCTGCGCCCTACCCAGCGACTGCTGTCACCCTCCACTCCTGGGAACCTGAGCACAGGCACTGGGAGGCCGGGTTAGGCACTGAGTTGCAGGGTGGGACCCCGGGTGCCCACGAGGATCTGCATTCTCCCCACAAGGTTCCCCATGCCCAAGGGAGGGCAGCATTAAATAGCAAGTTAAAAAACACCATGACACATGGCCAGAGAGACTGTTGAAGAACAGAGGAAGCTTTTTCCTGCTCTTTGAACAAGGGGTCGTGCGTTTTCATTTCGTACTGGGCCCGCAATCATGGAGCCGCCCTGCCACCAGGGGCCACTGACGGTGCTGGTGTGGACCGTCCTGAACTCCACCCCGGGGTTCCTACTGGCTGCACTGAGACCCCTTCCCCGAGGGCTTCCTCTGGGGGAGGATGGGGGCTGCTCTTCTGGGGCAACCTCACCCCCAGCTGCAGGAGACCACCCCCAATGCCCCATCAACCTCTCTGAGCTCATGCCCCCCACTTTCCCCTCATCCGCACCCCCCACCTCCGTCCCATCCTCCCCAACCCCTCGCTGTTCCCTCTGCTTGATCTGCTCTTTCCTGCCTTTTCCACTGCTGGGTCCTTGGGCTTCCACTTCCAATGCCACCTTTCCAAGGGGCCCTCCCGAGCCCTGTCGCATTTCCTCCATAGCACATCTGTCTCTGAAGTTCCTTTCCTGTTGATTTGATTATGTGCCTGTGGCACCCTGCCCCTCACGCTCCCTCCACACTCCCCGAGGGCAGGGCTCTTTCTGTTTGGTTCGTTGATGTGTCCCCAGAACAGTGCCAGACACACAGTAGGAGCCCAGTATATATATTTGGGGAAGGTGGGAGAAGTCTGGCTTAGCATCTGGGCTGTGAGTCTCTGTCTAAGGGGTGACTTACAAGGTGATGGGCCAAGACCAAGATGGATGGACCCCCATTGGGCTGACCACAGCAGGGTGCTGTGTGAGCTGACAGGACTCCCTGCAAAATGCCCACCCCGTTCTGTAACCCATTCTCAGCAAGGTGATAGCGAACATCGGTAGCCCAGAGGGAAAACCAGGGCTGCTTCAGCTTGAATGACGAGCGAGGAGGTGAGGTGTTGGACATACTCAGTTGTCACCTCAAACCCTATCATCGATCATAATCTGCCAGAGATAAATCACAGGCAGGTAATTATTATGTCAGGCCGGGTAGCAGAGAGAAGTTTTAAAATAGCAATCAAAGAACTTCCTGGTTAATTCAAATCCATCCTGACTCCCTCCAGGGGACAAAAGTGCTTTTGTAGAATTGACCAGGCATAGAGAAACGGGATTGCTCCATGCAGAATGGGGACTCCTGGACTTAATGTTTCTCTCTGTCAAGTTTCAGAATAGCACACCTGTCAGGAGTCCTAAATCAATGATCACCCACTTGGAGTAAATCATATCGCGGTGATGTCCTATTTCCTGGGTGTCAAATCCAAACTCCCCAGCCTGCTTGCCAGGGTGTAGCAGCCTCTGCTCCAGCCAGGCGTCAGGACCCAGGCCTCCTCACTTTGCCTTGCCTCAGGCCTTGGGCCCCTGGGTGTCCCACACCAGCATGCTCTCCCCCATCCAAATGCCACCAAGGCCCAGCTCAAGCCACTTTGCCCCCAGGCGTCCTGCACCCCAGGCGGTCTTGAGGCTCATCCCTGGTTCTGCCTTAAGAGTTCCAACCTGCCGTCTGGACCCTCAAAGGACAATGCTGTGTTTCTCTGTCCCTGCACTGGAGCTGGTTCCAGGGTCTTCCCAGAGCTGGGTCTCCTCATTCTTGTCCATTTGAACAAAGCAGTCCTCTGGGGCCAGCTCCTCCACCCAGCAGCAGAAACCCCTTTGGGCTAACTTAAGCCAGAAAAGGGGGAAGTTACTGGAAGGATGCTGGGCATGGGGAGGTCTCTTGGGGTGGCAAGGGGCAGGACACCCAGCCCACTATGGGTTGAGCAAATCCCATCCAGAGCAGACTGGCCTCAACCACTAACTCTGGAATCTAGACTCTGGACTCTGGTTGACTCTGTTGGTGATATTCATGGGCTCCACGTGGCGGTCAGGTAGTTTCTCACATCTGTCCAGGTGCAGGTCCATTAGGACATGGTGGGCACTGCATCCCAGTGGCTCAGACAACACCCTGGGGTTAGTTCTAACGGGGCCTGACCGTGTGGCCAGAGTCACATGTGTACTGCAGGGCCCATCACCGTGGCACAGGGGAGCAGTGTTCTGATGGGCTTGGGCCCTGGGTCACAAGCTGGCCCCACGTAGGGCACAGCTCCAGACACACAGGCTGAGAACACAGAAGGAGCGAGACCCATGGAGAATCAGGACCCTGAGAAGAGGGAATGGGTGCTGGGCAGCCCCAAACTAACAAACACCATGACTTTGTCTCAGATTTCTAACTGGTCAAATCAAAATGCCAGTAATTTAGGGGCGGCGGACAATCCCCCAGAATGTCCTCAGTCCCCCTTCCCCCCAGCTGTGATCTTTCTTACATGAGCCCCTCATCCTCAGCCCGAGACCCTCCAGGTAAAGTTCAAGCTCATTACCTTGGGCATCCCTGCACAAACCCCCATCTGCCTGCAGCCTCGTGTCCTCTTCCGTCCAGCCTGGAATCCTGCCCTGCTGGGACCCGGGACTTGGGCGGTCAGTGCTCCTTTCACACCTCTGGGCTGCCGTCCCCCACCTGTTCCCCCCATCTTTCCGCCAGGTGACCCCTACATCTCTCCCACCGCAGAGGCAAGTCGGAGAGGCCTCTCTCACCTTCAAGCCCAGCAGCACCCCCGTCCCCAGCCAATCTCGCTGCACTGTGGGCAAGTCTCCTCCCCACTCCTCACCTGGTCTTCCCTGGAACCCCCAGTCACTGCGCTGGGTGCGGCCGGCAGTGAGGGCCCACTAACACGTGCTGGACGGAAGATCAGACGGCACAGCTGGGAGGTGGGACCATGGTTCTATGGCCAGAACTCCGAGGGTCATGGAGCCCCCATACCACCCCCCGGCCTGCCAGCCCTTGTTGGGAAACACCCAGATGGGTCTTAAGTCAGGAAACAAGTTCATCCTTGTGGTCAGCACTGTGGCCAGGGGCCCTCAAGAAGAGACACATGGGGACAAGCCAGGAAAATCTCCCTTGGAGCCCCTGGACAAGGGGGTGGAAGGATTGGTCGCCTCCACCCCCAGCCTGGCCCTGGAGTTCCCTGAGAAGGAAGAGAGAGTCCAGGGAGAGGTAAGGCATTTGGAACTGTGGGCGTGCTGAGGACAGGAGCCCCAGCACCACTGGGAACGCTGATAGGTGTGCACAGGACTGTGGGCTCTTAGGGGCCCATCTCTGGGGCCTCAGTGGGAAGCTGGAGGTGACCCTTCTATGTGTGAGTTTTAAACAAGGGTACTTGGCCAGCACAATAAGACTGAAAGTGAAGAAAAGGAAAACCAAAGATTAGAAAGGAAGAAACAATATTCTCATTCTTGGTAAACAATATGTTTACGTTTACCGGGAAGATCGAAGAAAGTTAATTGCACAACAATTAGAGCCACTGAGAAAGCCTGGAAAAGTGGGCTGATGGAAGATACCCTGAGAAAAATCCACAGCTTCCCCTGTACCAGTGAATAGCTGCCTGGGAAATGAAATGAAAACAAAGAGCCTCATTCACAACATCAGTAAAGCTACAAACTATATAAACTGAACGTGAAACGTTCAAGACCCAGACGAAGAAAACTCTAAAACACTGAAAGGACAAAAAGACAAGCCTGGTTAGAGAGAAATGATTCTTTCAGGGTTGGGAAGACTCGCTTTGTGAAAATCCTATTTCTCTCCAGGTTCATCTGTGTTCTCACCACAATTCCAATTTTTAAAATCCCCAAAACATTTCCATTGGAGTTTGAGAGACAAACGCTCAGGTTCCTCAGAAAGAGCAGGAGTGGCCGGGTTGAGGGCCGTTGCTGTCCCCACGCATCAGCCTCACACCTGCCCTGCCCCAGCCCTGCAGGGACATCGCGGCCACGCACAGCCATTGTCACCGTGGGGCTGGGAGTGTGCCGGCTCTAAGCCCTCAGGCCTTGACGCCCGTTCCCTGGGCGGGTGGCCCAGGTGGTATGGGGTCACCCGCCATACGTACTGAACCTGCAACAGGAATGGGAGTGTCTCCTGAGGGGAATCGCGGTGGGCCCAGGGCAGGGGCTCCACGGCTGAGTCCAGCTCAAAGTCTAGACCTGTGAGGATGGCTGCTTGGCGAGGTGTCCTTGTCCTTGACGGGGCCGAGGAGACTGGGTTGGGCTCTCAGGGGTCTCAGCAGCTGCACACTCAGAGGAGAAGGAGAGGGTGGGGCAAGGCAGGGAGGACCATGAGGCTTCCCTCCAAGGGCTGGCTGCCCCACCTCTGTCCTGTACTCTCCTGTGGCTCCCTGTGGCTCCCGGCACTGGGGACAGAGACTTGGGGTCCCCTGTCTGCCACTTCTTTTGCTGTGTGACCCTGGACTATTCTTCCCCTTGATGTCTCAGTTTCTCGATCAGTAATGTGAGGGCTTGGCTGGATCTCAGGGCCTGGGTCTCTCCAACAGGGTTGCCTTTGGAGACAGCAGGTGGAAACTGCCCTCTTGTAAAAGGGAACCTGGGTGTCAGGCTGGCTGGGAGGGCTGAGTGGGCCAGACTGGAGCTGAAGGCCCAGGAGAGTCTGGGAGCAAGGTCCAAAGCGGGGCTCGTCCAGGCCCTGCAGGCTGTAACAGAGGGACAGATGGAAAACCGGGCTGCAGGGTGGGGCGTGGACCCGTAAATGGGTCAGTGTCCTAAACCCACGTGCAGCCTTCCTGCAGGCCTGAAGACCTTCCCTCTCTCAGCAGGTCTGAGACAAGCTATGGGAGTTGGGGCCTTGCACAGGTGACCCAGGTGTCCTCCGTCCCCCCTCCTCCCAGCCTGCAGCGCCCACACTGGAATTAGGGACATTTTGCTGCAAGATTCATGGCAAGGCCATACATGGCCTTCTGCTTTTCTGCCTCAGAATTGGGGTTGCTGTCAGATTCATGGGAGCCATAAACCCTCGCCCTATTTCTGCTCTAATTGAGGCTATTTGTATTGTGACTAAAATAATCAGAGACAATTTTATTGGTAGATTAAAAAAGATAATTACGTCCCATATATTTAAGTTATGTAACTGCAGTGACAGTCCAGTTGGGGTCCCCAGGGCCCCAGCTTGGAGAGCCTGTGCTAGAGGACCCTGTCTTGCCCCAGCATCCTGCACCTCCCAAAATCAAGAGCAGAATTGATGCTGACAGAAATGGGTCCCCAAGGCCTGGATCACAGTCAGGGACTTTCCGGGGGCCATGCAGTAAAGATCTGGGGGCAGGCATGCCAGCCCAGTGACCCCAGAACACTGTAGGGAAGCAGAGAAACGGGGCTTTCTGGAGCCTCCGCAGGCCCTGGCTCAAATCTGGCTTTCGTGGTGAGCTTTGCCAGCCAGCCAGGAGTCATCTGCCTTCTGGTCACCCCATGCTTCTCTGGGGACTCCCCAGTCTTTGTCGTCCTGTTTCTGGAGCAGCTGATTGCCGCTACCAACTCGGGGGCGGGCCAATCAGAGCAACACACTCCCCAGCCACGGTGATTGGTTCAGGGCTAAGCACGTGACTGTTCAGAGCCCTGGAGCTAGGGCTGTCCCCGGATTGTTTGGATGCTCAAGCCAGTGCATCCCACTTTTGCTTAAGCCTGTTTGACCTGGGCTTTAGTCCTTGTGATCAAAAGAGTTATAATTGGACTTCCCTGGTGGCACAGTGATTAAGAATCCGCCTGCCAATGCAGGGGACAGGGGTTCGAGCCCTGGTCCGGGAAGATCCCATATGCTGCAGAGCAATTAAGCCCGTGCACCACAACTACTGAGCCTGTGCTCTAGAGCTCGCGAGCCACAACTACTGAGACTGCATGCCGCAACTACCGAAGCCCGCGCGCCTAGATCCCGTGCTCCGCAACAAGAGAAGCCACCGCAATGAGAAGTCCGCGCACCGAAACAAAGAGTAGCCGCGGCTCCCCACAACTGGAGAAAGCCTGTGCAGCAACGGAGACCCAACGCAGCCAAAAATAAATAAAATTAATTAATTACTTAATTTAAAAAAATAAAAAGCTCAAATTTTAACAACCACAACAAAGAAGAGTTATAATTGATGTAACTTCCGTGAAGGGGGAGAGCGGTAGCACCCATCCCGTGGGTTTGTTATGAAGGTGCACGGGGAGGTGCTTGTACAGCACCAAACAGAGCGTCCCCCTAAACTGTGGCCATGGCTCTTGTCAGAGGCAGCGTGGAGCACGGATGCTTGTCACCAGTGTAAGGAAGAGAGACCAGGGAGAGTCTAGGAGGTGACTTTGCAGCCCAGGAGGGGGCCTGGGTCTTGCTGGGAGGCCCTAGTCCACATGCTCATGGGTGGCGGGAGCAGCTTCTCTGCTGGCTTGGAGCGCTCGCTGGCCTTCTCCATCAGCGCCCCTCCTGCGTGGGCCTAACACGTCTGACGGTGCTCAGCCCGGGCCACTGGGTCACAGGAGGCGCCCGCTAGGCAACCTCTCCCCCTTCCCGCTCAGCACCTGCCGACTCAGCTGAGCTGGTGGATGCCTTAGCATCCCTCCACGCTGCTAAGCCTCCGGGCCCTGCGTTCAGAGCTAAGCGGCCCTGAGTGCCCCCCAGCCCCACAGCACCACTAGCCACTGTGGCCAGAAGTGCCTGAAGCCCCACCCACTCTGAGCAGGTTTTCTCTCCCCAAGCAGCCACATCCGTCAAAGCTGCTAACAGGCAGCGGGAGTCGTGCCACCCTGCCCCAAGAAAGCCTTTTCTCTCTGTGCTAGACTCAGACCATCCTGGTCCTAAATCGCAGTTGGAGCCGAGGGGAAAGTCTACCTGGGGGAAGCAACACGCTCCATTCCTGGGGCTTATCCGATGGGTCCACTGCCCGGGGGAGGAAGGGCCGAGAGAGATGCTGGGGCTGGAACATCCAGCTGGCTCCTGGGACTCTTGGCCCCCCAGACTGCATGGTTCGGTGGAGACACCCACACTTGCACACATGCACACACACATACACTGCACACACATGCACGCTCACGTGCCCCAAAGCACTTGCTTTTTCTCCCTGTGCCAGAGCAGACAGAGACAGGCAGATGCCCCTCTGAGGGCCTCTGCAGCAGCCACAAGCCCCGGGCGTGTGGGATGTCAGCCCAGGAGACCACCTTCTCCTGGAGGGCCGTTTCCTCCCAGTCCACAGGGTCCCCAGCCTGAGGGGTAGGTCAGATCCAGCATCTGTTGGTCCTTGCAAACATGGGCCCCACCTACCCAGTGGGATGTTCTCTGTACCTGGCCCCAGGAGCCTCACCAGAGGTCCCTGACTTCAAATATTCTTTTCTGTTGTCAGCCCTCAGGTGCCACAGATGTCTTTGAAAATCCAGCCACCCTCACAGGTCCAGACATCAAGGTACAGAGGACACCAGGCCCAGTAGGACATAAAATCCTCGCAGTCACAGGGAGATGAGGAGACCCGGGGACACCTGCAGTACAGCCGAGCCCCTGGAGCTCAGTGTGTGTGTCTGGTGGAGGCACCCCCCCACCTCTGGGTCTCAGTTATAGGCCTCCCCTTCTTTGGGTCCTAGAGGGCACAGACTGGCAATGGGGCCTCCCTCGCTCCCCGAGCTATGACCTGGCATTCCTCTCCCCACGGTGATGGCCCCAGGGATTCCCAGCCGCTACCCCTCCCTCCGGACCACCCCCCAGCTCCCACAAAGCCATCATCCAGACAAGTGGACACATGGACCCTTCCCATCCCCATCTGCACACCCAGGACAGACAATGCCCCGTCCAAGTCACTGAGTAGCGTCCCCTCTGCCCCTGTTGTCACTGTGGGTAAAGGACACGAGTCTATCTGATCTCAGACCAGAGTCGGCACCTGGCAGTCCACTCCCGGAAGACATCCCCTCTCCACCCCAGTGCAGCCCCCTTAGGGGGCCCTTGTGTCTCCCGCCCATAGCCTGGCCAGCCGGTCTGCTCCATTCTTCCCTGACTCCGGTGTGGCAGCAATTGACAAAGATGAGAGTGCCCTGGGAGACTGGACAAGCCAAGAACTCCTCATGGAGGAAGGCCGCCCCCTCCCTTGGCCTCCAGAACAGCAGGAGGCCTGGGTCAGGATGGTCAGCAGGCACCTGAGGGTGTGCAGCCTCGGGCGGTTGGCAGGGAGCTTGGCCTGCAGGAGCTCAGGCCCCTGAGGTCTTGCCTTCAGGCCCCTGATGTGGGCTCCTCAGGGGGCTCTGGGAGACATCGCCCATGTCCCCTGTTGTTGGGAGGTGACACACACAACCTGAAAGTGCCTGGAAGAAAGAGAGGGAGGGAGAGAGGGAGAAGGAGACCCTCAGAGAAGCTGATGTGCAGACTGGGGGTTGGAGAGGTATAAGGGGAGTCCAGGTGGGGTTCGTAGAAGGACAGACAGACAACAAACTGGACCACCACCGCTGGCCCCCCCATCTAGGCCCCATGGGAGATGAATAGGTCCGTCTCTAAAAGGGCCCAGGGAAGACTCTGCTCCCAGGATGTCTTTGCCAACAGCCCTAAAGACCCCACCCCACCCCATCCCACTCCCTGTTTAGAGAAGGAAACTGAGACCCAGAGGCAGACAGAGCTGCTCTGGGTTACACTGTGGACTGTGGGTGTCTAAAACCCAGACCTGCAGACTCCCAGTCCCGTACTGGGCTCTCACCAGCGACTGCCCCAGACCACAGTGCCTTTCCATCCCTCAGCCGTCCTCACCTACAAAATGGGGGCATTGGGCCAGAAGGTTGTAGATGCCCTTTCTAGCTTGGATACCTAGACACTTAGGACCCATCCCTCCGAGTCTTTGGGAGTCCAACCGGAGCCCTTCCTCTGCTCTCACCACTCAGCACCGGACCCTTTTTAAAAGTCAGCTCTGTCAATTACAAAAGTCACCACCTGCAGGCTTGTTAACCTTTTTCAAACAGCACAGAAGATACAAGGCAGGAAGCAGGAAGTGCCTCCCAACCCAGCCCATCTCCACCAGGAGCCCTGAGGTCTGCGCAAATCGAGCAAACCCTCCGCTGTCTCTCTAAGCCCCTCTTCCCCTCAGAGTCAAGGAGGACAGCCTGGAGTGTGTGAGCCCGGGACAGCCCTGAGCCCAGCTCAGCGATCCCACACAGGTCAGCCCCTGCCCGCACCGGCCCCTCCCTGCGCAGCCCCCTTCCTCCTACGTCAGCCCCCTGTGCAGAGCCCAGGGACAGGGGCTCATTATCCCATCCTGTCTGCCTTGGATGCCGCAGAGTGACAGCTGTTCCGTGTTTAATTACTGATGGGCTGCAGCTATGCCAACCCATGAATAAAATTACAGTTGTTCTGCAATGCAAATACCGCGGCGCCCGAGTCTGTGGGTCTGTGACGTGCTTATTTTGATTGGCTGGCTTTTTTAATGAGAAAAGTTTTATTACATTTTAAAGAACATTAGTAATGATGAAACTCGTACACCTAAAGATTTATATAGCACCGCAAACAAGTAGCAGGGAGAAAGGAAGTTATTTATAACTTCAGATACACTCCTGCCTTCTGATTGCATTGTTTTAGGGAACAGGGCATTTTTAGCTGATAATTGTTTTAATGATAAATGTGGAAACTCAAGAACCAAAATATCCAAAGCGTCTTGAAAAGGCAAAAGCCTCAGCTAAGATGGGGGTGAGTTGACCTTACTTAGGGGTGAGTTGACCTTATTTAGGGGAGAGGGTGGTGGAAGGGGAGCTTGCCCTCCCCAGGGCACGTGGGATAAGAAGACGTTACAGATACTGGTCACTGGCAGAGGTCAGTCATCTGCGGGTGCCCACTGGGCACAGGTTCAGCCTATGGAAATGGGAACAGAGACGTGACCTCTTCCTGTTGGAGCCATCACCACGGGAATATCTCTTCTCTGCTGGTGTTGAACGTTTCCCTTCAGAGTGATGTGTCCATGCTCTGAGCCGCAGCTGGGTGATAACACAAAGTTTTGAGTCAATGATCCGAATTCATATAGATTTGAATACAGAACGTCTGATTCCACATTTTTCATTTAGAGGATGGAGTTTCCCGAGGAAGGTGGGCCTTTGCAGATTTATGAGGCTGGGAGATGGCATTTTCCTCGCTAAGTTTTCCCTGCAGATCCTTCCCTCTGGGGACACTGCTGAACTCAAAACAGTAGAGCAGAGAGGGAGGGTTCTCAGCTGGCCTAGGTCCCTGTCTCCAAACAGAACAGAACTGACTTCAGCTTAGCAACATGGGTGCATTCATCTGTTAATTCATTCCGCCAACACATATTTATTGAGGGCTTACCACGAGCCAGGCTCCTGGCACGTTCAGACGAGGAGGATGGAGCCTGTGCTTCCAGAAGGGGTTTATTGGGTATGGCAGAGACAACGGAGCCGCACTACATGACACTGTGAGAGGACAGCCATGGAGGTATGGATGCCCAGCTCAGGGACAGCAGAGGACAGGGGCCCAGCTCTGCCTGGTGGGAGCGGGGGGCACCAGAGAAGGGTCCATCCAAGCCAGCCTGGAGGGGTACATAGGAGTCTGGAGCAGGCACCCACCGCCTAGAGGTCTGGGGGGAGGGAGGGGGGCTTGGAGGGCCTGGAGAACGGGGGTGGAGGGTGGGGTGGGGTGGGGGGGTGTCCTTGAGGGGGGCAATTTGGGGTGACACAGGCAGCAAGCCAAAGTGCCTGGGCTCTGAGCAACTCTGCAGCTCAGAGCTGGGGTTCAGAGCGACCTGGAGGCCATCTTCGGGGCGTGGGGTGGGGAGGGAGCCTGGAGAGAGGGCCAGCGCGTGTGAAAGATGGTTAGAAGGCAGAATCAGCATTTTCCGCTTCCCTTCCTTTTGGAGGTCGTTCGAGTCAGTGTGTCTCCTGTCCATTCAGCCAAGGGCCCCAACCTGGGACGAGTGGGCCCAGGAAGACAGGGCAGGAATCGCAAACCAGCTTTGGCATATGTGTGCGTGCCGCCTGGTTTCTGTGCACGTGCTTACCTGTGTGCCTGTCTCTCTGCGTGTGTGTGTACATGCCTATACACGTTTGTGTTTGTGCTGTGCATGTGTGTGTGAAAATGTGTATGGAGTGCTCTCATCTGTGTGAGCCCTTTATCTCTCATGTGTGAGTGTGCATGCTTGTGAGTGTGCTCAAGTGTGCCATTGAGGATTTGTGTGTGTAAGTGTGTGTGCGTGTTCATCACACAGGTTTTTTTTTTAATAAAGTCTGACACTCTGGAATTGACACAGTCTGACACCACCACCGCTGGAGCTTCTCAAATGAATCTCATACAGCTCTGCGCACTGCTCGTACCCTCGGGCCGCTCATGTTGCAGAGGCCTCCTTGGTGAGAAGAAGAAAATGGAAAATGAAATCACAGCACTGCCTCCTGGGACTGCCCAGGCCAGGCTCGGGGGGCTGTAGGGGGCAAGAGGGCATCTAAGGACAGTCAGGTGCCAGGGACAGCCTCGGGGCAGACAGGAAAGGTACCCGCAGATGCCTGTGTGTCTGTGTACGTGCACATGGATGTGTGTGGTGCAGGTGTGTACCTACATGTAAGTGTGCGCACATGCACATCTGTGAGGGGTGTGTATGCACAAGTGCATGTGCACACAGATAAGCATATTGGTGCCTGTATTTGGGCGTGCTCATGACCTGTGTTTCCTGATCCAGGAACACTGATCTTTGTTGACCACAGGGTTACCCAAAGTTGCATCCAAAGAGGGTGGGGATGGTGGAGGGCACATATCTGCACCTGCCCCCCACCCCCATGCTGGCCCTCTCATCTGCCAGGCTCAGTGCTGTCCAGGGAACAGACTGTGCTAAGGGCTGGAGAGATTACCCAGCAGGTGCAGGACACCCCACAAGCACTCTGCCCCACGCCACAGGGGGATGGGAATTCACTGCCTGCCCTGGAGGCCTGTTCTCTTCTTAATGGCTTGTTGGGGGTTAGCTGATGGCAGGGCCTGCAGGTACAGGGTCACTACCGGGTTTAAGGAATCTTCCTTGGGCAGCTGAGTCTCTTGAGCTCTGTTTCACTTCCCTCATTCAAGCTGAAGGAGGTGGAGGGGCTGGGAACTGGGGGGGTAGCTGAGGGATTTGGTGATTAACTGGAACCTGCCAATTTTGGTGAAAACAGCAGGGCTGTGACACAGCAGCCTGAGTGGGCCAGGGAGTGTTTGGGAGGGGAGTAGGTGGAGACACGAGTGTGGTCCATCTGCAGAGCAATTCTCCCCACAGATGCCCTCTTTATCCAGGAGTGGTGCTGTGAGCCCATTTCACAGGTCAGGAAACCAAAGCTCAGAGAGGTTGTGCAGCTGCCTGTGGCCTGCACCGAGGTCAGCTGAGCCCATAGCGCCACCTCCTCCATGCAGCCCTCCTCTCCTGTCACTCCAGCCAGACAGCAGGGCCCGACCAAGACCTCAGGGTGCTGAGACCTTCCAGCTCAGGGTCCAGAGATGGGGAAACAACCTGGTGCAGACACTGAGAAGCTGTGATATTGCAAAATGCACAAGGTTTTCCTTTGATCTCAGCCCCATCCCTGTTTGCAGAGTTGTCTCTATTTGCTAATTTTGCCCAGAGGGGAAGAAAAAAAAGTTCTTTATTTTGAATTTTAGGAAAAGGGTGGAGCTCTGGGCTGCATTCCAGGATTCAGAGGCTCTGAGGGAAGAAGGGCCTGACTCTGGGTCCCAAATTACTACATTCAATATGGTTGTAAAGGGTTAAAAGATTAGGTATAAATTAGTCCCTCTAAAGTCATTATTGGGACTTCCCTGGTGGTCCAGTGGGTAAGACTCTGTGCTTCCAATGCAGGGGGCCCGGGTTCAATACATGGTTGGGGAACTAGATCCCGCATGTTGCAACTAAGAGTTCGCATGCTGCAACTAAGAGTTCGCATGCCACAACTAAGAAGCCTGCATGCTGCAACTAAAGATCCCACATGCTGCAACGAAGATCCTGCATGCTGCAGCTAAGACCCGACACAGCCTAAGTAAATAAATAAATAAATAATTTTTAAAAAAATAATAAAGTCATTACTGTGTGTGTGTATATGCGTATGTGCATATATAATATACATGTATATATAACATATATGTGCATGTACACATATATTTGTGTGTATATATACACATATATAAATTATATACACATATTTTTCATATATATTTACATACATAAAATATACACACATATATGTGTGTATCTGTTTGTATCCATATATGTGTATATATGTGTGGGTGTATATATAACTTATTATTCCTAGATGACTCAGGGACAAGATTAGTTTTATGGGATAAACCTAAATATCTCATTGGTCTTTTATTTCCTCTCGGAAGAGGTATACTTATCCACTGATGTTCTTTAGTAAAAATTTGAATTTGAGGTAAGGCGATAATCCCAACCTTAGGCTATCTGTATTTTGAAGACTCACAGCATATATCACGGTAAATACAGAATGTGCTTTCACGATAAGTAGTGATTTAACCAAACAAGGTCGTGTTGGAACAGGAGTCAGAGTGACGATTTTTCTTATAATAAATAAGGCCTAAGCACCACTTATTGATCACTTCCACTTGCCAGGCACTGTTGTAAGGGCTTCACAGATATCGATTGTCTTAATTAATTCAAGCCACAGAACCTGACATAGGTGCTGTTATTTTCCTGTCTTCAGATAAAGAAGCTGTGCTTTCTTTATCTCCGCATTTCCCAGAGACAAAACAAAAAAATTTTTTGTCCCTTATTAAAGTTTCACTGGAATAATGACTCATCAATCTCTTTAGCCATTGACATGTGTTATTAAAAAGTATCCAAAGCGCTGTGAAGGACACAGCACACAACTTAGGCATGAGATGTGTGAAGGGAGGGTAAGGAAAATGCCTCATATCTCCCTCCCTGAAATGAAAACATGCAAAAAAGATAACAAAATTCAGGCAAGCCCTGCTGAAAGTCAAGGAAAGCAGCAGCTGCATTTTACAGACTTGAAGGAGTCTCTGCAAGGTGCTGGGCAGCTGAGACCAGGGTGAGGTGCTGGCTTGAAGTAGACCCACAGCCCTCCTTCCTGAGTATGGAAAGAAGTGAAAAAATGTGTGGTGTCAGGAAAGTAAGTAAAGGAGATGCTGGTGGAGCATCACATATGTCCTTTCCTCTCCAGATGAGGCACACAGCAAACACACTCGTGGGGGACGTGGCGGCCAGTGCCAACCACGTCTCAAGGGCCTTCAGAGGCCCCAGCCGCAGAGCCATGAGCACGGTCTCGGTTGCACCGAGATGCAGCCCTGGGGTGCTCGAAGCTTTCTCTGACCTGGCCATTTACTGGTGTGGAAGAACTCCTTCCTGAACCCTCTAACTTGGAGGGGTACACTAGAGGCATGAGTACTCTTTGTCCCCGGGGACCACTTGCCACAAGGAGGCTGTGCTGAGCCTGGAAAGGCTGAGTCTTCGCACCAGGCAGAACTCTGTGGTCAGGGCTCTTCTCCAACTGCCCCTTCACCACTGCCATGGGCTCAGTCGGCCCTCAGGGACACTGCCCTGAACAAGAGAGATACACCGCACTCACACGATGGATGGAGCACGCCCAACTTGGCAGGAAGAAACCTGGGCATGAGAGTGAACTCAGCCGTATAGCACCTGAAGAAAAGGTGGACGGAGCAGGAAACCATATTGTAATTATATCAAGGAAGGCAAAAAAATGTGAATTTTGAAAATATTTGCTCCGGGAAACAGATGAAGACTTTTTTTTTCAAAATGAAAATATTGACTCTAAAAACCAAGAGATGGAGAGAGAATGACAACAAACTGTAATCAAAATGAAGCTGGAAGTTGGGCAAACCATCTGAGGACACAAATGACACCACAGCAGACTTTTAAAAGGCATCAGCGACAGTAAAAGTCCGGAGAGGGCCTGTGGACAATTGATGCAGTGACATGGACAGTGAATTTGAGACGCTTTTTCAGGATGCAGCAAAAAAGGACAAGGGAAGTTGGAAGTAATCAGAGAGAAGGCAACATCTTTGGAGACAAGATATTGGAAATGCAATAAGGGTAAAGGGTGTGATGAAATACAGAACACAGCTAGCAGAAAAGAAAAAGCATTCAAAAATAAAATCGAGGAGAACCTTGCTGAACTGAAGACAGATGTAGATCTGTAGGTTGAAAGCATTTACTCTGTACCAGGCAAAACGAATGAACATCAAAAGAGAGCTGGTGAAATGATCTAATCTCCTGGATTAATGAAGAATAAGTACCCACAAAGAGATCAATACCAGGCTGGCCATAGAGTTTCTCCCTCCACCCCTACCACCCTGCCCTCCTTGAGTGGAAACTTACCCTGAACCTTCAGTCTCTTTCTCTGCTTTCTTGATGACCCCTCCCTTCTCCTACTCTAGGTCCATCATCGGTTAATCCCAGGTGAGATAAACTTGCACGTCCAGTGGCCCTGCCCTCGGGCTGCTCAGATGCCCCAGGGAGTAGGAACATCCTCAGGGACCAGAGGCTGGCCATCCACATAAGCTGAGTCTCAGCCATTCAGGCTTTCCCAGAAGGGGGTTCCTATCTTCAAATGGGATTTGGACAGACAGAGGAGAAAGACCCGTCCTCCTGCAAATTCAGGTCAATCGATGAGATAAGCCCTGAATAGCAGAAGCCACATAACTACTGGGCCACATTTTAGACCAAATGTGTATCTTGCTCTCCTGATCCAGGAAGGCCCACTGGGAACTTGCCCAGGTTAAACTGGATGACACCTAGCAGGGCTGCCCAGTCCCTGACCACATACCTATCCTATGACCCAAGGAGAAACCAGCTGGTCTCCTCTGCAGCAAATGTTGCCTGGAAGGATGAGAAACATAATTAGAATCTCAGGTGTTTTTTCCCAAGGGTCATTCCAGCTGGAGAGCCTAAATATCACACAGGGTATGAATGTGCAGCATTTATTATTTTCACCATGGAGACATCCAAGAAAATTGACCTTTTCAGCTTCAATAAAAACGGATTTTCCTGTACGTCCTTTGGCAGAAGCTGAGATCATGAGCAGGGCTGAAACTCAATATTAAAAGCCAAAGAACAGAAAAAGGAGGTGACTTCCCTTGTCCTGTAAGGGTACTGCTACATGTTTGCAGTTAGATGCAGGCAAGTGTGTGGGGGCCTGAGACCTGCTCAGAGGAGAGGCCCACTACTTCTCTTGAATCCTAAAGGCTCAGGCATCCTCCCAGCATCAGAGGTGCCTGTTATTCAATTACATTCAATTCAAGGCAGGTTAGACTAAGAACAAAGCCACAGTAGCAGGCTGCTCTGGAATTCAGCAGAACTGCGTACTGGCATGATTAGAATTCAGTGTCCCCTCCAGTAATATGCCTGGGAGTCCCCAGACATCCCACTTTGACTCATCTTCCCCTAGATGAAACTCAGGGCTGGCCATCTTGCCATTACTTGGCTACACTGTTGAGCAAACCCTTGCAAACTTCCTATTCCACCATTTCTCCTGACCGTGATAGTCAATACATAGAAGGATACAATGACAGTCAAATGGTAATAGTGCTGCCTTGCACTGGAACAAGGTGTTTAGCAGTAGCAAAACCTGGAGTGAGTGCCTATTAAAAACCAGTGGCTTGACCTCAGGCATCTTCTCCTCCCCATCCCAACCCTGCCACCATGAAAGTAAAGCAATTTTAAAAGGTATAAACCAACAAGGACAAAGACAAATGAGGTACAATAGTAGCAGTGAGGGGTTTCAATAAATTTTGGAAGGCAGAAAATAGAGGGAGGAGTGCATTCTGATTGAGCAGAGCAGAGAAAGTAATATCAGAGGTGTGTTGGAGGGGGATGTTGGTGAGCACGAGCCCATTAACCACAGAATTCCCAGGCTCAGTATTGGAGAGGCTGGGCTCTGGAAGCTGGGGCTGGGAGTGGGGTTTTAGCATGATTAAAAACAGGGAGGTTGGGTAGTGTCACTGAAGATGGTAGGGTAGGAAGCTAAAGGAATCTGTCCCTCCATCCAAACAACTATTGAATTAGCTGGAGTTGTCTGAAGCAATCATTTTGGAACTCTGAAATCCAGTTGAACACTTGTAGTTTCCAGGGGAGAGCTTGATGAAGAGGCTGGTAAATTTTGGTAAGTTCTCACATTTTATATAGTGGTTAGCATTCTCCAGCCACCAGCCCCTTGGCAGGCAGTCATGGGGATGGCAGCCCACATTCCTAGTATGGCTTGCTGGTGTCAGGGTGGGCAATGAGGACCTTGTCCTACAAACATAAGGGTTGTGTGTTTTGATTGCTGAATACTGCTTTTGATCACTGAGGGGCTGGCACAGAGGCCAATCATTGTTTGAAGTCCCATGAACTAAAGCAGCTTTCCCACCATGAGGAACTTTAAAGAAAGGGTACCCCCCCTCCCCCAGCCATTTAAGAGAATATTTGTCAGGTCACTGAACAATCACAGAGACTATGGAACAGAAATTTCAGTGACCACACACAACAAAGAATACACACTTCACATAAATAGTTTGGAAAAAGTCATAAATAGATGACACCAGCCCTCAACATGCAAAAGTCAGAAATCCCTAAGAAGTGTGAAAATCTGAGTACCAGAGTTACCACATCATAATCCTTAGAATGTCCAGTTCTCAACAACAAAAAAATTTAACAAAACATACAAGCAAACAGGGAAGTGTGGCCTATTCACAGGGAAAAAAGAATTTGATAGAAACTATCCCTGAGGAAGACCAGACATAGGAATTAGTAGCCAAAGACATGAAGTCAACTGTCTTTAATATATTCAATGAACTAAATGAAACCATGGACAAAGAACTAAAGGAAATCAGGAAAATTATGTCTTAAAAAATGAGAATTTCAATAAAGAGAAGTTATAAAAAGGAATCAAATAGAAAATTTAAAGCTGAAAAGTACAATAACTGAAATAAAAACTCACAGGAGGGGTTCAGCAGAAGATTTGAGT
This sequence comes from Balaenoptera physalus, assembly GCF_965194825.1. Taxonomy (NCBI): domain Eukaryota; kingdom Metazoa; phylum Chordata; class Mammalia; order Artiodactyla; family Balaenopteridae; genus Balaenoptera; species Balaenoptera physalus. The sequence continues at coordinate 18,322,499 of NC_138900.1, read as the reverse complement.
AGGCAGAAAAAAGGATCAGCAAACTTGAAGATAAGACAATTGAAATTATTCAGTCTGAAGAGCAGAAAGAAAAAAGAATGAAGGAAAATAAACAAAGACCAAGGGACCTATGGGACACCATCAATATAACAACATATGCATCATAAGAATCACAGAAGAAGAGAGAGAAAAGCAGAAGAATATTTGCATAAATAATGGTGAAAATGTCCCAAATCTGATGAAAGACTTGATCTAAACATCCAAGAAGCTTAACTAACTCCGAGTAAGATAAACTCAAAGAGATCCACACCAAGATATAGTATACTCAAATTGCTGAACCCAAAGACAAAGAGAATTTTTGAAAGCAACAAGAGATAACCAACTGGTCACATACAAGAGATCTTCATAAAATTAACAGCTGATATCTCCTCAGAAACCATGGGGATCAGAAGGCAGTGGGATTACATATTTCACGTCCTGAAAGAAAAAATGCAACCAAGAATTCTACATCTAGCAAAACTACCCTTCAAGAATGAGGGAGAAATTAAGACATTAATTAAGACATCCAGATAAAAGCTGAGGCAGAACACTACCAATAGAACTTGCCTACAAAAAATGCTAAAGAGAGTCCTTCAGGTTGAAGTAAAAATATACCAGACAGTAACTCAAAGCCATAAGAAGAAATAACACCAGTAAAATCAACTGCAAAGGTAAATATAAAAGCTACTATTATTGTACTTTTGATTTGGTTTGTAACTCCTCCTGTTTTCTTATATGATTTAAAAGGCAAATGCATAAATATTGTAAATCTATGTTAATAAGCATACATTGTATAAAAGTGTAATCTGTGACAATAATAATAATATAAAGAGGAGGGATGGACATGTATAGGAGCAGAGTGTATACTACTGAAACTAAGTTGGCATTATTCAAATTAGATTCTTATAAGTTTAAAATGTTAATTGTAATCCCAAGGTAATGACTAAGAGAATAACTAAAAAAATACCCAAAAAGGTGATCAAAATGGTACACTACAAAATATCAACGAAATACAAAGAAGGCAGTCATGGGGGAATTAAGGAATGAAAACCATAGAAGACATACAGAAAACAAACAGGTACATATTTGTTTCTATTTACAGAAATAGAAACAATACAGTAAATGGCAGAAGTAAATCCTTCTTTATCAGTAATCACATTAAATGTAAATGGATCAAACTCTCCTACTAAAAGAAAGAGATTGGAAGATTGGATAAATAAAACAAGATCCATTTATATGCTGTCTATAAGAGACTGTAGATATAGGGACACAAGAAGTTGAAAGTAAGAGGATGGGGAAAGATATTTCATGCAAACAACAACCAAAAGAGAGGTAAGGTGACTATATTACTGTCAAACAAAATAGACCTTAAATCAAAAAAAGATTAAAAGAGACAAAGAAAGACTAGAAAGAAAGATAGATAGATAGATAGATAGATAGATAGATAGATAGATAGATAGATAAAAGTTTCAATACAATAAGATGTAACAATTACAAACATATATGTACCTAACAACAGAGCCTCAAAATATATGTGGCAGAATTGAAGGGATAAATAATTCTATAATAATAGTTGGAGACTTCAGTGCCCCACTTTCAATAACAGATAGGACAACAAGACAGAAAATCGATAAGGAAACAGGACTTGAACAACACTATAAAGCAATTAGACTTAATAGCCATATACTGAACACTCCACTCAGTAACAGCAGAATAAACATTCTTCTCAAATGCACACGGGACATTCCCCGGGATAGATCATATGTTAGGCCACAAAACAAGTTTTAATACATTTTTGAAGATTGAAATCATATAAGGTATCTTTTCTGATCACAGTGGAATGAAACTAGAAATCAGTAACAGAAGGAAAACTGGAAAATTCAAAAATATGTGGAAATTAAACAACACACTCTTAAACTACAAATGGGTCAAAGAAGAAACCACAAGGGAAATTAGAAAATACTTGAGACTAATGTAAACAAAAACACAACATACCAAAACTCATGGGATGCAATGAAAGTAGTGTTAAAAGTGAAATTTATAGAAGCCAACGCATATACTAAAAAAAGGAGAAATATCTCAAATCAATAACCTTACTGTACACCTTAAGGAACTAGAAAAATAAAAACAAATTAAACCCAAAGCAAGTAGGAGGATGAAAGAGTAAAGATTAGAGGGGAGAGAAATAAAATAGAGAATAGAAAACTAAAATCAATGAAACCAAAATTGGTTCTTTGAAAATATTAACAAAATTGACAAACCTTTAGCTAAAATAACTAGGAATGAAAAGAGAGAGACCCAAGTTACTAAAATCAGAACTAAAATTAGGCACATTACTACAGATTTTACAGAAATAAAGAAGATTATAAGAGAATACTATGAATAAACAATTATAACCAACAAATTGGAAAACCTAGATGAAATGAATAAATTTCTAGAAGTACATAATCTACCAAAACAGACTCAAAAACAAATATAAAATCTCAATAAACTCATAACTAGTAAGGAGATTGGATCAGTAATTTTTTTTAAAAAATCTCATAACAGAGAAAAGTTCAGGACCAGATGACTTCACTGGTGAATTCTATCAAACATTTAAAGAGGAATTAATGCCAATATTTCCTAAATTATTCCAAAAAATTGAAGAAGAGGGAACACTTCCTAACTTATTCTATGAGACCAGCTTTTTCATTACACCAAAGCCAGAAAAAGATACTACAAAAAAAGAAAACTATAGACCAACATCCCTAATGAATATCAATGCCAAAAATTTCAGCAAAACACTAGCAAACCAAATTCAGCAGCATATTAAAAAGCCATCATGACCAAGCATAATTTATGCCCAGAATGTGAGGATGGCTCAACATTAAAAAAAAAGAAAGAAAAAAAAAACAGAAAAACAAACCAAAAATCCACAAAGAAAACCAATCAATATAGTACACTACATTAATAGAATGAAGGGGAAAACACATGATTATTTCAACTGATGAAGAAAAAACATTTGACAAAATTCAGCACCCTTTCATGATAAAAACACCCAGTAAGCAAGGAATAGAAGAGAACTTCCTCAACATGACCAAGGCCATTTAAGGAAAACCCACAGCTAACATCATACTCAGTGGTAAAAGTCTGAAAACTTTTCCCCTAAGACCAGGAACAAGATAAGATATCTGCTTTCAGCAGTTCTATTGAACTTCTATTCACAACTTCTAATCAGTAGTATTAGAAGCTCTAGACAAAGCAATTATGTAAGAAAAAGAAAATGCATTCAAATTGGAAAGGAAGAAGTAAGATGATCTCTGTTTACAGATGACATGATCTTGTATGTAAAAATCTCTAAAGTAATAAAAAATGTAGAGCTAATAAATAAATTTAGCAAAGTTGCAGGATATAAAATCAACATGCAAAAATCAGTTGTATTTCTGTACACTTGTCATGAACAATTCAAAAATGAAATTAAGAAAGAAATTCCCTTTATAATAGCATCAAAAAATAATAAAATATTTAGGAATAAATTTAACCAAGGAAGTAAAAGATTTGTGCACTGAAAACTACAAAACATTGCTAAAAGAAATGAAATGAGACCTGAATAAATGGAAAGACATCATATGTTCATGGATTGATATTAAGATGACAACACTACCAAAAGTGATCTACAGATGTAATGCAATCCCTATCAAAATCCCAATGGTACTTTTTACAGAAATAGAAAAACCCATTCTAAAATTCATATAGAATCTCAAGGAACTTGAATAGCCAAAATAATCTTGAAAAGAAGAAAGTTGGAAACCTCACACTTCCAGATTTCAAAACTTACTGCAAAGCTACAGTAATCAAAACAGTGTGTTACCTGCATAAGGAAAGACATACAGACCAATGGAATAGAAGAGACAGCCCAGAAATAAACTCTCACATACAGTCAATTGATTCTCAACCAGGGTGCCAAAACTATTCAATGGAGAAAAGACAATGTTTTCAACAAATGTCATATAAAGAACTGGAAATTAGAATGACATCAGATTTTTCAATAGCAAAGGTAAAAACTAGAACACAATGGAGCAAAATTTTTTAAATTCTGAGGAAAAATTATTTTCAATATGAAATTCTATATCCAGCCAAACTATCAACCAAAAATGAGAGAAGAATAAAGACATTTTCAGACCTTCATGCACTAAAAAGATTTATTTTCCAAATACCCTTTCTCGGGAAGCTGAAGAACATGCTCCAGCAAGATGAGAAAGAACATGGAATCCAGGAAATGGAAGATCTACACAGGAATAGAGTGAAGGCTGCTCCTAAAGTGACAGCTTCACAGCAGATTGTGACAAGAAGGAGAAAGTTCCAGGAGAGACATCCTCAGGAGTGAGACAGAATGTCTGTTAGAGCAGAGGTTCCCAGATTTTCTTGGTTCATGGTGTCCTTGTCTTGGTAATTTTTTCTTGATACTCCTAGGTTAAAAGAAATACCTAACAGTTCTGTTTATAAAATAGTTAGGTCTGAGCAACTTAATCAATATTTATGTCCTAACAACCTAGTAGCCTTTTGAAAAACCAGTACACATAAATTGAAATCAAAATATATGAATTTTATTCTTTAATAATCACAATTACTTCCTAATGAGGTGTGTGCACCTGTTTGGACACTGCACAGCTTCTCAAACCTTTGAATCAGATTATACACCTCCACCCTCATTTTCTGTTTCACACTGATATTTACCCAGTATTTGCATATTATCACAGTAAATGCTGAAAACCCAGCTTTGCAAAAATGTGACATCAGTTGAAGGAATGTAGTTCACACTAACACTGAAACAGTGAACTGCCTTATGCTAGTAGTTTGTGACAGCTAACAAATGTTGACTATCACTGTATTTCTCTCAAAAATTTAAAATACCCCGTGATGCTTCTGAATGTTCACTGCAATATCCTGGTGTGCCTCGATGCAGTTTGGTAATTGTGATATTAGCATGTATCAAAAATTATTGTTAATAGACTGTGGCAGAGATTTCAAAACATGTGGAAAAAATTAATGATAGGTATGTTGAAAACCAAGCAAATAAAAAAGTGAAGCAATTAATAACTCTAGAGGGAAAAAAACAAGGTTGGATAAGAAAGGAGATGAGATGATTATATATTCTTGACTCAACAATAAACTCCATTTGCATAGTCAAAATAACATAAACACTGGCCGTAATGGTAACCAGAAGTGTGATGGGGGACGGTGGAGGAGAATTAGGGAGGGGATGCCCTAGGAAAGCTGGGAACTCATTCACAGGGTGGGATATCAAAATAGAATGACAGAACCAATGAAGGAAGAGGGGGCCATGGTTGTGAATGTGGATTGGAAACATGGAGGTGAATACAGGAGGGAGCAGGCCCAGGAGGTAAAAACGTTGTCTCTGGGAACAAGATTGGGATGTAGGGAAGTATTGTTCCGTATTATAAATCTTTTGGCAATATTTGACTTTTTGAACTATGTGCATGCATTGCTTTAATAACAACTTGTAAAAATTAAACAAAACAATACTAAAACCTAACGAATGTAACCCAGATGCCCCTTATGGTCTAAATAATATTTCGCATGCAACAGAAAGCCTAAGAACTCTACTGAGATTTCTGCAAAGCTGAGCCTGAGAGTAGGGGGTGAATTCTATTCTCACGTCGCTCCTGCTCCATTTGCCGCCTCTGCTGAATTCTTGTCCTCTGCTCTCGATCATGCCATGATGACCGTAATTTAGTCATCATGGTCCACCTTCCCCAGCCTCTCCAAATCAACTAAGAGTGCAAGCTGAGGCCTGCGAGTTTGTGGACCTTGGAGGAGGGGCTGCTTGGTAGATACGCCTTTTCTCCATGTCAGGCCTGGGCTCCTGGCTTCTGGTCTCTGACCCCCACCTCCATCCCAGAGGTGGCTGCCCCCGGGAGTACCAGCTCTTCCTCCTACAGCTGGCTCCAGGGACACCATGGATGTGCACAAGCACACACACACACACACACAGACACACACACACACACGAGGGTCACTGGGGCAGAACAAAGAGCAGGCCCTCTGAGAAGAACAGCGGAGATCCTGGAATGATCATCTTTCCCTCACCAGGCTCCATCCTCCCAGAAGAGAGTGTCAGTTTGAAGCAGCAATTTTTTCCTCCACTGCGCATTATTCCCCCTACCTTGATAAGCAAAGAAAAACAGCAGCTGTGTATTGTGACCGGCTCACAGTGGCCTGAGGATATGATGAGGCAGCTCTTTCCTGGAAACTGGTGATGCCCACGCCCTGTGTGTCTGCGTGCGGGGAGCCGTGCAGTGTGGCCCGGCCGCTGTACACTTTAGCAGAACACTAAGATGAATGATTGATGCACTGATGCACAGACTTGAATTTCAGCAATCCCAAATAGCTCACTCCGTAGGCTCCTGGTGGGAAGCCCGCGGTCAGATGTTTGAGGTGTACGGGCTTGTGCCTCACTCACCCAGAACAGCTGAGATAGGACTCTGGATCCCTCTGCCGCTCCTGCCGTTCCTTCCCATGTGGGACAAGGACCCCAGTCTGAAGAAGCTTTCTCTGTCCCTGAAGCATAATCCTAAGCTCGTGGAGACCAGCACTTTTGCATTTTTCTCCATCTCCCTAGCAGCCCTGGGCGGGCATCTGGAGTCCAGTCCCTCTTTGTGGGGTGGCCAGGACCCAGCTTCAGTCCTCCTGGGCTCCCTGAGGACACCGTCTACCAGATGACCCAGAGACGTGCTGCCTGCATGGGGCCTGGACCCTCCAGGCGGCTGGCCCATGGCTGAAGCTGCAGGTTCCTCTTCTCCTGCAAGGGGCGCTGGCAGGGCTCCCCGAGGACGGGACAGCCTGAGGGAAAGGGGCCCGATGGTCCTGGCCAGCACCCACATCTTTGGGCTACACATTTACATCACCCATATGTAAATGATCCTCTCCACTCTGCCCTGGGGGGCTGCAAGGAGAGGGCAGTGGAGGGTGCAAGGGAAACGTCCAGCCTCCAGGACGAGGACAAACCTCCAGCGCTGGCAACGAAGGGAGCATCTCAGTTAGAGCGCACGCAGAGGCCACTCCCAGTGACCGCTGGCCCGGCTACACCGGCCTCCACTCCAGCCTGAGGGTAGATATACCGCCCTTCCCTTTGGGTTCCAGAGGACGAGGTCCAGGACAATAAAAGGGGACAGAGGCCAGCATGCCCTGGACAGCTAGGGCCCCTTCTTGGTCCTGGTGGGCCTGCTGTCCTCCAGATGCTGGCCGTCACCTGCAAGCGTCATCGTCCTGGGGGCCATTGTCTGGAAGCCACATCTCAGGGCTTTTGCCTCATTTAGGATCTGCCTGCCCCACCTCTCCCGCCTCCCAGCTGAGCAGACACAGCCTTCTCCACTTGCCCGGACTTCCCTAAATGAGGCCCTGAAGGACACTGGAAAGTCTTCGCTTTAGGAAGAACCTCTGCCCCATCGACACCACACCCGCCCCCTCCTCACCAGGACCTGCTTCCAGAAAACCCAGCTGCCATGAGCCATGAGAAGGGGAGCTAAGAGCCATTGAGGATGGAATGCCAAAGTCCCATCACATCCGCATCTCAAATATTCTCCCTGGAGCAAGTCAGCCTTGCAGCCATCATCGGAAACCTGAGGCACACGGGCTCTTGTCGTGCCCTGCCTGGTCATCCCACTGGCAGGACCTGTGTGCTGGGCATGCCCTGGGCTGCGTGACTAATGCTCTCCTGAGCTGGATGCAATGGGGCTGTTCGTTTCCATTTCTTGGAAGCCCCCTGCCCTGGCTCATAATTCCATGGAACCTCCTTTGGCTTGGAAACTGGGCTTGTGCCCCGGGCTTGTGTCCCAAATGTACCAACTCTGACTGCCTGGGCCGCCATGCCTGCCCCCCAGCCAAGCACAGGGCGTGGGGGAGCACATGCTGTCCTGAGATGTTCTTTTTTTTTTTTTTAATAAATTTATTTATTTTATTTATTTATTTTAGGCTGCGTTGGGTCTTTGTTGCTGCACATGGGCTTTCTCTAGTTGTGGAGAGCAGGGGCTACTCTTTGTTTTGGTGCACGAGCTTCTCACTGTGGTGGCGTCTCTTGTTGCAGAGCACAGGCTCTAGGCACGTGGACTTCAGTAGTCATGGCACGAGGGCTCAGTAGTTGTGACTCGCGGACTCTAGAGCGCAGGCTCAGTAGTTGTGGCGCACGGGCTTAGTTGCTCTGCGGCATGTGGGATCTTCCTGGACCAGGGCTCGAACCCGTGACCCCTGCATTGGCAGGCGGATTCTTAACCACTGCGCCACCAGGGAAGTCCCCTGAGATGTTCTGCGTCGATTAAAACCTTCAGTGTCTGCGAGGCAGGAAACTCCTTTCAGAAGCAAGCCTGGTTCTCACTGGCCTCCACGCCACTGCACGGCCGGGATCAATACCAGTGTGAGTGGAGCTCCGTCCTGAGTTGTTAGCCGTCCCTACTGGTTTGGGGCATAATCCTTAATGTTTGGCTCCTGGTGCCTGGCTCCCCCGCAGGCTCTGGGGTGATGCCAACGAGCAGGGCGTCCAGTCGAGGTGGAGGCACAGAGTCCTGGGGACAGTTGTGGGAGACCAATGGGGGGCATGGGGGCTGAGCTGGCTGACAGCCCCTCCAGCAAGGAGCCTGGCTGGCCCTGATGTGGAGGCGCACGAACCCCTCTCCCCTCAGCACCAAGGGCCTGGAACTTTCCCAGACCTCCTCATGGGGCTGAACTGCCCACACATCCCTGTCTGCTGAGGACAATTTGTTAAGAACCGTCTGTTCAGCCAATAATGAGGCTCGGCCCTTCCGCTCCGGCCCTGGTCGGGGGTGTTTCAGGGAAACTAGATTTCCAGGGATGCTTAGGCAGGGCCGTGTCGTATCCTGGCAACCAGACCCAAAGCCAGGTCCTCCTGAGACCCCGGCTCCCGCCCAGAACTGGTCAGCACGGGGAATGGCAACAGTGCAGGCTGCCCTCACTGCCCACCCCACTCCTTGGCTGGACCCGAGGTGTGCAGGGGTCCACACCTCTCCTCGGGTGGCCACACCCTGAGAAGCCTTGGCCTGCTTTCTCCATCACCGCCCCTCTGGGCTCCCAGGGCTGCCCTCGGCCGTAACCTCATCTGCAAAGGGGCAGGCGTGGGGACACAATTCCTCCAGCTCCTGCCCACGAGCCCTTGGTTGCCTGGCTTCCCACGCCCCTCTGCCACTTCTTGTTCTCAGGATAATTTGTTTAAAAGCAACAGCAGTTGAGGTGACTGGGATGGGGGTTTGGGGCCAGAAACAAACCTCCCAGTCTCCAGGCAGCCCTTCTCTCCAAGCCGGGCCGGGCCCAGTCATGCCCGGGCACCTCCTTCTGCTTTTCCGATCCAGCAGCTGGAAAGCGAAGCAGCAGCCTCCCAGCCACAGGCCCCCCACCCTCCATGGGAACCCTTCTCGAGAGGGTAAAGCTGCCCATGTCCTCTCAGCCCAGAGAGGGCCAGGGCATTCGCTGAAGCCCACCTTGCTCTGGCCCGCTGACCACCCCATCAGACTACTACCCTAACCCTACAGCAAAGCTTGGGGGAGACAGACCCCAGGCTGGAGCATCCTCACGCCAGGGTTTCACCCTTGACCCTTAGTGTTCCCCCTCGCCGGGTTTCTGAGAACATCTCCCCTGAGATCTCTCCCAATGGCAGCTCTGCCAGGGAACCCAAGCTCCACGGAGCCCACGGGTAGCCCCCCCCGCCCCCCCAGGGTTCCACAGAGGGGACCACCTTGAGGGTGAGCCCGTCCCAATGGCCTTGGATCTGCGGCTCCCTGGGCTTGCCCTCGGCCCCTCTCCTTGGAGAGTCACAGCAGATGGATGCCTCCAGGAGAGACTTTCCCATCCCCACATGGAGGGGACACTGTGACGTGCCACCCAGACCTCCTCTCCAGGGCTGATGCCGCCACCCCTCGGCTGCTGGGAATTTCACTGGGTACTGAAGGGCTGTCCCAGCTCCAGAGCTCTCATGGGACTGGCCGAGGCCTTGGCTGTAACCCCACTGTGGTCGGCTTCCCTCTCTGCCCACTCCCACACTCCTCACTTCCTTACAGGGGTCCGTTCTGAGAGCCCTCAGCATAATCCCCCTGCCCCAAAGATGCCTGGGCTCTGGGGCCAGCTGGCTGTGGGTATGAGGGCCTGGGGCCCCCATCCTCTTGGAATTTTCACTGCAAGCTCAGAGTTGTAACTTCACGTCTCGACCTCCAGCTGACCGTGGCATTGATCTGACCCCCACAGGCCTCCCCTAGCTCCCGCCTCTGTGAAAGACTCCCTGTGTGGTAGACACAACTGATGCTCCTCCCAGAGCCCCTCAGATCCCCACACCTGGGCATCTGTGCCCCGATTCTATGAGCTGCACCTGCAACTTCTCGGGATCTCCCTGGGTTACAGGAGCTGCTCTGCCCACAGGTGCATGTCCCTTGGGCAGCCCTTAGTCGATGACTGACAGGGGCAGGAGTATGAAAGGCCAGCTCCTTAACAAACCACATGGATGCTCATCTTGGGGTCTGCTTTTAGGAAGCCCTACCTAAGACACTCTTTTCTTATAGGAGAAAAAGTAGAGTCTGGAGAAAACCCACATGCACACTTGAGCCTGTGGGCCTTGGATTTTGTAGTTTCCATGTCAGGCCTGGAAGGACCTTCTCACACTCAATATCTGCCATGTGAAGATCACTCACCCACGTTTCCTTCCATTATTTTTGAGAGCTTCAGTTGTTATAATTAAATCTTCAATCCACTACTTGGGACTTATTTTGGTACATGGTATAAAGAAGGAAGCTAATTTAATGTGTCCATAAACAGTCAACTATCACAGTACCACTTTTTTATTTATGTGATTTTTAAGTTAAAAATGAATTGGTAAAAAAAATTTTAAATAAAAAAACAATTGGTATATGAAATGATCTCCAAGATATCATTAAGTAAAAAAAGAAAAAAAAAAAAGAACAAAAATCAAAGTGCAGAACAGTGTGTATAATAAGCTTTTATTTGTTCAAAAAAAACTACATACAAGTGCTTCTATACACATGGACAGTTCCTGAAAGGGTTTATTGAAACCCTTTATATAAACCGTTAATGGTGGTTGGTTCCAGACAAAAGGACAGGGGTCTGGAGTGGAAGGGAGAACTACTTTTTTTTAATTGACTACCCTTTGACCTACTTGAATTTTTTAGCATGTTCAGTTATGACCTTTTTAGTACAAAATATATTCATTTTAAAAATTCAAGACTGTAAGTTGCAAGTAACAAAACACAGCTGAAGCTAGCTTGAGCATAAGGGGGCACATATTTTGAAGGATGCCGTAGTTACCCATGGAGCCCACGGCCAGGAGGGCAGCCAGTGTTGAAAGGCCTGGAACTAGGAATGTAAAGCTAACAGAACCGTCCCTCCTGCCTGTCCATCTGTCCCCATCCTAGATCAGAGGACTTCCTCCCAATGGAAAGGTGCCTAAAACCCACATGTCCCTGTTCCCCGCCCCACCCAGGCAGCTGTGTGGCTCCTCTTCTCAGAGCTCACTTTCTTTTTATAAGGAGCAGGTCACTCTACTACTCCATCGGTGCCTGGTGCCACCCTAGGCTGAGTAAAAACTCATCCTATGGACAGTGGTGAGTTTCATTTATAAGATTGGGATACATTAAGAACATTCTTGAACAGAGATACACCCCACTCAGTTGCCAGTCCAAAGCAGATACCATTTCTTCCTGCCCAGAAAGGATCTGGGAGTGATGGGACCAGAGGTTTCTTGCCTTCCACAGTGCTTTGGTGGCTTGCTTCCCCGGCCAGCACCCATCCCAGGAGGGATCTCCAGATCCAGTGTCCTGTGGGGACCCTCCAGAGAGGAGCCCTGGGGAAGATTCCCCCCAGGGGGTGACCGCCTCGATGGCTCACCCCCAGCTAGAGCCCAAGCTAAGAATTGTGGATTTCCCAAGAGACGGAAAATCCCAAGCCCCTGTTGGCCAGGCTTTCCTTTTTTTTTTTTATTATAAATTTATTTATTTATTTATGGCTATGTTTGGTCTTTGTTTCTGTGCGAGGGCTTTCTCTAGTTGTGGCAAGCGGGAGCCACTCTTCATTGCGGTGCGTGGGCCTCTCACTATCATGGCCTCTCTTGCTGCGGAGCACAGGCTCCAGACGCGCAGGCTCAGTAGTTGTGGCTCACGGGCCCAGTTGCTCCGCGGCATGTGGGATCTTCCCAGACAAGGGCTCGAACCCGTGTCCCCCGCATTGGCAGGCAGACTCTCAACCACTGCGCCACCAGGGAAGCCCAGCCAGGCTTTCCTTTTCCTGGAAATATATCTCATGAAAACCTAAGCCGTCTAAGTGTAGGGATCCCCTATAGCCTTGTTCTCTGTTAGCCCCTAATCCTAGGCCCAGGAGCAAACAAGCATCATAATTGCTTCTCCAATATTTACACCAGTTGGGAGGCTTCTCGGTGTTGGATGGGACTCCCCACTGTGGTCATCCCCACTCTCATCCTGCCTCAGTCAGCTCACTGTCTTTCAAGGACTGTCTACTTGTAACTCCACTTCTGGTACCAAGGTTGATATTGCTTAATACTCTTCTGATTATACCATCCAACTAGAATAGGCTTAGACAAAAATATGGGTTTTTAGAGGCTGTAGAACCTGCAAACAGAAACCTCAGGAAGGTTCACCACTCAGAGCCTGGACTGGTTAAAAACAAGGCCGCCCAGCTTTCCTGGCTGTGTAGGTTACTGGTTTAGCCACACAAAGGACTGACTTTCTCAACCTGATTTCAAATTCCTGGTCAGAGGATCTTGACTGGCCCAGCTTGGTAACTGCTGTCGACTGAAGAAACATGCACAACCTAAATATTGTGAGTTATGTTTTATTTGGGGACTTTACTAAGGACTATAGCCCAGGAGACAGCCTCTCAGAGAGCTCTGAGGAACTGCTCCCAAGGGGTAAGGGAGGAGCCAGGATATAAAGGAGTTTCTTTTGCTGGAAAAAAAAGTAATCGAACATCAAAAGATTACTGGAAAGCACAAAAAACAGACAACTCAAGTTAATGATCTTAGTGCTTTTCTAAGTATCGGAAAATGCAAGGGCTCACTGAAATTATTGCTTAGATATACATCTTAACCATCTAGGGCCAGGATCCTGTTTTTCTTCATCCTGGATCCCCTCAGGGTGCCCTATGGTGGGGGGGAGCGGCAGTTGTAGTGGCTGATGGCTTGACCCTTGTAGAACTGGAATGACAGGCAACGTTGTTTACTGGAATGGCGGGCAATATTCTTTGTTTATTGGAATGGCAGGCAACATTCCCTGTCCACACTACCCACCCCTGGTTCAGCCCCTCAGGCTTGCATGGAGGCAGGTTTGGGGATTGGGAGCATTTAAGCACATTGTACAAGACAGCTAGACACCCACCAACACTGTCAAAATAAGGGGCGAGGATTAGAGATGATTTTGAGTTGAGGAGACACCTCTGAAAGGTACACGAAAGTCTAACAGTATAGAAGATTGCTTTTCTGTTTCAAGAGAAATATATGAAAATTACAAAAAAATCATAAAATTCAAGAAAACAGGAAACACCCTTGATTTCATTTATCCAATTAGATTGTTCAACTCTCCTGCCCCTCCTCCACTTGGATACCCATCCGTCCAGTCTTTTTTCTCGGTTATTTATAGTAAATTTTACATATATGTGGTAGCAGACTCTGCATGCTCAGCCTGCTTTATTAAAGAATCGAAGCTCTTTGATCTTTTTATTCGTTTTGTTGCATTAGAGAGACAGAATGCAAATATTTCATCTCTCCTCCGGGAAGGGTTGCATATTAAGTTCTTCCTGCCCTTGAGGAAAGAAAGGGCAACCAAGTTTTGGTTGCTAAATGATGGGCTTAATGGTTCATCCAATCAGACCTATTGTGAAAGAATGAGGGAAGATAAGGAAGAACGAGGGGTTTGTTGGCATTTGAGGTGAGCAATAACAAGTTTCGAACCACCTGAAAAATAAAATTCAGTAATCAGACAGATGGAGATGAAATCGTCAGCTTTGGGTATGATGAGGCTGACGTGAATTCCCTAGGATATCCAGCCCCCGTTGGGCTTCCTAATATTACACCCGCCACCAACGCCCTCCCCAACAGCAGGGACAGTGTTTAGTGACACCCTCTGCATACGTATCTACAAAAGTGGGTTCTACCATATTCACTTTGCTCTGAAACCGGCTTTGTCCTTTTATTTTATGAATCTCCATTCAATGGCATCAGAGTTGTTTTAACATGGAGACTATTATGAACATCCTTATTCATATATTGTTCTTAACCTGTTTGATGAGTTCCTTATGATAAATTCCAAGAAGTGGATCACATTACAATTGTGTATGCATTCCTGCTATGTTACTCTCAGAAAGATGGTAACAATTCAAAATCTGCTTAACAGCGTATGAACGTTCCTGTTTCTCCCCATGCTCATCAACATTGGTAATTATCCTTTTTTACTCTTTGCAAATATGAAAGACCAGAAACAAATTGCATTAATGTATATTTCTGATGACCGTTAAAATTGAACGTCTTTTTTTATTTTTATTTTTGGGCTGCGTTGAGTCTTTTTTGCTGCGCGCGGGCTTTCTCTAGTTGCGGCGAGCGGGGGCTACTCTTTGTTGTGGTGTGCCGGCTTCTGGTTGCGGTGGCTTCTCTTGTTGCGGAGCACGGGCTCCAGGCACGTGGGCTTCAGTAGTTGCAGCACACAGGCTCTAGAATGCAGGCTCAGTAGTTGTGGCGCACGGGCTTAGTTGCTCCGTAACATGTGGGATCTTCCCAGACCAGGGATCGAACTCGTGCCCCCTGCACTGGCAGGAGGACTCTTAACCACTGCGCCACCAGGGAAGTCCAAACGTTGAATGTCTTTTAATGTTTGTTGTGTATTTACATTTCTTTTGGAACTGATTGCATTTGTTTTTACATGTTTCTCTTATTGATTATTCAGAGCTGTCTGTACCTTGAGGATACCTTTTGCTCATCGTAATGTATTACAAATCTCTGTCCACATACACACTCCAGTCAAATTTTGTTTTCTGGTTTGGTGGGTGGTGTATGGGAATCATTTGGAAAATTTTCAGTATTCACATGCTGACTACATTTATTAAGTACTTACTGTATGACAGGCACTGCTCTAATGGATTCACATGTATTAACTTGTTGTAATCCATATAACAATAACCCTATGAGACACATACTACTATTGTACCAGTTTTATAGGCAGAGAGACATCTTGCCCAAGGGCCCACAGCCGGCAAGTGGGATTCAAGCCGTTGCCTGTCTACAGGATTCTTGCTCTAACCATGAACTAGTGCCACATGTATTCACTCTAAACCCTGGGGAGTCTGAAATGTTTCCTTGACATGTGACTGATATATGCGTACTGAGAAAGCTCCCAGTTTTGATATACCCCCAGGATAAGCACCAGTTGTTAGTGGTGTTTTATTTGTTTGTGTTTTGCTGTGTGGAAGTTTTACATTTTTTTACCTAGTCAAATTTGTCCTGTTTCTATTATCCGCAAAAAATTAATCAATAGTCAAACTAAGAAAGAAATGAAAAATTTTATTCAAGCCAACCTAAGGATTATAACCCGGGAGACAGTCTCTCAGAGAGCTCTGAGAACTGTTCCGAAGAGGAAAAGGGGGAGGCCAGGATATATGTGATTTTGGCAAAGGGGTGTGTGCAATCAAGCACACATCTTGGTAGAAGGTTGCCACTAGCCACAAGGAACAGACATCTCAGTTAGTGGTTTTAGTGCTTTTCTAAGTATGGGAAGATGCAAGAAACTAGGTTCACACAATCTTCTCCTGAAAATATCTGGCCCTATCTGAGGGCCAGTTCTGTCAGTTTTCTGGGGGCACAAAGTGTCTCATCCTGATCTTCACCCTAAATTCCTTTCAGGGTGTATTGTACGTCAGTGACTGCAGTAGCTAATGACTTGATTCTTGTAGAACTGAATGGTGGGTGACATTCTTTATTTTACAATCTCTTCCTTTTTGGTCTTTACTTCAACCAAGGTTTGGAAGGTATTTTATGACCAATTTGTCCCATGGTGCTAGGAATGCTTATTCCCAGGTCAGGTGAGGATTTTGTTGATAGGACACTCAGTGTGCTATTATTGGACTAGGCCCTGTTAACAGTAACCAAAGGCCTCTGGACCACCTGTCTTACTAGTCTGTTATGGTCCAGGAAATGGTTCCCTCTTGTTGCTTCTTCCCATATCTAGAGTAACACTATTACAATCACTGATCTTATAGAAATATATCTATTTTTTGTTTGTTTGTTTGTCTTGTTTTGTTTTGTTTTTTGACCACCCCACATGGCTTGCAGGATCTCAGTTCCCCAACCAGGGATTGAACCCGGGCCACAGCAGTGAAAGCCTGGAATCCTAACCACTAGGCCACCAGGGAACTCCCTAGAACTATATTGTTGACCAATCATTTCAAGTCACCTAATTATCATTAATTTTATCTGAGGCTCAGTCACACTATTTGGCAATGCAAGAAGCATGACCAAATATCTTGTAAAATAGGCAGAATACAAGTAATATAGCTAGTAGCATTAATAAGGTCATAAGTAAATATTTAAGCTAAGAACTTCCATTAGGTGTGGCCCAGTATCTCCCCAGGTCATCTGACTAGTCTGTTCTGCGCCAATCTCTATGTTTAAGAGAAATGATATATTGGCATTGTACATAAAGTTCACCAGAGATGTCTGCACATACAAGGTGAGTGGTGGGTCATCGTGACCCCTTACAGGATTGAGAAGGGAATGTTATCTTCTAAGGAGTTACATGGCTGGTGCCAGAAGAAGAAAAATTGATCTTTATGGTTGAGCAGGTATTTCTGCCATCAGGGAGATCTGGTTAATACATAATGCATGTGCACAAGGCACACTAGAGGGGAGGGAGGAGGCCAAAGGGCAGAGGAAAAGTTTTATGTTCATATTTTTCTTGTCTTGCCTTAAAATGTGATTTTTTTATTTCATCACTATCTATTTTTCTTTACCACTGCATTAAAAAAAGCCTTCCTTAGCCCAAATGTATCAGTTATCTACTCAGGTATCAGTGCTCAACACTCCACTCCAAAGCATAGTGGCTTAAAACATTATCCATCTATTATTTTTTATGATTCTCTGGATGGCATTTGGGTGGTTTTTCTGCTGGTCTCTCCAGGGATCACTCACGTGACTAAAGCTGCAGTTGTTTCTGGCTATAGGCTGGGGTGCCTCAGTTCTCCAACACATGCCCTCTCCTGCTCCAAGAAGCTAGCCTGGCCTCCTTCATGGCACGGCGGTCTTAGGACTATGAGAGGGTAAAGTAGAAGCTGTAACATCTCTTACATCAGAGGATCCAGACCTGGCCCAGGGTCACTTCTCCGCATTATATTGGCCAAAGCAAGTTACGAGGCCAGCCTAGCTTCAAGAGATGGGGGGACAGATTCCACTTCCTGATGGAAAGAACACCAAGGTCACATTGCTAAGGGGCACAGACACAGGAAGATGTGCTTCAGTGGAGGCCAGTATAGTAACGCTCTACCCCAAGGTGTTAAAGTCACTCTTTCCACAGTGTCTTCCAGTACTTTTTTTTTTCTAGGTAAAATTCACATGAGATAAAATTAACCATTAACCATTTTAAAATGTACAATTCAGTGGCATTTAGTATATTCACAATGCTGGGAAACCGTCATCTCTATCCAGTTCCAAGACATTTTCATCACCCTAAAAGGAAAACCCATATTCATTGAGTGGTCACTCCCAAATCTCCTCCTTCTTACTCTCAGACCCTGGAAACCACTGCTTTCTCTTTCTATAGATTTACCTATTCTGGATGTTTCATATAAATGCAGTCTTTCAATATGTGGCCTTTTGTGTCTGGTTTCTTTCACTCAGCATAATGTTTTCAAGGTTCATCTACATTGTGGCATGTATTAGCCTTTCATTCCTTTTCATGGATGAATAATATTCCATGGCATGGACTAGCCACAGTTTGTTTATCCATTCATCAGTTGGTGGACGTTTGGGTTGTTTCCACCTTTTGGAGATTGTGAACAGTGATGAGCATCTAGTACCCTTGATTCTTCTTACCTTGAAATCTTTCCCATATCTGGGATTCAATTTTGTACACGATCTGAGGTAGGAAATCTAATTCCATTTTCTTCCTTTTATCCCATTGATAGTCCCATAGACTATCCTTCTTAACCAACTTTATCTGTCACTCTTATCATAATGGTGTATGCCCTTGGGCAAGTTATTCAACTGCTTTGTGCTTTAGTTTCCTCATCTGTAACTTGGGTTAGTAATAGTAACCAACCTCCCAGAGCTGTTGTCAGGATTAAATGAATTAATACACGTAAAGTGCTTAGAACAGGGCCTGGCACATGGATTACTTACTCAGTAAGTATCCATTTTTATTCTTAGTAATATCAGATGTCTACATATGCAAGGATCCATTTGGGGAATCCTGTTTCCTCTTCTGTTGTTTTGTCTATTTCTATTTTTAAGAAGCATCCCTTTATATTCTGGTTCAATAGCCAGTAAACCAAATCTTCTTTCATTGTTCCTCTTTAAAGAGCAGTTCTTAGTTCATCTTGGTCATTTGGAAATCTTCCAATTGAATTTTATTATGTTCTTCTCCCTAAATCCTGCTGGGATTTTTTATTGGAGTTACATTTATAGATTAATTTAGGGAGAATTGAAATACCTTTATTACCAAGTCTTCCTATGCCACAACATGGCTCTTCATTTATTAAGCTCTTATTTTATATTTCACAGTACAGTTTTATAGATTTTTTTTGGTACAGTTATTGCATATTTCTTTTGGTTCATCCCTGGATATTTTATATATTTTGTTGCTATGGTAAATGGGATTTTTTTCATTATATTTAGCGAGTTACAATTTGTATATCGGGAAACTGTTCATCTCAGTTCTTTTTTTGATATCAATGTTCTAACAGTTTTCCATTTGTTTTTTTTGAAATGCATATAATCTTCAAGTAATTACCTTCTTTTCTATTTTTTGCATCATTATACATATCTATATTTTTTTCTTGACTTATTGCACAGGCTAAGACTCTCAGAACAATATTGGATAAGAGGCGGCAGCAGGCACAAGTGCGTACTGAGGCGTGGCAGTGGGTGGCAGGGGAGGCATTCCAGCAGAACAGCGTGAACGGGAGTAGGCAGGAAGAAAGCAGTGATGCGTCTAGAGAATGGTGTAAAGAAAGGAGAAGTTGGTTTTAAATTCCCAGGGTGGGGATTGTGGATTTGACTTGACAAGTGGTAGACATCAGACTGGTGTGGTCAGGTTGTATTTTAGAAGCACGACTCAGACTGTGGTGGAGGGTGGACCAGAGGGATGTGAGACCCAGAAAGGGTGACCAGTTAGGTCCTTACAAATCATCAAAGGGGAGGTGGTGAGGACAGGACCTGTGTGGGAGTGTCTGCTGGTGTCCCCTGTGATGAGCAACACCAGGTTGAGATTAGGTTTAAGTCTTAAAACTTTGGGGCCCTGTGTAGCATGGGGACGTTTGTGCTTTCTCCCAAAGAAGTTCAAGTGTGGCAGGACAAAGCTAACGATCCTCCCAAGGGCAGCCTCTGTGCCTTCCCTGTCTCACCCTCCAGAAGAATGTCTACACCCTCAGTTATACTTCCAAGTGGGGATGGGGTCTTGTGGGATTTCCTTTTATTTTTGTTATTAGTCATTGAATGTCACATAAATAGCAATCCATAAAAACTCAAGATTTCAGGCCTCAAAGGGCTATGGCCCCAGACTTCAGTGTAACATCTGAAACATCAGAAAATGGTCAAGGCTTCCCCACCCCCATCCTCCATTTTCTGACCTTGGTTAGTTCAGCCCCATAAAAGTCTGGGACCTCAGTGAGCATCTGTAGGTTAGTGGGGATGGCTGGACCTCAAGGGTGTGGCATGAGAATGGGAAGCAGGCCTGGGAGACGGTGACTCACTGTGCTGCCAATATCTCCCCACTCCCCACAGCGTCTCCAGGGCGGCATTCAGACCGCTTTCTGACCCTCCCTATCCAGCTATCAGAGCAGCAGAAGAGCAAGAGGTGGCCAGAGGATGAGCCCAGATCTTGAGACTAGAGAGGAGAAGCCAGCTCAGCACCCACAACAGCAGGGGCAACAAGGAACAGGCAGGCAGCAAGCAGGCAAGGGAGGAGGGATGGCCCTTGGGGGACAGAGAGGGGAGCAGGTGGATGGAGGCTGTCCCCGTGAGGAGTTGGGGAAGTGGGGTGTGTGGGTTTTTTTTTAATTTTTTTATGGCTGTCTCACAATGCTGTTTATTGTAACTTTTAAAAAATAATTAGTACAGAACTTTTTTTTTTTTTTTTTTTTTTTTTTTTTTCTTTTTTAAAATTTATTTATTTATTTATTTATGGCTGTGTTGGGTCCTCGTTTCTGTGCGAGGGCTTTCTCCAGTTGTGGCGAGTGGGGGCCACTCCTCATCACGGTGCGCAGGCCTCTCACTATCGCAGCCTCTCTTGTTGCGGAGCACAGGCTCCAGACGCGCAGGCTCAGCAGTTGTGGCTCACGGGCCCAGCCGCTCCGCGGCATGTGGGATCCTCCCAGACCAGGGCTCGAACCCGCGTCCCCTGCATTGGCAGGCAGACGCTCAACCACTGCGCCACCAGGGAAGCCCCAGAACTTTTTTAAAAAACATATATCCACTCTTTTTTTAGACTCTTTTTCCATATAGGTCATTGCAGAGTATTGGGTAGAGTTCTCTGTGCTGTACAGTAGGTGCTTATTAGTTATTTATTTTATATATAGTAGTGTGTATATGTCAATCCCGATCTCCCAATTTATCCCAACCCCAACCCTGCTTTCCCCCTTAATAACCCAGAGTTTGTTTTCTACATCTGTGCCTCTATTTCTGTTTTGTAGTTAAGTTTATTTGTACCATTTTTTTAGATCCCACATATAAGTGATATCATATGATACTTGTCTTTCTCTGTCTGACGTACTTCATTCGGTATGACAATCTCCAGATCCATCCATGCTGCCGCAAATGGCACTATTTCATTCTTTTTCATGGCTGAGTAATATTCCTTTGTATACATGTACCACATCTTCTTTATCCATTCATCCATCAATGTGTTTAAAAACGGGTGTTTGACCAGGGAAACAGGAACCCCTCAAAGTCCTCAAGGGAAACCAGCACAGGAGGAGTCTGGGAGGAGAAACCTTTGATCCTTTGACCCCAGACTCCACCAAGGAGCCCGACCCCTAGTGGTGAGGAGTCTATCCGGACCCCATTCCCAAGCCTTACTCTGGTTCTCTGGGCTTTCTGCTGCCCCTAGTCGTCTTTACTGGCATGAACGTGAAAGCATTGCTAGTGTCCGTGGCTTCTGGGACACCAAGGTCCAAGGATGATGGTGAACAGGAGACGGACTCCGATTTTCTGCTTAAGCCCAGCCCTGAATTCCTGGCTGGGGACTCTGCTTTGGTAGTCGGCAAACGGGTATGTGGTGGTGATGCAGGTGATGCGCTGCTGGATGGGCAGGACTGCTCCGCCCACACCTGACGATGCTCACAGCCTCATCTGGCAGTGCCAACGCCTCACGTGGGCAAGGCAGAAACCTAGATCTATCTTTGGCAATAGAAGACGCAGTTTTCAGAGGCATCCAAAGCAGACCCCAGACTCCAAATAAGGTGGGAGACAACTCACCCTGTCAAGCTGCTTGTTATGATTACAGGGACCATGAACCCTGCTTCGAGGAGGACTCTCAAGTTGCAGCACCCTCTTTCTGTGCCAGACCTTGGCTCCTGGGCAGTGCCCCCACCCCGTCTCTGCTTGACCTGTTGCTCACAGTGGGCGTGAAGAACCAATACAAGTCTGATTTGGGCTTTTTTTGTGCGCTCACATTTGCTGGGAGGAGAGCCTATTGGAAATCGGCATAGAGGGAGCATTTTAATTAACATAGCTGGTCTGAAACATTAGGCTGATGCAACTTTGCTCCATGCTAAGGCTGATCACAGTTTAACATAGGGAGAAGAAAGCAATGAAGGAAATAGATCAGATGAGGCAATATTGGGAGTTTATGAATCCTGTGCATTTTCTTGTGGCTTCACAGTGATTGCTTTTAAACTGGCTGTCGCCCATGCATGAATTATGGCCTCAACCCGGGAGGATGGGGAGGCCGACAAGACACACACCCGTGCGTAAGACACCGGCACTCACCCGGCTCATAATTCCTTCTTATGCTGCAAAAGTGAAGACCGCTGTGATAGAAGAGAGAGATGTGACCCTTGTGATGTCTTCAGAAAAAAAAAAAAAAAAGACAGAAAACAACTTGGGGGCAGGGGAAGGAAGAGGAGAGCTAAGAAATAAATAACAAAGTAGGATGCTATTTACATACCCAGGGAAGACCTTTGAGACTGCGCTCGGGGGCTTGGATGTCAGTAATAACTCGGTGATGGAAATAAAGAGATTCCACTGCAAACCCACATTGCCCGAGATGCTATCAGCACTGTTTTTCCCTTTGTTTCCAGACAAATTCCAGCACAGCAGTGGGCAAGACAGTCCCCCGTCAAAGGGAACAGTGGAGTGGGGGTGGGGCTGAGCCCGGTGGTCCCCATGAAAACTCAATTATGTTGGCTGTGAAGAGATTAATTAGAATTGAATTTTCTATTGATGTAAAACTGCCTTTTGCACCTGCTGCTGGCATCCTCATCACTGGTTTTCTATTACAGGGGATTATATGATGCAGTGAAATAAAGTTTATGCTTCCTGAGCGATGCTCTTAAAATAGGTTTACTGTACTTAACTGGTGGAGAAGAGGGTTACCTGAGAGAACTATGATTTAATCCATTTTTTTCTTCTGCTTTTTATTAAACAAGGGAACCTCTATCCACCTCTGGAAATTGCAAGGCACGGGCGTTTGAATGTCCACTGGGCAGGCGATAAGCTCTGTGAGGGGAGGTCCGGGCATGGCTTGCTCACTCTGTGCCTGACACTTGCTAGGAAGATGACGTGGAAGGAATTATCAGCTCCCTGTACTGGGATGAGTCACAGCAAGTGACTCGCTGGAATAGGTGGCCCAGAGATCTGCCTGTAGGGAATTGGAATCCCCGAGATTTCTAGAACTTATTTCTTGGGAAGCGGGGTGGAGGTGCGTGTGGAGGGGCAGGTAGCATCCGTGCTCTGGGAAGAGAACTGCAAACAAATACCAGATGAGAGGAAACTGGCTCCAGTCCCATGAACCACCTGCTCATCCTTTCCAAAGTCAAGTTTGGGAGGCACCGGTCATGAGTGGGACCATCTATGGAAAACAGAGGCATCACCCTCAAGAGCCCTTACTCCTCTCCAACTGGAATAATCCAGTAACTCTCTGGCCTCTGCTGTCCCAGCTGTTAAATGGGTATAAACCAGGATAAAGGGGGCTAAGGGAAGCAAATAATTCTCAGCAATTTTGTGTAAACCTAATTTCATCTAAGTCACTTTAAATGATGCTACCTTCCAAACATGCCCTGAATTTGGGTCTCCAAGGATAAAGGTTGTACCTCATGTTTGTATGTGGGTACACCTGGAATCCCCGTGTTCTTGGGGACCCTCAAGGGCAGGGATGGGAAGCAGAGCGGCAGAGGGCCTGCACACACCAGTGTCAGCCCATGCTGTCTTTCCCTGATGTTTTCAGAAGGAATCCTCTTGAACCCTAGAGCCCACAGATATCCCTCCTTCTCCCATGGCAGTCACCATGGCAAATGCTTCTCCAGGTAGGGGGAAGTGGGGACCGGACCAAGGCATTGCTTCTCTGAAGCATCACCAAACTCTGGTTCAAAATGAAGGTGAAAGGATGATCCAGCCCCACCCCCGGCCTGGCCAGTCCTCTAGAAGCAGCAAGGCATCCTTCATAATTGTGGTTCACCAAGGAGGATCTCCCTGTTGGTGGGACGGGTGGTGTCCAAATGTGGGCCAGAAAATGACCTCAGAGATGTGGATAGGACCGACTCAGAAACAGGGAGGAGACGGGCCTTTTCGTGGTGGGGTCGCAGTATCTTTTATATGACCAATTACACTGTACATTTCTCCCTGACAAAGTAAAACCACTGAGTGCAGCTTCCGTCATACATTC
Source organism: Balaenoptera physalus (assembly GCF_965194825.1). Taxonomy (NCBI): domain Eukaryota; kingdom Metazoa; phylum Chordata; class Mammalia; order Artiodactyla; family Balaenopteridae; genus Balaenoptera; species Balaenoptera physalus. Next base: position 18,298,374 of record NC_138900.1, on the reverse strand, counting down.
ATTCAAGGAATATTTATTGAGCACCTACTACATGCCAGGTGCAGCTGGGAATACAGCAGTGAACATGGCAGGCACAGTCTCTGACCATCTGGAGCATTTATTGTGGTGGGTCGTTGGGTCCTTCTAATTAGACACTCAGCATCCTTACTCTGGAGCCAGAGCCCTAAGGCATCATATTGGGAAATCAGTCACAGCCACAACCATTGCCTCTGGGCATGTGGAGAATGAGGATGAAACTAGGGATGGGCAGAATTTTTTAAAGAAGTATTTTCATTGTAAAATAAAACAGACAGAAAAAATAAGCCCAACAAATGTATAGCTTAAGGAGTTATTATAACAACCACCACCCAGAGCAAGAAATAGAACTTCACCAACATCCCCAGCTGCGCCCTCATGTGTCTGCTTTCCATCTCAACTGCCTTCCTCCCTGCATAAGTGACCCCTCTCCAGACTCTGATAGGAATCTTGTCTCTTGTCTTTCTTGACACTTGTATCACCCGGGTGCCTTCCTAGACATGTGCTGTAGTCTTGCTATTTTTCAAAATCCAATCTACCTTTTGAGTCTCTTTTAATCTAGAGGTTTCCCCCTCCATCCCTTTCTGTTCTTTATAATTTATCTGTTGAAGAGTCTGAGCCTTTTGACCCAGTTTCCCACTGTCTGGGTTCTGCTGATTGATACTCTTGGTGGAGTTCAAGGTGTCCCTCTGTATTTTCCCGTAAAATTTGCAGCTGAATCCAGAGGTTGGATCAGACTCGGGTTCAGTCCTTTCGGCAAGACCATAGGTGGTGGTGTGTTCTTTCATAAGGAGACACATAATGTCTGTTTGCCTCTCCTTTTGTGAGTTTAACAGTTGTTGCTGCACAATACCTAGCTCTGTTCATTCACAGGGGCTTTAAAATGGTGATATTCTATCATTTCTCTTTCATATATTAACTTGAGTACTTCTATAAAGAGATGCTTGGGCTTCCCTGGTGGCACAGTGGTTAAGAATCCACCTGCCAATGCAGGGGACACGGGTTCGAGCCCTGGTCCGGGAATATCCCACATGCCGTGGAGCAACTAAACCCGTGCGCCACAACTACTGAGCCTGTGCTCTAAGGCCCGCGAGCCACAACTACTGAGCCTGCGAGTCACAACTACTGAAGCCTGCATGCCTAGAGCCCGTGCTCCGCAACAAGAGAAGCCACCTCAGTGAGAAGCCTGCGCACCGCAACAAAGAGTAGCCCCCGCTCGCTGCAACTAGAGAAAGCCCGCGCGCAGCAACAAAGACCTAACACAGCCAAAAATAAATAAATTAAATAAATTAAAAAAAAAAAAAAGAGATGCTTCCACTCATACACTGTTTGGCTACCCAGTGGTAGAGTTCACATATTAAAGGCAGGATAAATGTTTGATTCTTTCCCTTCATTTACCAGTTTTCGAGAGAATAAATTTGTTCTTTCTCCTCTGAAGGTGACTATGTTTTAAGTAGCTTTATGAATTAAAGGTTTAAATACATTTGATGGGTTTTAATTCATTACAATTATAATCTTTGTTGAAGCGCAAATGGTTCCATATTTGGTCACCAGGAGCCTCTTACAGATGGTTTCCATGTCCTTTTGACATGTCTTTTAGTACTGCCAGTCTCCTTGCTATCTATACATAGTGGATTCTATCTATCTATCTGTCTATCTTTTTTTTTTTTTTAAATAAAATGTCAAGAAAATGAAAAGACAAACCATAGACTGGGAGAAAATATTGTAAAATACATATCTGATAAAAGAGTGTTGTCCAAAATATACAAAGAAATAAAAAGAATGAGCTATCAAGCCACGAAGAGACACGAAAGAAACTTAAACACATATTGCTAAGTGAGGGAAGCCAATTTGAAAAGGCTACATCTGTATGATTCTGACTATAATACATTCTGGAAAAGGCAAAACCATGGAGATGGTAAAAAAGATCCGTGGTTGCCAGGGGTTCAGGGGATGGAGGGAGGGAGGGAGAGACGAATAGGTGGAGCTTAGGGGATTTTTAAGGAAGTGAAAATATTCTGTATGATACTATAATGGTAGATACATGCCACTATGCATTTGTCAAAATCCATAGAATGTACAACACAAAGACTGAACCCTAATGTAAACAGTGGACTTCGGTTGAGGTTGGTCGATGTTGGTAGACTGACTGTTATAAAGGTACCACACTGACACTGGATGTTGATGGTAGGGGAGGCTGGTTTTGGGGGATGGGGGTGGGTGGAGGGGAACCCTCTGTACTTTCCACTCAGTTATGCTGTGAACCTAAAGCAGTTCTTTAAAACTAACTCTATTAATTAAAAAAAGATAAAATGCCTCATGAGTGTGTACTGATTCTTTCAATTCAATTTGAGAATTATCAAGTGTTTATTTAAACTCTTCTTTCTTATACCTGAATTCCTTTTTCTCACCCAAAATCATACTTCTCAAGAGTACACAAGAATCACAGAATTAGAATATCCAACACTTATTTACTTTATCCCATATTATACGCACAAAAGTCTCAGTGTAAAACACTAATACTACCTCAATCAACATCATTATTAAAAATAGTTAATGATACAATGAGGTATCACCTCACACCAGTCAGAATAGCCATCATTAAAAAGTCTTCAAATAATAAATGCTGGAGAGGTTGTGGCAAAAAAGGAACCCTCCTACACTGTTGGTGGGAATGCAAATTGGTGCAGCCATTATGGAGAACAGTATGGAGGTTCCTTATAAAAAACTAAAAATAGAGCTACCATATGATCCTGCAATCCCACTCCTGGGCATATACTTGGAGAAAACTCTAATTCGAAAAGATGCATGCACCCCAATGTTCACAGCAGCACTATTTACAATAGCCAAGACATGGAAGCAACCTGAGTGTCCATCAACAGATGAGTGGATAAAGAAGATGTGGTATAGATATATATATACAATGGAATATTACTCAGCCTTAAAAAAGAATGAAATAATGCCATTTGCAGCAACATGGATGGACCTAGAGATTATTGTATTAACTGAAGTAAGTCAGACAAAGACAAATACCATATGATATCACTTATATGTGGAATCTAAAAAAATGATACAAATGAACTCATTTACAAAACAGAAATAGACTCACAGACATAGAAAACAATCTTATGGTTACCAAAGGGGAAGGGGGGGAGGGATAAATCAGGAGTTTGGGATTAACATATACACACTACTATATATAAAAAAGGTAAAGGGACTTCCCTGGTGGTCTGGTGGTTAAGACTCTGCGCTTCCACTGCAGGAGGCCAGGGTTTGATCCCTGGTCGGGGAACTAAGTTCCCACATGCCGCACGGTGCAGCCAAAAAAAAAAAAAAAAAAAAAAAAGGTAAAAAACAAGGACCTACTATATAGCACAGGGAACTATACGCAATATCTTGTAATAATCTAAAATGGAGAAGAATCTGAAAAAGAATGTATATATACATATATATATGTATAACTGAATCACTTTGCTGTACACTTGAAACTAACACAACATTGTAAATTAACTATAATTCAATTAAAAAATAAAATAAAAGAATTTTATCATACCAAGTTATTTTTCTTGCTGACAAAATTGGAACAGATATAACAAGATCTTATTTGACTTCTATTAAACCTAGGTACAATAAAAGTATTATACTTAAAAAAATTTTTTCCATATGCTTTCCTCATTTTCTTATTCCTCCCATTAATAAAGAGCTGTACTATGTCGATATTGTCAGAAAGTATAGCCATTACATACTATACTCTTTCCTTTTTAATCCTCAATTATTCTTAATTCCATAAACAACCAAATATTTAGAGCTCGTGTTCATCTCTTTATTCATGTTTCTCTAGTCACGTTGGTTCTCTGGTAGATTCCTCAGGAAGGGCTCAATATTTCCTGAATTTTTGCATATTGGTAAGAGTTTGTACCCTTTATACTTGAAAGTCAGTTTTCCTAGATTCTTGGTTCACATTTTATTTCCTTGAGTATCTTCAGTATGGTACTCTATTTTCTTGTGACACAAGTGTTACAGTCAAAAAGTTGGTGATAATCCAGTTTTCTATCAAATCATATGCTACTTTCGCTTACCCAAAGGAATTTTATTTTTTTTTAAGTCTCATTATTTTACTAAAATTATACCCTAAAGTTGGTCATTCTGGGTCAGTATTCTCAAGAACATGGTGTGACCCTTCAATATGTAGTTTCAACCCTTTCTTGTTTCTGACAGTTTTCCCTGAATTATAGCTTTTAATATTTGTTACAAGCCCTACTTTTGTTTTTTTCTTCAGGGACTCCTATTCTCTGCATGTTAAGTCATCTTTACCTAGCTTCAACATTTGTCACTTTCTCTTGAATCCTTTGTATCATGTTCGTTTCTTATGGATTTTTAATATTTTCCATTTTTTTCCCATCTCCTATTTCTTCTAGTGCAATATCTATCATGTTTATTCACTCATGTATTCTTTCTAGTTTAGTCTTAATTTCTGAAATATTGTTTCTTTTAAACCAAATTTTTTCCTGAATTTGTCATCTCATTTCCGAGTTTTTAAATTTCTGATTTATGTTGTTATACCATTTCCTTAATTTCTTATGGCTTTTATCTTTGGAAATCATAGGTTATAGCTTCTTATTTGTTTTGTAAGCATATCTTTCTTTAATGCTTTTCATTGTCTGTGGAGATGGTATTCTACTCCCTATTCTCTCTCTCTCTCTCTCTCTTTTTTATTTTTTACTTTGTGTGGGGTATGACCTTGGTTCTTTTCTTGTGCTCATTTCTGTAAAGAGGAAATTGATTTTTCTGAACTTTTAGGAGGAAGTTTAGTTCAAGGTAGCTTTTCTAACTTCACAAAGCTCCCTGTTTCGTTTCACGCAGTTAAAAGATCTGGCAGTTTGATTTCCAGCGTTCTGGCTCTTTATAAACGTGTCTCCACTTTTATCCGGATCTTCTGTTTCCTTCCCCTCTTTTATCCCTTCTCGGTTCAATTCTGATTCCTCTTTCAGCAGTGTCTCCTCCTGGAAGGAACACCTGGCTGGTCAGTTTCAGGATGCTCCATCCCCTTTAAATCATCTTACCTGATGCCTTTTGCACTTCCATGCTGTTGGAGGGGGCAAAACGCTCCCAGCTTCAGCTACTGTTCTAAAACGGGATCTCTGTGCTTCCCAGTGAATACCTACTGGCTATCCGGGGGATGCTCATGTTCTCAGGGGTGACAAGCACCCTGTTTCTTCCCTTTGCTAGTATTCTGATGTTTGGAGGGATACGTTGCCCACCAGTTTTTTTTGTTTGTTCATTTGTTTGTTTTTTGGTTGCACTGCGTGGCTTGTGGGATCTTAGTTCCCTGACCAGGGATTAAACCCAGGCCCACGGCAGTGGAAGCACAGAGTCCTAACCACTGGACCGCCAGGGAATTCCCATTGCCCACTAGTTTTACTGAGAATGTTTCCCACGGGTTTTAGGTCTGGCTACCTAGTTGGTCTGTCTGTTTTTATTAGGGGATTCAAAATTATACCACCAGCACTGCTGCCATATTCTCAAAAATACCACAGGGAGAACTTTTAACCTTGGCTCTTTAACACCACCAAAGAATGCTTTATCACGACCAAACCAGAGGAGAAAAGCTATGTAAACATTAATTTGTGTAGAGTGTCTTGTGCTGATAATGACATTGTAACAAACTCTATTGATCCCCTCAGCCCATCTGAGTTCAACCCAGGAGATGTTTCCAACCTTAAGCTCCTGCATCTCTTTTCTCCCTATAGAGCTTTCCCTGGAACCATCAAAACTTGTTAGCCTGCCTTGGGCTTCCTGAGGTCACTCTCAAATAAACTACCTGAACCCAAATGCTTGTCTTGGGTCTGCTTTTGGGGGACCATAACCCAAGACAGAGACTAAGCTGCGTTCCAGTAGCTTTGCCTGTTTCAAACATTTCTCATGTCGCATAACCTGCTTATGATTTTCAAAAATGGGAAGATGTTGGCTTAATATTTTTAATAGCTTTGATGAGACATCTTTTATTCCACACAAATAAAATGCTTGTCTTTCCTTGTCTACAACCTCTTTACTCCCTCAAAAGGGACTGATTGATTGTTTCCCCTAGACAGTGTCATTCCTAAATGCTACACTCCTTTTCCAGAATTCAGCAATCCTACTTTCTAATTGTAGAGTCTACCCTTTTTCTGGGCGTGGAAGTGAGAGTCTTTTATCTGTAGGTGCCAGAGTATTCTTGATGTTTAACTAAATATTCATAGAATTATTGTCCCCTTGGTTCTCTGTGGCCGTGAGCCTTTTTTTTTTTTTTTGGCTGCGTTGGGTCTTCGTTGCTGCACGGGCTTTCTCTAGTTGCGGGGAGCGGGCTTCTCATTGCGGTGGCTTCTCTTGTTGCAGAGCACAGGCTCTAGGCGCGCGGGCTTCAGTAGTTGTGGCGCACGGGCTCTAGAGCGCAGGCTCAGTAGCTGTGGTGCACAGGCTTAGTTGCTCCACGGCATGTGGGATCTTCCCAGACCAGGGATCGAACCTGTGTCCCCTGCCTTGGCAGGCAGATTCTTATCCACTGCACCACGAGGGAAGCCCGGCTGTGAGTCTTAGGAGTGAAAACAGGCCAGGTGAGGTTAGGTCAGGCCAAATGCTACCTCCTCCGTTAAGCCCTTCCTGATCCCCCCGGGGAAGGTGACTCAGCCACCTCTGTCATGGCTCCATCATGATCTGCCTTGCCTTCTACTCCATGCATCTGTCTTCCTCCTTTACTGTGAGCTGCTCTTCCCTTTGCTTCCCCCATCCTGTCCCTAGCAGTCCGTCCATGAAGGTGGGGCAGGACAGTCTGTGCCTAAAGGCAGGTGGCCAGAACCATAGAAGGGGCTGGGCTTCACTCATGGGCTTGCCTCCAGCTGCTGCATCATCTCAGCACACCTCTAAACAGGGCTGAGCCTGGTTCATGTCCTGCACCCCGCCCCCGAATCTTGGGACAAGCCACCAAGGCTGGAACAGGCACAAAAGGTGGACTCATTTGAGCCCAAGGCATCCAGGAAGCTCTGTCTGAGGACAGGGATGGGGGACAGAGTGTGACAGGCTCCATGCTGGGACCTGCAGGGCTGCCTCCATGCCACAGGGCCCTTCACGTGGTGTCAAAAGAGGTGATTTGGGTTGTCTTGTTTTTTTTAAAGCTAACTTGAAACCCTACTGACAGCAAGATGTCTCTGGCACAAAAGCTGACAGGAAGGCAACGGGCTCACTGTTTCCATAGCTACTGACAGGACGCCACTGGGCAGTGCTTTGAACTCCAGAGCATTTCAGGCTCTGCTTGCAGGATGAAGTTTCCTCGGCTCTGGGAGAACTCAGCAATGAAATGGCAGTTGCTTATCTCAGTTTCTGTCGCAACTGCCTTCTATTTTCAATGACAGGGTTTAATTTCTCCAGCTATCCAAAAGGGTTTCCCTGCAGAACACTCCTGCACCCAGGAATCCTAGGAAGCTGGAGGTGTCCCTTCCCCCACAAACCTTCCCAGGTGGTGTCATCTCCTTCCAAAGCCTGGTGACCTTGGCACATTTTCTGCCCTGGAGGATGGCTTTGCAAGGTGGGGAGGGGAGTTTCCTGGGTGGCTGGCTGGCTCTCAGCGATGTGCTGGGCATGGAATAGGAGGGGCTGACAGTAAGTTTTAGCATGACCTGCTTCCAGCTTGGAAAACCTTTGGAGGGTCTGAGGAACTAAACCTTCTCAGGATTTTCCAGTTTCTCCTTCACGGGGAACCTGCAGGAGAAGGGTTCAGGTGCTTCCCTCCAAGGTAAACTTGGGTGTCTCCTGTGGAGGCATCTTCCCACGGAGGAGTGGGTAGCAGAGGCTGCAGGTTAGGGACCCGGTTTGGGTGTTGGACCAGGGACAGGCATTCCTGATCTGCTGCCCTTGGAGGTCCCTCTTGGGGGCATGCTGCCTGATTGATGGGCTTCTCCTGATCTGTTTCCTTGGATGCATCATGCACCAGGCTTTTGTTTTCAGTCCCGGCGGAGAGATGCATGCTGCCAGGCATTGTGTGGGCCCCCGGCACACTGTGAAAATGCCACTTGCTCAGGATCGCCTGGAGAAGAAGGGCAGTACCTGCCACTGCTTTATCATCTCTGCTGTGGCCGCCCACGTGGTTTATGGCACAACTCGCCTTTGCTAAAAGGGTCTGAGAAAACCTTGAGACTAACCCACTGCGTCTGGGAGATTCTTACAGTATCTGTCTTCAGGAAAGCACACATCGCAACTGAGCTTAGTGACCGTCTTGCTTTCCAGCTCTGTGGGCGCAGAATGCGGCTGTGGCTCCTCCAGAATGCGGTTTTTCTAGCCTGGCTAAGAAATTGCCACTTGTGTGTCCTCTATCTTTGTGTCACATTTCTAAGCTCATCTGATGATAAACCTCCCCCAACAGGGAAGTCTCAGGGTGTATCTCCTTACCCCGTGGCATGCTCCCAATGGCACCTGATAAATGTTTCCGGAGTGTCCCTATGGAAGTATTTTGTTCAGTTCAAAGCAATCCTTTCTTTTCAAAAATCTCCAAACATGATTCTTAATACTAAGCATTAAATTTAGAATAGCATTCAAGTTTGCATTTTTTAAAAGCGCTTTTAGCTATCTCAGGAACTCAGAGGATACTTAAGCCCCATTTTCTTACCACTTAATGGAAAGAGATGAAGTGATTTATGCCCCTTGGTAAGGGCATATGGGCTGATGATGCTAGAGAGGAAATTCTGCCCTCAGAGACCCCACTGCCTCTCTCAGACCCCATGGAGCCCTGGATGAAGTTGAGTAACCTACAGCCACTCTACTCTGGGCAGTGACCGGCAGACACATGAAAAGCTAAGCCGTGGCAATCTGGGCTAAGCCAGAAGGAGTCCTAGAGAATCAGCAAGCTCTCCCAATTAGGGAGTGTTTAAAAAGAAGTGCCATTTATTTATGTCATACAGTAATTTCCTCATTTTAATAGTCATCTCAGTTAATGACTAACAACACATAGCCAAAAAAGAAGGTCAGCCAAGTGAACTTGATTGAATAGGGAGAACTCTTCATAATGAGCTCATTTGTATCTGGATGCAGATAGATGCACAGGAACACTACAGTGGCAAGAGAAGTCAAAACTCATTTATGCTCCAGGTAGGGAAGACATGCCCCCTACCAGCCGATTTCCACTGTCTTTGACTGACAGTGAAAAAGTAAACTTCAGCCCAGCCCCGCATGACGTGAATGCTGAATTCATTTGGTCCAAATTAAATAGCATGTACTGAGTTGTGACATATAGTCTAGAATTTTAAACTCTTTACCCCAAAGTAAAAAGAAAAATCTCTACCATTTATGTTCAAGGTCTATTGGACCCCCTCCTGCAGTTAAGCCCCACCTTAATGTCCTCTCCCCATAGGCAGACCGCCAGAGGATGATGGGGCTTAAGGATTCGTGGGAACTGAAGGAGTGACCTGCAGCAGACTAGCTCAATACTTGTTTTGTGGTTTGTTTTTGTTTGTTTGTTTGTTTTGTTTTTTTAATTAAGAAGCACCAAAATGAACTTGATATTGGCAAGACTCAACAGAGAAACCAGGCTGGCCCTGAGCCCAGTTTGCATGGATGGGCTGGACTTGGACTTCAATCTATCTGGCTGCTTCTTGGACTCTGGAGTCAACAAAAGGCCATCTGCAGACCTGTGGATCTTAAATTGGAAGCAGGGTATCCCTTCCTGGAAAGCCCAAGGGTCCTCTAGCCCTCTGCCCTGGTTGCTGAGGCTAGGCTCCCTCTCTGCTCTGAGACCCCCAGTGTCCTTTCAAGAAGGCCTCCCTTTTTACTCAAGTTAACCACAGTCAGTTTCTACTATGTGCTACCCAGGAAACCCTATCTGTCCCCAGCTCTCATCATGTTAAGGATGGACACTGGTGTCCCCAGAAACCTGTTCTTTAAAAAGGAACTGTTCTCACGATGGTGGAATTTGAGAAATTATAACAGGTATCTGGCACGCGTGGCTGCCTGGAACCCCAGCAGCATTGCTAATGCAGCCAACTTTCACACAGGCACGCTGACACTCAGGGAATTTCAGGCAACTCAACACAGAAGGAAGCAAAGCGACATATTCCCTCCAGCTCCTCAGAAACCCAAGGGTGGACAGAAAAGGAGAAAGGTCATGGCGAATGGAGGAAAGGAGCAGGGAAGGGACATTCATCTGACAAGATCCCAGGTGGCCAAGGGAATCTCTGGGCCTCCTTTCCAGAAGAGGAAATTTTAGGAATCATGGAATCACAGCTCAGGCCTGGAGGAGCCTCAAGAACCTGGGCTGCACTCCCCTCACTATTCAAATGGGGAGGAAAGGCTTGACCACCAGCCCACAGCAGGACCACAGCAGAAGCAGCTGGGAAGCAGCTAGGTCCCCCGGGGAAGAGTCCTCCATCTGAATGGTGCTCAGATCAGCATGTCATGATGTGGTGAATTGACTTTGGGCAACCTTGGGGTCGTGATATTTTAGAGGCCAGTACAGAGCCAGATGCTGGACCCCCAAGCCCTGAGGTGGCTGATCTAAGTGTGACTTCAGAGCGGGCCAGCCAAGGACTCCACTTTTCAAAATGTTTTCATACCCTTCATCTCTTCTGCGAATCCCTGCTGCCCTAGAGGGGCGGAGTCTACTGCTCCCATTTTGCAAATGAAGAAACAGGATGGGGAGGGCTAGGAGACACGCTCAAGACCACCCAGCCAGCCCTTGGAGACCTGAGACAGACCCCCTGGTCCATGCCATCATTCTCTTCTTTCTCCCGTGGGATCAGGGAGACAGATGCTCCCAGATCTGCCACTCCAGATGACTTCTATCCCCCTCCCAAGAACAGTGTCCTGCTGCTTCTCATTGCCACAGAATGGGAGGTTTAGAACTTAGGAGTCAGTTCTGCCGCTGGGTTTCCATGCCCTTCATCAAACACAAGGTGCTTTCCTTGCTGTGCTGCCTTCACTTCCCTGCCCCAAGGCAGCAAGAATCTCCGCTGCTCCAGGGAATGGTCGGGGGCCCAGCAGGGGAGGGGCGATTTGCTTGCTGCCCTCAGCCAAACCTGGTCAGGCCCCCTCCTGCACCCACCCCTTTGGCAGTAACAGAATGGCTTCTGAACCTCTGTTACCTCTGCTGGGGCCTGGGATGTGGACTCAGGGGGCCATCCAGTGCAAATGTCTTTTTACCTTAGTTGGGATGCAAAGGGAACAGTTTGCCACTAATCTTTCAGTGGAGACACACATATCAAGAATCGTAAGCGAGCACAGGGCTTCCTGCCTGGGATTTGCAGCGTTTCTCCGCCTTCCTTGCTGCAGAGGCTGAGCCTGACTTTCAAAAAAGGGCACACAGCCCTGGACAAATCCTGAGGAGGAAATCTCAGTGTACGTTGGCGCCAGGGACCTCAGGCCTCCTTTGGGGATTTCTCTGAGGGCCTCTCAAAACAAGAAGGAAGTCTGAGTGCAAAACTGGACATGTAGCGTATGTCAAAGGAATGCAGTATTGCTGATTCCTAGTGGGTCTGCCCAAATATTAGATGCAAATAAGTGCTAATAAGTACAGTTGGAAAAGCTAATGGAAAAACCGTCCTTCCCAGTAGGATCACTGCACACAGATGCACAGGGCAGCTGAGACAGCCTGACCAGCCACACGCACTGTTAGCCTGGCCGGGTTAAAGCCTGTGTAGACACGCCCTGTGGAAGTAGAGCTTGTGTAGACTCATCCCGTGGAGGCACCTGTGGTCCAGAGCCTCCTCCTGACTGTAGGGCTGGGGTTAGGGAATGGGAACTCCTCTCCCCATCCTTTTCCCACTGCCCAGTGAGTGTGTATGTGTGTGTGTGTGTGTTTGCCCGAGTGAGTGTGCATGGTACTGAAGAGGTTCCCTTGACCACCAGGCTTCAGCAACCAGCCCAGCTGCCCAGCCAACCAGCAGCCAGGACCCCAGGTGGTGAGAGGGGGCTGAAGGTGTAGGGACGAGTGGGCACAGGGGCAGGTAGAGGGGCAGGGCACTCTGGGCTCCTCAGGCAAGTAGCTTTCTGCCCACTTCACCACCAACCCCTACCCCTTTGTTTGCCACCTCCTTTCCTCCCTCTCAACTCTGACAGCTTTTGGTTGTGGGATGGATAAGGACACCACTGTCCTGCGCTCCCTAACGCTTGAGTCCTTGTCCCTTACATTCAGTTAGTCCAATCTGCACCTGACTGAGGTGGAGCAGGTAGACTTCAGCCATATACAGCCCCCTCCCTCATACACACACAAGTAACACGCAGCCAGTGGAGCACGGCTGAGCCTAGGGCCCTGGTCTTGGAGAGGGAACCCCAGCACCGAACCCATTCTACTTTGGAATCAGCAGCCCAATCCTGGCTCTGCCACCCTCCAGATGTGTGGAATCCAGCAACCTGGTGGCTTGTAACTTGTATGCTGGGGGTAACCTTGTACCTCAGTTTCCTCCTCTATAAAACAGGAATAATAATGCCTACTTTGTTGTTGCAGAAACTAAGGGAGATCATGATAGTTTATCAACCGATAAAATGAGAGGAGGGTGAACATCCTTCACTTTATTTTACTAAAGGTTTCTCTACAGGTTTTTGAAAATACTGGGTGTCCCTTCAAGACTAAGAGGTGACTGATTAGCAGTTTCGTATAGCTCCTGTGAGAAGCCAGCCCGCCTTCCTTCCTGGCACCTGCCGACCCCCTGCAGGTGGGGGCTGCCTCTTCTCTGGAAGAACAAGGACCAGAATATCAGAGCCCCCCACCGACTCCCTTCACGTCCCTGCTCTGCCCTGGCTTTGTGTGGCTATGGCTCTGTCACGTGCCCACTCTCCTCTTGGGGGGATGTATGCAGAGGGGTTGGTTGACCCAGGTTGACCTCGTTCAGGACCCCTCCCAGCTCTCAGGCCCATGACACAACAGGGACTTCAAGGAGGTAGCCCTCAAGGGAGAGCCTGAGTCATGGGGCGCTTTCAGCAGAATCCAGAGCCCTAGGAATTTGGGGATCGGTGAGGACACGGGGGCTCGAGGCTGCCCAAGACCTTGACCGAATTCCACCGAGGCTGTAGCCCAGGGACCTCTCACAGTCTTCCTCGGATCTATCCTCTGCGTTTCCCCAGCCCCGCGCCCCCGCAGAGTCGGGTCCTAGGCGCGCCCTCCGGCCCAGCTGTGGTCACGGCCCGCTCTGGTAACACCTAGTCCTTTCCCGGGGTCGGCGCCGGCGTGCGACTCCCCCGAGGCAGTGGCAGCACTCTGGCCGCGGTCTGGAGCCAAGTGGCAGCCGGGAGTCCGGCTCTCAGGGAACCCGGGAGACCGGCGCCGCGCCGGGCATCCCCACCCCCACCCCGGCGGCCGCCGGACCGCGCCCAGCGGCGTTTACCTCCCAGCGCGCGGCTCCTAGGGCCGCCGGAGCCGCAGAGCGCGCGGGGGCGCGGAGCCTGTGAGCTCCCTGGAGGGACAAGTCGATTGCAGGAGTGATCCCCTCCCGACCCCGCCACCGCCGCTGCCTCCACCACCGCGGGGCGGGGCCCGGGGCGGGGCCCAGGCCGGGGGCGGGGCGCCGGGCGGGCGCGGCGCTATTTCCAGCCTAGCCGGAGGCTCCGCTCACACTTCGCTGGGAGCCTTCCCAGCGCGAGAGCGGGGTCCGGCGGCGCAGTGAGGAGAGGAGACGACGACGACGACAACGACGACGGCGGCGGGAGGGGGACGGACCGGAGCCGGGGACCGAGGAGGAACACGCCACCGCGCCCTCTCCTCTTCTGCGCGCTCCGGTAGCCGGCCCCACGCCTGTCGCCTCACCCACTGCACGGGGCTCCGCTCCGAGCAGGAGGAGGCACCGGGCCCGAGCTGGGGCGGGGGTCCTCCCTGCAGCCCGGGCACACCGGAACGGAGGATTCGCCGTGGAGGACCGCGCCCGGGCTGGTGGCACCCGCGGCCCCGCCAGCGCCGGCTGCGCCAGGTAAGTGCGCTGCGCCCCCGCCCCACCCCTGTCCCCGCCCTGTGCCGGCTCCCGCCGGGAGCGGCGCCACGAAGGGTCCCGGGAGGGCCCGGGACTGCACTGAGCCCCATACCCGAGAACCGACGCCGGTAAGAGTCCCAAGCCGCGGGCGGAGATAGAGCGCGCGGGGTTCCGGTCTGGCCGCACTTTGGGGACTGGCTCCAGTAGCGGGAACTTTAATTAGACTTTTGCTCCTTGGATTTTAGTCGTTGCCGCGCGTCTGTGAACTGCCACCCCGCGGACTGCCTCGGTCCCTGCGGATCCTCCGCTTCTCTTCTTCGCACTGGATGCTGGGCGCGGGGAGGCAGCGTCGGGCCCGGAGAGAGCCGGGCTGGAGCCCCGGGGCGCCCAGAGCTTTCCCGCGCGCTGGGGACTGGGACTCGGGGACCGGTTGTGGCGGGCAGGCGAGGAAGGAGTTAGAGGCTGCCTTCTTGGCTTCCTACGGAACGGCGGAATGTGCCTACGGGTTCCATCGCGCGCATCCTCACCCCACGACTCTCCGGGGCACCAGCTTGTTTTGTACTCGAGGAGAGTGTGTGTGCGTCAGTGATCGTGTGAAGGTGTGTGCGTGCGTGTGTCCAGGAGTGCAGTAGTAGTGCAGGAGCCCAGGAGTGGGCGGTGAAAGGATCCGCTTTGCCGCGGGACCCAGCCGAGCTCTGGCGGCGGCTGCAGCTCCAGCTGCTGGCTTCTAGTTCTGCACACCAGCCTCGCCGGAGGCCTGCCCGGCCGGGCGAAGACGCGTTCGCGGGATTTAGTTGTGCCAGTGCTGGCGCTTGTGTCGGAGGTGACCTCTCTCCCTTCCCCTAACTTTCGCGGTAGGTCTGGGCTCCAGGCCCCGCGACCCCGACGTGGAGCTGGCGCGGCAACTATGCAGCGCCCTCGGCTGTGGGCACTCGCTGCCCAGCTGTCTGTCCTAGACGAAAAGTAGGGGCCAACCCTGGGACTCTCTGTCCCTTAGCCGTCTCCGATATTGCGGTGGACCCCGGGTCTTTGGTCCCCCTTCCACCTGGAGGCTGAGCCGTGATTGGCTATGCTAAGGGGAACGGGTTGGGCCCTCTGTATCTGTTTGGCGGGGATCTGGCCTGGCAGCGGAGCCTGAAGGAGAGGCCTGTGAGTGAAGGGACGTGTGTGTGTGTGTGTGTGTGTGTGTGTGTGTGTGTGTGTGTGTGTGTGTGTGTGTGTGTGTGTGTGTGTGTGTGTGTGTGTGTGTGTGTTTGTGTGTGTGTTTGTGTGTGTGTGTGTTGGGGGGGAGGGGGAGGGGGGCGGTTGCAGAGGGGTAAGGGGCAGAATAGCTCCTTCCCCATCCCTGGGCTGCTTACCAGCTGCACTACTAAGCCCACTTTCTTTGGCTAACCTCTGACATCTGTGTTCACCTTGACCCTTGCTCACGGGGTGGAGAACTTTTCCTAAGTCCTGCCCTAGAACAGTGCAGCCTCTGGGGCAACAGTGGCAGAGCCCTCTTTAAAATTTCCCAACTGTCATAGCCTCTCCTACCCACCCCCTGCCCCTGTCCCAAAGGCAAGGCAGATAGGCCACCAGAAGGGGTTGACACTCTGGTCCCTGGAGGAGACCTCGTTTTAATCCAGACAGCTCACTACATATGGCAGGATGGGTTCTGGGAAGCCCTTGGCGGGTTGGAAGCACATTCTGAAGACTTCCTCAGACTTGCCTCTGTGACGTGACCCAAAGGAGGGATAAAATTCAGACCCTGAAGAGAACTGAGCCTCATAGGATGATCGATAATCCAATAGCATTTGAATAGAAAAAAAAACCCCTCAAAGTCTGACCCCATCCGGTGCCTGGCCCATTCACCCTGGGACAGAGGGAAGGCATAGCTTATTTATTTATTTACCTGGAATCAGACTCCACAAGAGTGATTTATGTTCCCCCAGTATTGATTTTTTAAAAGACCCCAAATTAGAAAGTCAAGGCTCTCTTAAAGCAAGGTCAAGGATTAATTATTTATAGAGACACATCAATCAACCAGTGCCGGGGCTCACTTCCAAATTGGCTGAGTGGGCAGAAGGAGCATTTTCTGATTTTCCCTGGTTCCGGCTGGGAGAGGAGCAGCCTCACCTGACCTCCTGGGCTTGGCGGAGCTTTCCTGAACTGTGACCAGAGGAGGATGCTTTGTAACTCAGCCTGCTGTTTGAGATGCCTTGTTAATCTTGTAGCCAGAATACCACTTGGGAAATTTCATGCATATTTGCTGTGTTTCCGTAATGAACATTTACTGATTACAGAGTATCAGGGGAATTTCATTTTTTAAACATTTATTCAAATCTCTGTTTGTGTAAGCTAATAAGTCTGGGAAAGTTCAGTAACTACTTTTTTGCTGTATGGTTCTTGGGAGAAAGTGCCTGGTGGGCTCATCTCAGAATTCACCTTCAAAAGGAGGAACGTCAGATTCTCCTGATTGGAAACGTCTTACAGGCTGCTTCTCTGCTCTTCACCTGGTTTCTGCCACCGGTGGCCTGATAGGCTTTTTGTGGTTTTGCCGATCGAAGAGATGGGAGCTTTTATCATTGCTAGCTGATGCATCTGGTTAAAGGCACCTGCGGTGCGCACTGGAGTCTTTTGGGGGCTGCTGGGGGAAGGTGTGGTTCCCCTTCTCCTGCCTGCTGCCTGGTCTGGAGTCTCAGACACCTGTCTTAGCTGCATCTGCCACACCTCCCTGATTTATCCGTGTGCGGCAGCCACATCGGAGAGATATGGATCAGGGACGGAGTGTATGGGCAGGAAAGTGGACAAAGGACTATGGCAGCTCCTTCATGAATAACTATGGCAATTCGAGTTAGTAAACACTGTGAAATAAGTACCCAGCCTTTCAGCTAATCAGAAGGTAATGAGTTATAAACAGGAGATTTATGTAGTGCTGACCCAAGGAGATCAATGTGGCTCTGACACGGGACAGCGAGAAATAAAAAAGCTATCAAGGATAGCTGTCTGGATGTATATGCGGCCACGGTGTCTGGGAGCCTCAGGACGTTTGATGGGAGCAGGTGGCCTGTGCGGCGACTGCGGGGTGACCGTAGGCTCCCTGGCACTGTCTTTGGAGCCACTGCCAAGGCTCGTCTGACTCCAGAGCAGCTGTGTTCCCTCCCTCCTGGGAAAAGGCTGCCCAAAGGCAGAGGAAACCCCTGGGCTCAGACAACCAGGGGACAGAGCCACATTAGCTCAGGTGGCAGAGGACACCGGAGATGCCGTCTCATTTCTTTCCGGCTGGAGGATGTGTGACCCTGCGGTCGGTAAATCACTGTGGCAGAGCATGAGACTTACAAATTGGTCATGGGAAAAAGTTGTGACTTTTACCCTGTACAAAACTACCTGTCATTTGTGATCTGGTGCTCTAACCTGCACCTGCTGGCCACAAATGCAGCCTTGGCCACCAGCAAAATGGGGGAAGCCTGCGTGTGACCAGGTGGGTTGACATCAAGGAGCAAAATTCCATCTCGAAACCCATCTTTGGGGAAGTCAGAGAGTGTCTGCAGGCAAGGGGCCTGGGTCTCAGCATTCCCACTCCCCACCTTGAAGGCTATGCATTTCTGGGAAATCAGTGCTTCTTGCTACTGGTGACGGAGGGCAAGACACCCTGTCCCTGCCAACCCAAGGTCAGAGCTGGCCCTGGTGAGTGACATTTATCTGAACTAAATTACAGTTGTCAACATTGAAACCAGAAGCCAAATGATGATCCGTCCCACACTCCCAGCGTCAGACTCCTTGTCACCCTCCATTCAGTGACCGTATATGAGCATGTATCGGGTTGGCCAAAAAGTTCGTTCAGGTTTTTCCGTAACATCTTATGGAAAAACCTGAACAAACCTTTTGGCCAACCCAATATTTTGTGTCTGTTGTTGGATCAGGCTCTGGGGAAAGCAAAACTAGGAGGGGCACCTGCCCTTGGGGTTTGTCATCTGCAGAAACTCGCTCACCATCCCCTCATCACGCACTGATTCATGCTGTGCCAGGCTATCCCATTACTAAACAAGTTACCAATACAAGTATGATTCTAGGCCATGATAAACGTATAAAGGAAGCATCTGGGTGGTCACGAGATGTACAATACGGTAATCTGACCTAGACCGAGGGCTCTGGAGGACTTCCTGGAGGAGGTGACTCTTCTGCTGAGCTCTGAAGGAAGAGCTGGAACTAAGCAGGGAGGGAGCTTCCCGGCGCAGAATGTGAACGAGTGAGAGAAATCGTAGAGCGCCGTCCAGGAGCTGTGGGAAGGCCCATGTGGCCAGCAGGGTGAAGGAGGGGGAGACGGGGCTGGAGACACAGGTGGAGTCCTGGCCGTAAAAAGCCTTGAAGGCCAGGGAGGGACTTGGGACTCGATGCTACCAGCTGCTGCAAAGGAAGGAGCCCAGTGAGAAAGGGGGTTGCAGTAATCCTGAAGGAAGGTGGCTGTGGTCCTACAGAGGGGGTGCGTGGGCATGAATCTACCAGGGCTTGGTTAGGTGCAGAGAGGAGATGATGACCGTGGTTGGGACCGTGACTTCTGGATCATGACTGGGACCTGTTAGTGCTCCTCGGACCAGAATGTTCCAAGTGCCCATCCACTCTGGTTGGGTTATATCCTCCAGGTCTGGTGGGCCAGGCAGCCACCTGTGTGCCCCTGCCTCTGCCCCTGCCCACCTGGCCCACCTCCCAGCTGTCCCCTAAGCCCTTGGGCCTTCTTCTACCTTCCCCCGTGTGTTCACCGTTTAGCCCTGGCTCGTGGTGGGCACTCAGTAAGTGACAGCTGAGTGTCAGTGCTCTCTCATGAGGACAGGCTGCTCGGACACCCACCTTCATGCCCACCTGCTGGCCAGAGGTGGCCTCGACCTGCGTTTCATCCCTGGTAGATCCTTAACCTGCCACCCACTTGTATCTGACAGGCAGCTGGCTGCTGCCTGCCCCAGAAAGAACTCCTCTCCTGTCCCCTCCCCTCATTCTCCATCCTCTCTCCCTTCCCTCCTCCCTGTGGAACCAGGCTGTGCCTGCCCCCCACCCTCTGTGAGGGGCTCTGCCCTAGGCCCTGAGCTCCCAAGCCCGCTCTGATGCCGGTGAGTTCCCTGCAGCTGGCTGAGCTCAGCTCAGGCCCTGGCTTCCCCGCAGACATCAGCTGGGTCCCCCCGGCTCTGTCTTCCAAAACTAGAGTGGGGGGAGCAGGTCTGTGAGTCACCCCGCTTCCTGTTGTGCCCACGCTGCTGGCTTCGGGCCCTGAGCCGAGCAGCCCCTGAGCTGCAGGCAACAGGCCAGGTCACTGTCACCTTGTCCTCACTCTGCCAGCTCCTCCCTGGCTGGGCCCAACTCTGGGCCGGGAGAGATGAGTACCAAGGAGAGGACGCTAGGAGGGACAGATCTACTCCGCAGGCCCCAGGCCTCCCTGGGCTGATTCCTCCAGCCCTTGGGCTCTTTGCCTGGAGTGCGGCCTCACCAGATCGGCCTTCCTTTCTATTCTGGCTGCTGCACTCGCCACTGTGGACCACCGGTCATGCCCTCATGCTCATCAGTGGGAAGGCAACACAGGAGAGCCCCCTGCCAGCAGCTCCTAGCCCAGGCTCAGGTTGACTCATACTTGGCAGACTAGTTGTCCCAACCTTTGAGGCTGCCTCTTCTTGGGGGGCTGACTCATCTCCCTGAACAAGACCCATCTGTCCAAACCTGTGAGCACTGAGACCCTCCCCCAGCCCAGAGATGGGGGGGCTTTTCTCCCTGTGCTCCTGAGGGAAGCATCCAGGCCCCCAGCAAATACTGACTGTGGTCCTTCATGTGCAGCACCTCCTGCCAGGTCTGGAGGAAGCCAAGGGAACGCAGCGGGTCATGATGCTGGTACAAGCACTGCTCTCTCGGCATGGAGAAGGTACTCACTGATTGCTGAGGGCAGGCAGAGTGAGCTTAACTGTGCAGTCTGTCTATACTGGTGGAACCAGTGTGTGATACAGATACTTTACACCAGCTGAGCCAGTACATGGTGCAGGCAGTCTGTCTACACTGGCTGAGTCAAGGGTGTGGGCACTGGAACCTTCCGTTTAGTCCATGCCTGCCCCACTTTCTGTGGCATCTTTGCACAAGCTCTGAAACTCTCTCTGGCTTCGGGGACTTACCTGTGGCTGAACTCAGCTCAGGCCCCCGCTTCCCCTCAGACATGGTCCTGCCCATCAGGCTTTGTCTCCCAGAGCTGGGGTGGTTGAGCCCAAAGTGCAACACAGTCTGTCTACACTGGCTTGGCCCAGTTCATGATGTAAGCCATCTGTCTACACTGGTGGAGCCAGTGGGTGATACAGCCAGCCTGTTTGACACATTTGCCAGGAATACTGTTTTCTAACCCTTCCCTTACACACATCTGGGTCCAAATTGAGTCTTACTTCCAAGGAGCTTTTCTTGATGGTTCCCTCAGTTTCCCACATCTTATTCGAATCTCTCTGGCAGAGGCTGGCACAGGGCTGGGGGTGGTGTGCGCGTGGGGCGTGGTGACCTTGTGCCGTATGGCGATCTCAGCCCGATGCCCCCTCTCCCGTCACTGTGCTTGGGGGCCGAGCCTGCCGCTGCTGTGGTGCAGGGGCTGCCTGCTGTCCGTGGTCACAGCCACCTCAGCATCCCTCACAGCACCCACTCCCACACATTTTTCTCATGAAAGTCGTTTAGGCGTGGATTACTGCCTCAGTGTGCGTGGTGAACTGCATTGCTCCAGATTGGGTCCATCTTGCCGTCTCCTGCTTAGATTCTGGGCCTCTGTCTCCAACTGATGTTATTTCCACTCCTGAGGGTTGGCCTCATCTGCAAATTTAATTTCATGACCATTCATCCCTGTGAAAACACAATCTATGCCTATTACTTAACGCTTCTCAGTTCCCTCTGCCATGAATTAAAGTGTCAATGGACAGCCATGGCAACCGGCTCCACCCCTCGCCCCACCCCGTGCAGCCGCCTCGGGGCTGTGACAGAAGCCAGCACCTGGAGTCAGACTGCCTGGATTCAAAACCCAGCTTCACCACGTGATCACTTTGTGGACTAGGGACTCAGTTTCCTTATCTGTAAAATGGAGATGGTAATAGAATACACCTCATAGAGCAGCAGATAGCCCAGCCCAGCAGATAGCCAGCCCACAGTAAATGGAAACAGCTATTATTTCATCGTCATTATCACCTTCATCTCCTGGGTTTGGTGTTTCAGCCGAGGCTCAGTCCTTCTCCATCTCAGGTGCAAGGAAGCATGTTGATCAAGGGCCTTGTCTGGTGATGTGACAAAGGCTTAGGGGGCATGTGCCCCTACAGACTGGTGTCCCTTTTCTTAGCAATTTCCCATGGATGCCTTTTCCCTGTCCTGCATTCAGTACATTTGAAAACTTTTAAAAAAATTTTATTGAAGCATAGTTGATTTACAATGTGTTAATTTCTGCTATATAGCAAAGTGATTTAGTTATGCACATATATATTCTTTTTCATATCCTTTCTCTTACGGTTCATCACAGGATATTTAATATAGTTCCCTATGCTATACAGTAGGACCTTCCACTCCATCCCTCCCCCACCCCCCTCCCTCTTGGCAACCACAAGTCTGTTCTCTATGTCTGTGAGTCTGTTTCTGTTTCGTAGAGAAGTTCATTTGCATCGTATTTTAGATTCCACATATAAGTGATATATGGTATTTGTCTTTCTCTTTCTGACTTATTTCGCTTAGTATGATTATCTTTAGGTCCATCCCTGTTGCTGCAATTGGCATTACTTCATTCTTTTTTATGTCTGAGTAATATTCCATTGTATATATATACACCACATCTTCTTTATCCATTCATCTGTTGTTGGACATTTAGGTTGTTTCCATGTCTTGGCTATAGTAAAGAGTGCTGCTATGAACATAGGGGTGCATGTATTTTTTCGAATTAGGGTTTTCTCCAGATATATGCGCAGGAGAGGGATTGCTGGATCATATGGGAACTCTCTTTTTAGTTTTTTGAGGAACCTCCATACTGTTTTCCATAGTGGCTACACCAATTTACATTCCCACCAACAGTGTAGGTGGGTTCCCTTTTGAAAACTTTTAATTCCAAGTGCGGTATGCATACCGAAAACACACAGATTGTGTGTACAATGCAGTGAATATCTGCAAACAAAACAGGCCTGTGTGCCCAGCACCAGAGCAGGGATCAGAACATGGCAGCACCCCTGTGATCGCTTCCTGATACTTCCCTTCCAGCATGGGTAACTGCTCTCCTTACTCATAATGACATGGATTGGTTTTCTTTGTTTTTATTTTTTAATAAATTTATTTATTTATGGCTGCATTGGGTCTTTGTTGCTGCGTGCGGGCTTCCTCTAGTTGCGGTGAGTGGGGGCTACTCTTTGTTGCGGTGCATGGCCTTTTCATTGTGGTGGCTTCTCTTGTTGCAGAGCATGGGCTCTAGGCGCATGGGCTTCCATAGTTGTGGCACACGGACTCAGTAGTTGTGGCTCGTGGGCTCTAGAACGCAGGCTTCAGTAGTTGTGGCACATGGGCTTAGTTGCTCTGCGGCATGTGGTATCTTCCCAGACCAGGCCTCGAACCCATGTCTCCTGCATTGGCAGGCGGATTCTTAACCACTGAGCCACCAGGGAAGCCCGGTTTTCTTTGTTTTTAAACTTGATGTAAGTGGAGTCATAAGTCTGTGGGCCTTTGTGTCTGGATTACTATCATGTTTGTGAGAGTCCGCCATGCTGCTGTGAGTAGTTGTAGTTTGTTTGCTCTTGTTACTGTGTAGGATCCCACTGTGTGAAGACACCCTGATTTATTTATCCCTTCTCCTATTGATTGACATTTGGGTTGTTTGGAGTTTGGGGCTTTATGAACAGTGCTGCTGTAGACATTCTTGCATGTATCTCTTGGGCATATGTTGTACACATCATCATAAGCATGTACCTGGAAGAGAGTTTTTGGGTCTCAGAATATGCATATGTTCATCTTTGTAGGTGCCGGCAAACAGTTTTCTAAAGTGGTTGTACTAATTCCCCCAACACATACCAGTTATATATGAGAGTGCAGCTGCTCCACATCTTTCCCAACACTTTGTGTTGTCAACCTTTTTCATTTTAGCTCTTCTATGAGTATGTAGACGTATCACACTGTGGTTTTAATTTTATTTCCCAGATGACTAATACAGTATTTTTTATTTTTGCCAAGGATGTGTTGTGGTTGAAAACATTATTCAACAAATTTGAAAACTCACTTCCATCTCCAAATCATTAAGTGCCTTAAATGTCAAGGGTGCTGGTAATTCCCTCTGCCAGGTGGGTTTCAATCCTCCATGTCATTAGGCAATGGGTGGAGTAGACAGGTATTTCTCTGGATGAAGCTGGGACCTGGCCACCTGTCCCAGAATGACCAGATGGATTCCCGTGGTCCATCAGTCTCTCCGGGGCTCGTTTTTCTTTCCCTTCACAAATTCCAGGAGCATTGAGACCGCCCTGTCTGTCATGTGCACTGCTGGGTCCCAGTGCTTAGGACAGTCCTGGCGCAGAGTGGGGCCCATACATACCCACTGAACGAAGGGCCAGAGGACGGAGCACTGCCTGTTGGCTTTGTCCTCTCCCACCCCAGCTGACTTGACAGGGACTTGTTGGAAGCCTGTGCTGCTATGGGGAGGGCTCTGGAAGTCGAGCTCTCGGACCCTGGAGGGTGTCCTGTCCTGGTGCTCTGTTCCTTTAAATGACCTCCCCCCAGCAGCTGCGCTCACCTCCAGTGCTCCAAGCACTGACCATTTAGGAGCACCCCGAGGGGGCCCTCATCCCTGATGGGCTTATCTGTCATTGGGTCCCTCTGCAGAGAGCAACATTCCATCCGTGCTCCGTGCAGCGTGCTAGGCTTTTCAACACCACCTTTTCATAGATGACACACAAAGGGCATAGATGACATGCCCTCCCGTCAAGTGAAGGCGAAAGGGCCAGTCTATTACCACCTCATCCATTCCTGTCCCATCACATTTTGATGGGGACCATGATAAAGCCTCCTTTCTTTGAGTGTGACTTGGTCCTTTTCTCCTCAAGTGTGACAATTATGCGGAAAGCAGCACTGCCAGGGGGATGAGAGCTCTGGATCAGACCCATGTTCAAATCCAGGTTCTGTTCTTGTTTGGTTTGGGGACCCAGCCGTTACCTCCAGGAGAGAGATTCACATACAACTCTGATGCAACCCATGGGGGAATAACGGGGTCGGGGGGGGGCTGGTTTGAGATCTCTGAGGTTGGGGAGTGAGAGCAAGGGATTCTGGCCAGAGCATCTGCTGGGGGCTCTGGAAGAGGGAGGCCTGGGCTGGCCGTCAAAGATGGGGAGCAGGGAGATGACACCTCATGGATCACTCAGTGTGAGCCCCATCCCTGAGGGTCCAAAACGTGAAGTCCTCAGGGAACGAAGTGCATTGAGCCCCCAGGAAACTATGGTCTAGTTGACACGACACACAAGGGCATAGAGCAGGGATCAGAGTTCATCGATGAGTTATGGAAGGCTTCCTGGAGGAGGCGTGCTTAGGACTGCACATCAAAGGCCAGGGGTGAGAACTTTATCCTGGGCTGTTACCAAGCCCAAGCTCTCTCTGCTCGCCGCACAACAGGCCACTGAATGGGAGACAAGGTGTTGAGGCAAGGAATACGACTTCATTCGGAAAGCCGGCAGACTGAGAAGATGACAGACTAGTGTCTCTGAAAAACCATCTTATCGGGGTCTGGATACCTGTTTCATTAACAGAATCAGAGAGGGAGAGGCGGTGAAGAAGTAACGTAAAAGGGCCATCAGTCTTGCAAAACATCTGGAATGACCAGCCTCGGTGAGGGGATGTGTTAGTTTCTTTTTTCTTGCAGCCATTCACACGTGGGAAGGGTTCCCTGAGGCAGGCCATTATGTATGATTATAATAACAAAAGCAACGAAAAGCAAAGGTTAAAGTCGAACAGATCCAATGTGGAGTCCGATTTACCTCTGCCCTTTAACAGTGCCAGTAGAAATTTTCTCCAAGGTCACGGGGCAGGGGCAGTGTGAGCTAAATACCAATCACTTTTAATAGGGCAACAAAGAATCCATGACACACACATTGTTTATGCCGATGTGGAGGCGGGTGTGCAAAGATGGAAGAGCTAAAAGCAGTTTGAGAAAAACAACACCTTTTTTTTTTGTGGAAAGACAGATTAGAAAGGTTTATGCTCTTCTGTGATAACTAATATGAAAAGTTTATCAAAGTTAAAAAAAAACCTTTGACACTTTCTCCGAATTGATCTGAAGACTTGGCAGATTTGAGGAATCGTTCAGTAACGTTTTATGGGTTGATGCTAATTTGATGCAGCAGACGCATGCATCGTGCCAATTTACTGCCAAACCAACATTAAGCATGGACCTTTCATGCAGGGTTTATAGGCGGACAGCTCATAAAGATGCGTGCTTGACAAGGATTCTGCTTCTCTTAGGATGTGCTATATGAAGTGTTTATCAAAACCCAACTAAATCACCCTCGCCTTTTACTAGTAAACAATCTCTGGGGACTTCAGGCCTGAATTCCATACAATATTTCATTCAGTGTTTCCTATGCAGTATTTCATGCAATATTCCACCACTCCAGGTCCTGGAACATGGGGAACCTATGTCTCTAAAAGCCACGGGTACTGGGTAGTGGTAGAAGAGGGAGCCCTTTGGGGTAGAGGATGCCCTAAGGGACCACTTTGGAAATGACTTGTTACCCAGGTCCTGGGAAAGCTGGTGACACGCTTCCTAATGGGGTCTCCTAAAACGAATCAAGGGTTGCACCTAAACGAGATCTGTGTCCCCAAGGAAATACATTTCATGCTTTCGTTTCTGTTTCCTGGGCTGATGTGTGGTGGATCACCGCTGCCTGTCTCTCTTCATCCAAATACGCTGTCAGAGCCTCGTCAGTAAGGAGATTGCCGCGCTTTGGCACTTTGTTTTGCCTGTGGGAAAGTGTTTAACAATAAATATTATCAAAACTCCTGTCTTCCGCCACTGAAAACCACTGCTTTTGATTTCCACAAAGGAAAAGTGGGCTTTCATGGTATTAGTCTAGTCTGCACCACTCCAATCCCTCAGTTCCTCCCCTCCAGTGTTTATTACCCGGGTTTAACTGGAGAAGGTGGCTGGAGGGGGGCAAGAGGGCAGACCGCCGTCAGCACAAGGCCTCATGGGGTTTCGCAAGGGGAGATTTGATCTTGGGCAAATGTCAAGGCGTTTTTGAAATCTGTGTTATGGTATCAGCTCATTGCCAGGGTAGGGCTTCATCTGGATTTCATAAATATTGTAGGGGGCTCTCTTCCTGCCATTCGGCCCCCTGAAGACCACAACAGCCATCCCCCCCCCACACACACACACACACACAACCCATCGCAATTGCAGGCTATTGCAGGGTTGTCATGAAAAGCCAAGAGGTGATATTTCAATCACAATATTCCTGTAACAAATTCCATTCACATTCCGTTGGAAAGGGAGTTAGAGCTTCCTCCTGCTTCAGGGAGAATCATATGCTAAATGCAGCTTCCGGGCGGGGGGGGGGGGGCCCTGGCAGCTAGCCAGGGCTTTGTAATTTATAGTTCTCCTTCCTGGTTCTCCAAGTGACCTTGGAACCTCCATGCCGGTGGATTCCTTAGGTTCACACGTTGCCCTCTCCTGTCATCCTCTCTTGTGAGAATGGTCCTTAAGCTAAGCGAGCGCTCCCAGCACCCATCAGGCTGGAGCTTGAGAGAAAGGATGTGAGCAGAGGCGCCCAGGGAGCTCGTGGCAGGTGATCGGAAGATTGCTTGTTGCTGCTGACCTTTCCTCTGAAATTTATGTCAACCATGAAACAGTCCAATATTGTGTTTAAAGGCAGCCTGCAGGTGACAGGAGCCTCTCTCGGGCACACAGCAGGTAATCCTTGGAAAAGAAGGGGAGGGACAATCTGCAATTACATTCATCAGCTATTTTTGGTTGAGGAATAAACAAAATGACCCAAACTGCTGCTGTTACAGATTCTAGCAGAGGAGTGGCGTGTAGGAAAGATTAATGTACAATTAAAACCCGTGTACGGGTAAATTACAGGGTGACAGCTATCTAATGCAAACACTGCAGACGTGTAATTAAGAGGAGTTATGGGCTCTCGAGGGTGGATTTGCTGAGGAAGGTGCCAGGGAGCTGTCTGTGGAGCTGGAAGGTTAGGGACGCATGCTGGGGACAGGTGGGGGCCGTGCGGGTGGTGAAGAGGAGCGCCCCACCCCCCTGCAGCATCTGGGATGTGACGGACCGCAGCTCCTTCAGGTGGCAGCTCCTTCAGGTGGCACAGCCTGCCTCTCCAGCGTCCACTGGTTCTTGTTCCAACCTTCCAGCCCTTTCTGGAGCCATCCTGCTCTCCCCCTCCCCACCTTTGGCTTTGTGGCAGTGAGCGCCCCTGGATGTCTTTTCTTACGTTTTTAATTTCTCCTGCTTTGTCAGCTTTTTAAGGAATATGTTACGTTATGTGGAAATTGGATCCTAACAAGATTTGTATGAATAAATTAGACTCTTAACTTTTTATGTTATTACAAAATTGAAATGGACTCTAATGACAGTCAGAATTAATGTTCTGTTTCAAATAAATGCCGGGATGGGACTGAATTCTCAGCGCACTCTCCGCTCGCGTCTCTAGCTCGTCCTAGAAGGTCTGGCCTGCGAGAGAGCACTGGGCTGGCAGCACCCCTCCGGGACGCTTCCCTGACCACTCCCAGGTGTGCTCTGCCCACGAGCTCCCACGGGGGCTGCTGGGAAATTCTCCTGCTGATGCTCCCAGTGGTACCCCTCCTCACCAAATAGGAATTGCCCTCGACCTCTGGGGGCTCTTTGCCCAACCCTGTCTGCACCCGACGACTGGCAGTGTCCATCCCCACTCCGGAGCCCCCTGTGGGACGGGCTCAGGCCTCAGCTGTGAGGCATGGCCTCAGTTTCTCCGTCTGCCCACTCCTGTCT
The DNA here is from genome assembly GCF_965194825.1 of Balaenoptera physalus. Lineage (NCBI taxonomy): Eukaryota > Metazoa > Chordata > Mammalia > Artiodactyla > Balaenopteridae > Balaenoptera > Balaenoptera physalus. The sequence goes on along the minus strand of NC_138900.1, from coordinate 18,270,468 downwards.
TCCTCACTTCCTCACAGGGGCCTCTTCCAAGAGCCCTTCCCAATAATCCCCAGAGTTTCCAGGAAACGAAGCCCACAACACTGGCTCTTAGGGATTTCGCTTTTCCTAAACCAACTGTCTGCCAGGTGAGTATCTTCTGCCGGGATCAGAGTCCCCGAGGACCAACATCCTTCTTTTTGCTCTGTGTCCCCTTCTTGAGCCCAGGGCTGGGGTGAGGCAGGGACCAGGTCTTGGCCTCAGTCCAGGTCCCCCTGGGGAGGGTTTGAGCAGCAGAAGGGCCAAAGGGCTCCCTCGGATCTGAGCTGCCACACCACCCGGCTCTGGGTGGGGGGCAGACTTGGAGAGATTTTCTGCAACAAAAACCCTAATGTCCCAAAGGGGCAGGTCAGAACAGGGGCTGAGGTTCCCACAGCCAATGGTAGGAGGGAACAGGGGCCTGGTAAAGTGGGGAGAGGGCATGATGTAGCCCAGACATGAACAGCCCGGGTGGAAAATTTAGCCCCCAGTGCAGCCAGTCTTCCTGGAAGGAAAGTGGTGCAGTTTGGGATGCCTGGGGACACTTGCCCTTTCGGAAGTGGGGAGGGGAACTCAGATCGAGCTGTCATCGCAGGCAGGGCTAGGGGTTCAGTGTAGCCAGGTATTCGAATATTCAAGAGTGGGTAGATTTTTATATGAAATCTCTCCCCTTCTGAAATCGGGAGACTAATTCAGAATTTAAAATCCAAGTCCTACACTGACCAAACAATATGCCTGTGAACTGCATCTGGCTTCTGGGCTGGAGGAATTTGGACCCCAGAGCTTCACTGGCAAGGTGGACAGTTCCCCACTTGGAGGGTGGGGGCCAGAGCCCCAGAAAGAGACAGTAACTGCCAAGACTGCAGGCCATGCTGAAGAACTGCCGGGCTGCAGGCAGCTGTGGCCTGCCCAAATATGGCTTCCGTCCTGGGACCCCCCCACCCTTGCCCAATCTGCTAGAAGGGGGTCCTTGCCGCTGTGGCTGCGGCCATCAGGCTGCTGCCTGGACCCTGAGTGCAGCTGGATCCTGGCAAGTCCAGCGCTGGCCAGTTGGTCCACTCAGCTTGGGGTTTGGTGGATGAGTGAGTAGCAGAGGGGCCTGTGCAGACTCCCACCCCACTTCTGAGGGACCTCACCTTAGCATGCCTGCCTTCACCTTCACAAATCTCAGTAACTCCCTGCCTTAAGAGCAAAAAGAAGAAAATAAAAGTCTCATCACCCAACCTACCCTCTGGATCTGGGGTTCCCATACATTTTCACAGGGTGGGAAGATCTTACGTTTAAATCACTTTATGTACATAAACTCATAAGTCATATTCATTTTCTAAAAGTGCAATAATTTTTATGCCTACTGCACATAACCTGTTTAATCACTCTATACATCACGAACGCCTTTGCCTGGTAATGGATCTCTTTTCATCCTGCTTTTGACACCTGCACGGCATTCCTTCCTATGAATTTATCATAATTTATATAAACCGTTCCCTGTTGGACACTTGGGGGGATTTTCATTGTTGTTTTTCAATTTTAAAGAGTGTCAGAGTGAACATTCTTGCTGTATTCCTTTGTGTCATTTCAGGATAAATTTCTAGAAGTGTAATTGTTGGCTCAAAGGGTATGCCTGATTTTAAGACTTTTAATACTTCCCTACAGATCACCTTACAGAAAGACCCAGTGGTGCATGAGTGTGCCTTTTTTCATACCAGCAAATCTTCATTTTTAAAATCTTGGTTAACTTGACAGGTTAAAGAGGGGCATGCTTATTGCTTTTTTAAAATAACTTTTATTTTCATCAAGGTAATATGTATGTGTCATTTAAAAAGCATAGATAATAAAAGGAGTGTAATAAACCCAGCAATCCCCCGCTGTATCCTTCCCCACCTCTCCCACTCCTGCTCCCCAGAAGCAACCCCCCAGGACTCTTTGAGCTATTTCCCTGGCGTGTATTACTACTTCTATATTTATTTCCACATCACATACATATACCGCAGGTGTAAAATGGCCAGCCAATTGTCCCAGCTTTATTTATTGAGCACTCACTCTTTGCTTACTTTTTTTAAAATGCTAGCTTCCTCATTTGGTTAATTCTTGTATTTCCTGGGGCCGCTTTGGGACTCCTCTATTTTAGTCTGTCTATTCTAGTACCAGAACCCACTATTTTAATGATAGTAGCTTACGAATACATTTGTAATATCTTAGAGTGGAAGCAAACCATCTCACTGTGCTTGTGTGATATCACATTTTTATTCTTTTAGGTACGCTCGTGGAAATGTTGGGTCAAATTTCAAATACTATCCAATAGTGAGTTGTATTGGGATTGTGTTTCATTTGTAGATAAATTTAGGATAAGTTGGCAGATAAATTGACCTTTTACTTTATTTATTTATTATGTTTTACCATATTGAGTCTTCTGATTTATTTATACAACAAATATTTATTGAGAACCAGTTGTGTGTCAGGCGGTATTTGAGGCACTGGGGATACGTCAGGAAACAAAGCAGAGGAAGATCCCAGTCCCCCATGAAGCCAACGTGAGAGTTGCTTTGAAGAGCCAAGCAGGATAAAGGGGATTGGCAGTGGGGAGTGGGGGAGGAGGGAATGGGGGGGTCAGAGTAGGCCTCATTGTCAAGGTGAGATTTGGGGGAACTGAGGGCGTGGGCCATGCAGGTGATCTGGGACAGTGGTTCTCAACCTGGGGCAATTGTGCCCCCCCAGGGGAATTTGGCAACACCTGGAAGATGCTGTTGGTATCTAATGGGTACCACGAGGTGAGGGATGCTTCTCCACATCCTGCAATGCACAGAACAGCCCCCACAGCAAAGAACTGTCTGGCCCCAAATGTTGATGGTGCCGAGGTTGAGAAACCCTGATCTAGGCAAAGATTTTCCAGGCAGAGGGGCACTTAGTGAAAGGTCTTAAGGCAGGAGTGAGGAACGGTAAAATGGTGGAGAGATGCAATGGGAGGGCAGCTGGGAATGAGGTCACTGGTCGGAGGGCAGATGGGAAGAGGCCGACAATTTGGGTTGTGCAGGGCAGGATAAGGAATTTGATTTCACTCCATAGGAGGTAGGGAGCCACTGTGGGATTTTGAACAGAGGAGTGCCATGATCAAATTATGTTTTGAGAGGATCATTCTTTTCTTGCTGCCACGATAAAGGACAAAGAGAGCTGGCAGGCTGTTGCAGTGAGAGATGGTGGTCTGGGCCAAGACAGTGGCAGTGACATGGAGAGAATGGGTCAGATTCCAGATAGATTTTGAAGGCAGAGCCAACAGGATTTCCTTATGGATTAGATGGGGTGTGAGGAAAAGAAAGCTTTTGTCTGAGCAACTTGAAAGATGGAATTACCCACAACTGAGATGGGAAAGGCAGTGGGCAGAACAGGTGTTGGAGGGAATTCAGTTAAGAACACACTGTATTTGAGATGTCCAACGCACATCCCACTGCAGATGTTGAATATTTGGTTGGATATATGAGTCTGGAGTTACACAGAGAGGTGAGAGCTGGAGATGTAAATTTGGGAGTCCATCAACATGTGGTTTTTGAAGCCGTAAGACTGATTGAGGTCAGTAAAGGAGTGAGTGTAGATAGAGAAGAAAAGAGTCCCAAAGACTGAGACCTGGAATATTCTAACATGAAGAAGTCAGCGAGATGAGGAGGGACCAACCAAAGAGACCAAAAAGTGACCAGTGAGGTAGGAAGAAAGCAAGAGTGTGGTGTCCTAGAACCAAAGTGAAGAAGGTACCTCCTGGAGGAGCGTGTGGTCACCTGTGTCAGATGCTGGTGGCAGGTCAGGTAAGATGAGGACCAAGGATTGACTAATGGATCCACCATGTGCCCTGGCAAGAGGGGCTTTGGTGGAGTGGGGGAAACAACATTCTGATTTAAGTGGGTCTATGAGACAATGGCCAGAGATGAGATTGTGAATATGGGTAACTCATGTTTTTCTGTGAAAGAGAGCAAAGAAATGGAAAGGAAAAAGAGTTGAGAGAGGTTTTTTGTTGTTGCTTGGTTTTTCTGATGGGAAAAATAACAGGATATATATATTTTTTAAAATAAATTTATTTATTTATTTATATTTATTTTTGGCTGCGTGGGGTCTTCACTGCTGCGCCCAGGCTTTCTATAGTTGCGGCGAGCGGGGGCTACTCCTCATTGCGGTGCACGGGCCTCTCATTGCCGTGGCCTCTCCCGTTGTGGAGCACGGGCTCTAGGCACACGGGCTTCAGTAGTTGTGGCACACGGGCTCAGTAGTTGTGGCCCATGGGCTCAGTTGCTCCGCAGCATGCAGGATCTTCCCAGATCAGGGCTCGAACCTGTGTACTCTGCGTTGGCAGGCAGATTCTCAACCACTGCGCCACCAGAGAAGTCCATAACAGGATATTTCTATATTGATGGGAATGATCCAGTAGAATGTGGAAAATTCTGTAGGCTGGTTCAAAGTCCCTGAGAAGGTAAGAGAGCATTGGAGCTGGTAGAAGTGGAGGGATTAGCCCTTGGAGTACAGACACGTAACCTCTGGCAAAGCATAGAGAAGGCTAAGAAGGCGGAATAGTGGGTGCCAATATGGCAATTGGAATCTGGAAGTTCTCTGTTTCTCTCTGTCTTGCTCTCTCTGCCCACCTCTCTAGTATAATTACATACTGTACCATTCACCCATTTAAAGTGTACAGTTTAATAGTTTTCAGGACATTCTCTGGAGGTCCACGCTCTCACTGCTGAAGGCCCGGGTTCAATCCCTAGTCTGGGAACTAAGATCCTACAAGCCTCGCAGTGTGGCCAAAAAAAAAAAAAAGAAGAAGTTTTCAGGATGTCCACATAGTTGTGCAACCATCAGCACAGTCAATTCTAGAACATTTCCGTCACCTCAAAAAGAAATTGTGTATGTATTAGTGGTCACTCCTCATTTATTCCTCCCCAATCCTGTGCAACCACTAATCTGCTTTCTGTCTCTGTATGTTTGCCTATTCTGGACACTTCATATAAATTGAGTCGTATAGTATGTGGTCTTTTTTTTTTTTTTTTTTTGGCTTTTTTTCACTTAGCATAATGATTTCAAGGTTCATCCATATTGTGGCACTTCATTCCTTTTTATGGCTGAATAATATTCCCTTGTAATGTATGTACTACCTTTATTATTTTATCCTTTTATCAGTGATGGGAATTTGGATTGTTTCCACCTTTTGGCTATGATTAATGAAGCTGCTGTGTATACATTATGGGACAAGTTTTTTTGTGAATGTGTGTTTTCATTTTGGGGGGCATAGACAGAGGAGTGGAAATCATGGGTCATTTGGTAACTCTATGCTTAACCTTTTGAGAAACTGCCAGACTGCATTCCAACATGGCTGTACCATTTTACATTCCCACTAGCTGTGTATGGATGTTCTCATTTTTCCACCTCCTTGCCAATTTGTTGTTGTCTGTCCTTTTGATTTTAGCCATCCTAGTAGGTATGAAGTAGTATTTGATTTGCGTTTAGTATTTGATTTCCTTGTAGTTTTGATTTGCATTTCTCTAATGATTAATGATGTTGAGCATCTTTTCACGTGCTTATTGGTCACTTGTACATCCTTGGAAAATGTCTATTCAGATCCTTTGCCCATAATTTAATTTTTTTAAATTATCAAATTGTAAGAGTTCTTTGTATATCCTGGATACAAGTTCCTTATCAGATATATGATTTAGAAATATTTTATCCCATTCTGTGGGTTATCTTATCACTTTCTTGATAGTGTCATTTGCAGCACAAAAGTTTTTAATTTTTATAAAGTCCAGTTTATCTTTTTTTTTTCTTTTGTTGCTGTGCTTTGGTATTGTATCTAAAAAGGCCTTGCCTAACTCAAGGTCATGAAGATTTACTCCTTTCTACTTTTTATTTATATATGTTTTTAATTTAATTTTCCTTTCTAATTAAATTGGCAAATCTTCCCAGGGCAATATTAAATAGTAGCTGGCTTCCCTTGTTCTATTCCTGACTTTAATGTTTCATTATTAATCATGATGCTATCTATGAGATAAGATTTTCAGAATTTAAAAAAACAAAGTATCTCATCTTACTAGTGTTTATATGTAATCAAGGGCTTCCCCCTCCCCTGCAAATGTATTTAATCTATCTATGTAGGTAAACATGGTTTTTATCCTTTGACCTATTGATGCAATAAGTTATATTAATAGATAGTCTAATATTGAGTCATTCTGTAATGCATTTCTGGATTAATCTTAATTTGTTGGGGTACATAATTATTTTATTATACTGCTTGTTCGATAGCCAGAAGTTGTATAATTTCCTTTGTGATTCTTTGTCTCATGAGTTATTTAGACTCTTAAGCATTTCAAAGCCATATTTTTCTGTTCTGCTTTCCAATTTTACTGCATTGTAGCCAGAGATTGTGGTTTGTGTGCTATTGATTGTTTAATTTTAGTTGAGAATTGCTTTGTTTCCTGGTTAGTATATGGTCATATTTTGTTCCATTATGTTTGAAATAATACATATCCTCTAATAGTTGGGTGCAGAATTCTATTATCTATAACTATATACATTCTTTAGCTCAATCTTTTTAATTGTATTATTTGTATCTTCTATATCTTTAATTTTTTGTCTTTTTAATTATCAATTTCAGAGTGAGATGTATTAAAATCTCCTAATATGGTTATCAATTCCTTGATTTTTTTTCTTTGTAATCTTATCAACTTTTACTCCATATTTTTTTAAAAAGCTATATTATTGAGTGCATACAGGTTCAAGACTGTTATATCTTCCTAGTGTGTAAGAACTCTTTTAATCCCCATTGATGCTTTTTTGCCTTAAATTTGGTTTAACCTTATATTAATATTGTAAAAAACAACTTTTTCTTTGTCTTTTATATGGTATAGCTTTATAGTATCTCTTGATTTTCAACATTTCTGAATCATGTTTTGGAAGTTTCTTGTAGCAAGATTAATCTGTGTGTGTGTGTGTGGTTACTGGTGTATTTGCATTCTTTTTTCTGTTTTATTTTGTGTTTTCTACTTTCCTTGCTTTTTTATTGTTTCTTTTTAAAAAATCTTTTCTGCTTTCCAAAAGGTTAATTGTATTTTCTTCTTTCTTTTTTGCTCCCTCTATTGATTTGAAAGTTATACATTGTTTTTTATTCTTTCAGTGATTACCTTCAAATTTTTAATATGCATACTTGGCTTAGCACAGTATGAATTAAATAAAAGTTTCTACCTTTTTCCAAAGCAACACAATGACTGTAGAACACTTTAATTCTGATTATATTCCCATCTCATATCTTTTGTCTAATTTTAGCACCATATTGTTGACAAACTCCCCAATTTTTAAATCATTATTACTGTTATTATTACTTACAGTTAGTGATTATTTAGATTTACAACTGTTTACCAACTTTTTGCTTATTGCATCTTCCTCCTTCTCTCTGAGTTCCATTTCTAACTGCCCCTCATAACCCTTTAGTAGTCCTTTCAGGGAAGACCTGTGTGGAAGACCAAAGACTCTCTGGGACTTTGTTCATTTAAATACGATTTTGCCCTTAATGGTTAAACCAGGTATAAAATTCTTGGATGATAGTTATATTTCTTTAGCTCTTTGAAGACTTAGTCCATTGTTTTCTGGTGTCCACTATTCCTCAGAGAAGCTGGGAGTTACTCTGTCAGTAATTTGTGGATAATATCTTTATCTCCAGTAGTTTTTGTGATTTTCTCTTTGTTTTGATATTCCTCAGCTTCATTCAGATATATCTACTTATATAATTTTATTTCTCCTGCTTGGAAGTTGAAACACTTATTTATTCAATCTGATGACTTTCTTAAGTTCTGAAAAATTTTCAGTCATCATCTCTTCCAATAGTTCTTTTCCTTTATTCTCAATGTTAGCCTTTGAAATGCCAACCACATGTATAGGGACAGTATAGCATGGTGGTTAAGAATATGGACTCTGCAGATAGCTACATGGATCTACTCTACTTCAGTGCATAACAGTTGAGGAGAATTATATAAACTCTTTCTCAGTTTTCTCATCTACAAGTTGGGCATAATAATATTACCAAACTCTTAGGTTGTTGTGATAATAAGTGAGTTAATGTATGTAAAGTGCTTAAAATAGCTCCTGGAACATGGTCATTTCTTTGTAAGTCTTAGTTATTAGTGTTCTCTGGAATGCTCCAGAGACCCTACACTGACACTAACACGTTTGCTTCAAGATCATTATTGTAAGTTATCTAGAAGGATCTGACTTTCTTTTAGTCCCTGGGGATGCATTTCTGCCAGAGTCTCTATGGTTATTAGTATTATCTGGGACCTTCTCATTCTGTTCTCTTCCTTGTAACCTCAGTCTCATATTTTCTATGTATGAATTTTGGGTGATTATATCAGATTTATTTCCTAGATCACTACATCTCCTGGTTTACTAATTAATCTGTTATTAAACTCTTGTAGTGTGTTTTTAATTTCAACCATTATATTTTTTATTTCTAGAAATTCTATGGAGACCTTTTAAACCTACATGCTTGTTTTCGTAGTTTTTGTTCTTTCATTATTTTAAGTCTTCCTTTTACTCATTTAATAATTTAAAACATAATTATAGTATCTTTTGGGGGTTTTCCTTATTGCATCATGGAGTGCTAGTCCTTCTGTTTGTTTATCAGCTGATTTCACTCACGGTGAATCATTTCCTTGAGCAGATTATAATTTCTATATGATATTCTAGGGAAACAAAAATTATCCAAGCTAATTTAAGATTGGTGATTTCTGTCTTTTTTTTTTCTTTTTTTTCTTTTTTAATGGTAGCCCTGTGCTTCCTGGGTTGTAAAAGTGTTGCTTCAGTACATTTCAAAAATTGTTTCTGCTGGGAGTTCCATGGATGCAGCAGTTGGGACCCATTTTCCCCATTATTTCTACATGTGGGGATTCTAACACCACATCCGTAGTGTAAATTTGGATTTCATGACCATAGTGCAGGGCTGGGATTTCCTTTCTTTCTGGAAACTGCCCCCCTACAAAATCTTTTGTATTTCCCCAGACAGAGGTTGAGTGTTCCAGCACCCCATTTCACTGAGGTGAGATCCCCTCTAGAGCAAGAGCTCAGTTTTAGCTCCTCTTCTTATGAGAGGTGAGAGCCAGGCTATATCTCCTGCCCCTTGTGGACACTAACGCCCCAGCTCTGCCCTCTTCCATCTGCCATCTGCTGTTCAGGGCCTCAGGGGCACCAGCTGACAGTTTATCGCTCCAGTTCACACATCTCTCCATTTTTTGCACCCAAGGATTTCCCTTTTTTCCCTTAAGCCTGATTATGTATTTAATTATTTTATATTATATTTTATCCAGCATTTCCATACATTTGGAACCGGGGGTGGTGACGGTGGGGGCTGTGTGTGTCTGCCATGATCTTTTATTTAGGATTTTTACATCTAGAGTGACAAGCAAGATTAGTCTATGATTTTATTTTTGTTTCATCTTTGGCAGGTTTTGGTGCCAGGGTTATGAGTTATTCATAAAATTAATTAGGAAGTTTCTCTCCTTTCTTTATCCTCTGGAACATTTTAAATAGCATAGAAAATTTCTGTTCCTTGAAGCTTTGAAATGTTCCAGTGAAATCTGTCTGAGGACAACGCCTCTGGGGGTGGGGATGATTGTTTTCCACACTTGCTTTCTATTCAGCTTTTCTACTTCTTAAATCAGATTGTGTAACTTCTGCTTCCTGAGGCTATCATACATTTAATCAAGATTTTAAAATTTATTAGCATAGAATTCCACGTGGTATTCTTATATTTTAATAGTTTTTTTTTTCCGTCTCCGGTTATATCTCTTTCTCTTCAATGTTTTTCTCTCTTTCTTTTCTTGATTAGACTTACCAGAGCTTTGTATATTATATTGACCTTTTCTAAGAAACAGTTATTGAATTTATTCATCCTGCTGTTGAACTCTTAAAATTCTGTAGTTTCTTCTTTCATCTTTAATCCCCTTTTAAGGTTTATTATCTTGTTCCTTTTCTAATTTTAAGTTGAATGTCCAGTTCGTTTATTACCTTTTTTCTTTAAGAATGAAACACTTAAAGTGATAAAAATTTCCTCTGAGTACAGTTCTGGCCACATTCCATAAGTTTCGGTGTGCATAATTTGCCATTATCATAATTTTTCATGGTCTAAAAGTGCTGTTTTTATTTTCTCTTTGATATGAGAGAGGTGTTCAGGAGAGTATTTTAAAGCTCTTTATTTTTTCTTTTGTTATTAATTTCTAGTTAGTATTGTATCCCATACATTTTTCTTAAACTACCATATTTACATGAAATTTAAATTGATGCTGATTGTAATGCATACCACTATTTTATATGCCAATAAGAAGAAAAAAAACCAAAACACTGCTAGTTAAACTCTAACATCCCATCTATTGTAAGATGTATCTTGGTTACATCAATGTTATGAAAAAGTAAATCTTAGAATGTATGAAATATGGAGTTTATCATTTATTTTATTTAAAAAATATGGAGTTTATCATTTATTTTATTTATTTATTTATTTATTTTATTTATTTTTTATTGAAGTATAGTTGATTTACAATGGTGTGCCAACCTCTGCTGTACAGCAAAGTGACTCAGTTACACACATACAGACATTCTTTTTTTATATTCTTTTCCATTATGGTTTATCACAGGATACCGAGTATAGCTCCCAGTGCTATACGTTAGGACCTTGTGGTTTATCCATTCTAAATGTAATAGTTTGCATCCACCAACCTCAAACTCCCAGTCCATCCTCTCCCTCCCCACCTCCCCCCTTGGCAACCACAAGTCTGTTCTCTATGTCTGTGGGTCTGTTTTTGTTTTGTAGATAGGTTCGTTTGTGCCATATTTCAGATTTCACATATAAGTCATATCATATATCATTCATTTTAAATTTAAGTACATTGTGGTCAGAGAATGTGATCTGTAGTATATTAGTTCCTTGCAATACATTGTAACCTGGTATATGGTAGGTGGTCAGTTTTTATATATGTTTACATGTTCTTGAAAATAATGTATCTTCTCTATTTGCTGGCTATAGGAATACACACACACATATTTATATTTGCATATTCCACATATGCACACATTCACACATATGCATATATAAAATCAATCTTGAAACGGTGCTTTTCAAATTTTCTGTACCCTTGCTAATTTTTTTATTGGTTTGATCTTTCCATTTCCGAGTGAGACCTGTTAAAATCTCCCACTCTGGTGGTAGATTTGTTAATTTTCCTTGTGATTGGCACTTTCTGCTTTACGTATTGTGAGGTTCTGTTGTTAGATGCCTACAAGTACCTAATTGTTACACCTTCTTTTTCAGATTGTTCTTTTTCTCATTGTGTTGTGCCACTCCTTACCTCTATTAGTTCCTTTTTTGCCTTGAATTCACTTTTATCTGATAATAATATCAATAATATCATGTCAGTTTTCCTTTGGTTAGTACTTCCTGGCATTCCACTTTCCAGCCATTTCCAGCCTTTCTGTATTGCTTTTTAAAGGGTTTTACCATCAAGATTGATGGTTTTCATCTGGCTGGCAGTAGGCCAGATGACAGCACCTGTTTCTGAAGGCAGCAGAGAACATGAGAAAGTGCATAAGCTGGGGATCCTGCGTGTGCAGGTCTATATCCTGGCTCTGCTCTCTACCAGTGCGGGTGCTTGCACACATTCCTTTAACCTCCAGGGCCTCAGTTACCCCATGTATAAAATGTGATCATAACAATACCTAGCTCATGCACTTGTTTGGAGGATTAAATAAGCCAATACATGTAACATGCTTAGTTTGGCATATAGTGAGCATTGCTAATGTTAGATGGGCTTAATCTCTTAATATTTATTGTTATCACTAATATTTTGGATTTATTTCCATCACCTTATTTGTGGCTTCTGTTTACTTTCCTTTCTTGTTTTCAGTCCAGTCAATACAATTTTCTTTCTTTTTCTTTCTCTCTATTGATTTGAAAACTATAGATTTTTTCTATCATTTGAGTACCCTCAAAATGTTAACGTACATATTTAACTATAAATTTTTTAGCAAGTCTAAAGTTATTATCTCTGTCATCCTCCAAAACAATCAAGGATCTTTGCACATAGGGACTGCGCACCAAACACTTTCTCCCTCCATCTTCCTTGTTGTTATAGTTGAGAATTTTTTGGTACCTTAATGCAAAAATGGTATTTTTAATATGTACGGTTGATGGTTAATTAAATTTGCCAACAAATTTTACCTATGTTCCTGTTTTTTAAATCCCACTTATTCTCTCTGAGTTCATTTTTCTTGCAGAGATGTATCCTTTAGTAATTCTTTTATTTTAGCTGGCACACCCTCAGCTTTGGGTATCTGAAAATGTCTTTATTTTTCCCTCATTCTTGAATAATTGAATAGAATGACCTTTATTTCCCTACAGCACCTACAAAAAATAATATTCCTCACTGTTTTCTGGGCATCTCTTGATGCTAAGATGTCTGCTATGGTCTAACTGTTGGTAGATAATCAGTCTTTTCTTTCCGGTAAACTTTAAGATTTACCTTTTTGGTATTCCGGAGTTTTACCAAGATGGGTGAATTTTTTTAATTTTTACCCAGATATTAGCATTGTGTGTACATTTTCAGTACAAAAAAAACCCATGTTTCTTCCATTCTGGAACATTCTCAGCCATATTCCCTCAATTTATTGCTTTTTCTACCAGTACCCCATTCTCTTCTGCAACTCTGTATTAGATGAATGAGGTGATTCTTTTCAGCAGTTGTATAGGATTCCAGAGTTTGGAAGGACCAAAATTTAATTAAACATTCTTCTACTAATGGGAATTTATATTTTTTGAACTTTTTTCTATTGAAAACAATGCTGTAGCCAACATTTTTACCTCTCATTTTTTCGTTAGAGTCTATTTTTACTGCATCATGGTAAAGTAATGACTTTTTTAAAAAAAAAGATTTATTTATTATTTATTTAATTTATCTTTTGGCTGCCTCAGGTCTTAGTTGCGGCACACAGGATCTTTCGTTGCAGCACGCGGGCTTCTCTCTAGTAGTGGCATACGGTTTTTCTCTTCTCTAGTTGTGGTGCGCGGGCTCCAGGGCGCATGGGCTCTGTAGTTTGCAGCATGCCGGCTCTCTAGTTGAGGCACGCGAGCTCAGTAGTTGTGGTGCACGGGCTCAGTTGCCCCGCGGCATGTGGGAATCTTAGTTCCCTGACCAGGGATCAAACCCGCGTCCCCAGCATTGCAAGGCGGATTCTTTACCACTGGACCACCAGGGAAGTCCCAGTAATGACTTCTATTGAGATTTTTTTCTGTAGTCTAATATAAGCCCATATTTCTAAATATTCTAAGAGTGATTGAGAGAACTGTATTCTGTTTGCTGAGCACAAAGCTGTGAGAGAGAGCGCCAGATTTTATTAGTCAAGTCTTTAATATTCTCACTTAATTTTGTTTGCATAATTTATTCATTTAAAAAGTGTTAAAACCTTTATGACTGGCGATTTGTCAAGTCTCCTTTTGCCTTTAATCATTTGCTTTATAGACTCTGAAGCTATGTTGTGAGATGTATTGGTGCCCATCTGTGGAGGTCACTCCATGGGGCTGACCCTTGGCATCCCCCTGAAGCTGTCGTGAACCTCCTTTGTGGCTCTTGGACTGTTCCAGGCACCCTGACCTCCCAGAGGCTGCCCTGTCACCCTTCCTGTGCCCACTGCACTAGGCTTGCTAGAATTCCTGGCTGTGCCTGATTTCCTGCCCCGTGACCTGATCAACTTTCCTCCATGGATACAGGCTGCACCCCCCCACCCCGCCCATTTCTATATTTATTTGATTCTTTCAAAGTAAGCTTGGAAGGAAAGAAGTTAGACAAATGGTGTTTGTTGTCATCCTTAACACAGAAGTCCCTTTCCTTCCGACAACTGCTTTTCCAGGCATGAATGTTCTTTCCTTACTCAGCTTGACCACCTTCCTTAGCCCCAGCACCCTCAGGTGTCCATCTATACATGTGTTCATGGCAGGAAGGAAGGTTTCTAACAAACATCCCAGCCCCACGTGAGGGCACGGAAGCTGTGTGGAGCTGGCAGCCTTGTCTTGATTCCAATCAATGGATGAAAAGGGACCCAAGGTTGAGCCCCATGTGTATGGTCATCCAGCCGGTCAGTAGTCCAGTGGGATTTTCACCCGGGTCCTCTATTCCTGGCCACTTCATGAATTTCAGCTGGAGAGAGCTCAGCACCCCCTGGAGCCCCTCTCTCCTTCCCCAAGGGAGGGTCAGTCTGGCGCCCCATGGTTGGACCAACACGGCTGGACCTTCAGGAGAGAGGCGGTACTCACCTCCCAGCCACAATCTTCCCTGCAACCTGCACAGCCCCTGCACAGTGTGTGTGGGACCCCTGCTCCTTCGGCCGGTGTTTACCCAGCGCCACTCAGGCTGCCCCTGGGTGGGTGGAGCAACTCCCTCCCACAGGTCTGTTCTCCATCAGCAGCCGGAGTGGGTCTTTTTAAAGAGAAAATTGTACATATTTGGTGGGAGAGGTTCATACCCCTCCCCCATCCCTTACCTGCCCTGCTCCTCCTTCAGTTCTCACCTTGCACATCCTTTTGCCCAGACCAGAGCCACGTGCCATGGTCCCTTGCCTCAGGACTGTCTTGGCATCACTGGGAACTCTTTGAGGGCAGTATACACAAGCTGGCACATAGTGGGTGCAGTGCTCAGTGAGGGTTTGTGGAACAAAGGGAGGAGGTAAAGGTGGGGGGGATGATGAAGGCAGGGGGCAAAGAGGAGGAGATACAAAGGCGGGGGGAGGTGCTCATGAGTCAAGTTCCAGGCTCTGCCTGTTCCCAACGCCCGCCTTTGCTGCACTGTTCCCAGTGGGTGCCAGCTCTGAATGCCTGTTTAAGTCACTCCGCGAAGCTCAGCTTCTCAATCTGTTTTTTATTTGCAAGGGCCAGATTCATCTTCCTTTTTTAAAAGTCAAGCTTCTGAGAAAGTCATTTAAATTCACAGTGATTCTCCTTTCAAATAGCTCGTTTGAGTGGTGTTTTTGGAGTCATGGTTCTTAGGGACTCTGCCAGGAGGGCCTGAGGGTCATGCAAAGACTCCTTGAGGGGGCACAAGTTGTAGACAAGGACCAGGGCCTCCGGGGGTGGGGAGTGCCTTGAAATAGATGGGGTGTGTGTGTGCCAGGGGCCTGCAGTGCATCAACTGAAAGGTTGCTTTCTGACGTGACCGGAGGACGTTGGCTCCTCTTTCCTGGGAAGAAGGATAGCTGGTTATGCTAAGCTCAGCGGCCTCTCCAGATGTTTGTGTGCATTGAGATCAGAATTTGCATCACCCAACCTTCAAATATTCTAGGTGGTTAAAAAGCATGTATTTTACTCTGCCTCGGAAAAATGTCCAAAATGTATTGTTAAATTAAAAAGCAGACTGTGAACAATATGTACTTATATACCATTTATGGCTTAAAAATATGTGCATGCAAAAAAAGCCACAACTGTATATTCTCTATTTACATAATTGTAAATACATAGCTAGAAAGAAGTCTGGAAGGAATTATGACAAATTATCCCAGTGTGGAGTGGATTGGATTGGGGTGACTTTCAAATGGATCTTTAATTGTACTCTTTGAAGTGTTTTCCTATGAGAATATATTCCTGTGTGTATGTGTCATTTTAAGAGATGTATGGATTTAGAATTGAGATTCTATATGGTTTACCCTGAGCTTCTGGGATATTCATTTTTATATCTTTGAGTGATGGTGTTGAATGGCTTACTCAAAGTTTATTGGACATCCCAAAAGTTTACTTGACTGCTGATTTATAAGTGAATTATATTTGCAGTTCAGGTCAGAGGTCAGCAGACTTTTTCTTAAACGGCCAGGTAGCAAATATTTTAGGCTCTGTGGGCCGAAAGGTCTCTGCTGAAACCGTTCAACTCTGCAATCGTAACATGAAGCAGCCATAGATAATGTGAAAACAAATGAGCATGTCTGTGTCCCAATAAAACTTTATTTACGGAAACAGGTTGCCAGTGGGTTTTGGCCTGTGAGCCGTAGTTGGCGGACTCTTAGGGGTTTAAGACACAGATGGGTATGAAAGTAGAGAAAAATGTCAAATGGAAATATTTTAGGCATCTAATCAGAACCATCATATCGAAAGAATTGTTTGGGGATCTGCAAAACTGAAGGAAAAAGGAAAAAAAAATTGCTTTTCTTAAGCGCTGCCCTACAGCCTCTTCCAGGGTGGAGCTAGGCTGCCAGAGCCCAGGAAGCAGAGGCAGGACTTCTCCTCTGTGGCTCTGGGGGAAGCAGGCCCTCTGAGAGGTGCTTCCTGACCCTGTGCTGGTCTGGGAGGGGCCTGAACTTGCACACGGTTGCACCCAGTAAGCTTTGTTTGCCTGAAGAGGACTCTGAGTGGCCTACCCAGCCCTGGGGAGGTGGTGGACAGGGTCAGTTGGGGCAGATGAGTCCCTGGACCACCCTCGACCCTCCCGGCTGGGGCATCAGAGCCCCTCTGTCTCACCCGGCTTTCTCCTGGGCCAGGGGGCTGAGGTTAAGCACCATGGGCTGCAGGACAGGAAGGGCCTATTAGCGCCCAGCTACGTAGGCCACGTTAATTAGACACGTGGCTTAAGATGGACCACTTGTTTCTGGAACTGAGCACCTTACACCCCATGGGCCCCAAGAGTATGTGTGTCTCCTCTCCTTCATGGTAAGTGAGCACGTGTATGTGTGTGTGTGTCCCCGCACATACACATGCAGACGCCTGCAGAGGGGTGTGGCTGGGAAACAATCTCTAACAGGCGAGCACTTCAGCATCCCCTCCTCCCAGCCTCATGAGGAGAATTCTGTCTTCCTGGTGTTTCCCAGGCCTTTGTGTAGTCAGGGTAATGAGAAGAAGAAAGACAGATCCCATTGGTCCTGGAAGGAAGAGGGAACAGGGTTACCCAGGGAAGTGCAGAGTTACCACAGCAAAGAAAAGAAGGGAGTGGAAGGTGAGAGGGGCTGGGTGGGCTATGGAGCTCAGAGCTGGGTGTGAGGAGAGAAGGGGTTTGGGGCATTTGGGCAGAGGGAGGAGAGGAACAGGGACAGCTGGTGTGCATACACGCAAGATACCGAAGCAGGATGGGGACAGAGGGCTCTAACAGGCAGCTGGGCGTTACCAGTGGGATCCCTTTGTTATCTTAGTGAGCTTTGGGGATAGATTTAATTAGAGGTTGGTTGTAAAGTGGGTATTTTTTTTTTATAAATTTATTTATTTTTGGCTGTGTTGGGTCTTTGTTGCTGCATGTGGGCTTTCTCTAGTTGCAGCAAGTGGGGGCTATTCTTCATTGCGGTGCGCAGGCTTCTCATTGCAGTGGCTTCTCATGTTGCACAGCACGGGCTCTAAGTGTGCAGGCTCAGTAGTTCTGGCTCACGGGCTGTAGAGCACAGGCTCAGTAGTTGTGGTGCAAGGGGTTAGTTGCTCCACGGCATGTGGGATCTTCCCACACCAGGGCTCGAACCCGTGTCTCCTGCGTTGGCAGGCGGATTCTTAACCACTGCACCACCAGAGAAGTCCCTAAGTGGGTGTTTTTTAAATTCAATTTATTTAAACTAAAAAAAAAAACCCCACAGAACAGTTCACTATGTCTCCCACCCCCCACCCCCTGCCTCTGGCAACCACCAATCTGTTATCTGTATTTGTGATTTTACTTTTGTTGCTTTGGCTTTCAGTGTCAGATTCAAAAAATCATTGCCAAGACCTATGTCAAGGAGCTTACAACTTATGTTTTCTTCTAGTTTTATGGTTTTAGGTCTTACGGTCTTTAATCCATTTTGAGTTAATTTTTGTGTATGGTGTAAGATAGTGGTCCAGTTTCATTTTTTTTTACGTGTGGCTGTCCGGTTTTCTCAACACCATTTACTGAAGAGACTCTCCTTTCCCCATTATATATTCTTGGCTCCTTTGTAATAAATTAATTGACCAAGTATGCATGGGTTTATTTCTGGGCTCTCTATTCTGTTCCATTGATCCATGTGTCTGTTTTTCTGCCAACCCCACACTGTTTTAATTACTATAGCTTTGTAATATAGCTTGAAATCAGGGATCATGGTGCCTCCAGCTTTGCTCTGCTTTAAGATTGCTTTGTCTATTTGTTGTCTTTTATGGTGCCATACAAATTTTAGGATTATTCTATTTCTGTGAAAAAGTGTCATTGGAATTTTAATAGGGATTGCCTGGAGTCTGTAGATTGCTTTGGGTAATTTTTTTTTTTTTATTTAAAGAGGGGGAGACTTCTAGACCCCCCTCCCACCACATTTTTTTTTCTTTTTTTCTTTTATTTATTTATTTATTTATTTGGCTGTGTTGGGTCTTCGTTTCTGTGCAAGGGCTTTCTCTAGTTGTGGCAAGCGGGAGCCACTCTTCATCGTGGTGCATGGGCCTCTCACTGTCGCAGCCTCTCTTGTTGCAGAGCACAGGCTCCAGACACGCAGGCTCAGTAGTTGTGGCTCACGGGCCCAGTTGCTCCACGGCAAGTGGGATCTTCCCAGACCAGGGCTGGAACCGGTGTCCCCTGCATTAGCAGGCAGACTCTCAACCACTGCGCCACCAGGGAAGCCCGCTTTGGGTAGTATTTTAACAATATTAATTCTTCCAATACGTGAACATGGTATATCTTTCCATTTTTTCATGTCTTTTTCAATTTCTTTCATTAATATCTTATAAGTTTTCAATATACAGGTCTTTCACCTCTTTGATGAAATTTATTCTTATTCTATTTTTGATGTATTTGTATAGGATTGTTTTTCTTAATTTCTCTTTCTGATTGTTCATTATTAGCATATAGAAATGCAACAGATTTTTACATATTGATTTTGTATTCTGCAACTCTGCTGAATTTGTTTATTAGTTCCAACAGTTTTTTGATGAGGTCTTTAGGGTTTTCTGTGTAATATGTGATCTGTAAATAGTGACAGTTTTACTTCTTCCTTTCCAGTTTGGATGCCTTTTATTTATTTATTTTTCTTGCCTAATTGCTGTGGCTAGGACTTAATACTATGTTGAATAAAAGTGGTGAGAATGGGCATCCTTGTCTTTTTCCTGATCTTAGAGGAAAAGCTTTCAGCTTTTCACCATTAAGTATGATGTTAGCTGTGGGCTTGTCATATATGGCCTTTATTATGTTGAGGTATGTTCCCTCTATACTCACTTTGTTGAACGTTTTTGTCATAAATGGATGCTAAATTTTGTCAAATGTTTTTTCATCTATTGAGATGACCATATGATTTTTATCCTTAATTTTGTTAATGTGGTATATCACACTGATTTGCAGATGTTGAAACATACTTGCTTCCCTGGAATAAACCCCATTTGATTATGGTATATGATTCTTTTAATGTATTGTTCAATTTGGTATGCTAATGTTTTGTTGAGGATATTTGCACCTATGTTCATCAGAGATATTGGCCTGTAGTTTTCTTTTCTTGTGGCATCCGTGTCTGGTTTTTGTATCAGGGTAATGCTGGCCTTGTAAAATGAGTTTGGAAGAGTTCCTTCCTCTTCTGTCTTTTGGAAGAGTTTGAGAAGGATTGGTATTAATTCTTCTTTGAATGTTTGGTAGAATTCACCAGTGAGGGTGACTTGTCCTGGACTCTTGTTTGTCAGGAGGTTTTTGATAACTGATTCAATCTCCTTACTAATAATTAGTCTGTTCAGGTTTTCTATTTCATCATGATTCAGTCTTGATAGGTTGTATATTTCTAGAAATTTATCCATTTTTTTCCTAGGCTGTCAAATTTGTTGATGTGTAATTGTTCATAATAGTCTCTTCTGACCCTTTGTATTTCTGTGGTATCAGTTGTAATGTTTCCTCTTTCATTTCTGATTTTATTTATTTGAGTCTTCTCTCTTTTTTTCTTGGTAAATCTAGCTAAAGGTTTGTCAATTTTGTTTATCTTTTCAAAGAACTAGCTCTTAGTTTCATTGATCTTTTCTATTGTCTTTTTAGTCTCTATTTCATTTATTTCTGCTCTAATCTTTCCTATTTCCTTCCTTCTACTAATTTTGGGTTTCATTTGTTCTTTTTCTAGTTCCTTGAGGTGTGAAGTTAAGTTGCTTATTTGAGACTTTTCTTTATTCTTGAGTAGGCATTTATTGCTATGAACTTCCCTCTTAGAACAGTTTTTGGGCGTCCCATAAATTTTGATATGTTACATTTCCATTTTCATTTGTCTCAAGTATTTTTTATTTCTTTTTGATGTTTTTCTTTGACCCTTTGGTTGTTCAGTAGCATGTTGTTTAGTCTCCACACGTTTGTGAATTTTTCAGTTTTCTTCATGTAATGAATTTCTATTTTCATACCGTGATGGTGAGAAAAGATACTTGATATGATTTTAATCCTCTTATTTTTATTAAGACTTGTTTTGTGGCCCAACATATGATCTATCTTGGAAAACGTTGCATAAGCACTTGAGAAGAATGTGTAATCTGTTGCTTTTGGATGGAATGTTCTGTAAGCATACTTAACAAAGTCCATATAATCTAATGTGTCATTTAAGGCCAATGTTTCCTTATTGATTTTCTGTCTGGATGATCTATCCATTGACGAAAGTAGGGTGTTGAAGTCCCCTACTATTATTGTATTGCTGTCTATTTCTCTCTTTAGGTCTGTTAATATTTGCTTTATATATTTAGCTGCTTCTATGTTGGGTGCATTAATGTTTACAAATGTTACGTCCTCTTGTTTGATTGACCCCTTTGTCTGTAATGCCCTGCTTTGTCTCTTATTACCGTCTTTGTTTTAAAGTCTATTTTGTCTGATATAAGTATAGCTACTCCACCTTTCTTTTGGTCTCCATTTGTATGGAATATCTTTTTCCACCCTTCACTTTGAGTCTGTATGTGTTCTTACATCTAAAGTGAGTCTCTCGTAAGCAGCATAGGGTCTTGTTTTTTTTATCTATCACCTTTCTATGATTGGAGAATTTGGTCCGTCTACATTTAAAGCAATTATTGATAGATATGTGCTTTTTTTTTTTTTTTAATTAATTATTTATTTATTTATTTTTATTTATGGCTGTGTTGGGTCTTCGTTTCTGTGCCAGGGCTTTCTCTAGTTGTGGCAAGCGGGGGCCACTCTTCATCGCGGTGCGCGGGCCTCTCACTATCGTGGCCTCTCTTGTTGTGGAGCACAGGCTCCAGACGCACAGGCTCAGTAGTTGTGGCTCACGGGCTCAGTTGCTCCGCAGCATGTGGGATCCTCCCAGACCAGGGCTCGAACCCGTGTCCCCTGCATTGGCAGGCAGATTCTCAACCACTGCGCCACCAGGGAAGCCCCAGATATGTGCTTATTAATCGTTTTCTGGCTGTTTTTATAGCTCCTCGCTGCTCCTATCTTCTCTTGCTTTCTTCATTTGTGATTTGATGTCTTTCTTTACAGGTATGCTTATATTCCTTTTCTTTCTCTTTGTGTATTTACTATAGGTTTTTGCTTTGTGGTTACCATGAGGCTTACACATAACAACTTATATCTATAACAGTCTATTTTAAGTTGATAACAACTTAATTTTGATCCCATTGTAAAGCTCAACATTATTACCCCCCCCATCCCCCATGTTTTATGTTTTTGATGTCACATTTTACATCTTTTTATCTGGTGTATCCCTTAACTAATTGTTGTAATCATAGTTATTTTTACTACTCTTGTCTTTTAACCTTTATACTATCTTCGTAAGTGATTAAAGTGGGTATTTTTCTGAAAGGGACCTCAGGCATGCCAAAGCCAGCCTCATGGGCTAGGCCCTATGTGGTCACAGGTGTGTGTGTGTGCACGTGTGTGCACTTCTAGGTTTGTACATACCGAGGCTAGACCACATAGGTGCAGCCAACATCGTTTAGCCGTGAAGAGTAGGGTTTGTAGAAGGAGGCTGAACGGTGCATTCATTTTATCTGTGTCCTGGCAGACAATAGTCAGCCCCATGTGGATGTTGCCCAGAGACCCTTTTCCTGGGCCTGGTTGTGGGAAGGGCAGAGGGAAAAACAACGTAGGAGGAAGCCTTAATGCAGCTCCCAAACGGAATTTCCTCCCCTGCTGAAAGTTAGATCCAATTCACACCCTCGCACAGCCTGAAGGCTGGTGCTGACTCTGTTTGGTAACATCACAGCAAACGGCCTCCTTGTCTCTATTTTGGTTCTTGCTACTGCTGCTTCTCTCTGCACCTTTCAAGAAGCGTTCCTTCCTTCTGGAAGGCTGGGGTGCCAAGCTCCCCCAGCTCCTTCCCATTTTGGTAAATTAAGGGACAAATCGTGCCAAATTGTTCTCGTCTCTTTCACGAGGTTATTCGTAACCGGCTTATTTTCTTTTCCTCCATTGAGTGAACACATTAAAACTAAAATTAAATCATTACCCGAAGCACAGACAACGATCCCCTTCATAATTACATCCTCTTAATTGGCATCTGAGGACCCAGCTCATTTTTATGCTTGCTGGAAAATGTCTCAGGCACATTTAATTTTTTTTAGGTTTAAAGGTCAACAAGAATATCTTACCTTAATTTGACAAGTGTGCAAGAAATAACGCAAGACGGGTTTATGTTCAGGTAATGCACAAAGAAATCCATAAATCAAGCTGGGGGAGTATTAGATGATGCCATATCGGAACCATCTGCCTTCGATCTGAGAAGAATCGATACCACAGAGAAAGCACCAAAGATGTAGTGATTTATGCCTTTGTGTCGGGGGAGAAATATTGGCCATTTTTAGAGTTACTTCATTTCATCCTAAAACAACAGGGCCTGAGGGAAAGAATGAGAGTGGCCATAACCCTGCACATGTCAGAGAGCAAATCTGACGCTTGGTTTTTAATTGTCTCTGCTTGAGAAAGGATTGTTCTGAGGTCCCTTCATGCCCACCACTCTGCACCCTCTGCTATTGTATGCAGGAAGGCTGCCATGAGTGCTGAGTCATGCCCAGAGATGGTGTGGAAGGGAATTAACTAAACTGCATCTGAGTGATTGTTGCCAGGGGATAGATAGAGGCTTAGAGCTTGGGGACCCTGGGTTTTCCATGCTAGGCATGCTGCTTAAACCCCCGCCTTCCTTTTGAGAACCTTCACTGGTCTTCATCATGGGGCTGGGAGAACACACAGCCTCGGGGAACTCCACCCTCCACCGTGCTGGATGTTGGGGCTTGGTCCTAACCAAGATGGGAAGAGGTGCTGTGGCTTTGTGGGGAGGGAAAGAAAGTCTCTGAGCAATTAGGGCTTGGAAAACAAGTGGCGTTGTTTCACCACCTTCCCCAGAGGTGGTCGTCGACAGCAGCACTTCTCCAGGGAGATGGGAGGAAGAAGGACAGGCACATGAAGCTCAGGCAGGTGTATCAGTATCTGGGGAGGGAGAGGAGGATTTGAAATGCTTGAAAAAGAATATTTCATAATTGGAGAGGTGTTTTGTGGGGAGGGTTCAAAGTATAAAATTATATTTTCATAATCAAACTATAGAAAGGAAAGCTTTTCACAATTCTTCTGGTGGGTGGGGCTCTGCAGAATTTCGAACAAAAGAGATTTTGCTCCGTGACACTTGTGTATATTGTGGACTGTCATTGTGTGCTTATGTTGCCATGTGCACTGTGGTTCCCATTACATGTCATACGCAGACGCGTTTTCTGTTTTAAACTGAGGATATGCTTTGAGGAAAAGTTTGATTTTTGTATTTACTAGAGAGTAGCACAGAAAAGGGCCTGTGAGCTTGTTACATCTTCAGTTTTATCCTTTCCAAGAGTTGAAGTTGGTCCTAACACTACACAAGCTGGAAATCAAAGTAAGATCATTTCCATCACCACAGGCGCCAGTACACTGTGCTCACGACTTTTTATGTGAAACAAACCCACAGCCACGTTCCTGCTTCTTGGAGCCTGGGTGTGGATGGATGCCGGGCCTGCCCCACTACCCTCTGGCTGCTGGCCCTGGAGGTCCCACTACCATCTGCAAATCAAATTGAGCGTCAGGACTCAAGTTTTGCTTTCTTTGTCCCTTTTGAGGTAGCTGGCGATGACGACACATGAGGCTGATATCAAGGGTAGATTTATGTCTCTTGCAAAGATGCGGTCACCTTCCTTGAGGCACTGGAAAATCTGGGCAGTCAATGCCAAACCACCCTCATATCTTAAAATACGTTGGACCAAGATCACATGAAATTTATTCTGAAACCTGTGGGTCTAATTTTTTTTTTCCTGCAAAACGTTTCTCTACTTCACATGAAAGAAACTAGCAACATCAGGATCTTGTCACCAGTCTGTACAAAACTCTTGCAATCCTAAAGGATACAGATTCTCACCTTACTGGAAATTCCCATGAAAACTACATTGACGGCAGCCAGACCTTGCCTTAGTGAAGAAACTGAGAACATAGCCCGGAGGAATTCATTACGAGGGTGGCAGGCTAAAAGTTTTGCAAAAGGTCAGCTCTATTATTTGGCTATTAGCTGTGATGAATGGGTGATAAAGGAAACCATGCATAGCTACCTAGGTGTGTGTGATCCATGGCTCAGGAGGTGATCAGAGAGGAAATGCTGTTTTCCTAAGCCTTGGAAACTACCAATAGAATTGATTATGTCTCTGAACTGGAGTCAAATTTCTTCGAAGTAAATGAGCTGAATTGGAAAGTAATATTGGACTTCCATTAAGGGTGTTTTTGCAATGCCAAATTCAAGACAAAGACTGTGTGTGTGTGTGTGTGTGTGTGTGTGTGTGAATACAAGGGAAAACCTCACAAATATTTTCAGAATATACTCCATCATTCCCTGCCAAGCTTCAGCATTTGCCAGTTTTTTTTAGAAGACTTCAACCTTGCTAGTAAAATAATTATGTAAAAACAAAAAAAACAAAACACCTCACAACAACCAAAAACACCCACCCAAACCCAATGCATTGGATGCCGTGCTGTTCTCTTAATTCTCTGAATTTGGATTGCACACTGGGTTCTCTTGGTCTGAACTGAAATTGTCAAAAGTGCTTGGTGAGTAAACAGGCTGAAGGTAGACGCTACCATGTTTTTAATCATCAGGGAAAAGACCAACTGCATCAAACTTTCGAAATTGATCATTCTGAAGTGTTTGGCATACTCAGCAGACATGATTGAAATAGTTTTGCAAACACGGTACTTTGAAATAACTACCAACCCCATTGCTCGTCATGACACATGCAGTAGAGGTAGCCCAAGGCCAGTGCTGGCTGCAGAGGCATAGTGCTTGGAATGGCTGCTCATTTTCCCTTCTTGATGAAGTGCCCAAGGGCCAGTTTCATGGAAGCCCTTTCCAGGAGCGTCACATTTTTCTGTGGGTCTGCCTGTTAGCCTGAGCCCCTGAGACATTTCTCGGAGACCCCCATTGGAAGCTTCCACAACTCCCATTTCTTGTTGTCATTCAGGCTTTGCTAGAGGGAGTTGTTTCTCCAGGTCCAGGTTGATGGATTTGCCTGAGAGAGGAACACTTTGGGGAGCCCTGTTCATCTTCCCCA
The DNA here is from genome assembly GCF_965194825.1 of Balaenoptera physalus. NCBI lineage: Eukaryota > Metazoa > Chordata > Mammalia > Artiodactyla > Balaenopteridae > Balaenoptera > Balaenoptera physalus. The sequence goes on along the minus strand of NC_138900.1, from coordinate 18,244,976 downwards.
AAGCAGCCACTAACATGATGGAGCATTCCCTGTGTGCCAGGCACTTCCCATTTAGTCCTTATAACAACTTTGGGAGGTAACCATTATTACCCCCATTTTGCAGATGAGAAAAACAAGGCACATAGAGCTTAAGTCACTTGCTCAGGGCTACACAGTTGGTAAGTGATGGAGCTGGGATTTGGAGCCAAGCAACCTGACCACTCCAGCGCCCTCCTTCCAGTCATCACTATGTGTCTCATTATCTCATTTCCATTTCATTCACATATACCAGGCAACTGAGTTTCCTGCACTTCTAGGTATGAAAACCAGCTGGGAGGGCCAGGCTTGACATGAAGAGTAACTTACAGTTTTCTCAGGATCCAGAATATTTACATGAGAAAAGCTCAGCAAGTGGACCTGAGATACACATTGATATCAGAGCATCAAAGTAAAAACATATAATTTTCAACATCATAATAAAGCCCTCTTCTAAGAGTACCAATTCTCATGAGAATGGCAGAAGCAGATTTTCATGTTATAGCTGAAATTTCTCACCTGGATTATTATGGTTGCCTGTTCCCTGACCCGCCTGCTCCTGCCCTTGCCTATCTACATGGCCAGAGGGGTCCTGCTGAAATCCAGGTCATAATATCCTTCCACTGTCCCCCATCTCACTCAGAGTCAAAGCCACCATCCTTTCAACAGCCCACATGATTGGCCCCTCATTACTTCTTTTACCTTATCTCATTTCATCTTCCTTATGTTCACTTCTTCGCAACATACTGGGAGTCAGGAATGCTCCCACTCCAGGGCCTTTGCACAGGCTGTTCCTTAGATATCCACATGGTTCAAATGTCACTTCTCAATGAGGCCTCCTCGCACATGCTTAGGTCTTGAGACTGCCTCTAGCCTCCAGCTCTCCCATCCCCATCACCCAGCTGTTATTCTTTTCTCCATAGCGTTTATCACCCTCTAGTGTTATTTGTAATTTACTCATTTATCATGTTTGTAGCACTATCTCTCTCCTGGTTGGAATATAATTCTACAAGGGCAGGATCTTTGTTTATTTTGTTCACCAATAGATCCTAATTGCCTAGAACAGTGCCAGGCACATGGTAGGTGCTCATTAAATATTTAACACATGTGGTTACCTCTAGGGGGGAGGGAGGGGTTAAGTAGTAGGAAGGGGTACAAAAGAGACTCCAAATATTGGTAATTGTTTTATTCTTTAAGCTAAGGGTAAGTGCACTGGTTGTTCTTTATATTATTTTAATATTTTTTTGTCTATCTGGAATGTTTCACAATGAATTTTAAAGAATCAAACTGGGAGGGACTTCCCTGGTGGCACAGTGATTAAGAATCCACCTGCCAATGAAGGGGACACGGGTGTGAGCCCTGGTTGGGGAAGATCCCACATGCCGCGGAGCAACTAAGCCTGTGCGCCACAACTACTGAGCCTGCACTCTAGAGCCCGCGAGCCACAACTACTGAAGCCTGTGTGCCTAGAGCCCGTGCTCCGCAACAAGAGAAGCCACCGCAATGAGAAGCCCGTGCACCAAAACAAAGAGTAGCCCCCGCTCGCCGCAACTAGAGAAAGCCCGCGTGCAGCAATGAAGACTCAACGCAGCCCAAAAATAAATAAATAAATAAATTTATTTTTAAAAAATCAAATTGGGTCAAAAAGTAAGATTTATATATGGTTTGTATCAGTAGGACAGTCCCCTTCCCCACCCAAATGTATTGGCTTACTTTTGTGTACTATCCTGTGTCAGTGGCTGGAAGTGCAGGTTCTTAGGCAGTTGCGTTTGTAACCAGGAGATGTGGAGGGACAGTAAGAGAAAGTGGGGCGAGGGCTCTGACCGTCAGGGCAGCTTGGCTTGGAGGGTGAATGAAATGAAGGGATCCCCTGAGCTGACTTGCAGAGCTGACCGTCAAAACATGTTGAGAACAGACGAGGAACAAGAGCACAGCTGCCCTGGGTCAGCTTCCGAGAACAGGATGCTGGGGGCAGGGTGGGGGGGAGGGCGGTGAGGGATATGTCTGCTGACCCTTGGCAGAAGGGCTCGCATCCCTTCTGTTTGCCAGAGAAGAGACAGAAGAGAAATGACATTTCCTGAACCACGAGGAAGGTGGAAAGGGCTCGGCTCAGGGACCTGGTAGAAGGCTCAGATGGGAGCTCCTCTGGGCGGAGATTGACCTGAGCAGGACAGAACACAGATCTCAGCTCCATGACTTCCTGTGGCCCCATAAGATCCCCAAATCCACAAAAGGAGAGCCAGTGGCTGAGAGCCGGTTTTGGCTGTGTGGACGCCCTGGCCCAGCCCAGGGCCAGTGGTCTGCAGGTGAGGTGAGCTGGTCGTGGCCGGGAGGACACATCTTGTCCCCACGCCCGCCGGGCAACTTCCCAGATGTCGATCAATGCTTCTGACGAGAACAGTTCCTTCAGAGGAGCGCCATTGATCAGGCCAGACGGAAAACAAGTGGCGGCGATCGGGACAAGTGAATATTCATTTGACAGTGTTAGAGGGCACGTGGAGATTATGCTTGCGGTGACCGGCAGGGCAAGATTGATTCAGGACAAGAGATGGACCAGATGTCTACAGGGGCTGAGACTCGGGCAGGGGGGAGAGGGGGCCAGAGAATGTCTGGAACAGCGAGGTTGCCATGCCACCCGACGCACAGCTCTGTGAAAGCTGACTGAAGCTGGGGCTGATGGAATGTTTCTGGGGAGTGTGGAGGTATCCTGTCTGGGGCCTTTGTCTTCAGGTGCACAGCGGCCACCAGGCCTGGGGACATCTGTGTGCATGGCAGGAGTTGAAGGGCCTCAGGATGCACAGTTGCTGGGAGAGAGAAGGGATCTGCTGAGCCTGCCTCCATCCGAGGGTCCCGCTTCCCTCCTGGGCACACTGGGGGGTGGGGGGTGGGGCTTGAGGATGTCCAACTGGCGCCATCGCTAATCTCTAGCTGAGACCCTTCTCCCGCTCCATCAGTGCATCCCGCCCTGCACAGATGGGTCTCGAGCCAGGGAGACTGTGAGATTTGGGACCAGGGTCCTGTGTTGTGGTCCTCCTTAACCTGGGGGTGTGGGGGTGGGGGGATGGACAATGGATCCACCCGTTACACTCTGGGAGCCCTAGCCCTTGGCTAGAAGCTTCCTAGATAGAGGTGAGAGGTCATCACTGCTGGCCTGGGAGGTCAGGAGTCTTGTCAGCTCATTGCCAGGTGCACGGTCAACTAGGTGCAGCCTGCCCCCTCCCCCAGCCCCAATTAACCATCTGTAGGAGCTGCTACCGACATGAGGGAGGGGCTCGGTTCCTCTTCTCTGTGCAGGCTGCTCAGCTAATGAGGGGGTTTGTGAAATTTTTAATTATGGCTTCCATGCCTGGCTTAATTATGTGCGTATGGCTTTTACAAGTGAGAAGAGGATGCCTACATGCAGCGCTTCTCCTCAGCCCCACGTTTGACTTTAATTAAAGGCAGAACCTGAGGTCTTTCCATTACTAATGATCGTGAAAAATTAGCTTCCAGTTCCCAGGGGTCGCCAGAGTGATGCACCCTGAGGCGGAAAGGGGACGGAGTGGGGAGAGTGGGAGGCACAGCACAGATGGCAGATGGCCTTTCTGGGCTGCCACCCCTGAACACTGCCCCCCACAGCCCACCCTCCCGCCACCTTCCCTCCAGGCCGTGCAGAAAAGGGAGCCTTGCTCTCCTCTGCCAGGAAGGAGGCCTGACCCCAGGCCGCAGCTGGGGGTGCGGGAGCACCGCTGAGCTGGGAGCGAGGGCTGCTGTGGTCTATGTCCTGGTGGCCAGGAGCTGGGAACGGCCTGGGCTGCAGCTGGACTGCTCCCTGCTGGTGGTCACAGGGCAGAGGGGATGGGAGGTTCTGGAACCGCCACACACGGGCACACACACGCACACGCATCCACTCACACACACATGTCCACTTACACACACGCTCACCCAGGCACACATACCCAGCCCTTCACCCACTCCATCCACAGGACGGAGTCACAGAGACACGTCTGCACGCTTACACATGTGTGTGCACACATGTAGTTACAGATGCTTTCACGCATGAGCCGAGGGCCCTCTTAGGACCTTCCTTGCTCTCGCTGTCCCTCAAGCTCTCACCAAGGCCAGTGTCTGCTTGGGAGCCAGTAGACCAGTGCTGCAGACAAGGTGCGGCTTAGAGAGGGCTCCTGAGAGCGGCAGAGCAGCCCTGACCGCCTCCCCGCTGACCGACACAGGTCTGTGCTGGCGTGTGCCTGGGATGTGGCTTCCTCAGTCACAGGCAGGGTTAATTCCAAGGCTCAACAGGAGGAGTGGTGGAGAGCACGTCCTTTGGACTTTTAGACCTGAATTCAAATCTGACTCCACCACTTCCTAGCAGTGTGGCCTTGGGTAAGTTATTCAGCCTCTCTAAGTCTGTTTCCTCATCTGTAAAATGGGGGTTATACTTGTTCATGTGGCTTTTATATGGAGCAAAGGAGATAATTGTGCAGTGAACTCAGTGGCCGGCTCTGGGTCACCCCTCCCCAGCTCGTACCCTACTAGTCTTTGGGTTTGGGAGGGATTGACCCCACCCTCAGCTCCAGGGAGGCCAGTTCCATCCCACTGGCTCCAGTAACCCAGGCCTGCATCCACCAACAGCGGGCATTCCCCCAGCCCCAGAGGTGCCATTGGCTCAGGGTCCGGTTGGGGACAGGGCTCCCTCTGTGCTGCTGGATGTAACGAGGATGCCTGTAGGCTGGACTGTGGCCCAGCCATCGTACAGCCATGAAGGAGCCATGTGAGGATAAAACCTGCCTGAGGACAAAGGAGTGGAGCCACAGGAAGGACCTGGGTCCTGGTGACACCGTGAAACTGCGGGATTCCCACCGAGCTGGGTTTTCTATTACTCACCTCCAAACACATGCTGGTTGTCACAGGGCTCATGGCAAATGCTTAGTCTGACACTGCACACAATTGATGGCAACCACCCAACCAGGCAAGAGCTGGTCTCCTGGCAACGCCCCAGCTCCTTGCTGTCCCACCGAGGACGCTGTCCTATAGGTGGGGGCTGAGCCTTCTGCCACGGGAGCTGTATTCCTTTGCTGGGGCTGCCATAACAGAATACCACAGATGAGGGGTGCACTTAAACAACCAACAAATATTGTCTCACCATTCTGGAGCGTAGATGTCTGAGATCAAGGTATTTGCAGGGTTGGTTCCTTCTGGGCGTGGTGAAGGAGAATCTGTTCCAGGCCTCTCCCCGAGCTTCTAGGGGGATTGCTGGCCGTCTTTGGCATCTCTTGACTTGTAGATCTCTGCCTTTATCCTCCCAGGACATTCTCCTTGTGTGCATGTCTGTCTCCAGATTTCCCCTTTTCATAAGAACATCAGTCCTATTAGATTAGGGGCTCACCTTACTCCAGTGTGACCTCATCTTAATTAATTACCTCTGCAATGACCCTGTTTCCAAGTAAGGTCACATTTTGAAGTACTGGGGATTAAGGCTTCAACATATGAATTTGGGGGGACACAATTCAACCCATAACAGGCGCATACAAGTGTGAGTCTGTGTGTGTGTGTGTGTGTGTGTGTGTGTGTGTGTGTGACTGCTGGGTTGGGATCCTGTGTCACTACTCCCCTGTCCTACCACGGTGACTGTCCTCCAGGTGGAGACAGATGCCCTGGGCTGGAAGCCACTGTTTCTGCGTGAGTGCCATCTGGTTACAGAGCTGTAGGAAGCAGCTCCTGACCAGCGAGGCTGCTGCAGTTTCACTCCACTGCAGCTGACTCACAAGCTTTCTCTCCCCTCAGATGATTTTGCACAAAAATTCTTTGAACTGTTTGTTAGGCATCATTTTTATCCAGAGGTTGGGTGCTTTTCTCCAATCCAGGCTATGCTTTTCATGGCAAGACTGGCAACGGGTGGACCCCGGGCCAAATCCAACTTGGACGTGAGTTTTTATTGGGTCAAGTCGGTTTTTAAAATGTACATTACTTGCCAATTTGAGAATCAGGAAATATCAAGTTAAAAATCCAGGTTTTCAAACTGGAAAATCTGAAGGTCTGGATCTGCTACCAAGGGTTACTTTAAAAGAATTTTCACATTAAAATGGCTTACGGTTATCATAGGAAAGGGCTGCTTTAAACAAGTGTTCACTGAAGACCATCGATTGGCCAATCTGAGTCTCATCATAAAAATGTGTATTTGCACCTGTGTCTTCCTGTTTTCAGCAACCATATAAAAAGTCAGGGCTCAAGTGACCCTTTGCATGCAGTGTGGTATAGGGCACAACGTGGGGCCTCTGTTGATGCCGTTCTGTTTTCAGATGCTCCCAGTTCACTGGGTATTGCCCACCACTTAATCAATCACTTATATACTGAAAGTGCTTTGTATTAAAACTAGCACATTGGGGCTTCCCTGGTGGCGCAGTGATTGAGAACCTGCCTGCCAGTGCAGGGGACACGGGTTCGAGCCCTGGTCTGGGAAGATCCCACATGCTGCGAAGTGGCTAGGCCCGTGAGCCACAACTACTGAGCATGCGCGTCTGGAGCCTGTGCTCCTCAACAAGAGAGGCCGCGATAATGAGGCCCGCGCACCGCGATGAAGAGTGGCCCCCACTTGCCGCAACTAGAGAAAGCCCTCGCACAGAAACGAAGACCCAACACAGCCATAAATAAATAAATAAATAAATAAACCCAAAGTTTAAAAAAAAAAAACTAGCACATGAAAAAACATGCCATAGAGTGCCATGTCCAGGAGTCATAAAGGTTTAGCCCCTTTTCTACCTGTGTCCTTGAAGCTGAAAGATGAGAACATCCAGGACGCAGGGCAGCAGAAAAGAGGCTGCAGGCTCAGGGAGAGGAAAACCAGAACCCCTCCCCCTACCTTGTATGTTGTTCAAGGTAAGCAGAGAAGTCAGCAGAACTGTTTGGAGAGAAGGGCAAGACCAACCGTGGGGAGCACGTGCCCTGCAGGGAAGGGACTGGGTCTCAGAAGCTCACCCCACCTGCCCTGAGCCTCTTTCCTCCACCCCAGGACAGCATCCCGTCACAGCAGGAATCTTCACAAATACCCCTGTGGTATCAGTCCACCTGGGACTGACTTACTGGTTGGGAAAACTGAAGCTCAGAGATGTAAAATGTTGATCCCCAAAGTCTCCCAGGGAGAAAACTTAGTGCTGAGAGTAGCACACACTCAGAGCCCAGTGGTCTTTTCTCTACACTAACTTCTCACTCTTACCTGTGTTGGAGGAAAGCCCAGGGGCTCTTTGGATGCCTCACCCGGCCTGGGGGCTGTCAGGGAATGGTGAGAGATGAGAACGGATACTCACTTGCCTTGTGGGACATGCTGAGACATTTAAACTTGGACTGTTCGGCAACTGGGCGCCCTCAGACGGTTTTGAACAGGGAGGGACAGCAAATGCACTGCCGGAAGCGGTGTGGAGGTGGGGGAGCTGTCCAGGACCCCGGTGCTGAATCAGCCACAATGAGGGGCTGGAAAAGATAGACAGGACAGGAGCAGGGGACCAGGTGTACGGTTGGATGTCGGGGGAGAGGGAAGGGAGGGGAGGTTGGTCCTAAATTTATGTCTTTCCAACACTCTGTGGTGAAAAAGGGGGAAGGCATTGAGGGGGAGGAGACTTGAAATACAGGAAGTCAAGTGGAAGGAGACATGAGGCAGAGTCTCATAGAGAGGGCAGGCTCCTACCTCATGCATAGCCGCTCATTAGGACTTCCAGGTCACTCACAGCCTTGGTCCCATCCTGATAGCCTGAGACAGACCCAATTCTCCACGGAACAGTCAAGACAGAGACGATAGACTTGGTTATTCTGCCATATCCTTAGTCTTTGAGCCCTTAGATTGGAAGGAACCAGCCTGTTCTGAGAAGAGCTCCAGGGAAAATCATGCTGGGCTAGTAGGAATCATGAATGTGGTGGTCAGCCTTGGCGCCAGCTTAGAAAGGCCAGCCTGATCCCACAGGACACCAGGGCACACCTGCTGGGCTCCACATGACCTCAACTCAAAGCACCCAGCTGGCCTTAGTGTACAAGCATCCCTTCCCTTCCTCCCTCCTCTTCCTAGCCTTTCATCACTCACTACACATTGCCCAAATACCTCCTCTGTGCCAGGCACTTTTGGCAGCTGGGAGCACAAAGGCAAGTCCTCTGGGGCCTCCTTGCGCCAGCCGCAGGGAGAGGGATTCCCTGGAAGGAAGCCAAACCTCCTTGCCACTCTCTACTCCTCTGGAGTCTGCGGATTCAGTCTGCAACTTGGAGGCAGCTGCACTCTGCCAGGGGCCAGGGCATTCTGGGTTTACTCATACACTCCTTTCTGTTCATATTATACCCCAACTTTCAATTTTGAGAAGTAAATATGCAATTTTTTCCTCCCTGTAATTTTCCCTGCTGTGGCTGTGGATTTCAAAGCAGCTGGAAAATGTGAGTAGCTCAGTGCTTTCTAAAAGTAAAAGGAGGCCGCGCAGCTTCGTACATCGTCTGCTGCTCTTCGCAAGATCCAGCGGCTCTACTGTAGGGAGATGCTCTCCAGGCTGTACTGTCAGGGGAACTTTTAACCCAAATAATCCACGTCCCCGCCTACCATTAGCAACGAGTTAATTGCCAAGAAGTAAGCGTGTGTGTGCGCACAGGCGCATGCGTGTTGCAGGGATGTTAGTAGTGCGTGTTGCAGGTGAAACAAAGGTATCTGCTTACGCAGTCAAACTTTCTGCATGTTCCTCTGGAGACCTTCAAACCTTCGTGCCTCAGTAACTGAAGGTCAGGATAATCTGATCTATGCTTTTGTTTGGAAGAAGCGAGGCAAACAGATCTAGGATGGCTTATTTACCGTGTAACCTTGACAGTCTCTCTGGGTCTTAATTTTATCATCTGTAAAACAGAGCAGTGGACTTGGAGATATGCTGCCTGGATCCCCTTCCAGGAAGGACTCACTGACCACCCACGGGACAGGTGGTCAGCTGTCATCTCCTTAGGGATCTGCAGCAAACTGCCTGATCCCAGGTCATGCCCTCCCCTGGGCACCCCACATCCAGCTACTGAGTAAGGTAGAGGCGCACAGACGGAGCCATTTCTGCCTGCTGCAGGGTACTCTGACAGCCAACACCTACTCCAGAGTTCCCATCCAGGCTTTGCTGGACCTGAATCCCTGACCGACTTCTCCTGCTCACTTCCCCTTCCTCCCTTTTCCCTTCATAGATGGTGAGGCTTGATAAACATCTTGTACCCCAAACTCCATCACAGCATGTCCTTATAGAAAACCAAACCTGTGACAAATAGGGATAAAGATTTTCACTTCAAGAGGTTATTGTGTGAAAGCTAAATGGGATGTTTATGTGGTACCCAGCATAGTGCCTGGAACGTTGACAAAGCATGACAAATGTCTATTCCTTTTCCTTTTCCCCTAAAAACTGTGACACTAAGTCCCATTCCAGGCCTTGAGCATTTGTTCGTAGCCTGTGCTCTGTAATATTGGTTTGGATAAAGACCAGAGGGGAAAGTGGCCCTGAAAGTTTGTCCCAGCTGCTAAGTTTGAGAACCTGACAGAGGACTCCGGAGCCAGCCTTGTCCCTGTGAAGTTCTTTATCCGTGGATCACATCAGCCCTCTTCAAGGTCCCTCACTGAAAAGAAATTGAGCGTGCAAATACTCTTATCATTGATTATGATAAAAGAGTATTATCCACGGGGAAAGTCATGAAAGAGCCGGAAGTACATTGAAATTCAATATTGTTTTAGTCCCAATCAATATTAATAATTGTTTGCGTTTTTAAAGTGCAATTTGCAATTGAAAAATACACAAAGATCAACCAGTAGTTGCTAACACATCAAATTTTCCTGTTAAAGGCACAGTCCCTTACCTTTAAAATGTGTCTTATTCAACAGAGGATGGTGCTAATCCATGAAAATGGTTATCTGTTATTTATGTGCACAACATTAGAATGTGCTTCCATTATGCATGAGCTGAAAGGCCAGTAACTTTTCTTTTTAAGTTCTTGGTTTTTTTAATTAAACTTTTTATTTCAAAATAATTATAGATGAACATACAGTTGTAAGACGTAATACAGAGAAATACTGTGTACCCTTTATCCTGTTTCCCCCAGTAGTAACATCTTGTAAAACTACAGTCCAATATCACAGTGAGAATGTTGACATGGATACAGTCAAGACAGAGGACATTTCCATCACCACAAGGATGCCTCATGTTGCCCTTTTACATTGTTTAAGAGTTAAAAGATTTTTAAATGACAGAGTTGACCATAGATACAGTGCGATTCAAATCATTAGCCCTGTTTAGATTTCTGCCTTAAAATGATTTTTATCATTAGGTGACACACTGTCCCAACTGGGATCAGTGGGTTCAAACATAGAGCAGTGGTAACCTAGGCAGAGAGTGGACCCAGGAGAGACTCGCCTCGACCACGCAGGCCTCAGGGGTAGATCAGAAAGAACCTGAGAACACATTTTTCAGTTTGACACTTGCATCAGGGTCCCTTGCCCCCTCAAATAAGGATAGAGTTATCTCGAAGAGAAACAGCTTGGCAGCTTTGGTCCCTAGGGGCACAGCATTGACCCAGATTTGTGGCAAGGGGCAGTCAGCAGGTGTGGGTGAGGGACCTGAAAGTGGCCTCACACGAATAAAATTCACAAGGTGCCTTTCTGTTCTCCAAGATAGGTGTTTGTCTCACACCAGAGCTGCAAGGAATTTGGAAACTCACCTATAGCGCATATTTTGGATGCATCTTGATTTCAAGGTTAGGAAAATCAAACCCTGAGGGTCAACAGTTAATTGGAGGGGGAGCCAGGCCCAGAACCTGAGCTCCCCACTCTGAGCCTTGTGTCCATCCCATGACATCTGGTCGCTTTTGGGGGGGCTGCCTGGGTTCGTAAACTTAGTTCCTCTATGTCCTGGTTATGTTTCACACAGGCGTGAACTTGACCATTCTGGTCTTCCTCAGCTTCTGGGCCCACACCCAGTCACCTGTGGGATGAGGAAAATGATAACATAGTGATTTCTGCTCAGTTTGCGTTCACTGATTTTTTTTTTATTGCAGTAGAATTACTATCATTACTATTATTTATATATATAATATAAAATTTACCATTTTAACCATTTTTAAGTCCAGAGGCATTAACTACATTCACATTGTTGTGTAGCCATCACCACTATGCATCTCCAGAACTTTTTTCATCTTTCCCAACTGAAAGTCTGTGCCCATTAATTAATAATGCCCCATTCCTCCCCCCCCTCCCCTGCAGCCCCTGGTAACCACTATTCTACTTCCTGTCTCTGAATTTGACTACATGGAATCGTACAGTATTTGTCCTATTGTCACTGGCTTCTTTCACATAGCATAATGTCCTCAAGGTTCATCCATGTTACACCGTGTGTTGTTTTCATTGGTTTTTTTTTTTTTAAAGAAACTAATAAACAGTAATTTATTTATTTATTTATTTATTTTTGGCTGTGTTGGGTCTTCGTTTCTGTGCGAGGGCTTTCTCTAGTTGTGGCAAGCGGGGGCCACTCTTCATCGCGGTGCGCGGGCCTCTCACTATCGCGGCCTCTCTTGTTGCGGAGCCCAGGCTCCAGACGCGCAGGCTCAGTAACTGTGGCTCACGGGCCTAGTTGCTCCATGGCATGTGGGATCTTCCCAGACCAGGGCTCGAACCCGTGTCCCCTGCACTGGCAGGCAGATTCTCAACCACTGCGCCACCAGGGAAGCCTCTTTCATTGGTTTTTGATCAACACATTCAACCTCCAATTTTGTTTGGGAGTTTCCTATCATCATACTGTATTTTAAAGGTTTGGGAATCATCCATTTTACAGCATCTAAATGACTTGTATATTTGTTTGTGCGTGTGTTATGTGTGTTAATATACGTGTATATATAGAAATAGAGTCGTCATTTACCTCTACAAGTATACTAGTCTTCAAGCCCCATGATTTGAAATCTGCCCTACCAACATGAGGATACAAAAGTGGCATCCTGGTGGCGAGTGTGCCTTGGGTATTTGGGAGCTGTCAGGTTCCGATGGGCTCCCTGGTGGAGCTCAGTTCCTTGTCTCTTCTTCAATCATAGGATTGGACTACTCATTGGACCTGATTCCAACCCAGACCTGATCAAAACAAACCCACAGCTCCCTGAAACATAAGTGACCTTTTTAAAATTCCAGGTTCTTGGAGTGCCTCTCTCCAGATGGCCCAATCACCTCTGCCTATTAACTCATGCTCATTCAACATGCAGCGAAGTTTATCGATCACCTGTGCCAGGCACTGTGCTAAGTGCTGGGACTACAAAGATGAGCAGAGAGTCTGAAACAGGCATGTGAATGCTCTCCACACAGTGGGGGAAGGGCTGTAACTGAGGTACACATGCTCACAAGATTGGAGGTACTGCCTGGGCAGGGGTGGGGAGGGACTCAGTTTTTCTACCTGTAGAATTACTATTCCACGACCCTGTTCCATTGTCATAAAACACCCTGAAAATATAAGACGCTCTGGGCAGAGATGATACCCATAGTAGCAGTGGAAGGCACTGCAGCCTGTGACACCTTGGCCAGGCTCTCGGGACCCGCTCGCCGTGGCTGTGTGTTTGCAGGCCTTCGTTCATCCCCTTTGTGTGCGCAGTGGTGGGAAGCTGGGCTGTGGTGTTCCTAGTGGGGCCGTGGGGATATGGCTTGGGGCTGTTTGAGCCTGATTTATGCCTCGGCCTTCACCTTAGCGTTCCCCTTTCTCTCCCCCTGCAGAGAGCATGGGAGATTGGAAGGACTCCCTGCCTTGTAACAGGGGAATGTATATCAAGTGAATTGCTTCCCCCAGGAATGGGGTGCTGTCATGCCTACTTGGGTGTGCCAAGGCTGGGCCCTGGCCATTTCGGGACCCAGGTCAGCACACACACACACACACACACACACACACACACACACACGTGTCAGCGGTGGGGCAGGAGTCTGCAGCCCCGCCTCAGAGTCTCAACGCTTGCAGCCATTCGTCATCCTCGCAGAGCATTGCAACTTTATGCCTACGCATAAAAACTGGAGGGACTCGTCCCAGAGTTTGCTGCTGCTACCACCACTGCCGTTAGAGCAGTTTTAATTAGCTGCAGGATTTTAAGGAGCTGAAATCAAGAAGAACCCCATCTCAGAAGTAAGCAGGAGCCACACACACACACGGAAGAACTCGTCTGACAAAACAGATGGAGGCGGTGTTCTCAGGGGACTGGGCTGTGTGCTTTGTTTCAGCAAAGAGCAAATGAGTTACTGAGGCCAGGAGGCTGAGGAGGGAAGCCGGGAGGTCAGCCCCAGCGCCGGCCTCGGTGGGGGGCAGAGCTGGAGGCGCGGCCCCGTCTGCTGCCCTGGCAGAATGCTCGGTGCCGGATTCAAGGTGACGGCAGTGCCTGGCTCCATTCTCCTCAAGTTGCCATAGCAGCCTCTCTCCCGATGAGCAGCTTCTCCTGGAGCCCTCAGCCGGGAGGGACGTCATTCTTCGCTCCTGCCCGTTAGAGGTGGAGACTGACTAGACAGAGAACTTTCCTGGGCCCGGGGTCTGCACGCCAAGTGAGTGCACCCCGTGGGCACGCGGCTGGGTGCATCCTGCCGCCTCCAGTGGGGCACAGCGTCCTCTGGGTGACTGGGGTGAGTGTCTGGGCCTCGGAGCGTCCACAACCAAGTGCGTCCTTGGAGCCGTCCGTCCGTCTGCCTGCCGGCCCTTCGCCACTGGAGGTGCGTGTGTTTTGTTGGCTGAATTCCCAAGTCCTTGCTTGTGCCCTGAAGTGAATTTTCTAGAGACGAATTTTTAAATCAGATAAATAAGGAAATAGGAGAAATCCTTGGCCCTGCCCTGTGTCCCAGGAGGTGTTTACAAGATTAATTGGATTTCTTTTTCTTACTGTAAAAATTGGTTGATGCCATTCAGGCCTCAGGGAGAGAAGCCGCTGGGAGCACTAGAAATTGTGAGGAGGGCAGGACCTTCTGGAAACTCAGTGGGCTGTTTATTTTTCTTGCCTCACCCCTCCCCCTTCCACCCCCAGTTATTTGAATTTTCTTATTGTCTGTTGGCCTTGGAAGGGAAGCAGGGAAGTAGGGGAGGGTTTTCCACTTGTCATCGGAGCCGAGGGTGTTGCAGTGCGTGCTGTGGCTGCACCAGTCCTCCCAGCGGGGGGCGGAGGCCTGTGAATGTGTTTCTGTGCCCCGGGCAGCCCGGGCCCAGCCTGTGATAGAGTGTGGTGTCCCCTTCCCAGGCAGCAGCTCAACTCCCAGGAGAGGGAGACAGCCTTTGGACAGCTCTCCCCACGGCCTTGAAAATAACGTGTGACTTTGAAGACAAGGACCCTCACGGGAACAGTAGGGGGTCAGATGTGCGTACCCTCTGGAGTGTCTGGTGGTCTGCTGGTGACCTCTCAGCTACCTCCCTTTAAAGGAAGGAGGTTCCTACGGATAACGTGATGTTGGCCCCCTCCTGGGGAACTGAAGACCCAGCCAGACTGCAAGCCAGTCTCCCAGGAGGGGAGGCATGCTAACCTTTGATTCTTGTTTACGTGGAGCAGGGAGTTAGCCAATCAGATGGTGTCTCAGTGAGAGCCGCCACTGGGAGGAGGGTCCCAGCGCGGGAAGGCTGGGGTCTGAGGCTTAAGGGCTGGGTCTGGGCAGGGGAAGCCATGCACGGTTCTAACACCAGCTTCCCTGGGCTGGTGGGGAAGGGGCTTATACTCTCTTGGGGGCCAACAAAGAGAAGAGTCGCTGAAATGAGACACTTGAATGGTTGACGCTTCTGCCACAGTGAAGGTGCAGGTCCTGGGGCTGTGTTCTCTCCTCCCCCAGATTTGGAGGCGGGGATGTGGTCCTCATCCCGGCTCCAGGCACGTGGGCTGCTGGAGCCTGGCTCCAGTGGGTGGGCTGGGTTTGGGCAGGTTCAGAAACAAGTGAGGACAGGTCGTGGCTGCAGGACAAGGGGAATCGACACTGGCTTGAACGGCGACAGTGTGACAGATTAGGAAGAAAAAGGGACTGACCAGCTCTTCTGTACTCATTTCTGCAGGGCCAGCCACTGTACAGACCGTGCGATGATGATCACATGTGCGTCTGAATCCCCTTTTCTCATCCAATAGAGTCTCTGGGTCGAGATCAGGCAGCTCTTTATTAGCTGTTTAACCGGGCAGCTGTGTACGCTGGCCATCAATTTGCCATCCTTTCGTCCCGCCTTCCTCTCTCCTTCCCTCTCCCCCTCCTTACGAAATGTCCTGACGTCGGAGCTCACCCTAGATCAGATCAGCCTCCTGGCCTCGTGTCTGACTCTGCAGGCCGGTGTGGCTGCAGGAGATGTGCCAACACCATGGCCAGCATAAGCTGGGTGTCCTTACAGCTGCGGCCTTGCTTATAGGCTTACCCTGTGGGCCCTGCACTCAGGGCCTGTCATCGCTGAGGGAAGGGCCTGGGAGACCACAGGGTGCCGGGCATGCTGTGGGCAGCGCTGAGAGTGGCCTCGTCCTTTCCCGGAGCCGGGGGCCTGCACTCTTGCATCTGTGTCTTTGCAGGATGATGACCCAGGTCCCCAGGACAGTCCCATCTGGGGCAGCCACGGAGGGGGAGGCCACAGCCCTTCATGAGGGGCTTCAGGGTCTGAGCCTTTGGGGACACATGCTACCCATTTTCACCCACCGCAAGCCCAGGGTGGAAGTGTCCCTGGTGATGGCAGGAAGCAACCATCTTTCTCTGCGGCAGGGGGCCACTGCAGCGAGCTCAGGGCCAGCTGGAACCCCAGAGCCAACTCCAGAGGCAAACCGAGCCCGGCTCAGCACTGCATCCCAAACATAAAAGCTGAGAGGCCGTGGGAAACCCCTGCTCAGGTCAGCCCAGAGAGCCCGGCATTCAGGCGCGTTCCCGTGCGTGGAGGCCTGGAGAAGGTTAATTAAAGTTAACTGAGTGAAAAAATAATTACAGAGACTGTAGAGGGGAGAAACCCAAACCTGCAATTTAACTCTCCTCAGCCTCAGAGCTTTGCTGAGAACTGTCTAGTCCTTGGGAATCTTTGTCTGGGCAGAGGAGGGAGGGGCTTCTCTTAGTATCACTTCCTGCTTCGCGCCCCCCAGGTTGGATGCAGAGGGAAAAAAGTTAGGGTTTCCTCCCCCAGCACCTGGGTGCCAGGTCGGAGATGGGTTCCCTGACCAAAGTATCGCACCAAGGAGACCCCGGGCAGGGACCATCCTTGTGCCGAGCAGCACATCTGGTCTGGGGCCCCATCAGCCACCCAGCTGTGCCCTTGGAGGCTGCTGGGAGCTGCCCACCTGGCCTCAGCCTCCCTCAGGCACTGCCCTGTGCCAGGGAGGGGCAAGTTCCCAAGGGCTCCTTGGGTGGAAAGAGGGTGGTATCCCTGGGTCCGGGCAGGTAGGACCCAGTGAAGGTAAGGGGACCCAGTGACAGCTTACTGGGCGGATTCCCCTTCCGCACCTGTCCCACCCCACCAAGCCCCGCCCCACTGCAGGAACTTACATCCTTCCCTTGGGCAGATGGCCTTGGGGCACCCCCATCTTTTTTTTTTTTTTTTCTTTCTGGCCGCACCACGCGGCATGTGGGATCCTAGTTCCCTAGACCAGGGATCAAACCCACGCCCCCTGCAGTGGAAGCGCGGAGTCTTAACCACTGGACCACCAGGGAAGTCCCGGGGTACCCCCATCTTGACCCACAGCCTGGCCCAACCGATGTCTCTTGGTTGGTACTGGTGTATTTGCAATTTCTTCTACTTCAGGAGGAACGAGGGTTGGGACAAGCCACGCAGGCATGCTCTGGGTCTGCAGCGGCCAGAGCAGTGGGGGTCCATCTGCAGGGACACAGCCTCTGAGCCTGGGGTCTGTCAGATCTGGGTCTGGCTGCCCCGTCTCAGCTCCAGGCCCCGGGGCTTTGAGAGCAGGGACAACCGAGATCTGGTCAGAGCTTCAGCTCCTGCAGGTGTGACTATCCACTGGAGCCTCGATCCCACCAGCCCATCCTACAGTCTGTCAGGGAGGGAAAGCTCTGGCTGGTGGGGGTGGGGAGTCACTCAGTCCCTGCCATCCTCTGGGCCTGGGAGGCTCCTTCTCGAAGCCTCCAGTTCCGTGGAGACCCTTGTCCCCAGCACCCTGTAAACAGGAGCCAGGGCAGAGAGAGACCCAAGAGCTTTTCTGTCCAGCAGGCCAGTTGCGACGGAGAAGGACCCAGATTCCTGCCTGGACATTGCAGGGGGGTGGCCGCTGTCTCCAGCTGTGGGTGATGGGGCCCCACCCTGGGCTTCCCTGGGCAGGAGCTGGGCAGTGCCTCTCTCCATGGTTTTTCTAGGGGTGCAGATACAGGAGACTCTGGCAGGAAGCTGGTGTCTTGGCCACAGGTGGTGACCGGGCTTCCCTTCACCTCCTTGGGCTTGAAAACGTGAAAGGGACGCACCTGAGTAAGGGTGGAGGGATCCAGGATTACGCTGGTCGAGTGCGGTGACTGGGGCCCTGGGCCTCAGTGACGGACCGTCTCTCTCCTCTGCTGCTCCGTAGACTGTGGCCTGATGGACACCCGGTGTGGACGATGAGGGAAGAACGCGCCTCCCACACCCGAGAGGTGACCCCAGAGCGAGCCCTGGATGACCCCGCGAGCAGGAACGATGCGGCTGGCCTGCATGTTCTCGTCCATCCTGCTGTTCGGAGCCGCAGGCCTCCTCCTCTTCATCAGCCTGCAGGACCCCACGGAGCTCGCCCTCCAGCAGGTGCCAGGTGAGCCCTCACTCTCCGCCCCGCCGTCTGCTGACCCCGGCTTTCCCACCCGAGGGGCAGGTCTCCACGCTGCTCTGGTGCCAAGGCAGGGGTCCTGGCCTCCTCCTGGTGGTCCTCAGCCTCAGTGTGGGAACACAGTGTCTGTTGTCAGACCACCAGCCCCAGGGTTCTGGCCTCTGGCCTCTGGCCTGTGCGCTCTTCTGGGGAAGGACAGACAGGCTGCCCATCTCTCAGCTGGTCATTGCCTTTGGTGAAACCCAGATTTAAGGAGGATTCTGCCACCTCTCGGGGCCTCTTCCACATGGTCTCGGACATCCGAAGATGAATGCCTTCTCCCTCAGCCCAGGCCTCCCAAATGGGACTCTGATTCTCTGCCCAGCCCCGGGGACCCCTCGAATTCAGCCTCTCCAGCCTGGTCAGGGAGGTCGGGGTACCTCCTGGCTTTGTGAAGCTGAGGTGGCTCCTGCTGGCCCCCCACCTGCTTCCTCCTAACACACTGGAGGGAAGTACCCTCCCTGACTCAGAGGTGGGGTGGCAGTGAGGGGAGAGCAGGAAGGATGGTTATAGAACCTCAGGGTGGACAGGATATGGAGAGGGGAGCTCAGGCAAAGCCCCTCTTGCTGGGACACAGAGAGCACGGCAGGGCTGGAGGGCATCCGGCTCGGGGCCAAGGCCAGGGACCACTCTGCTTTGGGGTGAGAGGAAAGCGTGGTTGCCAGGCCCGAGCACCAGCGTTTCCCAGCAGTGGTCCCGGAGGCCTTGTTAGGGGAGGGTCCGTGATGACGGCCCTGTGCTCCAGGACACGAACAGAATGAAGGAGGTGTGGAGGCTGGGGAGTTAGGCAGAGAGATTCCTGTGCCATCCCTGCCCGCAGCCCATAGCACAGGAGTGCGGGACATGGCACAGGGGCCCCTGGCCCTGAGTGCGGAGGGCTCTTAGGCCTGCACCCTCCTCCGCAGCACCCCCACAGCCATGGCGCACACGCTCAGGGCAGCCTGCACCCAGGCTCAGACTGGGGGCCTGTAGGCAACACGTGGAAAGGCAGAAGGAGCACGAGGAGGCCAGAGCTGGGGCGCTGGGCCTGGCAGCTGCTATCAGAGGCCCTGGTGGGAGAGGCTGATGAGTTGATTCTCTCATCACAGAGAGTCAGCTAGAGGCAGCCCAGGCGCTGGGTCTCCAGGAGGCAGTGGGTGAGTCACTGGGGCTGACCCACGCTTGGGCCGGACCCTCCTAGGGGGTGGCCGTCGAAGGTGGGTCTGGCTGCTTCCTGGCTTCTGAAGACGCAAAAGCAGGGGCCCATGACCGAGCTGGTCCTCTGCGGAGACTTTGCAGCCTCACGTGAGCCCCAGAGTGGCCGGCTCACTGTGTCAGTGGAACCGGGGTCCACAGGCAGCGCCAGCAGGGGCGCTAAGAGTTGGTCTCTGCAGTTGTGGGTTATATATGCAGAAGCGAGCTCCCAGAAAAGGGCCCTCAGACAGGGCTTGGGGTTAATGGCACCGTGTATCCTCGGCACAGGTCTTGGTGAGTGCGTGTGGTTGGAGCACACGTGGGCAGAGGATCTGCGTGTCCAGTGTCTGCGCTCTATGGGACGAGCCTGGGAGAGAAGGCATGAGTGTGTCTGTGGTGTCCACCTGGGTATCCCATCCGTGGTGTCCTCTGGGGACAGGTGTTATTTTCCTGGGTGGGCTCGGGGTCTGGTGGCCACGACACACACACCCCACCGTGCTGTAGCAGCTGGCAACGCAGAGCCCTTGCCCCTCATGTCTTCTGCAGACGTGGATTCCTGTCCCTCCCGCCAGCCAACACTGCCTTGCACAGCTGCCCCAGTGCACGCACGTGCGGATCTCCTTGATTACTGGTGGGGTGGGAGCCCACCGGATGGCTGGGGTTTCTGGGGTGGGGTGGAGTGGTGAACAGGGGAGGAGCATGGAGCCTCAGCTGGCAGGGTGTGTAGGATGGCAGGAAGCTGAGGTTCCCCTCCCGCTGCAGCCGGGGATGGCAACGGCCTGGCAAACCCAGGCAAGGAGCACACTTGGGTCTTGAGCTCCCTTCCTCGGGCTGTAGATGGAGCTGGACCACCCCCTCGCCACATGCCACGTGATGGGCAACTTGGACGTCCTACGGAAATCACATCAAACACAATCATAAAACCTTAAGTAATGCTTACATTACTTTCCCTGAGCAAAGTGTTCCTGACACAGGCTGTTTGTGTTGATTTGTTGCTATTCATTTATTCTTTCCCTGTACTTCTCACAGCAGCCTAATTGTGATTCGGTACCAAGAAAGCAATATCAAAGTAATTTTCCACAACATTAGTTACAATTTTCTTCTGATCTTTCAAGTGAAACAATCCCATCCTGTTGGCTTCTTTGAGCATATAAACCTTGATTACATTTATCTGTTGGAAACCAGTACTTACAAAGTGTATGTATCCAGTTGCATGGGTGGGTGGCCCCAAGGGCCCTGGACAAGTCAGGATTTCTACCCACGGGATGTGTGGATGTGTGGGGTCTGCCCTGTCATCCGGATCAGGCAAGGCCGATGGTGGGGGACACCTTCAGAGGAAATTCCACACGGGCTACTCTGGCTTTCCCAGCAGCAGAAACTTCCCTGGGAATGGAGTGTCTCGTATCTGCTGTTGGTGGCACTGATCAAGGTGGAAGGGGGAGGGTGGGCAGGTGAAGATCCAGAAACAAGCTTGAGGAGGCAGGCAGAGCCTTTAGTTGTTTGTGGTCCCTTGGGGTTGGGGGTGTCCTTCAGATTTCTCCCATGCAACTACCAGCTGTTAAAAGCACCTGAACTTCTCAGAGACCAGTCAGCAAATCTCACCTGGTTTGTGCATTAGATGCAATCCTATGGGGCTGCCAACTTTTGTAAACCAAGCGATATTTTCCAAAATGTTTGCTATATTTAAAATCAAACCTCCTGGAACATAAATCACTGCCGGTTAACCTACCTTCATTCTAAGATTAGATTTTCTTGGGTATCAGAGAATCCACCTATCCTACTATTTTTCAGTCTCCAATATTGCCAGGCTCTGAGGCCTCAGGAAACTCACTTCTTGACCCAGGAGACTACACTTGCCCCTTCCTTAAGTGGAAGAGAGCAGACCAGAACCGGGAATAACACATCCCAATGTGCTGGCCCTGGGGGTACAGAAGGTACACTCCATATGTATGTTTGGGCACACTGACTTTTTATGAGCTGCCTGTCTTTATGAACTTTGTATTATGGAGAGCTTGGAACACACACAAAAGTAGATTAGCATAGTGCAATGAACCCCATGCACCCAACACCCAGTAGCCTCAAGAGGGCCCCATCCACAGCCCCATCCACTTCTCTCCTTTTGAAGCATATACCATATGGCCTATCAATTCAGCCATCAATTTTTTTTTTAATTGCTATTGGAGTACAGTTGATTTACAATGTAGTGTTAGTTTCTGCTGTACAGCAAAGTAAATCAGTTATACACATACACATATATCCAGTCTTTCTTTTTTTTTTTTTAATTATTTTTGGCCACGCCACACCTCATGCGGGATCTTAGTTCCCCGACCAGGGATCGAACCCGTGCCCCTTGCAGTGGAAGCACAGGGTCTTAACCACTGGACCACCGGGGAGGTCCCTATCCACTCTTTTTTAGGTTCTTTTCCCACGTAGGTCATTACAGAGTATTGAGTAGAGTTCCCTGTGCCATATAGTAGATTCTTATTTTATCTACTTTATATATAGTAGTGTGTCTATGTCAATCCCAGTCTCCCAATTTATCCCTCCCCCCTTGCCCCGCTTTACCCCCTGGTAACCATAAAGCCATAAATATTTCAATATATTTCTCAGTTTAAAAGATAAGAACTCTTTTTTTTTAACATTCAACAGTTCTTTAATCTCACCAAATGACCAGTGTTCACGTTTCTAGTTGTCCCACAAATATCATAAATACCTTTATTTCCAATTTGTTCTATCCAGTATCCAGATAAGGTCCACATGTCGCAGTTGGTGGATGAGTCATTTAAGTCTCTCTCAGTCCATAAGAGGCCCTGCACATCTTTATTTCTCTCTTGCTATTTATTGGAGGAAACTGGGTCGCAGGTCCTGTAGGTTTCCCGCAGCTGGGATTTTTGCTGATCGTGCCTGTTTGGTATAGCTCAGCACAGACTTCTGCTCTTCCTATTCCCTATAAATTAAGTCAATTTAGCAGCTTGATCAGATGCAGGTTGGTTTCTTTTTCTTTTTTTTTTTTTTCTTTGGCAAGAATTCATGTGTGGTCCTATGTTCTTCCGTTGGGAGACGCACATCTGCCCGGCTTTCTTTTGGGATGTCAGTTAGCCACTGACCCTGTGCCTAGACCGTTCATTCATTTGGGGCTGTACAATGTGATGTTCTTTCTTTTTTTTTAATTATTTATTTATTTTTGGCTGTGTTGGGTCTTCGTTGCTGCGCGCGGGCTTTTCTCTAGCTGCGGCGAGTGGGGGCTACTCTTCGTTCGTTGCGGTGCACGGGCTTCTCATTACGGTGGCTTCTCTTGTTGCGGAGCACGGGCTCTAGGTGCACAGGCTTCAGTAGTTGTGGCATGTGGGCTCAGTAGTTGTGGCTTGCAGGCTCTAGAGCACAGGCTCAGTAGTTGTGGCGCATGGGCTTAGTTGCTCCGCGGCATGTGGGATCTTCCTGGACCAGGTATCGAACCCGTGTCCCCTGCATGGGCAGGCGGATTCTTAACCACTGTGCCACTAGGCAAGTCCAGCGATGTTCTTTTTTTTTTTTTAATTTTTTAATTTATTTCTTTAAATTGAAGTATAGTTGATTTACAATGTTTTGTTAATTACTGCTGTACAACAAAGTGATTCAATTATACATATATATACATTCTTTTTTTAAAATATTCTTTTCCATTATGGTTTATCATAAGATATTGAATATAGTTCTCTGTGCTATACAGGAGGACCATTCTGTATATAAAAGCTTACATCTGCTAACCCCAACCTCCCCCTCCATCCGTCCCCCAGCCCCCTCCCCTGTGATGTTCTAAATATTATCATTCCTTCTTCATTCTTTTAAGTGGGATGGATTTTGTTTTAATGGGGTGAAGCGAAGCATTGTAAGTGACCCATGAAGCCAAAGTGAACAGTGGATTGATTGGCTTATTCACTGATATATTTTAAAACTGTGACCTTATGATACAGATTCTGTTGCTGGCACACTACAAATAGGTGTTTTTGTTTTTTGGGGTTTTTTAAAAATGTTTGGTTTTGGCAGAGTGGATTTCCTTAGAGTGAGCCACACCATGTTTTAGTGAAGTAGCTCTTTGCTTCTTCCAAAGCCATGTAGCTGTGATGGGGGCAGGGGTCTCTGGGGACTGAGGCCAGTGCTGGGGTGCCGAGGGAAAAAGGCAACCTCAGTGACGGCTCAGCGGCCCCGAGTGCAGACAGGACAGCCTCTGATGACTTGTTGGTCCATAGCCAGGCCCCAGGGCATCCAGGAATAATAATAATAACAGAAGTTTACCACGTGCCAGGTCTTGTGCTAAGCCCTTTACATGTTTTAATGCATGTAATTCTTATAATAAATGAGGTCCTGAGACTTACAGGATGGACACGCAGAAAACACTGATGGGGGGCTAACGCTCCCAGCCACTCACTGCGTGCCCACCACTAAGACAAGCACTTCACAAGTACTTAGCACTCATTTAATACTTTCGGAACCCCCTGAGTTAAGTACTGTTACACCATTTGACAGACAAGACGCCCGAGGTAAGAGAGGTTACAAGCTGTGCCCAGGGCCATAAAGCTCTGGGCTTCAGAGCCCGGATTCATCCTTAGGCAGCGGGCTGTTGCCCGCGGCACCTACTGCCTTCCCAACAGCAGTGATGCTCGCTCGGGCTGGCCTGTCTGGTCCCAGAGCAGAACCTGGCAGAGAGAAGAGCGTGGATCGAAGAGGCATGAGAGAATGTGCGTGGGAAGAGCTCCCAGTGCATTAGGGGCTGGAGTGAGACCCAGGGATCCAGACTAGTGGCCGAAGACACAGCCAGGCGCTGGGCCCCGTGAGCCCTTGGAACATTGCAGGGAGCGAGCCTTTGCTGCAGGCTCAGCAGGAAAGCTCTGGGGATTCTGAGGGTGCAGTGGCCATCAGAGAGCCCACTCCAGTGACTGCATGTCGTGGGCCTGTGGGCAGGAGCAGAGGAGGAGACCACAAGTATAAGGAGAGTGGCTGGGAGGGGTTGAGTGAGGCTGGAAGAGATGGCAAGGCCTGGGGCAGGCAGGCAGGGACTGGAGAGGTGGTTCAGGGCCATCATGGGGTCGGCAACCCCAGAGTTGGTGACCACATGGGCGGGAGGATGAGGAGGGTGAGGAGGGCAGCCGTCAGGGTTCAGGGTGACTCTAGCTCAGAGTGTCTGTCTCTGGGAGATGGGGGTTAGGGTGCCCCTCACCGAAGCAGACACTTCAGACAGGGAGTGGTCAGAGGAGGGAGCTGGAGACCACATGTTCTATTGTGGGCAGATGGCATCTGAGATGCTGGGCAGGGTGTGTGGAGTTGCACTGTGACTCCTCCACCCAGGGTTCCAGACTCACAGACCACAAGAACGGGCGAGAAAAGCGGGAAGCTCCCACCCTGCCCATCCCTCCTCCACCGGCATCTTCATTCACACAGGTCACACACTCACTCCTTCGCTCTCACACACCCGAGGGCAAGGTCCTGGCTGGAGGAGTCGGGAGGGCTTCCTGGAGGAGGGGGGCTGTGGATTGCTTGTTGGCCTTCTCCAGGGCACAAGAGGTGACAAGATGCTGACCTCCAGCAGCAGCAGTGAAGTGGATTTGGATGAGACTCAGTGGGAGCCTGTGGTCTCCCTCCAGAGTGCATGATGCTAAGTATTGTGCCCAATATCTCACAGTTAGAAACGAACAGAGCCAGAATTGACTCAGAAATTGACAGAGCTCCTGCTTTGGTCCCCTGGAGGCAGGGCTGTGTTGGCTGGAGAAAGCGTGGCCCTCACTCTCGGTTCCATGGTTACCAGGGACACATGGCCCTGCCTGTGCCAATGTGCAGGGGTCAATGTCAGAGGGTTTGTCTTGTTCCTACAATGACTGTCTTTGTCCAGGTGTGACCCCTTGTAGCCCTGAGACACCACCAGGCCAAAAGCCCTGCGTGAGCCAGGGCCACAGGGGTAACTGCTGAGACGCTCTCAGCAGCTCACCCACGTGAGGGTGATGGAATAACCATAAGCGCGGTGGCCGTCCCTCCTCCCCCTTCTCTGGGCAAGGTGGCCTTGGGGTAGGGGCAGCCTGCTGGAGCCGGTGTGCCTAAGCCCACGCTCCTTCCCCGGCCAGGGGAGCCAGCCCCTCCAGTTTCCATGGAGCTGTCTGCTTTGCCTGGGCAGGTAGGTTTTACTAGAATCCTCTCGAGTCTGTCTCCTGAAACCTTTTTCTAACAGCATTGTGGAACGTCATATATATTTCCTACAACCCTTGTGAAACTGACACCTCCTTGTTGTGACTGTGAATATCAGAAGTGACATGTAATTGCGGTGATCCATCCTGTTAAGTAGCTGGCAATATATCATTGCAAAATCAGCAGGGCTGGGATTCTCAGAACCCAGTGTTTCTAAACAACGCACCTGCAAGCGCGTGTGTTCAAACCGTCTTCGCCAAACGCCGCCCGGGGCTCACGAAGCCTGCCTCACCTGCCTCGCCTTGCCTTGCTATGACCACAGCAAAGAAAATTTAACTCTGGTTAAAGCCACCCACTGAGTGTTCGGTTCTCTGGAATGCCGGCTCCTTGTCACAGAACGCACTGGGTTCCCAAAGTCAGGGCTGCGGTCAGGATGCTTGTAGCGGTGGTCCTTGCAAGCGTGGCCCTGGGGCTTCCTGTCCCCCCTTTCCTCAACTCCAGAGTGGCTTTGTGGGGGGTTCTTTCTGGTGCCACAGGGCGGGCAGTGAGCTGGGCCAGCCCAGCCATCACTGTGCCAGCCTGGGGAAGGGAACTGGTGGGGTCAGTGAGGACGATTGGAGGGTTGGGGACCAGGGGTGGCTAGAGCCCATGGCACGATGGCTGAGCCCTGCCTTGGTCAAGTGGGAGCACTGAGGCAGGGCCTACACATGGCAAGGGCACCACTCACACTGTGTTCTAGGCTAATTCCAGGGTAGTGTTGATTTCAGCTGTGGTGTGAAGGGCGCCCCCTGGAGTTGTGCAGAGGACAGTACTGATGGAGGGGCAGACACGGGACTTCCACGGCAATCAGACAATAAGTGCCAGAAAGGGGGACCATGTCAGAACACGCAGCCCTCAAGTGTGGGCACCAGAGCCCAGGCGGGCTGGTAGGCCCTGGGGGGTGCTGGTTTTGGAGCCTTCTCTGAAGTCTGCTTTGGGGGGAGGACCCTCACAGAGCCCTCCCTGGGATGCCCTGACCTCAGGAGTGTCCACTGCGGGCCCGTCTGCAGTGGAAGTTACTCTGCCCCCATCCTCTCTCACCTGAGACACCGCCCCGGCCTGCAGCCCCCTGGCATCTGCTTCTCTGCTGTGGCCCCCAATTCCTGGGCTCCTCCCTCCCCACTGCGGAAGACACCCTGGAGGCCTCCAGCTGGAGCCTCACTTTTCCTTTGGTGCGTTAGAATATGCTAAGTGAAAAATAATGAGCATGTAGGAACTAATAACAGGAATCACCAAATTAAATTAGGAAACAGACATCTTATCAGTGTAATCTGAAAACTGATATTAATAGAAAATGGTCCCAGCATTGTTATGCTAAATGTTCCTAGGGGTGGAGAAAGTAAAAAGGAGAGCAGAACGGAAAATGGGGACAATCGTATCCAATAAGAGCAAGACATGTTTTAAAGGAACTAAAGTAAAATGCTAAAAATAGAATACAGGGTCACTCTGAGGCTCTAATGACGTACTGGACAAAGATGTCTTTGAAAACCACAGAGCTCCACACACGTGTACGATGATAATTTTTTAAATGAGACAATGTGATTAAGCTTCAGTGTGCATGAAACCTAGTAATAGTTATCGTTCACTGGCGCCAGGCACTGTCTCGGGTGCCTTTATTTCATCTTCCTTCACCCAGTGAGACGCAGGCATCACGGTCCTCAGCTTACGTTCAGAGAGGTTAGGTCAGTTGCCCAAAGTCCCACAGCCAGAGTGGCCGGAGCTGGGATTCGAATCCAGATTTGCCTGCTTGCAAAGCCCTTCCGAGGCTCACTTTGCCCTGCTCACCTGTTGCTGCTGGTTAATGTCACGGTCAGCAGTTCTCATATTTTCTGTTTTTCCACCGTCTCCTCAAAGGGCATTTCTTGCCGACACCCAGCAGATTTCTTGGCAGCCAGACTCCCTGCCCCAACCCCAAGGCTCCTCTGGCGTCTTGGTTAATAAAACCCACACAAAGACACCTTCTGAAATTACAGTGCAGCTGGGAAACTGGGGCTCCCATTGTGTCCGGGGCTGGGCGGGGCTGAGCGGCTGAGCTGGGCTGGCGGTTCCGATGCTCGTGCCGACCCCGGAAGCCCCGGTTTCAGGTTGTGTCTCCACAGCAGCTGATTGTTCCCCCCCGCCAAGCCCCCACCTGGGAGGTGAATCAGGCTCTGTTCACCTGCGATGTGAGTCACTACTCCGTGAGCCCAGAGTGGGGCTCAGGTGTGGGGTGACCCCTTTCCCATCTGCCCGGCCCAGAATGAATAGGAAATATCCAGGGAGGAGGAGGAGGAGGGCTCAAGATCTGTGTGTGAGATGCCCCAGAAGTACCTAGTCTGGGCCACCGCGGGGAGCACACCTGGGCTGGCATTAGCAGGGACATGCACCCCGCACCTCCCCACCTCTGTGCCCATACACCAACCAGGCACCTTCAGTGGGGGGATGGAGGGAGAGTCAGTCACCTGACATCAGAGCCAAGCCCCCCACTCAGCCCAGGAGCTCTGCCAGGGAGAGCAGGAGGGCAGGGCAAGACTTCAATCCCAAAGTGGCACAGGGCTCTGGGGGTGGCCTCCTGCTCCGACTTGCCTCCCCACTCAGCCCCACTTGGTCTGCAGTCTCAGGGCTCTGGGAGAGAGGCTGGGGAGACAGTGAATCTCACTGCCAGCTTGGGGAAGGGTCCGGTCGGGTCCTGACATGTGCTTATCCAGGCCCTGCTCACCTTCCAGAAGTCCTAGGTTGCTAACGTGGGCAGCAGAGAAATGGTTCTCTGCCAGAACCTGGTCTAAGGACAAGGCTGTTGCTACGACTGTCATCCTTCTTCATAGCTGGTTCTTGTTTTTTTAAAACCTCGAAAATGTCATGGTTGTAGTTATGACAACAGAAGTGCCGGAGGCTGATTCTGGAGGCCGATGCGGGTCCATGGTGAGGTGGGCCGATCAGGGATGCCCTCGGGCCAGGCCAAGTGGAGCTCTCACCTGGGCACTGACTGCCTGCCGGCTGGGCATGCTGGCCCCTCCTATTATGATGATGCCTTTCTTGTAGCCTTCGGGTCAGTGTGGGTCTCCTTCCCGAAATCTTTGCAGGAAGTTGGGTGCTCAGGCAGATCCCACCTAAGCCAGAAGCTCATCGTTACGTGTCTGCCGATGTTTTCGTTGTAAAGCTTATCTCCCAGGATTTATGGCGCTACAGTTTTAACTTGAATCATGGTAGGACTCAGTGGACAATTCTCGCTTTTAAAATTTTTTATTTATCTGGGAAAAATAGCTGAACTTAAATGGGTTCCATTGTCCCCAACAACTGCTGCTCAGGAGCCCCTGCACAGCTGGCTGGCTCCTGACGGAGGGGTGAAGAGCCCCGGGGGGGGGGGTCTTCGCATTCTCCGTCTGGGGTCCAGGCAGGAAGCTGGGAGCTGCCTCTTACCACGCCCTGCGACCTAGCCATGGCATTTCCCAGCCCTCCTCAGCAGTCCTGAAGACCGGCCACCATAGAGCAGGCGCTCCCCGTCCAAGCTACCTGCTCACCCCAGCTTGCTTGTCCTCAAAGCAGGTCAAGGGTCCAGTCCCTGGCCAGTGGTTCTCAGCCCAGGTGGTTTCCAAGCTAGGTTGGACCGAGGGGGTGATCTGTGAACCCCTCACCACGTTTTGGTCATGGGTCTGAATGTGCTTAGGTCCTGGGAAGAAAAGGCAGCCTGGAAGGAGTCTGGGACCCCCACCCCACCTCTCCAAAGGCTACAAGCATCTGTGGGTGCTTTCGACCTTTGCCCTCAGGGTCTGGGCCTGCCCCGCAGGGAGGGAGATAGGAAAGAGGAAGGGATGAGGGGGAATGTCAATAAAAAAAAATGGTGTGGGGTCACCAGGCCCATCAGAAAATGTATCAGCGCAGAGCTGCCAGGGCCGGGAGACCACAGGGAACGGGGTGGGGGAGGGGAGGGGGGAACAGATGGTCCCTGACTCCTGGGGCAGGGCCGCTGCTCAGCTCCAGCCAGGAGCACCGTGTGGAATGCGGGCCCAGGGTGGCCAGATCCTCCTTTTTATTTTTTATTTTTTCAGAGAAACAAGGAATCTGTAACATATAATTATATCATTTCTTCTGATTTTTAAGTGGCAGCTCAAACTTTAGAAGGTGTTTTCAGAGTTGGTTGGTCACGCTTGTCACCGCCTGTTGGTTGGATGGGCTGGAAGGAGAGGCTGTGTCCACTCTCCCGCCCTCCCTCAGGCTGAGACTTGCCCCCTCCCACCCTCCCTAGCTACTCCCCCCACCACCCCCGCCCCAGGACAGAGAGGTAGTGGGTCTCCCTGGTGGGCAGGGAACTCTTTATCTTTCCAGCCCTGGCAGGACTCACTTCAAGCCAGGCCCCAAGCGAGTCCTGGGCAGAGCTTCTCCAGGTGTCTGCTGACCAACGGTGGCTTCCCAGAGCCCGAGGGGCCCCTGCCCAGTTCAGGGGGCCAGGAGCCCTGCCAGATCACTGTTCACCATTCAGGCCTGAGACCTGGGGGACCCAGAAGATGACTGGGTAGCGGAGGTGTCAGGGAGGCAAGGGCCAGGGAGTGGCAATGACACTGGGGCTGTGAGTGGGACCTGATAGCACCCAGGGAGGTGGCACCTGGGGATGTGTTGTGGGCAGTGACGATGGTATGAGTGCCAGGTGCCTCCTGTGTCCCAGGCACTGCACTTTACCTGCTTTATAGATATTTTTACACTGAAACCTCACAGCTGCTTGTCTCCATTTTATAGATAGGGAAACTGAAGCACCGAGAGGCAAAGTCACTTGCCCAAGGTTACACAGCCAGGAAGTAGCAGTGCCTAAACTAGAACGCGGGTCTTTGGATCCCAAAGACACAGGGTCTCATGGGTGACCCTGACAGCCACTCAGAGCTGAGACACACACTGTTGGAGGGCCAGCCTGGGGGCCTGCAAACAGTGCCATACTGATGTGTGGGGTGTACTTCATTCCTGTGTGTTGCAGACACGTTCTGGTTTGTGCATAGATCTGCTGGTGAAGGACGGGGACCTCTGTGAATGTGTGTGTGTCTGGCTGTCATCCGCGATCCTGTGTACAAGTGTGTATGTGCACAACCATGAGGTGTGTGCGCGCCTCGGGCTCACAGCTCACATGGGGAACACTTCCCACTGAAGTGTGGGGCTGGCTCCTTGGAGTGCACACTGACGTTGCCATCTGCCACAAGCAGGCGTGGGACACACACAATCAGGGCCTGGGCTGGGGCAAGTGACTTGGGCACCAGGGTGGGAGTTGTCTGCGGGTTGTCACCACAGAAGTGGGTGAGGAATGAATTGCCATTCCAGCAGGAACTTGGCAAAACCAGTTATTGTAACCCCCTGCCCGCGACCGGGGCAGACCAAATAATGAAATTACATTCTTAATAGGTCAGGTCGAGTGACTGCTGCTCGAATTAGTTCCGTCCCAGAACCCAGCCAGAAGTAGCAGCAGTAATTAAAGGATTTTCTGGGCTTAAACCAAGTCTGCTTGTCAAGCAGGTACAATATACAGGGCTTGCAAAATGTGTGTGGGCCTTGTCCCTTCCTGGGGACTGGGATGAAAGTCGGCGAGAGCAGGAAGGCCGCTGGCCCAGAAGGAGGTGGGTTCTTACTGCAGGGGGCACTTTTCCACTTTCATTCATTCGTACGAGAAATGTTGAGTCCCAACGTGGCCGGGCACTGGGATTCTGCAGCGAACAAGACCGTGAGGTCCCCGGGCTCATGGAACGCAGCAGTGAGTAGGGTGATGGAGAAGTCCTGGTGTTCCCCACCCCGACTCCCGCCTCCTTCCCAAGCAAGCTGGTCCCAGGAGCCCTGTGATGTCGAGAACTGCCTCCTTCCACTTGGGGACCTGTAAATTAGGGTCTGAGGCTGAAACAGTGCTGGGACTTTCCATGCACCAGAGAAAGAGAAAGGAAGGGCACTAGCGTGGCATGACCCCCATCTGACCCATCCTGTGTCCTGGAGAGAGGGAGAAGGGAGCCAGATCCAACACTGGGGAGCTCACACCTAGGCTGGAACATCCCTCCCCCAAGCCCGTTTTTCATTTCTTCCATTTGCTTCACTGAGAGGAACACACAGCCCTCCTCAGGGAGCAGAAAATGCCAGAATCCCAAGAAAGCAAATATCGGTAGTGTGGCTGACAAAGGTGATGTGCCCACCCACCCTGGGTAAAACAGAACCTACAACTTCCTTAAAACTCCAGAAGGAAACGGAAATCCCAGGAGCCAGAAAATGAGACGGATTAGCGAAGAAGCAGTGAGTGCCAGGGGTGGCCTGCCACCGAGCCTGCGGCTAGAGCCTTTTTTACAAAACAGCTTTATTCAGGTATAATTTACATGCCATAAAATTCACGTATTTTAAGTGTACACTTCAGTGGTTTTTAATAAATTTACAGAGCTCTGTAATCACCACAATCCAATTTTAGGATATTTCTACTGTCCTCTGCCCCGCCCCCAATTTCCATCCCAAATCTCTCAGGCGCTTTGCAGTCACTCCCTGTTGCCCCAGGCAACCACTAATCTACTTTCTGTCTTTATAGATTTGCCCATAAATGTAATCATACAATATGTGGTCTTTTACATCTGGCTTCTTTCACTTAGCATCAGGTTTGTGGTCACTTGTCATCATGTAGCCTGCATCAGTAGCTCATCCCGCTTTATTGTTCAATAGTATTCCATTCCATGGATTCTTGGTTTACCCATTCACCAGTTGATGGATACTTGGATTGTTTATACTTTTGGGCTGTTATGAATAATAGTGCTATGAACATTCACATGCAGATTTTTTATTTCTCTTGGGTAGATACTTAGGAGTAGAGTTGCTAGATTGTGCTAGATGGTTTAGTAACTTTAGGTTGAATTTTTAAAGACACTGTTGCCAAAATGGCTACACTGTTTACATTCCTGCCAACAATGTATGAGGGTTCCAATTTCTCAACATTCTCATCAACACTTGTTATTATCTGTCTTTTTAATTATAGGCATTCTAGTGAGTATGCAGTGGTATCTCATTGTGGTTTTAATTTGCATTCTCTAATGACTAGTGCTATTGAGCATATTTTCATGTGCTTAATAGTCATTTGAATATATTCTTTAGTGAAATATCTATTCAGATCTTTTGCCCATCTTTTAAATTGAGTTATTTGTCTTTTTATTGAGTTGTTATTTTTATTTTGTAGATACAAGTACTTATTAGATTTGCAAATAATTTCTCCCATCTGTGGTTTGTCTTCATTTTCTTAATGGTGTCTTTCGAAGTGCAAAAGTTTTTAAATTTGAAGACGTACAGTTTATTTTTTTTCCTTTTACGGATCATTCTTTTGGCATTGTATCTAAGAAATCTCTGCTTAACTTAAAGTCATAAAGATTTTCCTCTATGTTTTCCTTTAAAAGTTTTATAGTTTTAGCTCTTCCATCTATGTCCATGATCCATTTTGAGTTAATTTTTGTGTTTTGTGTGAGGTAATGGTCTTTTGCACGTGGATATCCAATTGTCCCAGCACTGTTTATTGAAGGCTATCTTTTCCCCATTAAATTACCTTGCCACTCTGGTCAAAATAAATTGGCCTTGAACGTACAGGTTTGTTTCAGGTGTCTTAATTCTATTCCATTGATCTATTTGTTGATCCTTACACCAACAGGACAATGTCTTAATTACTATGGGTTTGTAATAAGTTGTGAAATCAGAAAGTATAAGTCCTCCAGCTTTGTTCGTCTTTTTCAAGATTGTTTTGACTATTCTGAGTCTCTGTAAAGACAGTGTAAGTTCCCATGTAAATTTTAGGATCAGCCTATCCTGCCAACAAAAAGCCTGCTGAGATTTTGATAGGTATTGCATTGAATCCAACAGTCAACTTGGGAAGAACTGCACCCTTAGCAATATTGAGTCTTCCAATCCGTGAATGTGGAGTGCCTCTCCATTTATTTAGATCTTCTTTAGTTCCTATTAGCAATATTCTATAGCTTTCAGTATACAAGTCTTACCCTTCTTTTGTTAAATTTATTCCTAAGTATTTTATTCTTTTTGATGCTATAGTGAATGAAATTGTTTTTGTTTTTTTTTGGGGGGGGGGTGCCGCGTTGGGTCTTCGTTGCTGTGTGTGGGCTTTCTCTAGTTGTGGCGAGCGGGGGCTACAGTTCATTGCAGTGCATGGGCTTCTCCTTGCGGTGGCTTCTCTTGTTGCAGAGCATGGGCTCTAGGCATGCGGGCTTCAGTAGTTGTGGCACGCGGGCTCAGTAGTTGTGGCTCGCAGACCCTAGCGCACGTGGGCTTCAGTAGTTGTGGTACATGGGCTTAGTTGCTCTGCGGCATGTGGGATCCTCCTGGACCAGGGCTCGAACCCGTGTCCCCTGCAATTGGCAGGCGGACTCTTAACCACTGCGCCACCAGGGAAGTCTCTGAAATTGTTTTTCTTAATTTCATTTCTGGACTGTTCATCACTAATATAGAGAGATAAAATTGCTTTTTCTATATTGATCTTGTACCTTGCAACTTGGTGATTAATTCTAGTTCTTTTTGTGAATTCCCTGGAATTTGCTAAATACAGGGCCATGTTGTCTGCAAATAAAGAGCATTTTACTTCATTTCCAATCTAAATGCCTTTTTTTCTTTCCATGCCTGATTGTACTGGCTAGAACCTCTAGTACAATATGAAATAGAAGTGGTGAAAGTGGACATCTTTGCCTTATTCCTGATCTTAAAGGCGTTCATTCAGTCTTTGACCATTAAGTATAATGGTAGCTGTAGGATTTTTGTAGATCACCTTTACCAGTTTGAGGAAGTTTCCTTGTATTGCCAGTTTGTTGAAAAAAAATTTTTTTACCCTAAATGGGTGTTAGATTTTGTCAAATGCTTGTTCTACATCTATTGAGATGTTTATATGGTTTTATTCTTTATTCTGTAAATACAGTATATTACATTAATACATCAACCTTGCATTCCTAAGGTAAATCCCTCTTGGTCATAATACATAATCTTTTTTATTTGTTACTGGATTCATTTTGCTAGGATTGTGTTGTGGAACTTTTTTTTATTATTATTTATTTATTTGGCTGCACCGGGTCTTAGTTGTGGTGTGTGGAATCTTCATTGCCGTGTGCGGGATCTTTAGTTGCGGCATGTGAGATCTTTTAATTGTAGCATGTGGGATCTAGTTCCCTGACCTGGGATTGAACCTGGGCCCCCTGCATTGGGAGTGCAGAGTCTTAGCCACTGGACCACCAGGGAAGTCCCTGTGTTGTGGAATTTTTTAAGGGATAGTTGTCCGTAGTTTTCTTTTCTTGTGATGTTTTTTGTCTGGCTTTGGTACTGGATTAACATAGGTCTTAGAATTAGTTGAGAGTATTTCCTCCTCCTCCTCCTTTATTTTTCTGGAAGAGTTTGTGAAGGATTGGCGTTATTTCTTTTTTAAATGTTTAGAAGAATTTGCTAATGAAGCCATCTGGAGCTGGAAGATTTTTAAATTACTAATTCAATTTCTTTGCTATAGGTCTATTCAGATTTTCTGTTTCTTCTTGAGTCAGCCTCAGAAATTTATGTCTTTCTAGGGCTTTGTTTATTTCACTCAAGTTGTCTCATTTGTTAGCATAAAAATGTTGATAGTATTTCTTTATATTCATTAGTGATGGCCCCTCTTTTGTTCCTGATTGTCAATTTTGTAGATCTTTTCAAAGAACCAGCTTTTAGTTTCACTGTTTTTGTCTTTTTTTTTTTTCTGTTTTCTATTTCATTGATTTCTACTCTGATACTTATTATTTCCTTTTTTCTCCTTGCTTTGAGTTCAATTTGCTCTTCTTTTCTTTTTCTGGTTTCTTAAGGCAGAAGCTTAGGTCATTAATTTGAGATCCTTCTTTTCTAATATAGATATTACACCTATAAATTTCCCTCTAAGCATGGTTTTATCTGTAGTCCACTTTAGTTGTCTCATTTCCTAGATCTCACTTTAAATTTCTGCATGGTCTATTGCTTCCCTCAACCCATATCACAACCTTGGGCTAGCTGAGAATTTGGAATTATTATTTTCAGCAACATTCCTGGGCATGGAATGTTTCAATCTTCTTGGCCTGCTCTACCTTGGTAGAACTTCAACCACCAGGGAACTGAGTCGGGGTGATGGAAGCAGCCCCGGGCTAAAATGCCATAGGCTTACCTTATTCTTCCTAGAGTTCAGTAGAAGTTCTTGAATAAATGTTTCCTAATATGTTGTATACTGTTGGTCAAATTCCAGAGTTCTTAAACAGTTGTTTTGATTTTTTTTTTTCCTGTTCTGTCATTTCTTTGGGAGAAGGAATTTGCCGAGCTCCTCACTCAGTCATTCTAGACGTCCCACCTCCAGGACTGGGGTCTTGATGTCTACACAGACAGGAGGTGAGGTCTCTGGCCTGACTAAGGTGCTGAGCTGGAGTGCAGCCTCTCTATAAATAGCACCCTCAGAAGGCATCAAACCCTCTGCCCATGGGTCCAGTTTGCTTGGGACAGCCCCGATTTACACCTGTGGCCTGGTGTAATTATCATCAGCACTCCCCTCACTCCCAGAAGTGGCTTTATTTTGATGATAAGTCACTGCATAAGTGTAATTCTGTAAGAAGAAAATTTAACCAGAAAGAATGGGATGCAAGAAATAATGGTAAGGAAATAAGTTGTAGGTATGTTGATAAATGTAAATAAATATTTACTGTAAAAAAATAAACACTCATTTTGCAAGTTTAGGAAGTGCAATAACATGGAAGTGTGTATGGGGATAGTAATTGGATTTAAGCATTCTAAGATCTTAATCTTGTTAGGGAGGAAAATAAGGATAGTAATAAACTTTGGACTTTATTTTCAAATGCGGCTCAGCCCTGCAAGTATAATGTGTATCTTCTGAGTCTGTGCACTGGCCCCTCTCATTGTAGCCCCACTCTTAGAGCTGGGCGCCTGTTTAATCACCTCCTGTTCACCTCATTGGTAAAAGAGGATTCCCAGCCTATGGTTATGGGGATGGTGAACCCTCAACACTGGACAGATGAACTCAACAGCCATTGATTAGTCACTCACAGCCTGGGGGAGAAGGACACTGCATGCCTTGCCCCTAGGGTCACATGGAGAGAGAACAAGCAGGGGCTGTGGGAGGCAAGCTAGTAGTATCAAGAGGGTGGGGTGCCCCCTGGTTCCTATGGGAGGATGTCATTGATTTGTTTGAATAATTCCATGGGCTGGTAGGGCACTGAAACCTGCTACTCAGGGTAAGCAGAAACTGTGCCTGGTCCCCTTGATAGGTGGTTGTTTAGCTAGGGGACCTCATCTGCAGGAGCAGAGTGGGGAGGGGACTTGCAGTTGGGCCATCAGAGGCCCTCCTGATTTCACCAGGTGTCAAGGCAGCATGTGATATTGGGCCTTAATTTTAGACCTTACTTTAGGCAGACTGTCCCACAGAAGCCTAAGAGTGGAAACACCTCACCCTGAGTGGGGGCAGCCCTGAGCCAAAAGCTGGAGAGAGGGCTTCCTTGCTGTAGTCTCAGGACTCCCATCACCCCAGCTAAGGTGCTGGAACACTGCTTAGCTCCTGCCCTGGTCACCCTCTGCCTTTGCATCCTGCCTATCTGTATATCCATCTCTCTCTCCACCATCTGTCCAACCTCATTTATAGGAACATGCTGTAGAACCCCATAGCCCCCTAGTTTGTGATTCCTTCAGAAATGATGTAGATGGAGACTGGCCAACCAGTGTGGGCCCTCACCCCATGGACAGCAGCCAGGAACCAGCCATGAGCCCCTGAGCCCAGCATTGGGGTTTCTGGTACTCACAGCCCCTACCTGCCATAGGTAACCCCAGCATCACCTGGCGCAGGTCCCTCCATCCCTGACACACATGAAGGGTCTGTAGCCTGGCCATGCTCGCTGCTGTTTCAGGAACCAGTGTAGCTCAGTGGGTGGGTGAAATGAGGTTCCACTTGCCACCTGTGGCTTCTCCCAGTCCACAGGGATCTGTGGAGGTGCCACATCTTCCAGTATCTTCTCTCCAAGCAGAAGAACAAGGATTGGTGGCCCTGGCAGGTACCGTTGCAGCAGTAGTGAAGTGGCAGGCTCCCTCCTCAGCTGTCTTTGAGGCACCACCTCAAATGCCACCAGGGCGCACTCACCAGCACAACCCTCTTTCCCTCCCCAGGGTCTTCATTCTTTGAGGCATGTAGCTACCAGGCAAAACCCAAGCATTTCAAACTGTTATTGCTGGAGAGGATGACATTGGGGTTTTGAATCTGCCAGGTTTTCTGAGCCACGGGTTCCAGACCGAGCCTGGCTGAGGAGTGCAGGGCTGGGTGAGAGCTGCCTGCATGCCACAGCTTCCATCTACCCGGGCACCGGGAGGGGCACCCGCAACTCAGAATAACAGTTCTCAGCCCGGGCTCCGTGTTAGAGTTACCTGTGCAGGTGTTAAAAAGCTGATGCCCAAGCTGCCCCATGCCTAAGACCAATCAAATCTGAATCTCTGGGGGAAGAGACCCAAGCAGCAGAAGTTTTCAGAGCTCCCCAGGCAACTCCGCTGTGGAAGCGATTTTGAAAGCCATTGGACTGAGAATGGTGCTTCTCAGAATTTAACATAAC
The DNA here is from genome assembly GCF_965194825.1 of Balaenoptera physalus. Lineage (NCBI taxonomy): Eukaryota > Metazoa > Chordata > Mammalia > Artiodactyla > Balaenopteridae > Balaenoptera > Balaenoptera physalus. The sequence continues at coordinate 18,207,279 of NC_138900.1, read as the reverse complement.
TACAGATCATTTCGACAACCTGTTAAAATGCAGATTCTGATTCTCTGGGTCTAGGTGGGGCCCAAGATTCGGCATGGCTAGCGGCAAGGGTTCATCATTGGAATTGTGCTACTTAAAGTGTGGCTGTGAACCAGCAGCCTCCGCAAAGCTTGGGAGCTTCCTGAAGATGCAGACTCTCGGGCCTGCCACCAGATCTACTGAATTAGAATCTGCATTTTGATAAGATTCCCAGGTGGTTCTTTTTTTTTTTTTTAACATCTTTATTGGAGTATAATTGCTTTACAATGGTGTGTTAGTTTCTGCTTTATAACAAAGTGAATCAGTTATACATAAACATAGATCCTCATATCTCTTCCCTCTTGCGTCTCCCTCCCTCCCACCCTCCCTATCCCACCCCTCTAGGTGGTCACAAACCACTGAGCTGATCTCCCTGTGCTATGCGGCTGCTTCCCACTAGCTATCTATTTTACGTTTGGTAGGTGGATTGAATGCACTTTGAGGTTGAGACACACTGGTTTAGGAGACTTTTATGGCCCAGCAAGCCTTAGAGAGAGGGGCAGGCTGCGTCCAGGCCTCATCAGAGGTCACAGGCAAACATCTCTTCTTCATCAGATGACAAAGCCCAGGCTTGGGTCCTTCCAGAATCTTGACAGCTCTTTCATTCTCTTGCTCTCCTACTCTGGGACCTGACCCAGCTGGGTGTGGCCCTCCCTTTGCCTTCCCCATGCCCCCTGCTCCAGCCCCTCCTTCCTTATCCCGCCTGGTGTGGGATCCTGACGCCAGGCTTGCTTACACTGCCCGAAGCCTCAGAACTTTGGCTCCGGCTTCGGCTTCGCAGAGCAGCCTTGCTCATCAGGGGGAAGGCACAGCCTGCTGACACACAACACTCTCTACAGCACAGTGTCCCCACTGCAACCTCCCTGCAAACCCAGCCAGCCCCTCCCTCCACAGCCCCTAACCCCAGCGCCAAAGACGCTGGCTGCCACCTTCTCCCACACACCCACTTCTCTCTAGACGGCTTGTCCAGGATGCTTGCCCTGCTGTTTTCATGTTTGCCCTGTTGCCATCTGAGCTGCCCCTCTGCTCCAGCCAGTAAAGAACTCCAGCCCTGTCTTCAAACAAGTCACTAGCTCCCCCTTGGTCCTCCCCTTCCTCACTCTCCCAGGGCTGCTGTTTGGTCCAGGCCATGGGTGTTCTGTGAATGGCCTGCAGCTCCCAATTCACTCTCTGGCTGTGCCATCCCGTGCCTTGTCCCCTGCATGATCTGAGCTCTTTCGGGAGCTGGGACTCCCATTCCCAGGGGTGGGGAACCTAGGGTTCTTGGCTGGCGTCTTGCAGCTTCTCCTGGAACTGGGGTCAGGGAGGGAAAGCAGACCCAGAGGGCTGGTTTCTGAACTGATAGGGACAGGCCTTGAGGTAGGGCTGATAGGGCTGTGATTTAAGAAGTGGAAGATAAGACTTCCTGGGACTGTCAGCTCTGCATCCAGCATGCTTCTGGTTGCCTTGGCAACTCAACAGGTTCAGCCTCTTTTCTGGGCATCTCTGTCTGCTCAGATGGGAGGTGACAGGAGTCCTAGAGGTGTGCAGGTCTTCAGCAGGCAGACAGCTCAGCGCCCAGAATGCCCCTCACCTCCTTGCTGGGTTAGCTGACCTCAGTTGTCATCTAGCTACCTGCATGATCATGTGATCGTGTCCAACCAGCCAGCCATCCTCCCATCCATCCATCCATCCATCCATCCATCTGTTTATCCAGTGAGCAGTCACTGAGTATCTGCTGTGTGCCTGGCCTCATGCTGGCCTCTTCAGGCAGGTATATGAGTTCCTGGGCCTCCAGGTCAAACACAAATGCCTCTATGGGTCCAGAGGTAACTGGGAAAGCCTGGAGGTCGGGAAAGCCTGGAAGTCAGGAAAGCCATAGGCATTTTTTACTATCACATGTGTGAGTCCATTTAGAAGATATTCTCAACCCATAAACACTGCAAGCCTGCCTACCACCCTCTGCCAGGCCCTTCTTATGTACGTGTAATTTGCATAAACGCAGTCACATTCTGCACACTGTAATCTATTTTCTTTCACCTAATGCTACATGGTGGACCTCTTTCCACATAGACACATAAAGATTATTTTCACCCTTTTTAACAGCCTTATGGTATTCATTATAAAGATGTACCATTGGTTTAGTTAACCAACTCCCTACTGATTTATGTTTAAGGTGTTTGCAGTTTTTGGCTGGTTCATGAATTATTTCTGTTTCCTCTAGGGTCATCTTTATCTGTTTGCTTCTTTTGGTCTCTCTCGTGTTGGAGGCTGTCCTCAGATGCTTGATGACCCTTAGATATCGATTCATAGTTGAGAGCAGGTCACCAAACACCTAATTGTTTGAAGTAAGGCCGGGGGCAGGGCTTTACTTCATGAAGGGTGGGGAGGAATCAGCCACCTAACTGGAGTCTTCCAAGGGAGAGTGTCTTATCTGCTAGGGCTGCCACAAACTGCCACAGACTGGGGGGTGTAAACAACAGAAATGTATTCTATCACAGTCTTGGAGGTTAGAAGTCCAAGATCAAGGTGTCAGCAGGATTGCTTTCTTCTGAGGTCTCTCTCCTTGGTTTACAGATGGCCGTCTCCTCCCTGTGTCTTCACATGATCTGTCTTTATCTGTATTTGAATTTCTTCTTCTTATAAGGACTCCAGTCATATTGGATTAGAATCTACCCGCATGACCTCATTTTAACTTCATTGCCTCTTTAAAGACCCTATCAGTCACATTCTGAAGTACGGAGGGTTAGGACTTCAACATATGAATTTTGGGAGGACACAACTTAACCCATAACAGAGAGATTTGCAATCTCCAGCCTGAGGGGGAGACCCCTGGTATGTGCAGTTAATCCTCTTATTTCAGAGCTGCCCTGCTCCCCTCCCAGCCCAGAGTCCTCAGGCCCTTTGCAGTTTCATCAGAGGTGAGATCTTCCATCTCCTGCTGGGTGGGGTCAGGGTGCGGGTGGTGATTAGGGGACAGTTTGCCTGGCTGGTGATTAAAGGACAGTTTGCCTGGCTGCTGGACTTTCAAGCCTACACGTCAACCCTGGCAGCTGTGCTTCTCCAAGTCCTGGTTTCCGTGACACAGATCAGCCCTCCACACACACCTCTGCAAGCTCAGCTACGCATCTCCGTCACCTTGTGGGATCTGTTACCACCCTCCAGCCACTTTCCAACTTCCAAAAATCTGTTGGAATCTGTCATCTGCTGCTGTCCCCCTCCGGGTCTCTGCTCCCATGGGCCTCTATCTATTTTATTCCCTGGCTGTCATTACACTAGAATCTTGGGATGACGATGAGATAAATGTATACGTTCAATCCACTCTGCCACCCAGAAGCCTCCTGGTCTGCAGGGGAGGGCACAGAAGCAGCGTAGACTCAGCCAAGGGCTCTCGGGCCCCATTGGACCCAATGATGAGGAGCTATAGCCACCTGGGGCTTGGGGGGATGGGTTTGGGGTGAGACCACGGCTGTGGGTGAGGCCTATGGAGCTGCCCTTTGAATCCTGAATCCCTGTTGCTGCTGGGAGCGAGGGAAGGAGATTCCTAGCTCTTGCTGTGTGTGACGGTGGGCTCTGGACCCCAGGCTTGGTTCCAGGGCCTGGAACTGCCTTGCCTGCCAGCCCCTCTCCCCCTGGTGGTGTCACAGGTGTGACACTCTAGAGCCAGAGATGGGGGGGGGCGTCTGACACCTCCAAAATAATACATGTTTTCCAAACTGTTGCTGAAGCTGCTAAAATGTTTTTTAAAAACCGTTTACACTTCCCTTGATATAAGGCAAATACCTTCTGTCAGCCGGATGTGGGTCGGGAGGCGGGGCGCCTTAGACTGGAGAAACAGGATCAGAGCAAGGCCTCTCCTCGGGGGAGAAGGACAGGCTTGGAGGGAGACACAGGCCTGGGGTAGGGGACCCTGTGTCTGTGAGGGAGGGGGGCCTGCAGGGCAGGCAGGAAGGGGCTGTGCTGAGTTGCTGGATAAGCCATGGTGACAGTCATCTGTGTTTAGTCCCAGTTGAATTTTTCCTTCCGAGTCTCTCTGTGTCCTTGTGAGGGAGCGGGTTTGTATCTGAGGAGACGCGCCCCCCCCCACCCCTACTTTTTGGCTTCTGTTTTGGAAATCCTGAGCTCACTGAGGAATTGTTCTAGGGAAAAGGAACGGGAAATGTCTTTGAAAGATGTGAGGCAGATTCAGTGTCCAAAGCTGGGAGGAATGGAGTTTGCCCAAGGCTAGGAAGGGGTAGGTGTTTGGGGTTCCCTGGGTAGGGGGTGACAGGCCCAAGGAGGTGGCAGGACAATGGGGGACACCTGAGGAGACTGGACAGTGCCTGTGGGTTAGACCTCCACCTGCCTGCAATGGCCAAGGAGGACAGAAGGCAAAGGGCCTTCCCTGGACACCCCAGACTGTGTAGGCCTGGGGCTTCTCAGGACCCTCGAGAGGAAGAGAGGGGGACACACATGGCGGAGCCTGAGCCTCCCCTCAGCAGAGTGGGGCCTGGAGCAATTTATTTTGAGTCACAAGAAATAAAGAAACTTGTGCAGGGGAATCAGAACCACGCACAGCAAGCTGGGCTTTCCACGGCCTGTGACTGTCCTGCAAACATCTCTCCAGCCAACCAGAGAGGCCACCGGCCTGTGTCGTGACAGTGCCACCGCACACTCAGCGTGTCAGCTGCTGGGTGACAATGGGAAGGCTTAGGGCCACAAGGAGACACTTGGGCTCCGGCTTCCCTGCTGCGGGAGCTTCAGCACTGATTTCTCCACGGGCAGCGTTTGGAAGGCGGGGCAGCCCCGCTGTCTACCTCGGTGGCTCTCTCCTGCAGAGGCTGGAGTTACCCCTCTGAGCGGTGGAGACTCCCAGACAGACCTTCCTGACCAGAGAACCGGCCTGACAGAGGAGGGAAAGGACCTGAGGTTCCTGGTACCTTGGGAGGGGCAGGGAGGAGCTGTGTGGTCCCTGTGGTCCACACACACCCACACGTGTACACACACACACACACACCCGCATCACACAGTACATCACACACACATACATACACACCGCACTCCATCCCATTGGCTGCGGTTCACCAGCCAAAGTCACGCACAGCCGCACAGCCGAAGCTCTGCTGCCAATCCTGGTGTCTGCTCGCTGCGGGTGGCAACGCTTTTCCCTCTTTTAACCCTCTGGGGCTCCCATGTTGACTGCAGCACCTGCCCTGTTGAGAGCTGGGCAACGTCTCCACTCCAAAGCCATGAGGATGCAGCAGGCAGGGAGCTGGGCAGGCAAAGGTGTGCAGGGCCAGAGCTACCAAGGGCAGGACCCTGCCTGCCTATGCTAAATGCCACCCCTTGGTTCCTTTCCCCCTGCAGGGTCAGCCTAGCCTGGGAACTGGGGTCAGAAGTGGGGGAGCCCACAACAGGGATGGCCGTGCTCGTCGTTGCTGTGCTCTGGCTCAGCCTGGACCCAGGGAGGAATGGTGCTTGGACCTGGCCCAAGCAAGGGCGGCCGAAGCCTGGTCGGACCAGACATGTTCTGTTTGTCCTTGGTCTGTGCCTATGGCCATCCCCAGGTTCAAAGCCATTTGTCCCAGATGTGACTGGTGTGTACCACCAGGAAGCCCAAAGTCCACATATCCACAAATGAAAACTTTGTGGGAACACTGGTGGTCCCTCAGGACCCTTTCTGGGAGCCCTGTGACCACCCCCTGCAGCCCAGTTCCAAGGTCCCTAGAGCCCGCGTTGGCTTTAGAGCTGTGCATGTACCTTGCCGCCAGCAGAGGGCGCCCTGAGCCTGCTCACAGCAGTCTAGTCTACCCTCAGTTCTCTGTCCTCTGTCCTCCAAGACTGGGCACCCTCGGGACAGGGCCCAGGTCTGTCCCTGCCTCTGTCCACCTCCAGCCACCTTCTCACCTCCCATCACCATAAAAGATGCAGGACTTAGCACCTGCTAAGTGCTTAATAACTGTTGAATGGACGGAAGGATGGATAGATGGACAGATAAAGGAAGGGAGGGAAGGAGGGAAGAAGGAAGGACCTATGGATGGATGGACAGATGGGTGGGTGGGTGGACAAATGGGTAGGTAGGTGGATGGACGAACAACTGGATGGACAGATGGACAGATCAACAGTTGGATGGATGGGTGGGTGGGCAGGTTGGTGAGTGGATAGATGGATGGATGGACAGACAGACTGATGGATGGATGGATGGATAGGTAAATGCACTATAAGAAGGAAGTCAGAGGGAGGTCAATAAAGGCTAATTGATAGACTGAAGCTATAGCCCTGGCTGTGGACTAAATTCTTTCAGGAGAAAGAGAGAAAGCTTAATTTTTCCAGCATCTCCAGGAAAAAGGCCCAAATGCTGACATTTCCTCACACCCAGTGTTCCTGTGGTCTTGTCATCAAGTTTCCCTCTGTTCACTGGTTACGCCCCTTCCCCTCTCCAACCTGGGCTGGGCCCTCACGACTGGGACACAAACCTGGAAGGGGCGTCACTGCTGAGATGATGTTTCTGGGGAGAAAGGACTGTTCCCCACCCGAGCGTAACTGCTGACCCAGCACCCCACCCCTCATCCGCACGCGGCCCTTTCCTTCCCTGCTCCTTGAGTTCTTAGCTCACCCCGGCTCGGGCTGCTGGTATGAGTACACTAAGTGGATCAATAACGTGTCAGCTCTTAGTCAAGAGCAAGAGGCGTCAACCAAGTGCTGAGTGACAGCGAGTCATTTTTCACCGGGCACTCACCCTTCCCAAGACCCACGGCTCTCCTCCGAGGCCTGCTGGTGACCAGGAGGCAGTGGCAGGCTCTGTCCCACTCCCCTGCAGGCCGAGAGTGCTCCGGTCACCCTTCCACTTCCAACACGCAATCCCACCGTGGCTTAGTGGGAACGTGAGCATGCCCTGGGCTCGTGAGTACACATGTGCGTGTGAGCAGCCCAGAGGGTGAATGCCTGGCCTTTGGGGTGTGCCTGAGGGCTTATCTGTAAGTGTGTGCGTATGACTGTGAACATCTGTTTGAGAATGTGTGCGTCTGTATGTGTGTGCGTGTCTGTGCGCGTATCTCTTGAGTGTCCGTGTGTGTGCGCGTGCACAGGCGTTTAGAAGCCCGTGTCTGTGAGTGTCTGTGCGTGTATGTATCTACACATGTGTGTGTCTACATGAAGGTGTGTGCCAGGTGCCTCCGTTTGTCATCAGGCTGCTGCTGGACGTGCCAGAGGCTGCAGCCCCCTTGGGTACCCCTTTTGAGTCCTCCCTCCGGGAGAGGGGTGTCTGCAGGATGCCCTACCCTGGGCCATCTCATTGTCGCTCGCCCCTTAGCTGGTGCCTGGAAGGGAGGAGTGGTGGCTGGAGCTCTGTTCTCACCCATTGTACCTTTCCTGCTGGAGAAGGCAGGTGCCAGAGAGAGGAGGAGAATCCGTAGGGAGAAGGGTCTTGGGTTGATAGGGACATCTCAGTTGACATGGACGGCATCAGGTAGGGCTGTATTCAGGTGCTGTCTCCGTCATCAGAACTCAGCTTCTCCATTCTTCACCTCTGCTTTCCCTTTATGGGCTTCACTCCCAGGCAGCCTCTCCCCAGGGGGGTGGCCCTAGCATCTCCAGGCCTCCATTATCATCTAGCTTTGTCACTAAGCTGGTCACTCCAGCTGGATCACATGTCCCTCTTGGTGTGTGTGGTGTTGCCCCATCCAAACTGCAGGGGCTGAGAGTGTGGAGGGGACAAAGTGGGTGTTGATGGGATGGGAACGGGGAGACTGGGTGGGCAGGAACAGGATGTGGGCACTTTTCTCCCTGGTGTAGGTCTCACGTTCCGGGCACGAATAGGTGCAGTCTAAAGGGCACTGGGCCTGCCTCCTCAGTGCCCCAGCCCTTCATGGGGGCTCACAACAGCCACTCTGTAGGCCCTGGGTGAGGCCAGCTCCTCTGGCTTCAGGCTTTCCATGACCCTGGCCTTTGGCCACGTGCCCTTGACCAAGCTCCCCTGGTTACCAGCCACCCAGGCCCTAAACTGGCTCCTGCCCATGAAACCCAAACCCTACCCCAGACTCCCTGACCAGGTCCTGTCTTGTCTCCTGCTTTGTTGCCTCCTCCTCCTCCCTAGAGACCCTGACCCACAGGTAGTATCTGCACCCTGGCGTGGGGCCCCTAACCCCATGCAGCCTTTCAGAAGGGGAAGATGCTGGGCCAGCCCCTCTCTCCCCGTGGACAGCATGGGGGGGCCTCGCCTTCCCAGTGGTTCTCCCATCCTGGATAGAGACACCCAGGACCCCTCTGGAGTCCTGCCAGAGGAGCCGGAAGCAGCCCTCCACGGGTGGCTGCCGGGTTCCTCGCAGCAGGCAGGCAGCTCGTCCAAGTGTCTATGAATAATTGAAGACACCTTAAAATGTGCGCCTGCAGCCTGGAGGACGCCCCTCCCCCGCTGTGTGCAGGAGCGGGCCCAGACGGTGCTGCTGCGTGGGCCGCATCTGCCGGGGATGGCCCTGGAGAGGGTGGAGGCCAGGCCTGGGCCTGCCCCCTGCACCAGTCTCCTTCCTGCCTGCCCCCCTGGGAACCCTCAGGGCAGAAGAGGGTCTGCGGAGGGCCTGCTGCCTACGGCAGGGCTAGCAAGCCTGGAGTTGCCCAGAGCGGCCGCTTGGGGGAGGGGGAGGGGGAGGGGGAGGGGCCCCAGGGCATCCCCAGCAGCCCCTCCTCTCCGCGGCTGTTCCAGGGGGCCCAGAGGGAGGGGCCCCACCTGGGCCAACCCCAGCTAGGGCCCAGGTTGGAGAAGAGCCAGCCAGCAGCTGCTCCAAGGCAGATCCCTGGAGAAGGGACCCAGCAGATTATGCGGAAAGGGGGCCGGTAGTGATTTCTCCGAGCTCTGGGGAGCCGTCCAACTCAGCTGTGCGTGTGACGTGCCGGGGGTGGGGAGGCAGATGTTACAAGGGCCGGGAGTGTGTGTGTGTGTGTGTGTGTGTGTGTGTGTGTGTGTGTGTGTGTGTGCAGGTGTGTCATACTGTGTGGATGTGTCAGGAGCTGGGTGGCTGTGGGTGTGATTGAGGGGTCGCAGCTGGGTCTCTAGGTCTACAGCTCTGCATGTCACAGAGCCTTGATCAGGGCTAGGAGGTCCCGAGCCTGGAAGGGCATCTCCCTTTATCTCCAGGCTGAGCCCTCAAAGCCCCAGAGACAACCCCAGGGCATCCCATCCTGGAGCGCGTCCCCTGGCCGCCGTCGGGGCTCCTCCAGACCCTCATTCTGAGAGCTGAGCCTGAAGTTCTAATCCTTCAAACCTGGAATTTTCGGTAATGAAATTTGTGAAAGGTGAAAATTAAAAACCAAGGGGCACACTCCTTGGTCACTGTGCCAGCCCGGGCTCCCTGCTGGGCCCTGGGTGGGGTCTCGGAGGTAGTGCATGCCCTTCCCTGACAGCTCCTCCCCCCTGGCGCCTTGGCATCCTCCTTAGTAGAAAGGAGTGACTCTTCCCTCCTTCCCTTCCTCATCTGTTCCACATGCCGCACGAGTGAGAGGTAGGATTTCTCCTGTGGCTCTTCCTCCCCCTGACCCCCCACCTGGTCCTCACCTGGGACTCTGGGGGTCTCTGTAGAGAGGTGTGAGCAGGGAAGGGGTCGGGTGGGAGGAGAAGCCAGGAGAGCCAGGCTGGGGCATCCAGCCACAGGTGACCTCTGGCCCCAGCATTCCCTGTCCCTTTGTGTCCCCTCTTCCGGTCATGGTAGACACTTTGGGGAGGCTCAGCTCAGGGTGGGCTGGGCGGGGGCCTGGGCTCAGCTGGACTTGCCACTTGGGACGCTTGGAATGGGGCCCCTCGGGACTCTCTCCTGCAGGTGGTCCTGCTCTCCTGCCGGTCCAGAGAGAAGCAGCCGGGATGGGGCAGGAGGGTCACTGCTCAGCGGGTGGGGGCCTCCTGCACAGTCCCTCTTATTCCCTCCCTGGACCTGGGAGAGAGGGTGGTCAGCTGGGGACTAGAGTTGACCTGACTCCGTCCTGAGGCCTTCGTGGACCTGGGCGGAGGGTCCTCAGGCCACCGATCTCTTGAGATGACTGTGCTGCCCACTGGGAGTGCAAGGTGGGGCTGTGGGTAGGGCAGAGGACAGAGCCGGGTCACACGGGCCTGGCCACACTGGGCATCGGGCCACCTAAATGTGAGGCAACAGCCTCGGGGTGGTGGCAAGGTCTCGGGCCTCAGATCTCCCTACTGGGTGGGAAATAGGATGGAGCTGGGTCCGTTTCCCCAGAGCAGAGAGACCCACCAAATACTTGCCTCTCCACAACGGCATCCAGCCCCACTCTTGGCAAGGGCGGCTCTGGGTTTGCATCTTCATCCCAACTGCCACAAAGGAGGGGCTCCCCTGGCAAGGGGCGAGGGAGACGTGGGCCGAGGGTCGTGAGCAAAGGGAGGCGGAAGAAAAAGTGACAGATGGCCCCGCATTCGGGCCTCCCATCTGCCAGCCTGAGCACTGCTCCCAACCCACACCAGCATCCGACTGGCCGCGCTCCCCGATGGTTCCTGACCTGACGGGTCCCCCTCCCAGCGTGTGCACCTGCTGGGACGATGCACTCTGTCCAGAGTCACGTGGGAACCATTGACGGCCAAGTGTCCAGCTCCCCAGCTGCGCCTAAGTTAGGATGCTCCCACATCACCTCCCTGTCTTCAGAACCGCGTGTTTCCTTGCTCTGAGGCTGAGTCTGTGTTCCTGCCAGGGGAGAGGCCTGGTACTGTGGGCATCCCCTCCTGGAAGTCCTCCATCTTCATAGCTTGGGATGGAAAGGCAGGGCCAGACCACAGTCTCGTGCTAACCTGGGAGGCTGGACCAGCTCCCATAGCAGCTCTTAGCACCACCCGAGGAGTCCTGCATATGAGAGAGACCCGAGGACGGGGGGTGGGGCTGGGGGCCTGCAGGCCTGTGGGCGGGTGCATCCGTGCACATGAGTATCAGTGCACGTGTGTGTGCCACGTAGTCCTGGAGTGGGCCTCAGGGGAGCCGAGAGTCTGCGCCTGACCGGGCTCCTGCTCCCAGCCCGAGGAGCGGCGCCGGGGCAGGGGGCTGCTGCTTGCTGGGGGTCGTGCATCTTGTCTCGGCTGGCTTCTTTATTCATCCATTTGGTGAGCAGACTCGGAGTTCATGTTGTGAATCCGGCCATTTGCTCCTGTTTCCTCCGTGCCTCCTGGGGGGAGGAGCACATGTTAAATATTTGCGGTTTTGCTGCGTTAGGTTTTAAAGTTCAGCTGTAATTACTGTGACCAGGTGCCAAGTGAATCCGCTCCCTGGGGATGCCTTCCGCTGTAGCGGGCTGGTGGCTGCATTCCAGGCCAGCCTCTGTGTGCTGTTTGCAAAAACCTATGTGCCTCCCCTTGCCTCTCCTCCCAGAGTCCCGCTGCCCTGGCCCCACTGAGCCCCGAAACCAGCCAGGCTCTACCACCTGTGATGGGTCATGGATGGGTGTGTCCTCAAAGGGTCAAGGGCAGGGACGTGGGAGGCCGAGTACCAATGTGGGCCTGCTGTGAGCAGAGCCTGGAGGCTCCAGCCAGCCTTAGCCTCATGGCAGGCTCACAGCCCCACCTGTGGCAGTCAACAGAAATTCTGGCTTAGCAGGCAGAACTTTATTTGCAGAAGAGATCTGAATTGTTTTGTTCTAGATCCCCCAGCCCACCTCGTGCAGACTGCTTAGCTACTCTTTCAGATAAATGCAGCCCAACCCATGATTTTCTGGACAAATTTGGGATAATAAACACAACCCCATCCCGTTCAGAAACCTCTCCTGGCTCCGGCCGGGCCAAGGGTGGTGTCTGCGGCCTCCATCTGGTCGTATGCACATGCTACTTGGGGGGTGGCTCCTGTTACAGGGGTGGTGGTGCCCCTCAGCTTTCTGGGCAGTGTCTGCTTCTTCCCCTGGCTTTTCCCAGGGGAAGAAACACATCAAAGTCCCCAACAATGGATGTCCTTCAGAGTAGCTGCCAGATCCAAAGAAGGCAGGTGGAGAAGTAGTGCCAACTGGTGCCAGGTGAAGAAGGGGCACATTTGGGCTGGACCTCATATAACCATGCCTCATGCAGTCTCAGGAGAGAGCTCCCAACCTATCCCCTGATACTTGGGTTTGGTTCAATCAGCATCCTGGTCTCTCCTCTGGCCATGCCTGGCCTGGCTACAGGTACTCAGACGTGCACCTGCCCTCAAGAGGCTCACAGCCCACTGGGCAGAGAGGTGTGGGGGAGCACAGAATGGGGGGGTGGGGGAGGGAGGCAGACCCCACCCCTTCCAGCTGCCTGGGAGACTGTGAGCTGAGGTCAAGAGGAGCTGGGGCCCCCAGGGAAAGAATGCATCCTAAGGCAGTCTTGCCCCCGAGGGAGCTTTGGGCCTCTGGATGGAGGCAAGCTCACACACCTGTGGTGTCAGCTGCTCTAGTCCAACTTCCGGCCCCACCCTCTGTGGACCACATCTTGTCCTGTGGGAGGGGCTGGGAACAGGCAGGAAGAGCAACTGACCAAGTGCTGACAAAGCACGGGGAACTGGTCTGCTGGCATCTAACAGGGGTGGGATGGAGGGGAGATGGGCCCGCCCCTGTCTTGTACCAGAGTGCCCTGCTATGTGGGCATCCCAGGAGCTCCAGACCTCAGTCAGCAGTGGAGCTTAAAGGGAAATCCAGTGGACGCTCAGAGCAAAACAGGCCACAGTCAAGGTGTAGCTGGGGCAGCAGTCTCATCTGAAGGTTTGACTGAGGGTGGATCTGTTTCCAAGCTCAGCCAAATGGCTGTTGGCAGGAGTTATTCCTCCCAGGCCTGAGAACTCCCTCAGTTCCCTGCTTGTGGGCCTCTCCATAGAACAGCTCACAACACAGGAGCTGGCTTCTTTCAGAGCGAGGAAGCAGGACAGGGCAGACCAAACAGGCATCTCAGTGTCTCTGTAACTTACCCTCAGAAGTGACATCCATCACATTAGCTGTCTCCTGTGTGTTGTGTGTTAGAGGCTGGTCTCTCACATATGGGGAGAGGGGATTGCAAGGGAAGTTACCAGGCAGCGATATCTTTGGGTACCACCGCGGGGTCTGGAGGTGCTTTCATAGGAAAATGACATGTTCTGATTTACCTTGTAAAGGATCACTCTGGCTGCTGTGTGGAGAAACAGTTGGGACTGGGCGAGGATGAAGCAGGGAGACTTTACTTCTCTGAGATTCGTTTCCCTATATGTAAATTGGCTGTAAGGTTAATCACAGAGCCTTCCTCACAGGTCTTTGTGAGAGTTAAATGAGATAATATGGGGACCAAGCTCAGCATGGGGCGATGCAGACATGTAATCTTTTTCCTTCAGACATGTTTTTGCCCCAGCCCCTCCCAGGGTCTGGCATTTGCCGCTGCCCCCTTTGCTGTCGAACCCAAGTTTGTGTGCCTGACATACAGTGAAGCCAAACAAACTGAATCATCAGAGTTTGGAGGAGAGAAATATTTCTTGACTGAGAGAGCACCAACCGAGAAGATGGGAGACATAGGCTTGTTTCAAATCCATCTTCCTGGCTGGTCAGGGCATATGGTTTTTAAAGGTATGATGGGGGTGAGGGCTGCAGGGGGCATGAATTTCTTCTGATTGGTTGGTAGTGTTTCAGAAATCTTAATCATCAACCTCTGGCTCCATCCAGTCTGAGGTCTGCATGCTTGTCCTCAGCATGTGGTCACCACCCTCCACCTGGTGGGAGGGAGGGGGGGTTAGTTCCTGCAGAACAACCATATAGCCTTTGAGGAGGAACTAGGACTCTGTTACTGCTGAACTGTTGTTTCTTGACTGCTTTTCCTTTGTTCCTGCCTTCCCTCATTTCCCTAATTAGTAACTGCTTGAATCTGCTCTTTGGAACTCAGGGAAGGCCTTGGAGACTAAAGCCTTTTTCTACAAACAAGAAACAGAGGACACAGAAAGTCCTCTGTACCCAGGAGGGCCCTGCAGGGTCTTGCTCCGCTTCAATCCCCCTTTTCTTTGATATTCCTCAACCCCCCTCAACAGGTGCAAGACCAGAAGGGGAATAAAGTTTTGGATAGAGAGGTTAATCATAAACTCGGCAGGGGAACTCAGTTTTAGGGGGACTCGGTTTCACCTTCATCTCACTGGATGTGTCTTTATGTGTCTAGATGTCTGCAAACAATGATTGGAGACAAGTTCAAGCTCTTCCCCTGGAGCTCTGGGCCCTGTGCAGCCAAGGGTGGCCCAGTTTTCTGGTTTGCCCAAGAAGACCCTGGGCAGAGGAGAGGTGCGAAGATGTTCTGTTTTCCTTGCTGGCTGCCTCAGACCCCATTTCCACCTGAAGCAGCTCACAGTCTCAGGGAACCAGGAGAGGCAACTCAGCACCTTGATCACATGGAAGAGATTGGGGTGCGGGTGTGGTGGTGGGGGGGCCCTTCATCCACACGCTGGGGCCGCAGAGCCTCCACTTCAACCCGGCCAGGTCTGCCACCACACTGAGCGTTGCCCTGTGAGTGCAGCTGGATGTGCTGGATGTGCTGCCTTGATGCTGCCTCTTTCTTTGGAGGGTCTGGAAAAGAGCCCCCTGAAGTTCATGATTGCCTTTAATTTAAGCATGAGGTCAACAGGAATCTTTGTTCTGTGTTGGCTCTTGAGAAGCTCATGCCCATGTTCTGTTTCTCCCGCCACTGGGAGTGGGGTGGGTTCTACAACACAGTTCTGACTCTGACACCCAGAGTTGGTGTCAGACCCCACAAGTGGAGGGCAGAGTCCTGAGCTTCCTGCAGACACCAGCCACAAGTGGGGTCCCCGGGCCACCCACCCTGCTCACCAATGGGCTACAAATTCAGGGGTTCCATGATCCCCTCAAGTTTGATAACTAGTTAGAAAGACTCACAGAACCCAGGGAAGTGCTATATTCACAATTACAGTTTCATTATAAAGAATGCACATAGAGCAGGTCCGGGGGGGTCCTGAACCCAGAGCTTCCATGTCCTTCCCCATGGAGTCAGGGCACAGCACCCTCCTGGCACATCATTGTGTTTAACCAGGAGCTCCCCTGAGCCTCGAGGTCCAGAGTTTTTACTGAGGTTTCAGAACAGAGGCAGGATCAGTTAATCATTGACCAAACGATGGAACTCAGTCTCCAGGCCCCCACCCACTCCCTCCATCAGGCGCTGAAATTTCCAACCCTCTAATCGGGTGGTTGACCTGTCTGGTGACCAGCTCCCATCCTGAAGCTCTCAAGGGGCCCAGCAAGAGTCACCTCGTTAGCACAACAAAGACCCCTACCACTCAGGAAGTTCCAAGGGAGTTTGAAGCTCTGTGCCAGGAACCCCAGGACAAAGACCGGTTATATTCTTTATTATATCACAGCCTGTTCCCAAGTGAATATACGTCATTGTGAAATGCAACTTTCAGCTTTGCTTCTGGATCCGTTTATAGCCCCTCACTTGTTTTCCCTTTGTCAGTCCCACTTTTAATTTATGCTGTCATTTCTCGTATGCCATCTTCAACCCTCTCTGCACAAGGTGGAGTAGAATAGATAAATCATCCCTGGTTCTAGCTTCAGCTCCAAAAGAACATGTGACCTAGGAGTGGACGCTTCCTATGTGTGTCACACCTGACATCTAGGAGCTCGGTTCTCAGGGGGCCCCCACTCCCCCCTGCGCCTGCTGCTGGGACTTCAGTTGATGATCTTGTAAGTTCTTCAAGTCAAGGCACATTGCTCTGTGAGCAGACAGCAGCAGGGTGTGTCTGCTGGGGTGTGCCCCCAGGGCGTGACTCGGCCTGCTGCCCTCAGGTGGGGTGGAGAGGAAGGGGTGGGCGTGGTGGCTGGCCAGGCCAGACCCCAGCCTCCTAACTCCTAGGAGTGTGCCCTGCCTTTGTCACCCCGACTGAAGGAGCTCAGTGAGGGGAGAAGGAGGGAGGGCACTTGTGCCCAGGCAGGAGGGACACCAGCAGCAGAGCCCGCTGGGAGTGGGGACCCAGCTTCCTGTTCCCAGAGCGGCCCCTCCCACCATGCCCAGCCCCCCTCCCTGGGAGCTCGGACTTACCCAGGGTATCCTTCCTGCCCAGGGTGTGAGGGAGTGGGTACAAACCCTGCACGGTGAGTCGGGGATGAGGTCCCAGTGACGACCGTGAATCCTCCCAAGTTGGTCCCCGAAACATTCTCCGCTCCCCTCATCAAGCTGAGCAGAGGGTGAGTGGGGTCTCTGTCCGAGGGTCCTCCATGCCGTGGCCTAGAGGCTGTAGTAAATTTCAGGTGGGGAAGTCTGTGGCCCGGGGTGGGTGAGGAGGAGGGCAGCCTCTAAAGGCATGTGCTTTCTGGCAGGCAGCAGTACCAGACCTGGCTTTCCTTTAGAAAAATCCCAGCTGTTGGCAGAGATGAAGACAATCCCTGGACACAGCCCGGCTGGGGAGAAGTGGAAGAGAGGCGGGGACAGCTTTGGGCCCCCTCCCCCCGCTGGCACTCATCCCACCACAGAGGCCCCTTGCTTCTCAGCAGGGGGTGAGGGGGCACATCCAGATGAGGCTTCAAACACCTCACATGCAGAGCAAGCAATTGAGCTGGAGAAGAGAACTCACAGACTGATGGGGAAAGACACCAAGTGTGCCCCTGGCAGCGCGAGAATGTGGCTGTGAGAGGGGGCGGTACCTGCCTCCCGCTGAGTGCTGTCTCACCTCCTGGTTCCCCAGCCTATGGACAGCCAGGGGGTCTTACCTAGTCCGTCTCCCTCCATCCCTCCCTCCTTCTCTCTCTCTCTCTCACACACACACACACACACACACACACACACACTTTGCTCTACACCAGCCATAGAAAATCAGACTCTCTGCCTTCCACCAGAAGGATCACTCACACCTGTGAATGGAATCGAACGTCTCCTCCACCTGTTTCTAATTAAGGATTGCATGTTTTCAAAGGTACCATCCCACCACGAACGAGGAGGATGGCTCCTTGCTGAGGGGCCACAAGTGACCTCAGCTCAGCCAAGCCAAGAACTTGTGGTGACCAAGACAGACACCTGAGCCCCAGCCTTCTCTCAGAAAGGCCTCTAGCCTCACTCCCGTGCATGGACTCTCAGCCTGGGGACAGTCTTGGAGGACTTCTGGGTGGAGGCGGTCTCGGGAATCCCTTCCTAAGCCTGTGCTCCTCTGAGTTCCTAGCAGCAGCCCACACTCTGCCCTCAGGCTGAATGATTTGCTTTCATTCCTGTCCTATCAGCTGTGCTTACTGAACTGAGAAGTGGACCCCTCAAGGGCAAGAGAGGAGGCTGGAGGACGGATTAGAGAGTGCTTCAAAGTCCAGGTGCTTTTTGGAAACCAGCAGTGAAGCACTAGCCAGGAACTGATTAAGCCAGACTCGGTACTGCCCTGGGCTCCTGCCTGCCTTCCCGGGTGCCCTCCAGGACTCCACTCCCAACTGCTGTGGAAACCGCCTTTCTTCGTCAACTATGAGCATGATGGGGTTGGGGGGTGGGGGGAGGAGGCATTAGTCGAACCAGGGTCTCTCAACCCTGGACACACATCAGGATCACAAGGGGCTCTCCCAGAAGATGAAGGGGCGCGGTGGGTGGCGCTTCCTACGGGCACTTAGAAAGGCTCCCCTGCTTCCCCTCCCCTGCACCTGGCTGTTTCTTTAGCCGGGCACTGCCATCTCCAGAGAGCGGGGCTTCACTTTTACAGAGAAGGGATCCGTCTGAGGCACTCTGGGGTCTGCTTGAGCTCAGACTAGATGCACAGTCCGTGCCTGCCAGGCCAACCTGGGTGACCGCTTCCTTGGCAGATAAGTGTGTATGGGCAGTTTGGGGACCTGGGACACTGCAGAGGTCCCATGTCCTTGAGGCTGTCCAGACTCCCTTCCTGTTCCTGAAGAGATGGTCTAGTACCAGCAGACACACTACCCTGCCCCCCACCTCCTTACCCCACACCACAGAAGCTGGGGGTCTGTGGCCATGTAGGATACAGCCCACAGCCCCGTCCCTAACGTACATGAAAGAAAGAATGTGTGGTGTGTCATTGTCATTCTACATCCAAGTGCAGGGCCAGAGGGACATCCATTCAGAACTGTCCCCTGCAGTGGAAATCGACTGCCTGGTGACCAGGGATGAAGGTGGACTTGATTAGAGCTGAGACACATGGGGGAGACAGTTCACTTCCCCTTGCCATTAGATCCTTACAGTCAGCTTTTCAAGATCCAGAAAAAGGCCACAGGACAGAACTCCAAGAAGGAATTATCGCCAGGGAGTGCTTGGGCCTGTCACGCTCTCCTTCCAGGATGGATGTCCTAGCCATCTCTTCCCCTGGGGCTCCCCCTGGACCTTCTCCAGTTTGTTCTCCACCCAGCCTATCCCCTTGCCTAATCCTGGGTTCTCCCTCTTCCCCTGACCACCTGTCACATGACCTCTGTATTTGATAGCCACGCACCTGGCCCCTGGGCTGTGACTCAGCATTTATCCCCGAGTCCTGGAGAATTGTCTGTCATCTTCAGCAACAAGTGGTTGCACTTTTCATTATCATAAGACCAAAAAAAAAAAAAAAATGTAGCTGAGAAAATAGAGATGTGCTTTCCACCCTACACTGGGAACATCTTGACATTTAAATCCAATTACCCTTTTCCCATTCTTGATGAGGATATGACATGCAGCTAGAGAACATTCTGCTAGATAAATGTATCATAGTCTCTGCCTGCTTATAATTTCCCAGGGCTGATTTGGGGACTCTGTGTCCCCTGGCCACCCTCGGCCTGTGTGAGAGGATGGAGTCACGAACTGGGTATTTCAAAAGGCCCTGAAAATGTATGTTTGGAAAATTTGGGCAGCATTTGGTCTCTGCCCTTCCCCGAGTCATTAAAATTAATTGGGGAAATGGCACAATTGCAGAGGCAGGAGGACTCGTGTCAACCTTTGTAAAGATTCTGCGGTCGTTCTGAGCTCACCATCCCCCGGCTTTTGGCAAAACGCCGCAACCCAGGTGGCTGTAGCAGAGTGGAATTTACCAAACACGTTCCCGTATTACTTCAAAACTTCAGTTCTGTCAGATGCAGGGAGTCGCGGACTCCAAATGAGCCAGAAAGCCAGTACGGACCCTTGTGCTGTTATTCTGATGTCCATATTAGTTCTCTTGGACATCGGAGAGATGAGGCACAAGTTCTTTAGCAAGGCACAGATGGTTCCACAGAGGAAATTGCCAGGATTAATTAAGGCTGTGAGAGTCCTGTCTCCTCTCCCTTCCAGCCGGACTCCCTGGGATGGGCTGTGTCCAAGGAGATCGGACACAGCTCCCCCACCCAACCCTGCAGAAATCCATTTACCACTTAAACTCACAGGGTGTGCCTTGACTCTTCTCTCTCCATTTCCATCTGCAAAGAGAGAGGGAGAGAGCAAGGAAAATGTAAGTTCAGGGAGATTTAGAGTCTACTTTTAACTTCATTCCAACCCTAATCTCTTCCCCAGCCCACTCCCAGCCATGGCTATTACCAGCCCGAGCTGATTCTTCTCCCACTCCCACAAGATGGAGCGATAAGAAGCAGAGAAAGGTTATCCCCACCCCGACGTCACCTATCCCCCCAGAAGTCATGGAAGCAGAAAACCTTCCCTCCCATTCCTTCAGAGCTGGGTGACCAGTTGTCTTCCTCCCCTGAGGCTCTGATCATCCTCAGACACCTCACACGGTGTCTGGACTTGTTCATCCCAAATTACACTGTTATTTTCTCCTGTGTGCTCAAGGCTGGTTAATAAATAGAAATTAAGTCATTTATTTACTTTTTGCTGCAGATCACAGTGTGAGACTCGAGTGGTACTTACATTTGTGAATGCATAGGTGTGAAATTTTGTGTCTGCGTGTTAAATGGAATTCAAGGCTCATTCCATCAGCCCCAAAACATTGTTCCCAAGAGTTCACACGTATTACGTATTTTTACAAAAACACATTTCTCTCTTCTAATATTCCCTGAATGCTTAGGTAAGCGTTGAAAATGAGATCTCTCTTCTCTGACATCCAGGCTCTGGGCACCTCTCAGAGAGAGAAGGTCAAGGGATCTAATGGGATTTGGGGCTGATAAACAAGGAGCCATAGAGAACTAGACAAGCCTACATCCTGGCAAGTGGTGCCACACGCTCAAGGCTTTGGTCAGGTGCAGCCTGCTTAAAGGAGATTAACTCTCAGAAAGAAGGAGGGGTAAGAATGAGGACCCTGTCACTTTCCTTGAAAGTCCTTCCATACTACTTTTTAAAAGAAATATGTGCTTTAAAATACTTTCTAAATCAATTTGTAATAAATGCCAACCACTTGTCCTGGAATTAGATGAAAATATGAGGCTGTGCTGGAACCATCCAGCAAACTACAGGAGCCCTGAGTAGAGGAAGTCAAACCAGGTCATAGAGCAGACCTCTCGCAGCTCCCTCCAAGAATGCCTCACGATGGTTTGTGGGGTTCCTTGGTAGAAATTCCCAATCTCTGAAGGTGAGGGGACCTCGTCAATGACCCTCAAGGGTGAGGGTATGTTTGTAGAACTGTGTCATGAAAACCATGTGCCATACTAAGTTCAAAGTCAGCAGTTACCAAGCTGAGAAGACACAGGTTTTCCCCACACAGCACAGGCCGTGTGGCCATGTGCCATGGGAAGGTGAGTCTGGGACAAAGACACTGCTGGACTATGTCACTTTAGGGAATTAGTGGAAACACCCTTTCCAGGGAGAGGAGAATCACTCTGAAACAGGCCTAGGCTGCCAGTTTAAGACATACTGTTAGACTCTCACGATTAAACCACAGTATGGAGTTTCAGCCAGAGGAGTGGATCCTAACATTTTGGGGCCTCCCTCCTCCTCTCCTCTCCTGTTTGTTCTCTCTCTCTCTCTCTCTCTCTCTCTCTCTCTCTCTCTCACACACACACACACACACACACACACACACACACACACACACACACACACTGCTCACCATCTCAGGAGGTTCAAGGACCCATAAAGGGGATTATAAGTTGACCTACCTGTCTTTCCCACTGGACAGTGAACCCCTCTGGAGATAAATGATTTATTTTTGTATCAGCCCCCAGAACTGGCATCATGTGCATGTGCAAATCTTGGCTTCTTAGTTTGAGGAACTGTCCGTGGTGTTGACACTCAGTTGCAGTCATTTCACTTGATTATGCTGATGGCCAGGACCTCACCTGGTTATCCACAGTGATGTTTTGACAGACTTCACACTGTACATTTCCAGGGGCTCCTGGTACCAGAGACCAGAACACGACCTGGGGCCAAACCTTGGAGGCGGAATAGCGTTGGGAGCTGTCCATGGTCCTGGAAACAGCCACCCTTCCAATTGGCTGAGTTGCCACCACAGGGTCCCATTTTCAGGAATGTCTTAGTGCCAGGCCTCAGCCTGATTTCAGTCACCTAATTGCTAGTTGCTGTGCTTCTTGGTGCAGCTTAGATTCTGGCAAGAATCTGGCCTTTTGCTTCAGTCATGCTCTCCTAGTCCTTGCAGCTGTTGACGTGATCCTGTCTGAATCAGCTCTGCCTGTGACCTCAGTCTTGAGGCCCTGAACCAGGGTTTGGCCTCTGATTGCAAAGCTGTATTTCCATTTCATCCTATTGCATGCTTGACTCCTTGGGAAAGCAGACTCTGAGACAGAGATTTATGTGCAGGAAGTTTATTGGGACTATATTATGACAGAGGACAGGAGAGTTAAAATAGCTTTGGAGCAAACTAAACGTTTACTGTTGTCCATTCCAAGTCAATGTGAACTGTTTCTGATACTTTTTTTTGACAGAGATGGAAAAGAACCTATTTGTCAAACCATGGTCATATACCATGTACCCAAGGCCACGTAAATCTAGCAGATACCACACGACACAGTGATTACAATTGGGGCTACAACTTGATAGAGTTTGCAGCAATCTCCTGTCTTCCTCCAGGACTCATTTGTCATTTGTAGGGACTAGACTAGTGAATTACATGGCGATTTGATGGTTTGACTACTCCTGCATCTTTTAGGTCTTTAAAGGTAGCACTAGACTCTGCCATTTCCCCAGGAATGGCAAAATGGAAAATTAAATATTACCTTTGATTTAATATCTTGGCTCAGGGATATGGTAACTTCCAAAGGCTTCCCAGGTATTCCTTACTATGGTAGCTCTTATCCCATGGGTCAAGGACATGGGGGTTCCACCAACTATCACATATGTCCATTTCAATTGTACATTCAGAGATGGGGAAAATGATCACTGGGGTGGGAGAGTCTGTGAACCTGACTTGAACCAGATTTGGGCCATTTATTACCTGGTCCCTATATTCCCTCACTCTACCTGAAAGGCTACATGTCAGGTGCCCAAGAGCCAAGTCCCTAGGTGTAAATGTCAACTCAGACAAAAATCTAGAAAAGTTTAGATGTCATTCCCCCCAACCCCTGCAGTGTACATTTATCCAAGTAAATGACTACCAGTCACTTTGAGGAAGGACTACTGTGTACACTTGCCGTGATGACATAAGGTTCTTCCTCTTGGGGACCCAACCTCCCCTCAGTCATTGAGTTCTGGATTTGAAAACTGGTCCAGGGATTGTGCCATTTTATTGGATCAGCGGCCCTCAACCTCCTGATTGTCCATCCTTGGTTTCTTTTGGTTGTATATATTGGTCGATACCCTTGTTGGCTGCCCATCTTTCTTGCCCTTGGGATGCCGTGTTCTATTAACCTTCTTCATAGCTTTCTGCAGGCCAGCTTCTCTTGGCTGACGCTCTGACATTGCTGCTCATTAAGATTCGTTTATGGTGGCTAAGCACCGCCACGTGGGTTGTATTATTTCAGGAGCCTATCGTCTCCCATTGATATCAGGGAGTCCTGATCTATAATGGCATCTCTCTATTCAGCCCTGTCCTACACAGGAGGGCCACCACTGAGCTTCCCATTGATGCTGGTGCCTGTCTCACCAGTGCATTCTCTATTGCTTTAGACAAGGGAGTACCCTGCAGGTCCTCCTACAAAACTCAGTCATGTGGTGAGTTCTCTAGCCTTTCATAGATCAGCTGGCAT
Organism: Balaenoptera physalus; assembly: GCF_965194825.1. Classification (NCBI taxonomy): domain Eukaryota; kingdom Metazoa; phylum Chordata; class Mammalia; order Artiodactyla; family Balaenopteridae; genus Balaenoptera; species Balaenoptera physalus. The sequence continues at coordinate 18,184,293 of NC_138900.1, read as the reverse complement.
GACCACCTTTGTGAGCCTTTTGATCTCTTCCTCCACTGTCTGTCACAGCAATTCTATTATTTCTGCTTCATTTGTGTGGGCCATAGCCTTCTCTGTGTTTCTAAGAGCCATCCTAGCAGCATGTTAACATCATCACCTGGAGGTCCTCGCCATACTCTTAAATCCTGTATCCCAAGAGAATGCTCCCCTATAAATTGTTCCTCCTTATCCAACTTGATGCTCTGCTTTCTTATCTAACACCCGCAGAATCTGTGTATACTCCTGGCTCCTGCCGGTGCCTGTTTTATGGATCCTTCACCTGTCTCAGGAGTATAGTCCCTTTTCTCCTCACATACGTCAATCCAGATGTCCCCATCCCATTTCTCAGGCTCCCGTTCCTTCTCCATCAGGTGCCTGACATTGCTGAGAATGAACCGTCTCTGCAGCTCTGCTGATCCTACTATGAAGTCCTGGGGCTGGTCCTCCTGCTGCAGAAGATGAGAGTCTCCTGATAGGCTGCCAAAGAGGCAATAGCCAACCAACTCCATTGTCCCTAAATTACTATTTGCCCCATATTTCTCAAACTTCTCATACATTTTTGTATACACCAGTGCATTTCCTTCCACTGGTATGCCGTCCTAGTTCACCACCAGTAAAAATTTTAACAATTGTATTACTGCCTCTTGCCAGGGACAATCTGTTGCTCCAACTACCACCAGATCCGTGGTCCTCGTTGCTGGCTGGCCATCAGGTGATTGAGATCTAACACTTCATCTTAGCATCTGCTTTCTCAGACCACTGGCACCAACTGTCTGATTCCTTTGGAGCAGACTCTGAGGAAGTGCAGGGAATGTGTGGCGGAAGGTGTTCTCTTGGATCAACACCTGTGCGGGAAGGGAGAGAAGCAAGAGTGGGCAGAGGAAGAAGTCAGACTATGATTTAGTCAGCCAGCCCCATATGGAGCTTTGGAGCAGGGATGGCCCTGAACTGATGCAAGGAGCTGGAGCCTTCATACTCTGCATCAACCAGTTACTGGATGCAGGCAGCCCCAGGGAAGATGCGACCTTGGGTGAGGCGACTTTCTGCAGCCAGGAGTTATCTCTGGAGGGGAACTCGGGGAGCAGTTTTTCCAAATTGCTTTGCTTACTCAAGTATCACTGAAAATTAGCCGTAGCTAATGTTAACTGAATTCACTTCTTTTTTCAGTTTTATAAAAGCCCTTTTTCTTCCAGGAATTGCCGTTTGGTTTCTGAGATACAAGCATGATCTCTAAAACGGAAATGGCAGGGTTTTTTTAACATGGCACTTCAGAGTTCTAAAATATGTTCACACAATTTTTTATCGATTTAATTGAGCTATAATTTATACACAGGAAAACACATTCATTGTGCGTTCTGACAAATGTATACCATCATCCCAATCGAGATATACAACATTTCCTTCATCCCAGAACGTTCTTTCATACGCCTGCTCACTCAACTTCCTCCGCGCCCCCATCCCCCGGGCAACCACCGATCTTATTCTGACTCTAGAGATTAGTTTTGCCTGTTGTAGAATTTCATGTAAGTGAGATCCTGCAGTACATACAGTGTGGCTTCTTTTGTTCAGTGTGAGGTCTTTGAGCTCATCCATGTTGCCATGTGTATCGGTAGTTTGTTTCTTTTTGCAGACAGTAGCATTCCATTGTATGGATATGCCACAATTTGTTTATCCATTCATCTGCTGGTAGGCATGTTCTTAGAGTTTACTGTCACGGCACACCTGGACACAGGTAATGGGGTCCTTAGTGAAGTTCAGTAAAGGGGTGTGACCTTACACAGCCGTGCAGCCTTGAGTAGCTAGGAGGGGGGCTCCATGAGCCAGGAGACCGGACATCACTTCACTCCAGCATCACTTAACCAAAGAGCCCTAGGAAACAATGCTCTGGCCAAATAACTGGTGCATTTTGTAATTTCTTCCAAGGCATGTATTTTTCTAGAAGATGCTCTTGGCATTTTCTTTGGATGCTACTTGAGTTAGTGTCCTGCCAAGCAATATTAATTCTCCTTTTTAATTCAGGGTAATAGTAATTGAGGGGCAGACCTGCAGAGCAATGGGTTTGGGCACATGCATGTCAAACGGACTATATATCATGACATCAGACATTTCGAGAAAATTGCTTTTCCTCCCTGAATGCCAAGTCATAAATAATTTCAGGTTGGGAAGAGCTCTGGTAAGCATGTGCTTGACTCCAGGGAGTGGCCTGTAAATATTGTGAACTGTAGAATAAAAAAACGAGGGGACAGATTTGTGGGGTCACTTCTAGTCTGGATCTTGCTATAACTCTTTGCCCCGCCCAGATCTGCTTTCGCAGTGATGCACCCATCACCCGCCACCGGAAGTGTGGGCTGCTGATGGCTCACAGCTGCACCCTTAATTCAGAGATTTGACTTTGGCTGACAGGAGCCTCATCTGGAAGGTGATGCCTTCCTCCTGGAGGTGACCTACAACCAGACACACTCTGGTTAACGTGCTTTGGGTGCAGGGGACAAACCGAAAAAGCCCTGATTTGTAGCACTTTCCAATGTCTGTGGTGTAACTACTCCCACTGTGGCCAATTCCAGGCTACCTTGCAAAAATAAATAAGTTGCTTAGGAGTGTAAGCACGTGCCAAAAAAAAAAAAATGACATTTAAAAGACATGGGAATGATAAACACAGAATTCAGTGTAGTGGTTATCCTGGCCGGGTACCAGGGATGTCTGAGAGGGGCTGAGGGAGTCTGGGTGATACTGATACTATTAATAAAGCTCTGTTTCTTAAGCTTGGTCGTAGATACCTGGATGTTTGTGCCCTTTTTCTTTGTACTGTGTACATTATATGTTATATATCTTCTTTTGCGTGAATGAAATGTTTCATGACAAAAGCAATTCTAAAGAAGCCTTTTAAGCTTTGAACTCGTCTTCACCTACACACATAAGGCATGGCTTTTTGGTAGAGACTGTGGAAGCAGCTTGAAGGCTGGTCTTGACTCTCCCTGCGTCTGCCTGCTGGGTGCAGCTACAAAGTTTACACCCCTAACAAGCTCTAAGTGTGGTCCCGTGGATGGAGATTCCCATTTCTCTCAGGATGGGCAGCAGGAGGAGATGAGTGAGGGCCTGTGGACAGAACTGCCCTGTGCAGCACCTCCTCCCATCGAGGACCAAGGCATGCTGCCCTCAGGCCTGAGGCTAGATCTGCGCCCACCTCACCCAAATCAGTTCTTCTTTTGACCCAGAGGGGCTATTAGAGCCAGGCCATCCCACTGTGTGATACTTAGCATTCGGATCTAAATTTGCCGCAGGTGCTTAGCAGCCCTGGGCACTCTGCTTTTCATCTTCCGTGGATGAGCTCCTGCCGCCCTCCCCAGAGTCCCCCTTATCATCCCATTTTCCACGTGAGGAGATGCAGGACCGGAGCGAGTCTGGAACCGGGCAAGGCAAGAAGTGGAAGCCACAGCTTCCGGCAGGAGGGCTTGCTCTTGCAGCCACATGGTGCCACCTGCATTCTGGTGCCAGCGCCACTGAGCGGCTGTGGCCCTGTCCCCTCCAGCAGCCCAGGTTCCCTTCACCAGAGCCTTCCTTCCCCGGGGTTCACTTCTGCTTGCAGCCTGGGTGGGGCTGCCAGCTGAGGAGGGGAAGATGAGGGTCTGGTCCACACCTGGGCACCCAGGAGCTCTACCATCTGAACACAGTGGCTGCATGCCCCTTCACCAGGTTGTTCATGTCACTCTTTCCTCTGGGGGACACATTCGTCTGTGGGTACCAAGCCACTGATTTCCCATTATAGAGTTGGTAAAACTGAGGCCGCAGGCCAGTGAACAGCTGCTGCTCATGGGCTCCGTGGGGACTCTCACAGCTCAGACCCTCAGGGCCAGGCCACCTTCATTAATGCAGAAGCCGGTGCAGTGAGGGAGCAGGGACCACAGCCCAGGGGGAGGCAGCCAGGACTGAAGGCAGACAGCCAAGGAGAGTCTAAAGAAGAAACTCAGGCTGGGAAGCTCACGTCCCACAATTGCACACAGATGCCTGAGGGCGTCAGAGAAGTTCCAGAAGCTGTTTCAGATACGGCCCAGGCTGAAGCTGGAGGGAGGCAGCAAGGAAAGTCCCCACCCTGAGTCAACCCCCTGAGAGGCCGTGCGGAGTGGGAGTGGAATGGGGGAGCTGGGTGCTGAGGAGAGGGAGCAAGGGCAGCCCGTGTCCGTGCTCAGCAAGACCCTGAGAACGCAGTAGGCGGGGAGGAGAGCGGCCCCTGGGGCCAAGGACCACTGGGTTTAAATCCCAGCTCAGCCACTGACCAGCTGTGCGCCCTTGGGTGGCTTAACACGTGTGCATCTCTGTCTCTTCATGGGTCAAGTTGGGTCAAAATAACACCGACCTTGTGGGCTTCTGTAAGGGTCCAGAGCTTCTACAAGGGTACCTGGAATCAACAAATACCCTCACTGACAAGGACAACAGGGTCGGTGTGGGAGCAGAGTGGGCTCTTCCCTGGGTGGCCCCCAGGGTGGTCTCTGGGTGCGGTGGGTGGGCTGCTGAGGTGGGAGACCCAGCCTTCTAGGATCAGAGCCCCAGGGAAGGGAGGCAGGGGCCCCTTGCAGAGGGTGGGCACGTGCGGTGGGCTCACACAGTGCTGGGGTCTTGAAAAGATTGGGGTCATTGCGCACATCAGGCGAGGAGGGGCCATACCAGGCGCTCAGATGGGTGGCTCCTGCCCTTCCTCTGTCCACAGGCTGAGTCCTGCAGGGCCCAAGGGCCTCTGTGAAGCCAGAGCCTGGGTTAAGGGTGATGCCAGGCAGCTGACGTGACTGAGGGGCCACAGCACCCAGACGCAGGCCTGAGGGGTCAGTCCTGGAAAGACCCAGACCCTGCACCAGGGTGGTCTATCAGGCCTGCCTGGAAAGTGGGGTCTCTCCCCAAGGAGGAAAGGGCAGGGGTCTGGAAGCTGAGAGAGAGAGAAATGAGGCCTGGGAAGGGTATCCTGAGCAGGGTGGTGACAGCATGGGGGCACTAAGGAGACCCTGATGGGGTCAGGGAGTCTGTGACTAGGGGAGGTTACCGAGTGGGGTCAGTGGGGGTCGGAAGGATGCGTTCTTGGGCAGGGGCCTGTCACATGTCCACGGCTGGTCACAGCTGAACTCAGCTTTTCCAGCTGCACACAAAACTAGGTGCCCTCACCAGGGGCTCTGGTCCCCAAGCAAGGGCGTGTACTGGGACAGACCCTTTCTCCTTAGAGTCTCTTGTGCATTCCTCTCCAGAGCTGCCTGGGCCACCCCTCCCTCCACAGCCCCCTCCCCCAGCCTTGGAGCAGGCCATCCAGTCTGCAGAGACTCTGCCAGAGGAGAGTGCCACAGCCCCACTCCGCCAGCAGCCAGGCTCCTGGGGCCCACCTTCTCAGCTCCCTGTCAGGGGCCCAGAACTATTGATTCTCTTAATTGGTTGCTCATAGAGGACCGAAGGGAAAAAAATAAGCAAAGCAAAATAAAACATTCCTTTTAGCTTTCCACAAGTGTGGTCACCAAAGCCTCATGGTTCTCCTGTGAGACCCTGGACACCAGGTGCCCACCCCCGGAGGAGGGAGAGGCAGCCATGGGCACTGGCCCAAGCCCCTCGGACTGAGCTTCCCGCCCAGGACAGCCCTTATGTCCCTCAGCCGCAGGTAAGTGCACCCCCTGCCAGCCCCCGACCCTCCCAGCCATGCCAGGGAGGGCCTGAGGATTTCATTATGAGCTCAGATTATTATCAAGTACAAGGGGGAGTGCAGGGGACGTTATAAGCTTTCCTTTTAATAATGAATCCCATTTCCTCTTGCAGTTGGTTTTCTTGCAACAGATGCTGTTGCAGAAAATGGAACAAAATGGAAAAGACGAAAAGGCGAGTAACTCAGCCCCAAAGCGTTCCCAGCAGATGTCAGGGACGGCAGGGCACGGTGCCCGAGGCCCGCCCACCGCACCCTCGCCTGGCACAGAGGCACGGCTGCTGCCACGGCGACCCATATGTTTGGATGATTCTCAGCTTGGCTCGGTATTGGGGAAGCTCGATATTGGGGAAGCGTGGAGCCGCCCTCCCGCTGTTCAATAACTGATGACCATTTTTCTCCAATTAAACTGAAATTGAAGGATCCTCAGACTTAGACACCCAAGTAAAATAATTAGTGCTTAAAATGTTAATTGTGCTCAGATGTGCCTTCGCCTCTGGAAGCTGTCTGCAAGTGAGCATGCAGGAAGGCAGTCCTTGGTGGAGAGAGCTCTGCCCCCGTCCACCCCCTGCCACTGCCCAGCAGGCTGGCCTCCCCAGGAACCCCAGAGTGGGCAGCACAGGTGCTCATTCTGTCCATGTGATGCCAGCGTGATGGCTCTGTGAGACCTGCTGTGACCCCCTGCCTGGCCAGCCCACTGTCCCCAGACACAGATAGGCAGTGTGGTATAATGGTTAGAACAAGGGCACAGAGTCAGACAGGTCTAGCCTGGACGCCGGCTCTGCCACCCACAGGGCCAGCAGTGTGGACGCAGGCAGCATACGTGACCTCTCTGAGATTCATGCTCCCATTCATGCAAAACGGGAGCAAAACCTCCCCTGCTGAAGTGCATGAGACACCCTTGGGTCCTCAGCACCCACCAGGTCCCAGATGATTCATTCCAGAAGCAATGGACCCCTTTCACCAGGACCAGGAGGGTTGGGGGTCGAGGGCATGGCCATTGTGTTCTCTCTTCGTGGGCTGTGCAGCCTGCTTCCCCTGGGAACGGCTATTCTTCTGAGAGGAAAGGGTGTGAGGGCCGCCCACACCCTCCACGGTCCCACCAACCTGCTCACCAACTAGGGGAAACATCTCCCTGCCTCTGGAGAGGATTCACCCTGCCCCGGGCATTTCCTGCTCGTGACTCTGCCCACTAGTGCGCCCCAGTTCTATTCTCTGCGGAGACGACACGTGTAAGAGGCTTAGGCTCCTTCATGCTGTGCGTCCCAAAGAAATCCACTTAGATATTCCGTGTTCCCTGATCCCCCGCATAATAAGATTCCTTTATCTCTTGTTGTCATGGGAAGTATATATTAACTGATTAATATTAATGTGTTGGCCGATTAATATTAATACCGAACCGGTTCATACTTCACAAGGCAGGGATGTTGATGAGCGCTGCAGAGCCCAGACAGCTGTTGGGTTTCTGCAGATCCTGGGGGAGACGCTGACCCTCTCCGCTGCGCCTCATTACGGACACCATGTCATTAGCGGTGTTTGTCAGAGCTGGCATAGAAGTGTGTTTGGACTCTGAGTGTGGCAATTAAAATCCTTGCCATCCAAGACAGCATATTTTATCATTTAAATAGCATTTTTACATTCTCCTAACATATTTTCCCAGTAACGTTGTTAAATTAGGTGATAAAAGGTTATTTCTTGCTTCTGAAGTTGAAATACGTTACCATTATTCCTTATCTGCCTGGAATTAGAAAAGTTTTGGTATTATATGTTCTGAAGGTTTCATTATCAAAATTTGCCAGACTTTATAAAACAAACAACATTTTTTGGGGGGGAGGCCCTTGTTTTAATCAAAGATGGACAGAAGCTTTGTCTTCTGACGTATTGGAGATTGCTCTCAGCATTTGGTGGAAAGGGAAGTGCCATCTTTTGAAGCGGCCAGGATGTACACTCAGGGCTCAGGGGGGGTCAGAGGGGGTGCCGGCTTACCTTTGATTTGGAGCTGTTACCTAAGCCACCTCCTGACCATCAAGGAAGCCAAAGATGGTCAGGGACTGAGCTTCCCGTCCATCTTGCCCACAGGGAAGCCACAACCAGAGGCTGCATCTCTGGCCAGTGGGGCTGGACTGGAGGCTGCCTGTGTCTGTGTAGCCTCCTCATCCGTCCGTCACCCCTCCAACTACCCACCTGTCCAGTCCTCGCCCAGCATCCATCTCAAATCCCTTCCCTGATTGACATATACACACTACTATACATAAAATAGATAACTAATAAGGACTTACTGTATAGCACGGGGAACTCTACTCAATACTCTGTAATGACCTATATGGAAAAGAATCTAAAAAAGAGTGAATATATGTATATGTGTAACTTTCACTTTGATATACAGCAGAAACTAGCACAATATGGTAAACCAACTATACTCCAATAAAAAACATTTTTTTTTGAAATCCCTTCCCTGGACCTCAACCCATCCATCCACTATCCACTTTCCATCCACACCCCCATCCACCAACCATCTACCGACCATCTATCACCACCCACATGCCATCCTCTTCCCTTCCCACCCAGTATCCTCTGTGCTGTCAGTGTGCCACTCACGTGCCATCTCCCCAACCATCACCTGTGCTGCATCGCGTCTGATGTGGAAGACACCCTCTGTGCACTACATGAGCCTCCCCCCACCCTGATTTCCCCACCCACACCTCCCAGTTAAATGTGCCATGAGCAGCGGCTGGGGCCAATCCCTGGTCACACATCACTTTCCCCCAGTGCCCAGCATCCCTGAGTCACCCCGTCTCATGACCTCCAGCGGGCACACTGTCTTTGATGTGGCATTTAAGGCCATGGGGCTCCTCCGAGAACACATCTCTTTGCCTAGGAAGAGAGTGCCAGAAGAGCTGCTGTGTTCCCGTGGGATCAGCAGACCTCCCCCCAGAACTTGACCCCAGTCCTGCCTCCTCCCATCACCTTTCCCCCAGTTTGATGCCAGGGACAGGATTCATTTTACCAACGAAAAGGCTTGGACTCTCACAGACTTCCGGCCAGAATGGAGCGTCAGCTGGTCTGGTGGGAACTGTCCAGGTTGCTCTGTGGCAGCCCCTCAAGTGTTCGCCCTCCTTGCGTGCCAACTCCAGCCTCTGCCCTGCCTCACAGGGACAGCCATTCCCAGCCATTGGGGGCATGGGTGACAGCCTCTCTGACAGAAGACTTCAGCGAAGGACGGGAGCTCGGGAAGCAGGGCTGTGGGTTTCTTCCTGAGCCCAGGCTGGGGTCCTATCTAAATCCTTGGCCAACCTTGAGGTTGACTTCAGTTCCTCTGAGCTCTGCTCTGCAGGGTGATGTCTCGGGGGAAAGAGATCACTCTCTGTTGACCATCTGAGTGAGAAATGCCAGCCCAGGGGTACCTGTCTGCAGCCCGATTGGCCCTCATCCTTCCCAGAAGCTCAGCCCTGCAGAGCCATTCTAGCCTGGGCCATCCAGGTCCTCCCCCGACCCAAGACAAGGCTGCAGACTGGCAAATAGCCCCAGTGTGCTCCGGAAGCTGTCCAGTGCACAGAGGAACGGCATACATGGGCTCCTGGGCCCTGACCTCAGCTGGCTTGTGCCCTCAGTCGGGGATGCAGCAGGGGAGACAGTGGTTGAAAGCTGGAAATGATATTCTCAGGATGTCCACCACCCGTGAGCCTCCTCCAGCGCCCAGAATAGTGCCTTCCTGCGGATTTCCAGCTCTTCTGAAACCCCTGCCATCTCCAACCACAAACTCTCACAAAAACCTCAGGCATTCACGCATCCCTCTGCCTGATGCCACGTGTGTCCTGGGCACTCCCTGCCCCACATGAGCTATCACACAGCAGCCCCTCGTTCTGTAATCACCTCCCTAACGAACAGAAAACACTCTAGTCGCCGTTGTAAACATCCCTGGTGTGATTTATTGCCATCATCACAATATTTTGTTTGGAGCTGTAAACCTCCAGACATAAATCAAGTCATTAGAAGGAATGATGTTTAATCCTGCAGAAGAAGCCTCAGTGGGCTGCGCTGCTCTCACCCAGCCAGAGAACCATTCATTCTAGAGAGGATGGCCCCAAACACACCCACGTGGGCAGCCCCTCAGCTCCACCGCACACAGGCATAGAAGGACAAGGCACGAGCCAGGTTGCTTTTGTTTTGTGGGATTGCACATTCTCAACTGCAAAGAGGTGCCCAAAACGCACGCCCAGTAATCCAGACAGGAGTCTTAATTCCGAAGGTAATGCACACAGCCGGGAGGGGCTGCATCTGTGCCTGTGATCCGTGCTCGTGTCCTGAGAGCAGCTGCTGGTTGGACTTCAAAGGAAGCAGAAAGACAGCTCAGAATATCTTCTTCAGCTTTCTGTTCACAGTGGCCCTCGCCACCCTGTGAGCAGCTATCACACAGGGACCACGTTCTATTTGCAAAGCGGGCGGGTCTAACTTCCAGAGCTTTGCTGCCAATGTGCAGGCCAAGGCTAAGAGGAGAACTGAGCCTTGAAGGGAACGTTCGGGGACCTCAGACAGTGCCTGCCAGGAACCCAGCAGCCCCCGTGCCCCACCCAGGCAGTTCCCTGTGAAGGGTGCCTCTCAGAGTTAAGGTGACATCCCCAAAATGCTGCTGACCAGAGGGGCACTGGGGTCTCTGCTGCTTTGGCAAATTCTAAGTACACATGACAATTGTGAAAATGCTGGATGATATTTCCAGTGTGTAGTTCTACTTAATATTCTTGTGCTCAGAGCTAAGAGGGTATTGTTATGCAGTGTTATGTTGGCTCGTGTTTCAAGGATGTTGGAAGTTTGGGCTGGGCTGTGTCTAGACACTGTTTCCAGCTTCTATCTGCAGGCCTTACTCGAGTCTTGGGTCTCTGGTTCAAGATGAACAAACCCAGGGTGTTGTCTTCCCCCAGTGGCTCCTCCCTCCCCCTGGACCCACCCCCCAGACAGCATTATGCGGGGCACCCCAGACACTTCCCTCGTCCTCACCCCTCATACCCCTGACTCACCAAGCCCTCCAGCCCTCCCACCTGGCGATTCTCCAGAATCTACCCTCCCCTTTCATCTCCCTGCCCTGCGTGAGTTCAGGCCCAGCATTGCTCATCTACATTAGGGTTTAAGAATCCCGATCAGTTTTTCCTCTTCCTTTAGGCCTTCGGTTTCTGCAGGCCATTCCCCAGTCGCCTCCAGAAAGACCTTTGAACATGCAGCCCGCAGGGCCCCTCTGCCCTCCTCTTTTTTCTCAGTCCTGCAGTCAGTGCGCCAGGATTGGTTACCTTTCATGAGCTGGGGGCTGGGGACACAGGGCCTGTGGGTCTTTGCATGATTGCGTGATGTGGGTGTAGAGCCCAGCTCCAGCACGCTGTGATGGAGCAGTGGGAGGACAGGTTTTTCTGTGCTCCCCAGGATGGCTGGGGATGCCATGGTCAGCCCCCAGCCAGCCAGGTCCACTGCTGGCTGGACCCCAGGGTGATGAGCTGGGCAGAGCCAAGAGCTGGCCAGACAGAAGGGAGAGTGAGTGGGTCTTAGCCAGATGTCCAGGGAAGGTGGCGTCTCCACAGCCAGCCGCTGCCAAGGCCAGGATTAATGCCTTACCTCTTGGAGGACCCGGCCAAATCCTCAGGCCGAAGACTTCCTGAGCTGCTGGTGGCCCGGTCCTTGGCTGGACCGACTCCACTTTCAAGGCCCTGCCTTGGGGTTAGGGTTAGCTGTGGACTGCAGCTCTCCAGACCCATGGCAGAGAACAGCTGGGTTGACTGCCAGGGCCCCCTGCCTCGCCCTTGCCATCTGTGAGTCACCAGGGGCTCAGTTCTGCTCAGGGGCACACAGGATGATCCCTGAAATGCCACTGCCCCTCGGGGAGGCGGGGGGGTCCCGATGGTGCTGGAGGAGACACTGGAGAGAGGATGGGCCTGGGAGGTGCTGGAGTCGGGCCAGGGGCCCCTCCGGGCACGATCAGTGGACAGCGTGACTGCCGATGCGTGGCCATCTGGGGCGGCCCTCTGAGGACCCGCGCATCCACCCCTGGGCCCCTGGGCGGCCCTTTGCAGTCTCAACTGCAGGAGCCCGACTCCCGCCCGGGAACCTGGGCTGCCTCCCTCACCGAGCGGCCCCTGCAGCAGGTGGGGGGCCCTTCGAGGACGCACCAGCTAGGACGGGTTCACTGTTGCGGCTCTTCAGGGTATCACAGGCAGCAGCTGTGATGGGTCTGACAGCCACAGGCCAGCTCAGTAATTGATGCCGCGGCCGGAACGTCACATCCTTAAGCCGGCTTGAGCCGGCCCGATCATTATCTTGTGGCCAGGCCATCGCGGTAATGAGGCTGCCCCGTCGGCGGCCTCTGATGGCCTGACTCGGCTCCGGCGAAGGAGAGTCTGTCACAGGCCTGGGCCAGTCGGTGTTGTTGGAATTTTCCCTGCAAACAGGCAGCCCCTCAGTGGGGCCATCTCAGCCTCAGGCTCCAGAATGACTCACCGTTTGTATTTTCTGGCAACCCCCAGCAGGATCTCCAAGCCAAATTAGGCCCCTTCCTGCAGAGCTGGCTGGAGACCAGTCACCAGGGGCCCCTGACAGCCAAACAGGAGGAACGTTACATCCATCCCATTTAACCTGGCCACAGCGACTCAAGAGCCGGAGCCGTGGCTCCCCGTGGGCTGTGGACAAAGGCAGGACTCAGGCCAGGCCTACTGCCTGTGCTTCAGGTAATTGGCTGCGTCTGCCCTGCTTTCTGTCCTCTGGAAAGTGCTGATCCCACACCATCACCGACCCCAGAGAGCCACAGGCCATGGAATGCGTCCCAGCTCATACACCTGCCCCCCATCGTCCCTCCTTCAGCTGCCCTCTGGACATCTGCACTTGGGAGACCCGTAGGCATCTCAGACTCAATGAGGATCTGCCCCCCTTCACAGGAAGTGCCACCAGCACACCCCTGCTGCTCAAGCCGGAAGCCAGGATCCCTGACTCCGCTCCCAGTCAGTCCCCAGGTCCTGCTGACCCAGGGGCCCACTGGTACTAATCCACAAGGGCCCAACTCCACATTTACATCAGTAGCTTGGCATCTGCCATGGTAGGAGTACCTACACGACGGAAATCAGCAAACACTACAAGTTAGGCTGCTCCCCCACCCCGCCGCCCACGGAGCCAGTTGTTAAACATTTACCAGCACACCTCCTACTGCCGACTGTTCCTCCTGAAATATTCTTCACACGTTTCCCCACTTCCTACCGTCATCACCTGGGGCCAGGCCTCAGACCTGTCCTGCGCAGACAATGGCAACATCCGCGGACCAGCCTTTCTGCTCTGGCTTCAGCTCTTCCTCTCAGAATCACTCAAATTCAAAATAACTCGCAGCTTAAAGCCCTCCTAGGCTCCCCGTGGGGCCTTAGGAGAGAAGTTAAGGATCTGCTACCTTGGCCGGGACCAGACGGCCCCTTTCTTGCTGGTCCTCCCTGCAACCACCATGGTCCTGCCATTTCTGGAGACCCTTCAGTCTCTGCATCTCTGCATCCCATGAGCCCTGCTGTCATGGTCAAGGCCATCGACCTCTGCCAGGAATGCCCTCATTACCTTCAGGTGTCAATTAATTGTCACTGCCTAAGGGAGACCTCACCTGATGCCCTGGACTTGCTGGCGTCCCCCACCACTTGCCGCCTGCCACGTCCTCCGTGACTGCCATCACACGTGGAACCACTGTTCAGCGCCTCACCTCCTGTAAACTCCATGAGGGCAGGGCCACGACTGTCCCGTTCATGGCCAAGACGCCGTCACTGGTGCCTAAGACACTGCCTGACACGTACAGTGCTCAGTCAGTGTGGAGTGAATGGACAGACGGTGGTGGCCTGCCTGACTGTGTTCTGCCACCAGCTCCCACGCTGCAGGTGCCGCCGGGGGGCACCGTGACTTTGCCGGCGAGGGTCACGAACTTGGTTCTTTCTCATCTGCAGCAGCATTCACTAGCTCCTGCTTATCCTTCCAGGCCTATGTGTGCTGAAGGAATACACAAAGGGAAGGAAAGGCATGGCTTGCTCTAAAGTATGTGCCACGTGCTCTCAGAAACCGTACATGGACGTGAACATAGCCTCCCCGCCCAGCGCAGGCCGCAGCACACAGCAGGAAGCGTGCGTGTGTGCGGCACAGAGATGTGGTGTGATGCGTCCCCTTGGCACACATGGTGTAGCAGCACGACGTACCAGGTCCTGTTCCAGGCAACGTGCCTATGTGAGGGCACAGAGCAGTGCATGGCACGTGCGCTGGGGCCACACACACACCCTGAACATGGTGGAGTCACCCCCAGGCTCTGACACAGGAGAGCCTCGAAGTGGGAGCTGGGGACCCCTCCCCTGTGGACAGGCGGGCACACGGAGGATGCCCAGGGACCCCCCACCCCCACCCAACCAAGTGATGGGCAGATGGGTAGGGGTGGAGCGGCAGGACAGCTGTTGGCTTTGCAGACCCTCTAACTGGCGGGCTGGTTGACTGACGGGCAGCTCCAGCGCTCCACTCTGACAGCTCCAAGGGAATTCACGGCCAAGGCTGAGCGGACAAGGAACTACCCAGTTGAAATGTGGATCCTAATCTCAGAGGCGAGGGAATGGAATCGCTAAACAAAACAAGTAGCGGGCCGAGCTGTCAGGTGCCCATCAGGCCAAGACGGGAAGATTCCCGCTTCCCTCCCCCGCAGACAGGTCCCAGAGGTCCTGCGATCGTGCGGGAGCTGGGCTCAGGGAAACTCAGCCGGGGCGAAGGTGTCCATTTGATGGGAATACCAGCGGCCGGTGGCTTCTAGCCTGTGTGCTCTCCCTATGCCCACCACTGTGCATCGTTTCCTTTACACCTTTGTGGAACTGGGAGAGGGGTATTTTTATCCCATCTTCCTGGCGAGGAGACCAAAGTTGAGTGAGGTTAAGGTCACACAGCAGTGTTCTCGTTTTCTTTTTTCCTTCTTTTTAAATATGCTGACCCCTTGTTAAAAGCTGTGACTCAGAGTGGAGTCTCTAGGTTAAGGGAGAGGAAGCCCTTGCTCTGGTCTGGGGCCAAAGGTGACCCCACTGTGACTTTGGTTGTCTCAGAGCAACTTGAAGAAGTTCTCCCCACTCCCCAGAGGCTGAGGCAAGAGGACAGAGCCCTGCAGGGCCACCTGCTGTCCCACCCAGGACCATGTGTGGCCTGACCCCCGCCTTTCCCCAAGGTCCACACTGACTACAGAGCCACCTTTTGGTTCCAGGAGCAGCCGGCACCTTTGTCTGGGGCCCCCTGCTGCCTGGAGCCCCATTTGCCTGCCCTGGGCCCTGGGGGCAGCAGAGGTGGCATGGCTGTCAGCTGAGGCCCTAGCAGAGAATTTAATGAGTTGAATTTTCCAGTGAACACAAGTGAGAATTTAAGGCCCTTTGGTGAGGCTTCTTCCATCTGAATTCTGTGCCTTGAGTCCAGGCTGCCCTCTAATTGCTGAGTTTTGCATCAAATCTGCATAAATTAACAATCTGCCCAGACGAAGGGAGCAGCTCACAATGAGGCAGACAGAGGCCAAGGGGGCGGTCAGGAGGGCTTGCCCCTCAGAAGGGCAGAGCATGAGCTGGTGGGAGAAGAGCCAGAGGAGATACAGCCACTGCGAGGACCCAGGAGCAGGCCCTGGCCAGGTGGCCCCCAGGTGGCAATGGGAGGGAGCCAGCTGGATGTGTCCTAGTTCCGACCACACAGACCCCACACAGCCGGGGTGGGGTGGACAAACCCTCAGCCGGCGCAGCTCCTGTCTGCATCCGGCTACTCGGCTGGCACCTGCCACCCAGACACACAGACGCTTCTCAGGCTACCAGGCCGAGCCGGAGAAGCGCAGCCGGAACCCTGGGCTGCACAGAGAAGCCCAGCACCCGTCCCCCTCTCCAGGGCCAGCTCAGTCCAGGAAGCCTCGGCTTTTTCACAAGCGTTTACTGAGCTCCTGCTGTGTGCCAGACCTTGTGCCAGACTCTGTCTGACACAGTTTCTGCCCCAAGAACACGGAGAACTAACACAATCCTTCGTTACTAATTGGACCACCCAACCCAGCAAGGGAAGTGTTTTCTCACCTCCTCCAGGCTATTCCTGCCCAGTGCTCTTAAAGCCCTCTGAAGTCGCTTCCCCCCTGTTATGAATTGAATTGTGCCCCCTCCAAATAGGTTGAAGTCTCAGCCTCTAGTACCTGTGAATGTGACCATATTATAGGCTCTTTGCAGATGTCATCAAGATGAGGTCATTAGGGTGGGCCCTAATTCAAAACGACCAGAGGAGAAGGGACAGGTACTTAAGACAGCCACGTGAAGACAGAGGCAGAGGTTGGATCTAAATTGCCACAGCCAAGGAACATCTGGGGCAGCCAGAAGCTAGACGAGGCAAGGAAGGACCCTCCCCTTGAGGCTCCAGAGGGAGCAGGGCCCTGCTGACGCCTTCATTTCAGACATCTGGCCTCCAGAACTGTGAGAGAATAAATTTTTGTTATTTTTACACCAGCCCGTTTTGTGGTACTCTGTTACAGCAGCCCTAGGAAACTACTACACCCTCTGTGAGGGTTAAGTTTATATGTCAGCTTGACTAGGCTGTGGTGCCCAGATGTATGGTCAAACACCAGTCTAGATGTTACTGTGAAGGTATTTTTTAGATGTGATTACCTTTATTTTTTTATTTTTTGATGTGGACCCTTTTTAAAAGTCTTTATTGAATTTTTGTTACAATATTGCTTCTGTTTTATGTTTTTGGTTTCTTGGCCCCGAGGCATGTGGGATCTTAGCTCCCCGACCAGGGATGAAACCCGCACCACCCCCTGTGTCGGAAGGTGAAGTCTTTAACCACTGGACCGCCAGGGAAGTCCCTAGATATGATTACTTTTGAATCAATAGACTTTGAGTAAAGAGATTGCCCTCCATAATGTGGGTGGGCCTCATCCAATCAGTGGAAGGCCTTAGGAGAAGAGAAGGAAAGAATTCTGCCTCCAGACGGCCCTCAGACCCGAGCTGCACCATCAGTTCTTCCCTGGGTCTCTAGGACGTGGCCTGCCCTGCAGATTTCACCCATCCTCCACAACTGCAAGAGCCAATTGCTTAAACTAAACCCTCCTCCACATATATATATCCTATTGGTGGTTTCTCTGGGGGACCCTCATTCAGAAACCTTTCAGACTCCCTGCAGAGTGGGGCCTCGCAGCTCCCTCAGGGTCTCTCCCCTGACCCGAGCAGCCAGCACATGCACCCTGGCTGCCGTTTCTCCTGCCAGCATCCCAGCCTCACACCTTGTAGCTCATCACCGCTTGCGTGAGGTCTTGCACACTGGCCAGCCAGGCAGGGCTGCCCCAGGGCATGAAGGCCTTTCTCCCAGAACACATAGTAGGTACAGGATCAACTTCTTTCTAATTGGGATATGGAAACAGCAGAGCAGGGCAACGGTGTTCATCCCACCAGATGCAACTGCCAGGGAGTCTGGGGTGGGACCGATGCTTGGAGGCAGGATCTCGCACGTGGGGCAACCGAGGTGCAGTGGGGGACTTGCCTTTGGTGTCTCTCCTGGCTCCGCCCAGCCTGAAACCCCTGGAGTTTCCTGGCCTGATGGGCAGCATAAGTGAACATGTGGGTGGACAGCACAGATGGGTGTGGGGATGTCCATCATGCAGACTCAGCCGCCGGAAGAGCCAGGCTGTGGAAAAGGAGCCAAGGAGACCCAGCTCAATGCAGGAAACTCTGGGGAATCCAAGGACCACGAGTCTGAAACTGCGGACAGGGCGGGGACTTCGCACTTGCACTCATAGCCTGTGGCCCCTCCTGGCCCCTCCAGTTCTCTCCCATCTCTGTCCCTCTTTGTGGCTCTGACTCCTTCAGGACAGCCGTGCCTTCCCCAAGGCTGCAGTGTTTAGAGTGACAGGACCCTCCCCCCTGCCCATCAGGGCCCAGGGCTGGGATTTGAGCAGCCAGAACAGCAGTCACTCTCCTCAAATGACCAGCCTGGGGCTATAGGGGGTCAAGGGCTCATGAGGCAGCCCTTTCTAGGCACTTGAGTCCTGTTTTGACCCACGTCAGTGTCACCTGTCTACACAGCCAGACCAAAAGGCTGGTCCCCAGCCCCCACCCCCCGTGGGTCCTGGGCATCCAGGATTGGGACTTCTGAACTGAACCCAGCAGGTTTCCCTCCTGTGATTCAGAGAGGAGTGGTGGGCTAGGGACCGTCCTCCCCAACAGCCCACGTGCCAGTGACCCCCCTCCCCAGCTCTGCTGCAGACCCAGGCTGCATGGCCTAATTATAGGGCTGGCCTCTCACTCTCATCAGTCCCTGCATCCCCTTGGCAGGCAGCCAGGAAGCTTCTTCAGCCAACGGAGGGCTCACAGTGTGGAGCGCACTTGGCAGCCCCAATAGCTCACACCGTGTTTACTCTCACCGCTGCTCACTGCTATCGTACTGCATGTGCTTCAACCACTCTGCGAATCTCCTCTGTCCAGAAAGAGAAAGTGGTCATTTATTTCTTTCCGTACAGGGGGATAGGGCTCCCTTACAGGTTATTAATATTACGCTGAAGGGAGAGGACAGGTGACTCAGACTCTGAAAGCAGAGGGTGTACATGACTGGCCTTGGGGGTTCCTGCAGCAGGGTAGGCGTGAGGGAGACAGGTGAGGTGAGACGCAGCATGGTGACATTGGATGGAAGAGAAGGCTGGGGGCATATGGCTTTTATCTACCTCTTAGACTTATTTGGGGGCTGGGCAGGTGGTGTTATGTTGAGGCCAAGTCCCCCATGGCAAGGGTTCCGGGGGCTCCTGGTGACAATACCTTCCTGGTGGTGCAGCAGAGGCAGGGCCCTTCCCGGGCTGCTCCCTGGAGCTGTCCAGGGTCCTGAAGTGCAGCTCTCTGGGGAATGTGCAGGCCCCAGGCTCAAGATGCCCAAGGCTCCTCCTGGCCGGCACATGCTCAGAGCTGGGGGTGGTCTTTGCTTCAGCCTTTATCTGAACAGTGTGTGAAAGAGCAGCTTCCTCCAAGAAAAAAGTAAGGACACTGGGACCCTGGCCAGCGGGGCCATTTCCGGCCATTTCTGTTACATTTCCTTCCTTAAGTTTCTTTATTCCAAAGTGGCCATGTGAGATAGGCTCACAGTCTGCAAACAAGCTGTCATACGTTTAAGGGTCACGAACATGCAACTTGTGGCAAACTCAGGCTCCACATAAGATCTGTTGTTGGGTTTTCCACAAGATAATTGTTTTTTTCCAAAGGGGACAATTGCAACCAGGTTGGCTTTGTTGGGCAAAAGTGGCCAAGAGCTCAGGAGACTCACCCAGCCCTGGGCTCTGTCCAGCAAGGACTTTCTCTCCAGGCTGGGCTCAGAGCTCTGGCCTGAACTGTCTTGGAAACCCTTCAGCCTCAGAGCCCTCCTGTGCAGTCTGCACAGATAAAAATGGGTCAGACCTCACAGCCCACCACCCTCCAGGCTGAGGGGATAGACCTGGTAGGAGGTCACAGCCGCAGGGGCTGTGACTCTGTAGGCATATCCTCATCTGACTTCACCTGCTGGCAAGATGCCTTTTGTAAGTGGCTCCTCAACCCCATTCTCGGCCAAATCTGGCGCGACTCATTTGCTCCAGAAAAGGAATATAAATAAGCACCATCGCACCTTGACAAGTTGACAGGATTGACAAGCAGAGTAAATTCCTGTGTCTGAGGCTCTGAGGAGGAAAGGTGATTTAGCAGAGCCAGCTGCCTTCAGAAAATAATTAAGGAAACCCGGCAGCATGAAGGAAAACTGAGTGTGCAGAGGGTCCCTTCTGGTGAAGGGATCTGTGATCATTGGCTGCAAGAGGGAACTTGCACGTATCAGAGGGAAATGAGCTCAGGAAGCTCATGCTGGGGACTGCCACCTGAAGAGATGTGGAAGGGCGCAGGGAAGGGGGGGGCGGCAGAGGGAAGGAGGCTCTGGGCTGAGAGGGGGACCCTTTGAGGGGCTTAATTCTAAGAGGCTCCTGCCTCAAGGTCAGGCACCCGCTGCTCACACCCCACCCCCTGAGGGGTGCAGCCAGTTCTACAGGGAGCTTCCCCCTCTCCATGGAAGAGTCTGGAAGGCCTGTTTCAGGGCTCAGCCACATGCACACACACATAATGCACATAAGCTGGGGGATGCCCAGGAAGGTGTGGACACTCTGCCCTTTGCCCAAGGAAGGGTCATCCTCTGGGCAAAGAGGTCAAAGAATAGTATTGCAGAGAAGAAAGATGCAACATAAGTTGTGCCTTCACCTCCAGCTGTCTTGGGACTCGGAAAAGGTCCAGGCAGGCTCGGGGAATTTAGGTTTTCCAGCCCAGGGGTGACCTCACGTTCCCCCACTCTCACTTGCAGATGAATGAAGGAGAATTGTGGGCACATCCTCAGACTGACCTGTATAAGGCCAGGGTCATAGCAGTGGCTGAACCTGTAAAAATGGACCTCACAAGGAATCAGCGGAGTCCCTGGGTCAGGGACAGAGGACCTGGATGTCCCCTCGCCAGCTGGGCTCCAGCCACTGGACCTCTGCCGTGTACACAGAGACAGCAGGGGAAGTGCCTTCAGAACAATCCCCACCCCCAACAGCAGCCAGAACTCAGTCAGGTGTGGTCAACATGGCGCCCCATTGTGCCAGCTGGAAGTTGGAGCTTTCCGCTTGTTTAAAGGATGGCCGGTTCTGACTGTGACTGTGGCTTTTGGCAAAGCCTCAGAGCAGAAATGTCCGCTCACATGGCACAGGCGCAGGAAGCACCCCGATGCCTCAGAGGCCAGGCTGGGATGGGGAAGGAGGCCAAGACTCCTAAATAGGCTCCCCCAAAGGAAATCCTCTCGTTCTCGTAGGACCTCCCCTGAAAAGGACCAAACTGGGACCAAACGGAGCAAAGCAAAATCCTCTCCTCTGGTCAAAGATTCGACTCCCCAGAGCTTATCCTGAGCGGCCCCCCCGCCCCAGCGCAGGCAAAGCACCTCCTTGGTGGGCAGAGCGAACAGTCTGGAGTGTGGCCAGTGATGCGCTAATCTCTCTCCATCTGCCCCTAGTCGCCAATAAAGGCTCACCAGGCAATCAATCACTGTGCTGGCCTCTCTTCAGCCCTTTGGAGGAAAGCAGGGTGAGCAGGATGAAGCCAGCTCACCCCGGAGCCCCAAGACCAGCTGAGATGGCCAAAATCGCAAAGCAGATGCCGAGGTGAAGGAACTTTCTGGAGCCAGTGGGCAGGCCCAAGTCGGAGGGGAAAGAGTGTGTTGCACTCCCAGGCCTGTGTGCCGAGGTATGGGTACAAGTGTGTCATCTTCAAGCACAGAAAGGCTAGAGCTAGGACAGGGTACGAAGAGAAGACGGACAGATCTTCCCGAAGGGCCCTTCCCCATGACTTAATGAAAGTGTGAGGTGGGGGCAGGCTGTGAGGTTCCTGGCGGCTCCACTGGGCAGGTATGTGGGCACCCTTGGGCAGGGCGCCTTCTGGACCCTCCTGATGGTCACATCAGGAGGTGGGACACCCAGAAGTGAGCATCAGCTGGGAGCCAGTGGGACCAAGTCTCTGCTGCACTCCCACTCTCTGCATGGGTAGGAGAGTGGAGGGGCACTTGCACCGTGCCATGCCTCTCCTCCCACCCACCCTGAACTGCCTTTTCCAGCCCAGGCACCCACAGTCAAGAGCCTGTAAGCAGGTCCCTGTGGACCACATGATACTTCCACTGCTAATACTATCCTCTCTGTTTGCTTTTCAGGAATAAAGTTCAACATCAGGCCACAGGAGCCCCACAGCGTGAGTTCTGAGAGTCTGATGAATCTCAGCATGGGCAACCTGGGGAAAGTTGGGGAGGGCAGGGAAGAAAACTCAGAGCTCACAGTAAATCCATTCTTGCAAAGGAAAATGTGTCCTGTCTTTCCGAGGAGCCTTGGGAACAAAGCCTGGGACCTTGGACCCATGAATTTCCCTTTCCCGTTGGAGGGCGGCTTTGGCCTGTGCTGACAGAAGCTTTACCTCTGAGCCTGGCTCCTCCAGGCCACCAGCTCCCCCTGCCCCTCGTCACCAGGAGGCTATTCCTGGGAGACCTGCGCCATCTTGTGGCCTAAATGACACTTGCACCTCACACCACGGCCTCTTGAGGGGAGAGCGGATTGTGGGGGCTGTTATGGGGGCTCAGACCAAAGGGGTCGCGTCCTGCAGGGCCAGCCTGTCCCCCTCCCCCTCACCTGGGAAAAAAAGCGGTCTACAGAGGGGTCAGGGACCCCGGCCGTGGTGAGGGCCGGACCTGTGTGACCCTCAGTGCCAGCTGACCTGTCCACCCTGCTAACCAGTTCTCTTCTTGCCCCAGGACCTCCCATCAGGCAGTTCCCAGGATGGTGACTTTAAGGCGCCCACAGAGAGGGTCACCCGAGACTTGCCCAGCCGGGCCCCGAGGGGCCTGAACCTACAGGTGTCCCAGCAGCCTCAAGCCCACCTAAATGTGGGGGCCCGTCTGCGACCCCGGCAGCGCCGCCGGCGACTGCTTATCAAGAAAATGCCAGCTGCGGGGGCCATCCCGGCCAACAGCTCGGCTGGTACGTTCGTCCGGCCAGCACCCCGGGCCCTGGACGGCCGCTGGGTCAGCCTGCACCAGAGCCAGCAGGAGCGCAAGCGGGTGATGCGGGAGGCGTGCGCCAAGTACAGGGCGAGCAGCAGCCGCAGGGCGGTCACGCCCCGCCACGTGTCCCGCATCTTCGTGGAGGACCGCCACCGCGTGCTGTACTGCGAGGTGCCCAAGGCAGGCTGCTCCAACTGGAAGCGGGTGCTCATGGTGCTGGCCGGGCTGGCCTCGTCCACCACCGACATCCAGCACAACACCGTCCACTACGGCAGCGCCCTCAAGCGGCTGGACACCTTCGACCGCCAGGGCATCCTTCACCGCCTCAGCACCTACACCAAGATGCTCTTCGTCCGCGAGCCCTTCGAGAGGCTGGTCTCTGCCTTCCGCGACAAGTTTGAGCACCCCAATAGCTACTATCACCCCGTCTTCGGCAAGGCCATCCTGGCCCGATACCGGGCCAACGCCTCTCGGGAGGCCCTGCGGACGGGCTCCGGCGTGCGGTTCCCCGAGTTCATCCAGTATCTACTGGACGTGCACCGGCCCGTGGGTATGGACATCCACTGGGACCACGTCAGCCGGCTGTGCAGCCCCTGCCTCGTCGACTATGACTTTGTGGGCAAGTTTGAGAGCATGGAGGACGACGCCAACTTCTTCCTGAGCCTCATCCGCGCGCCGCGGAACCTGACCTTCCCGCGGTTCAAGGACCGGCACTCGCAGGAGGCGCGGACCACCGCGCAGATCGCCCACCAGTACTTCGCGCAGCTCTCCACCCTGCAGCGGCAGCGCACCTACGACTTCTACTATATGGACTACCTGATGTTCAACTACTCCAAGCCCTTCGCAGACCTGTACTGAGGGGCGGGGCCAACTGGCCGTGGGCGGCCCAGCCCCACCCACTCGCCTGTCCGCAGGGGCACCCCACGCCCCATGGCTTCTCACCTGGCAGCTGAGATGCACCCAGAGCAACAGGGCTCTGAGGAGGCGAGGAGCCGTGCCTGCTGGGTGGTGCAGGCCCTTCAGGGGGGAAAAGAGGCCCAGGCCTTGGATGGGGACCCTGGCCTCTGTCCCATACCCGCTTCCATACTCCTCAAATAAGGAAGATGCTGGGGGGTGAGCTGGACACCCCAGGAGTCCCAGCTGCCCATACCCAGCTCTACCAAGAGTCAGGATGACCAGGGAAGTCTGAGGCCCAGAGGACAAAGGCCCCAGCTGTAAGGGATTTCCCGCATCCCTTAGCCATTGCCTTGTACCAAACCACAGGGTTTGCAGCTTTTCTATGACCCGGGGGGAGGTTCCCTTGGAATGAGGTTCCAAATAAAGCACATGGTTTCCAGAGCAGCCGTGTCCATACTCTGTGCGTGGGTGGGGAAACACAGGGGCCCTTCCCCGTGCTTTCTGGGGCTCCTTCTCTCTCCTGAGGACAGCCTGAGCCCCGCGCCTGCAGACCCTGCCCAGGGGAGCCCAGGGCACGAGCACAAGAAGCAGAGGACCCAGCAGCTCACTTTCAGGGTGCCAGCAGCATCTCGCCTCAGGCTCCCAAGGCCACGTCTCCATCAGTAGGGTCCTCCTGTCTTGGTACCGGCCCGTTCATCCCCGAAGAAGATAGACCTGTCCCCGTGGAGGACCATCTCGGTCCCTTTTTGTCAGTGCACTTTGTGGGGGGCCCTCTGGGGACTGCCAGAGCAGTGACAAGCTCTCTGGGCAAGCTGCTATTTGGGGGCTGCCCCTGGGGTCAATGGGACACTGCACATGGGTCTCAGGGGGTGTGGCATTTCCAGGCAGGGAGTGATGCCATCCTTGGCTTTCTGAACCCTGGGATAAGCAGGGCTTTGGCCGAAAGATGTCATCTGCAGCCCCCCTGACCTGGCCTTGACCCCTGACTGCATTCCCTGACAGAACCACTTCAATGCTCCCAGGATTGCCTGCCCCCATGTGAACCAGCTCTGGGGCAGGAGGAGGAGGAGCTATAGAGGAAACTTCTCCTCCAAACGCATACACTTTCACACGCAGAGATGGTCTGAAGTTGTCAAAAGGCAGGGTGATTCTTGAAAGGTCTCAGAGAAAGTGTTTGTGGGAGCTTTGAGTTTGGGTACGACTGTGGCTGTCTTGGGGTCTTGTCTGCAATGGGAAGTGCTGCGTGGCTGTTTTTAGGGGCTGTCTGTCTGTCTGCCACTGTTGGGTCTCCTCTCTCTGTCAGCCCGTCTGCCCGCAGTCTGCCGCATGCCCTCCTGAATCTTTCTGTGGCCTTTCTCTCCCCAGAGCTTGCTCTCCGTCTGCTCCCACTTGCTAAGCGAGATGCTGCCAGACCCTGAGGGGGCGCTGCTGCTCCCCAGGGTGGGACATCCCAGCCAGCTTCACACTAGCATGAGCGGCTCCATCTTTCTTTCTGGGCTCTGGAAAGGTGTAAAGGCAGAACAAGGGGCTTGAGGCTGCCAACTGTCTGCTCAGGGCCACGTGTATCCAAGAAGCCTGAGCAGGGCGAGGCCTCCGCTCGGGTTCCAGCTGAAAGTGGCCTGGGCCATCGGACAGAAGGAACCCAGAGGGGCAGGGAGGAGGCTGGGGTCAGGGCCTAAGGGATTCACAGGTGTGGAAGGCAGGAAGGCAGATGGTGAGAGGCTCAGAGACACCTCAACACCTCAGCCAGGGCCAGGTCAATGTGAGAGGAGGCGGGGGGGTGCCTGGCTGACCATGACCCAGAAACAGCCGCCCCTGGGCTGCGGTGCTCACAAAGTGAGGTGGAATTCCTAATGCAGAAACAGTGCCTCTGGTCAAGGATGCATTTGGCGAAGACTGTGGCAGCGTCACTGGTCTTCTACTCAGCAAGAAGACACCCAGAAGCCCGGCTGGGGCAGCCTGCAGGGCACCTTCACCCACTGCTGCTGCTTGGAGGCGATCAGGGTTGCCCAGGGACCATCCTTCCATGGTGTGAATGAGTGTGTGCGTGTGTGTGTGTGTGTGTGTGTGTATTTGAGGGTAGGAAAAGACATCTTGTGTCATCTCTCAGAGACAGCCAGGCCTGGGTTGGGCAGATGTACACACAAACACATCCATCAAAGAGGGGCTTTCCTTCTGGGTGGTGATGGCAGAAACACAGTCCAGGCAATGACCATGATCACCGCTTGATGGTCCCCAGTATGAGCTCCAGAAGCCCAGCCCTGAGACCTCACCCTGCACCCACTGAGATGGTGCTGGACCCAGCTCCAGCCCCCAGGGCCAGCCTCATATAGCCCTAAGGACAGTGGACTTAACTGCCAACACAGGAAAGTGTGTGTGTGTGTGTGTGTGTGTGTGTGTGTGTGTGTTTCTGGGGGGCGCATGGTGAGCATGTGAGTCTATGTGTACGTGTATAAGTGTGTGTGAGTGGTGTGGTAGGTGTCAGTCTTATGGGCATCTGTGTCTGGGGTGAGGGGGTGTGTACACGTGTGTGAGCCCGTATACGTGTTGGGAGGATGGGGGGAATGTGGGCCTTCCTCCCTCCTCTCTGGGACCATGGCGTGCTGCCCCTCCCCTGCCCCTCCCGCCCCGTTTAACCTGTTTACCACTTCGTGGTGAAGGAGGGGGCCCTCTGGGTCAGGGACCCAAGAAGGGGTCACAGGCTCCTCCCAGGGGCCAAGCCGGCCCATCAAGTTGGGAAAATAACCACTGAACTCCCAGTGCCCTTTGCCAGTTTGGTCCTCCAAATAGGCCCTCTCTGGGGCAGCCCACAGCGAAGTCCCTGCAGCGGAGACCTCCCTAGACATGACACCTGCTCTCTAAGTGGTGAAGAGAATAAACATCCCCAAAAGCCCTAGAGTCCCCTGGGGAGATGAGATGTGAGGTTCAGCCAGATGGTCAGACATGAGTTTCAGTTACCTCTGGCCTCCCAGACATGACCAAACCATCCTATCTGCTGTCACCATGGGCCTGGCCACCCACAAAAGGGCCCAAGACAGAGGTGGGCAGGCAGTGGACAGAGGGACGGTCATCCAGAACCCCTATCCCCTCCCAGGCAGGGCCTGTTTACCAATTTCATCCTCAGGGTTGAGACCCCTCGGTGGGGGAATGGGAGCCCCAGGAGAGCCCTGAGGGCAGAAGGTGGTCTCCCCTCACTCTCCCCATCCTCTTAGCCCTCTCCTCTCTGGGGAGCACCTGTGGCTAATCATGGGAATTTTGTCCTGTTATCTCCCCCGACCTCACCCAGAGCTGGGCACAAGGGGATTACTGTTGACCTATGGGCCCAGGAGTGGACCAGGGTGGTCTCCAGGAACTGGCGGTGGGCAGTCTGGGGCTGAGCAGGGCTGAAATAATCCTGCCCCCATGCTGGTGGGTACAATGACCCTGGCTGAGGCTGGGGGAGCTGTCCCTGGCATGGGGAGTGTGCTAGCCCCGGCTGATCTTGCTGGATGGAGGGGGCTCCATGGTCCATGGGCCCAGGCTCAGGGGAGAGCACGTGACAGCCCTGAGCTATGGTTCTTCGGGGCGGCCTGGCCTGGCGGTGAGGCCTGCGCTGCTCCCTGACTCTTCATGCTGCCCAGAAGGGCCCTTGGCACAGGAGGCTCGGTTGTAAGAAGACAGCAGAGGGTGGCCAAGGGGGCCGCTGGGGTTGGGGCCACGTGGGAACAGACGCTCTCGCCCCCTCCCCGTCTCTGGGCCGGCCTCCAGGAGGGGAGGTGGAGAGAGTGGGCTGGAGGTCTGCTCCCAAGATCACCTGAAGCCTAGGGCAAGGGTCAGGTGTCAGAGGTCAGAAGTAATTCCAAACCATGGGGCCTAGGGTTTGCCACCGCGAATCAAGCGCTCCTGATGGGCTAGTGCCGTGATGCCCTCTCCCATATGCTGCCTGATATACCCTCCCAGCAGCCCTGACCATGCCTTCCTTACCCTACTTTATAGGTGAGGAGACTGAGGCACAGAGAGGCCTGCCCAGAGCTGCACAGCGGCGGGACCTGGAGCTGAAATCTCACCCAAGCAGTCCCGCTGAGACCCCTCACTATTGGGCCCGCCTACCGCCCCGCCCCTGGGCATCTATACTGTTAAGGAGTGGGGGAGCGCGGGAGGGCGCACATCTTCTCAAGCAGAGACAGTACTGGGCCACCAGAGGGCGCTAAGCCCTCACTCCTGAGCAGAGGCCTGAGCATCCCCGGCAGGCCCACGAGGTGGCAGCAACACCCCGATTGTGTGCCGCTCACGCGGGTCGGAGCATCCCCCAGAACCACTGGAGACTGCGTCGGTCTTCTGCCCTCTGTCCCTCTCATCTATAGGGTCACGGGGACCCTGCCTCTCCAGGTCTGTCTCTGGGCAGACCCTGGAGGTCAATCTCAAACCCTCCAGCTCCAGAGGACACATCTGCCCTAACACCAAACATCCCCAGCGCCCCTCCTGAGCCTAATGGGACCAGAAGGTTTCAGGAGGCCCTGGAAAGCACAGACTGGTCAACACGAAGGACACAGAGAGCAGAAGGGCCAAGTGTCACCAGGAGTGTTGGCGGAGGGGTCTGCCATCACCCCTGCTGGCTTCACTCCCTTCTTTGGCAAGCTTAGATTTGGGGTTCATCCTGACCCATCTTGGCCATTTTTCCTTCTGTCTCCTGCCCCTGGCAAACCCCAGAGCAGCCAAGCCCCTCCAGCCTGCCCCCCTCACTGCAGGAGGAGAGGACTCGCTGGGCTCTCCTTACACTCACCATCCAAACCTCTCAGGGCCACCAAAAACCTGCCGACGTTTGTCCTCCACTCTCCACGAGGGTGACGCAGGCCTTCTGTGACTTCAGCCACATCACACACACATGCTCACATGGGCACAGACATACACGGACATGCACACACACACACACACACCCCTTCTCACAAATACATACACATCCAGACCTGGGGATACATCCGCAGAGGCATAGGTACAAACACACATGCAGACACACACACAGACATATAAGCATGCACAGAGACCCAGGTGCACAGGGACACAGAGAGACACACATCCACACACTTACACAGACATGCACGTGCGTGCACACACACACACACAGAAATGTGCACAGCTCACGGTGTGCCTCTGACCGCAGTGAAAGGAAAGGGGAAGACCAGAAAGGCCTTCACTGTCTCATGTCAAACTGATGCCCTGTGTGCACTGACCCCGCTTCTCACTCCCCCCTGCCCTACCAGCGTCAGCCCTCCACTGCCTCTTTGATCCCAGCCCTTTGTCTCCTCCTCAGAGACATGGCCCTCTCTCTGCCAGCCCATCAGGCTTCAGCCCCCTCTTCAAAACTTCACATCCCCTCCAGCCCTTGCCCCATTTCTGTCCTCTCCTTCCCAGCAAAACGTATCCTGCTGCCTCACGCCTCCACCAGCCTTTTGCTCTTGAACCCACCATGGTCTGCCTTCCAGTCACCCCCCCAACAGAAATGGCTCGTTTCAGAGTCTCCAACTACCCCACGTTCTGAATTCGACAGACACCCCTTGATCGACACACTCCCTGGGCCAGCTCAGCCAGCTGCACTCCGTTGTACAGCTGGAGCCCAAATCTGCACCTCCAGCCCTGACCTCAGACCCCACACCGCACCTCTGTCGGCATACCTCAGGGCACCTCACATCTCACGTCCCCACCAAGCCTCCCATCTCTCCCGATCGGCCCTGGACTGCTCCTTTTCACACATGTCATTCTCTCTGTCCCCTAAGTGTATCCTCAATCCATGTACTTCTCTCTCTGTCCAGTGCCTTCATCTTAACCCAAGCCGCTTCTCTCCCTCCTAGGCCCCTGAAGCAACATTAAGAATTCTGGCTTTACTGCTTTACCAGAGATTGCTCTAAGCCTTTCGTACATACTAGCTTATACTAGCATATACTAGCGTATATGAAATCCTCACTACAACCCTGTAAGGTAGATACAGTCATTCTCCTCCCATTTTTTACAGAAGAGGAAAGTGACACACAGAGAGGTTAAGTAATTTGCCCAAGCTCACACAGTTATAAAAAGGATGTTCCAGGATTCAAACCCTGGCATTTTGGCCCTGGTGTCCCCCAGTGTGGTGTCTCGCTTCTCTAGCAGCACAGAAAAGGTTAGAGCTGGGCTCCTCCGAGGCACGTGGGGTGGAAAGAGCGGAGGGGAGAGAGAAACAGTGGCCCAAGGGATCTGGGGCAGACAAGGAGGGGCATGAGGACAAGAAGGGCTGATGGCAGAGGGCAGGTGGGAGGGTCTGTGGAGGAAGTAAGGTGGGAGTTGGGGATCTATAACCTTGGGGATGGTGTGGTTTCTGTGTGACAGGGACAGACTGTGGCAGGAGGTGTATGTGGGGCAGGGTGGGCAGAAGAAAAGGTTGCCGGACAGAGGCGACCTCAGTTCCAGAGCTTGTAAACAAGTCCTGTCCCATAGACATACCTTCTTCAGCCTCCTCTTGGGTCTAAAGATGCCACCATTCCACACGGGTGTCTGCCCCCAGCCCCATCGCGTGACCGCGGGCTACGTGGCAGTTGCCTGGGCTATGAGCCGGGCCTCTATTTGGGGAGCTGGTGGGAGAGGCTGTTGAGGGGTGGAGCCAGCACCAGCTCGTGGGGAGACGCAGGCGCACGAAGGGCAGTTCCGGCAGACGCAGGGAAGAGGACCCAGGCTGGCAGGAAGGGCCAGGGCAGCGAGTGCAGGTCAGCAGGGAGCGCGCGCTCCCACCCTCCAAGCCGACGTGCGGAAGTTTACTTTTCCTCTTATTTATTTCTTCTGCTTAAATCCTGTTTCTCTCCCCGAGGCATCTGATCTATTATTTAACATTGGATTGTGCGATTGAACTCCCAGGCAAATTGAAAATTATTTGTGTCTGAGGTTTCAGGCATGAAGCCGAGGCGAGCATTTCTGGGAGATCCTGGCAACCTGGGTGAAGGTGAAGAGCCCGCAGCCCTCCTCCTTGAAGGGGCGGGCGGGGTGCTGGGGGTGGGGAAGGGGGGTGTCCAGGCCACGGAGCTCCCCCGCCAGCTCCACCCAGGCCTTGCGCGCCCAGAGCCCACAGCTCAGGGGTCATTCATCTCCACGCGGCATTTCACTTGGGAAACGCCATCCACACCACCCACTGGCAAAGTCCTGGCAGGCCGAGCAGGTGCCATCCGTCCCCCAGCCCCGCACCCACCCTGGGGGGAGGCCACAGTCACAGGAGAATTAATGGCACAGGGACAAAGCTCGCCATCATTTTTCAGGGCTTGGGCTTTCCGTGGGATTGCAGCCAGGGTTGCCGGCCTGATGGGGGTCTGTGCGGAGTGAACTGAGGTGGGAGGGGCCAGGGTGGGGCTGAGGGCCCTGCCCCGGGGGCGCAGTCACAGGCCTCTGGAGCCCGAGGGCTGAGGGGGCATGTGACCCTTCAGGGCTGCCCCCAAGGACAGGAATTGGGGCCCCCCCCGAGGCAGAGAGCGCTTGAGTCTGGGCAGGGTGCACGCCTTCAGCACATGTGCGGGGTGCGGAAGGCAGAACCTCTTGGCCGTGAGAAGGAGATTGGATTTTGTGCTGGAAACAACAGGGAGCCAGACTTTGAGACAGGGAGATGCGACAGGTTTTCTGTGTCAAAAAAAGATCCATGATAAGGCAAAGGCCGTCGGCGCCCATCCACTCCACGTTTCCTGAATGGTCACATGTGCCAGGCGCCGTGCTAGGGACACGTGGCGATGGCACCCGTGTGCTCCCGCCCGGAACCGGGGCCCAGCGTGTGGGATGACAGTGGGAGTGGGGATCCCCACATAGATCCTCGGCCACTCAGACGGGTCACTCGAGCTTCCGCTGCTCCTGCAGGAACACTGGGGGGGGGGGGCGGCCCACGGGGCACAAAAGAATCTCCCAGACCAGCCTGCTGCCAGCCCCTGCCACAAACCCCAGAAGCTGCTCAGACCCTGATGCAGCTTCCCCTCAGCCCCTCACCCCAGGCCCCTCGGTGCAGCGATCTCCCACCCTACCCCGCTGTAGCCGCTGACACCGCAGGCCCTGCACACAGGATCTGGCACCAGGTCTGAGAGTGTGCTTGGCCACGTCACCCTCCTTCCACCCCTGACCCAGAGCCAGGCCCAGAGACCCAGCCCGGCCCCCTGCCAGGGCCAACAAGGGGCTCACGCTGACATGCTCATAGTTAACATAAATATAACTTTGCACCCCCCAGAGAATGCATCATCTTTTCAGAGACCTCTGAAATATATACAAAAATTAATCACAGATCCCTCCGTCTCTCTCTCTCTCTCTCTCTCTCTCTCACACACACACACATACACACACCCCTCATTTCCCACGGAAGGAATGTAAAATGTAAAAGCCACATATTTAGACAACAATGACAAGAATTGGAACTTATAACAGCTGGGACCTTTTGGTAGCAAGTATAAGAAATCTGTTGGCACCAACTTCAGGTGAAGGAGGACCTGATGAGGGGTCCAGTAAGATGGGGACTTAACAGCAGGACTGCAGAAGCCCAGGGCCTGGGACCCTGAGTGCCACCAAGGCTCTCTCTATCGGGCTTACCTCCACTCCCTCGGTGGGCTGTTTCATGCTTTCCCATTGTGAACCCACTTCCCCTGCTCTTTCTGTGCCCATGGCAGAAACTCAAGCAGGGGACTCATCAGGGGATGGACTGCTGCCCAGGGAGGGACAGGCCCCTTGACTCCCAGTCCCAGCCTCAGGGACACTCTGATGGGCCCAGCAGTTCCATCTCTAGAAATCTGTCCTGCAGAAACTCCAGGCAGGGAGATGAGAATATGCATGAAAAATGTTCATTGCAGCATGATGTGAACTATCAAAGGACTGGAAACAGCCTGAATATTCATCAGTAGGGAAGTAGAAGGACCAAATGCGATCCACTCGTGTTGCCAAATATGATGGATCCACCTAATGAAGAAAGCAGTAGGTCCTCTCATTCATCTATTCAATAAATACCTTCTGAGCACTTGTTATGTGAGGCCCACTGTGCTCAGTGAAGGGGACACAATAGTGAGCAAAAGCAAACCCCATCCTTGCCTTGCAGAGCTTGCTCTACCTGGAGAGCCTGATGCTAACGAAGGAGTAATGCTGCAGGTGTAGCATCATGAGCTTCAGAGGGCAACGGTGGAGATGACCTAGGCAGAGAAGTCAGGGAAGACTTCCTGGAGGAAGTGGTGATGGAGCCAAGATCAAGACAGGTGGCAGAGCGAAGAAAGAGCATGTGCAAATGTCCTGGGGTGAAAGATTGTGTGGCCAGGTGAGGGAGGGAAGACGGTTGCTGGGGCTGGAGCAGAGGGGCTGTGGTGGATGCCATGATGAGCCTCCCAGATCCCCTTCAGGAGTAAAGAACCTCCAGTGTCAGCAGTGCTGCTGGCAGGCAGACCTCTTAAGGGATTGTCTAGGCTAAAGACAGCTGCTTGCCTAAGGTCACAGCGCACCCAATATCTAATCAACATGGAAATAGAAAGGCCCAGTGTCCTCACCCAACAATTCTGAAGGGTCATCCAGACTCAAAGCTCCATATGCCTGGACAGAGTAACAGCCCCCAAAGATGTCCACCTGGTAATCCGCAGAACTTGTGAATATGTTAGCTTACAGGGCAAAACGGATTTTTTCCACTACGATTAAGGATCATGAGATGGGGAGACGATCCTGGCTCATCCAGGTGGGCACAATGTAGTCACAAGTGTCCTTATAAAGTGAGGCAGAGGGTCAGAGTCAGGGAGGAGAGGAAGCGATGGAATCAGCGGTCAGAGTGATGGAAGGAAGAAACCACCAACCAAGGAATGCAGGAAGCCTCCAGAAACTGGGAAAGACAAGGAAACACATACTTCCTAAAGCCTACAGAAGGAATACAGCCCTGTTGACCCATTTTCAACTTCTGAACTCTGGAACTGTAAGATAATACATTTGTGTTGCTTTGAGGCACAATATTTGTGGCAATTTCTTATAACAGCAACAGGAAACTGACACAGCATGAGAGCCCAACTTCTCCCTCCATCTAATCCTGCTTTCTTCCCCTCCATTCCACAAGTGCTAAACTCTCCCTTATAAACCTCTTGCATGCTAGTGAGTTCTGCTTCCCGGAGAACCCCACCTACAGCAGTGAGGGCTGAGGAGTCTGAGAAAGCAGATGCTGGGGCGGGATTCAGGAGCAGATGCACCTGTCTCGCCTGCCTGGTGACAGTGGTAGGCGGGTAGCTCCTCTTACAACAAGGTGACAGTGCAATTGTTATCACTTTCACCTTTGATGAATTGAGATCGTTTACCTGTGGAAGGAAATGCAACTGCTGAGGGCAACTATTCAGACACCTGAGAAGTATCAGGGGAACGCAAAATCGGTGAAATTAGGTGGCTATTGCCAAACTTGACTAACACTTTGAAAAAAGATAACCAAAGGCTGAGAGCAATTAAGAGTTAAGTGTGAAATAATTGAAGTATAGTTGATTTACAATGTTGTGCCGAAAGGAGGTCCCCGAGTCCTGTAGCAGGAGGGCAGACAAGGTGGAGAATCTCAGAGCAGCCAAGTTCCAAAGAAGATTAAACTTGGGGAATTCCCTGGCGATCCAGTGGTTAGGACTCCGCGCTTTCACTGCCAAGGGCCCGGGTTCAATCCCCGGTTGATCCCTGGTCGGGGAACTAGGATCCCACAAGCCGCACGGCACCACCAAAAATAAGCCTTGAAATGATCAAGGCTACAGCAAAGAGGATTAAGCTCAACCTAAGTAGCTCTGTGTCAAGATCATGCTCTGATGGGGAGAGGATGGCACCCTGACGTTTCAGATGGGACATCTGAGTTGATGCACCCCAAATCTGAAATCCCTAGATTGTCTTGAACCCTCTGAGCCTGCAGAAGTGACCCATTCTTCCCTATTAAGAACTAACGTTGGGGCTTCCCTGGTGGCACAGTGGTTGAGAGTCTGCCTGCCAATGCAGGGGACACGGGTTCGAGCCCTGGTCTGGGAAGATCCCACATGCCGCGGAGCAACTGGGCCCGTGGGCCACAACTACTGAGCCTGCGCGTCTGGAGCCTGTGCTCCGCAGCGGGAGAGGCCGTGATGGTGAGAGGCCCGCGCACCGCGATGAAGAGTGGCCCCCGCTCGCCGCAACTAGAGAAAGCCCTCGCACAGAAACGAAGACCCAACGCAGCCAAAAATAAATAAAATAAATAAATAAAGAAGCTTTCATTTAAAAAAAAAAAAAAAGAAGAACTAATGCTCCACTATTCCTTAAAGAAATGCAGAGATCTCTGCTCTGCAAGACATTATACAGCCCCTCCAGGATCTGCCCCCACCTCCCCTTCTGGCCACTAGACCTATTAATCAGGGGTCAAGTCACACCATGACTGGGCCAAGGCAGTGCTGGACTTGATAAGGAAGGAAAGGAACTATAGCCCCTGGGTCCTGGCAGGAGCCAGGAGAGCACAGGTGAGACTGGATTTTGAAGGTGCATCATCCAAAGTCCACGGGGGAGCAGGGAGAGACACGTAAGGTTGGAATGATTAGAGAGCTTATCAATGTGAGAGCACTTTCCTGGGATGCAAGATTCCCTAGCAAGGACCACGAGAGATGGTGCAAAAATTCTGCTAGAAGCATGGAAAAAGTCATGGTGGAAAGGGGACTTAAAGGGCTCTGCAAAGTGGGTGAGCTGGAGTGAATGTGCTAAAGCCCCAAGGCAGGGAAAACCGGTGGAGGACTATGTTGGGTAAGGGGCGGACACACCACTTACCCAAGCAGCAGGGAATGTGTGCGTGAGAGGAGCGCCAGCATCACTGAGACGATGGGTGACGGCTCCCCTCTGGGCGCTGGGCTGCTGGTAGGATCAGCTCTTGTGGCACAAGGGTCACTGACAGCAATGAGGGCAAGAGAACCCAAAAAAAATAGAGGTCTAATGGTGAGATTTACCCATCTGAAGAGAGGTGGACGCAATCTTTATAATGGGTGGTCCGGTCAGAGTGGCCCCAGGTGACCTGGCCTACAGCAGGTCCTCGAGAACAAGGTGTTCCCTGGAGGCAAAATAGATGGGCAGCCAACAAATGTTACACTCAATCTGTACAATCAAAGAAATCAAGAATGGATAATCAGGAGCCTAAGGGCAATCCTCCCAACCAAAAAAAATGTCATGATTCCTTGCCCAGTTTCTGGAGGTAAGTCAGTTTTCAGACCAGGAACCCAATGACTGAAGGAGAAATCAAGCCTCCAGGATGAGCCTGTAACATAAAGCAAGTATATCTAGTAATCATACCCCAAGTCCTTCTCCAAAGATATCCTGGGGAAAGAGGTTACCCAAATAAGTCTAGGACATTGGACAGGGTCCAACTTGATATAGTTATGCTGAGCTCTGATGTGTCATGGCGGCCCTCCATTAGAGTGGGGACATACAGGCCAGGTAACAGATGGAATGCTGGCCCAAGCCTGGCTTAAAGTGGATCCACTGGATCCACAGATTCACCCAGTGGTCATTTCCCCACTCCCCAAAGTGTAATTAGAGACTTAGTAATCGTCACAAGCCCCACTTTGACTCCTTGGCCTGTGGGGTGAGAGCTTTTGTAGTGGGGCGGGCAAAGAGGAAGCCTCTGAAACTGCCCTCTGTCCGCTTCCAAGACAGTATATAAAAAACAATATCGCATTCAAGAGGGAGGAGATATGGGGATATATGTTTATGTATAGCTGATTCACTTTGTTATACAGCAGAATCTAACATACCATTGTAAAGCAGCTATACTCCAATAATGATGTTAAAAAAAAACAAAAAACAAACAAACAAAAACAATATCGCATCCCAATTGGGGGAGGGGGAGGGTGGTGGCAGATATTGGAGCTACCTTTTTTTTGGTCGCACTGTGGGGCTTGCAAGAGTTCCCCGATTAGGGATTGAACTCAGGCCCTCGGCAGTGAAAGGGCAGAGTCCTAACCACTGGACCACCAGGGAATTCCCATGGTGCTACCTTTTAAAAACTAAAGGATCTAAGGGTAGTGGTCCTCATTGTAGCTCTGTTGAACTGACCAGTTTGCCCCTGCAAAAACGAGACAGTTGGAATGGATAACAGTGTACATTCACAGTCTTGCCCCAGAAATACATTAACTCTCCAGGCCTCTGTCCAATTATAGGCCCCAAAGATCTGGATTGGCCCCACATCCTGCAAAATATCATATTGGTCTGCCATATCAATAACCTCATGCTCATCAGAATGAATGAACAAGAAGTGGCTAGTACATTGTGGGCCTGAGTAAGACCCACACACTCCAAAGGTTAGGAGGGTGAACCCAGTGAGGTTTGAGGGGCCTGTCATAACAATAAAACTTATAGGAGCTGCAATGGTCTGGAGCATGCCAGGGCAACCAAAGCGTAGGACAAATAATGGCATCTTGCACCTTCCACCTCAAAGAAGGAAGTATAATGCTTGGTAGGCCTCCTGGGTTCTGAAGGCACTGTCCGCATACATGTGGTCTGGACTACTCCAGACCACATACCAGGAGACATGAAAAGCTGCCGGCTTTGATTCAGTTCAGAGATGGAAAGGACTTTGCAGCAGGTCCAGGCTATGATGCAAGAGGTGCCAACTCAGGCTGTGCAACCCAGAGGATCCTATGGTATTGGAGGTATCAGCACTGGGAAAAGATACCATGTAGAGTTTTTGGCAAGCCCCAAGGGGAGGATTACAATGCAGACTCTTAAGGTTCTGTCACAAGGCCATGCCATATGGAAAATTATAAACCCTTTGAAAAGCAGTTCCTAGCATGCTATGGGCCCTGGTATAGACCGACCATGGGACACCAAGTGAAAATGCAGCCATAACTGCCTGTCTTAGTCTGTCTGGGCTGCTATAATAAAATACCATAAACTGGATAGTTTATAAACAGCAAATATTTATTTCTCACAGTTCTAGAGGCTGGGAAGTCCAAGATCATGGCACCAGCATACCTGGGTGAAGACACTCTTTCTAGTTCATAACCACCATTTTCTCACCATGTCCTTATGTGGTGGAAGGGGCCAGGGATCTTTCTGGAACCTCTCTTATAAGGCACTAATCTCATTCATGAGGGCCCCACCCTTATGACTTAAGAATCTCCCAGAGGTCCCACCTCCTAAGGACATCATATTTGGGGGTCAAGGTTTCAACATATGAATTTGGGGGGACATAAACATTCAGACTGTAGCGCTGCCCATCATGAGCTGAGTTCTGTCAGACCCACCAAGTCAGAAGGTCAAGTGGACCCAGCAGCATCCATCATAAGACAGAAGTGGAACATCTAAGACCAAGTATGAGCAGGATGACAAGCCATAAGCAAGGTGTGCGAGCAGGTAGCCTAGACTACCTTGTTATCCACCACTGTTGCACTGAGGCCTCTCCATTGATTCACACCTATGGCCACATGGTGAGGGGTATGACCAGGTGATGAAAGACCAGCTTTGTTCACAGAGGTGTTGGCTTGGTATGTGGAAGCAAGTTAAAAAAAATAGGTGGTACCTGCACTGCAGCCCCACTCAGGATTGACCTTGAGAGAACATGGTAGACTGAAATCTTCCCAATGGGTAGAGCTGTAGACCTTTGGGCAGAGCACGTGAGATCCTCTTTGATGGAAATAGAAACCCAATAGAAACCTAATAGGGTTTCTAGTTGGGAGACTAGAAGGAGATTGATTAGAAGCTAGGCTATCTGGGGCAATCATGTGGATGGGACATGGCACAAAGTGTGAAGCTTTCTTTCTCACTGGAGAGCATCCATCATGGAAGAGGCACTAAACAACCAAGTCAACAGAATGACTTGGCCAAGTGACATCAACCAGCTCCTGTCATTGACCTCTTCACTGCCGGCCCAAGTGGCAGGGTGGAGGCTACGAAGACGTCTAACAGCATGGGATCTCACCCAGCAAGGCTGATCCAGCTGCTGCTGCTGCGGAATGTTCAACCTTCCAGCAACAGAGGCCAAAGCTAAGTCCTACACACAGTGCCATTCCTTGAGGACACCAATCTACAGATCCAAGTTGACCACACTGCATCCCTTTCATCCTGAAAGGAGCAGTGATTCATTTTCTTAGGAGTAAACATATATTCTGGGTACAGATTTGCTTTTTCTGCCCACAGGGCCTAAGCCAGACAACTACACAAGGGCTTACAGAGACCCACGCAGGGTCCCACAAAACATTGTGTCAGCAATGGAGGTATGAGGGGAGGCAAACGACTATAAGTTGCACTGGTCATAACACTTCCTATATCACCCTGAATCTGCCAATCTGATAAAGCAATGGAAGGGCCTGTTACAAGCACAGCTAAAG
Organism: Balaenoptera physalus; assembly: GCF_965194825.1. Lineage (NCBI taxonomy): Eukaryota > Metazoa > Chordata > Mammalia > Artiodactyla > Balaenopteridae > Balaenoptera > Balaenoptera physalus. The sequence goes on along the minus strand of NC_138900.1, from coordinate 18,145,860 downwards.
CACAAGCTCGGAGTTCATATTTTGCAAAGATGGGGTGCCATTTTCCAGAGCAAAGCGTACACTTTAAATCAACAATAGGTCGACATGGGTCTACTTGTGTGTGGTCGGCAGAATAACAACCCATTCCCCCAGAGACGTCCATGTCCTAATTCCCAGAACCTGTGAATATGTTCCCTTTACTTGGCAAAAGGGACTTTGCAGGTGTGATTAAATTAAGGATCTCGAGATGGGGAGATTATCCTGAATTATCTGGGTGGGGACAATGTCCTTCTAAGTGAAAGAGGGAAGGAAGAGAGCGTCAGAGCGATGCAGCGTGAGGAAGATTCAACCAGCCACAGCTGGCTTTGATAATGGAAAGAACCATGAGACTAGGAAAGAGCCAGGCTCTAGGGGCTGGAAAAGGCAAAGAGATGGCTTTTCCCCTAGAACCTCCAGAAAGAATGCAGCTTGATTTTTAGCCCAGTGAGATACATTTCAGACTCTGACATCCTGAACTGTAAGATAATAAATTTATTTTGTTCTAACTCACCAAGTTTGTGGTAATTTATTACAACAGCAATTGGAAATGAATACACTATGTTGCAGGTAAGATGGGTCTGGGAACCAAGGAGTGGAAGTAAGAGTGTCCTGCTTGCCATCACTCCTAGCCACCCACTTGGAAAATTTGTGCTTCCCACAATCTTGGGCTCTAAGGGTTTAGAGAGCCTGGTTCTAATGAAGAATTCTTCTGTCAAGGACCACAGTAAGAGTTCTGTGAATTATGGCTATAGATGCTGCCTGGGCACTTGAGGACACATGAGGCTCCTTGTACCACGGGACCAGCAAGAAAGAAGATTCACCGTCTTGGCAGGGGTAACGGACCCTGATCATCAGAAAGAGGTAGCATTTTTGTTATACAGTAGGGAGCAGGGAGAGATAGATTTGGTGCCTGGTTAATCCACTTGCTTGTTGGTATTCCCCAGCCCAATTTTGACAGTAAATGGGCAAGGGCAGCAACTCTGGCCTGAGAAGGTCATGTTTACCAGGGTCTCAGACCCCTCAGGGATGAGGGTCTGGTTACTCCACCAGGTAAGCCACTGAGACCAGAACAGTCGTGGGGGGAATCCAGAATTGATAGCGAAGGCAAAGGAAGATGAGTATCGATTGTAGCCTCAAGACCAACTGCAGCAGTGGAGGCTGTAGTTAATCTCACTAACCCTCTCTTCCAAATTCCCCCAGGGAGAGGCACACCAGAATCCTGGAGGAGCTGCTCCCTGCACGTTTATGAAAAAGCGGAGCCTGGTCATGCAAGGGATGGACTGTGTCGGACATTTCGTGCACCACCAAATCCCCCTTCAGTACTAAAGAACTTATTCCCCCAACTTCTGGGAGTGTTGCCTGCAGAAAGCCTTTAGCCATCAGCTCCCTTCAGAGAATGCCTCGGGTGAAGAGAGACGCCTTGCCCAAGGTTACACCCCACATCCAAAGACACATCCAGCCACCAATATGGCGGCACAGAAGCACAGCACACTTGCCCCACGTGGGGAACAACTCTGCGCTCCTTGTGGGGTCAGCTGAGACCTCTGTAGAGATTGATAAGAGCTCAGCTTCTCCCTCTGCCCACTCCTTCCTTGCCCTCCCTTTCACAAATGTTGATGCAAAAGCACTCTGTAAGAAACCTCCTTTGATAATCTCCACCTCCGAGCCTGCTTCCAGGGAGGAGCCCTCCCTGAGGGGGAGGAGGGAAGTGGGGCTAGAGAATAGGTGGGCCAGTCCGCATGCACCACTGAGGGTGGTGTTATCTTCTCTTAGAGCAAGGGAAGCCTTGGCAAGGTTTAAGCAAGCAGTTACACGATCTTTTGAAAAGATCCTTCTGGCAGGCATGAGGAAAATAAATTGTGAGAGCAAGATTGACAGCAGTGAGGACAGAAGGATAGTCCTTCAAGCATCCAGATGAGATGAGAAGGTGGCTGGACCAGGGTGGTGCAGGTGGTGATAGAGAAATGTGGATGGGTAATTTGATAGACCCTGGTGATGGACGGAGATGGGAAATGGAGAAGAGGGTCAAGGAGAAGGAGGTTCCTGGATGACTCCCAGGTTCTGGCTTGCACAAGTGAGTGGCAGGGGAAGATGGGGACACCAGGGGGAGGCCAGGTTTGAAGGGGGTGGGCAAGATCATGAGTCTGAGTCAGGATATGTTGAGTCTGAGGAACCTCTGAGACATCCCCCGGGAGGCATCAAGTGCGCAGGCAGCGGGACCTGCAGGTGGGAGGAGGTGTAAATCTGTGAGTCATTGTCATGCAGAACTGCTGTGAGTGAGATTATGGAGGGATAACATGTGAGAGGAGAGGAGGAGGCCTGGGAATGGTCTGATAGGGGGGCCGAGCCAGCAAACAAAACTGAAAAGCAGTGGGCTGAGTAAGAGGGGAAACACATGCGAGGTTTGCTCTGCAGATGTCAAGTGCAGCAGCCAGTCCAGCGGCAGTTATGCTGCATAAACGAATATCCCTAAAATCTCAAAGGCTGAAAAAGACTAAAGTTTATTTCTCCCTCACTCTATGGGGCCAACGTGGGTTAGCAGGGTCTCTGCTCATCTTGGTCACTTGGGAACTGGGTTGACAGAGGCTCCATCTCAAAACCAGCTTCTACAACTGCCCAGGCAGGGAAGGCGTGTGGCGTGGCACACAGCTCCTCAGGCTTGTCTCACATTTTAGGGGCCTCCCCTAACCTCAGAGGAGGCAGGGAGGGAGTTCACAGAGGAAGAGAGCTGGGAGCTCTTGGGCAGCACAGATCACCATCAAGCTGAGGAAGGGGAGGAGTGGCTGGCTGAGCCAAAGGCTGCTGAGAGGTGGAGTAACGTGAGGGCTGAGAAATGGAGGTGATGTAGGTCCTTGGTGACCTGAGAAAGAGCTCTGTGGTGGCTTTAAGGGATTAAAGGCCAGAAGCATCCCACTCCTGGGCATATATCTGGAGAAAACCATAATCCAAAAAGATACATGCACCCCAATGTTCATTGCAGTGCTGTTTACAATAACCAAAACATGGAAGCAACCTAAATGTCCATAGATGGATGAATGGGTAAAGAAGATGTGGTACATATATACAATGGAATATTACTCAGCCATAAAAAAAGAATGAAATAATGCCGTTTGCAGCAACATGGATGGACCTAGAGATTATCATACTAAATGAAGTAAGTCAGACAGAGAAAGACAAATATCATATGATATCACTTATATGTGGAATCTAAAAAAATGGTACAAATGAACTTATTTACAAAACAGAAATAGAGTCACAGATGTAGAAAACAAACTTATGATTACCAGGGGATAAGGAGGGGGGGATAAATTGAGAGATTGGGATTGACATATACACACTACTATATATAAAATAGATAACTAATAAGAACCTACTGTGTAGCACAGGGAACTCTACTCAAAACTCTGTAATGAGCTATATGGGAAAAAAATCTAAGAAAGAATGGATATGCATATATGTATAACTGATTCACTTTGCTGTACAGCAGAAACTAACACATTTTTAATCAACTATTCTCTAATAAAAAATTCATAAAATTAATAAAATTAATAAAAAAGGTGGATCTCCATTTATGCTCTTGTTCTGGTCCCTGCAAATGTTAGGGGTGGGCCAAGGTGTATAATAAATAAACAAACATATATAATATACACACATATATAATTTTATATACTATCTATGTTATATATAATCTATAATAAATATATATCATATAATTATAAATCATAGAATAAAATGTATCATATATGTGTATAGTATATACATTCCCACTCAAATTGGATTGGGATTGTACACACACACACACACACACACACACACACACACACAAAAGGATACAGTTTGTATCAGTCAGCTTTTGCTGTGTGACAAAGAAACACACAATATCAGTGACATACAACAATAAGCATTTATTTCTCATGTGTCATGGTTGCTGGTGCAGCCCCACCCCACGTGTCTCATTCTGGGGCTCAACCTGGAGGGTCAACAGTTGCCTGGGGCATTTTCTTCCTACTGCAATGGCAGAAGCTCGAGAGGCAAGCTCAGCTGCAGGTGTATACTTCAAGCCTCTGCTCCTTGTGCTGCATCTGCTAACTTCCCTTTGGTGAAGCCCAGGATTGGGGAGTGGAGGAGTACATTCTGCCGAGCATGGTGCCATGGCAAGGGTATAGATGTCTAAAGCCACTACAGGGCAGGGAAAAATTGGTATCAATAATTTAATCTATCACATACCAAACTGAGGTTCCCTAGGAAGAGGAATATGAGATTGCCAGAGTGTGTGTGGAGGGGAGGGGGGCTAATTTGTAACTAATTCTAATTACTAAAATAACAAATGTTTTAATTTTTTACAATTTACCTGTAATCCCACATTCCTCTGTTAGAAAGCAAAAATAAGACCTCGATTCTCCCCAGTCCCAGGCAAAAGCCTAATATAAAATTTTTACTAGTTGATTCACCCAAAAGACTGGCTAGACATTTTGAAAAACAAATTCTTTTTTAGATCCTGACCTCAAACCACAAACAAAAGTTAATTCTAAAAGGGTAAGAGACCTAAATGCAGAAACAGAACTGTCAAAATTAGTCTGGAGATAATATTTTGAGATATATCAAGATGCCTTTTCTTTTTGCACTTCCTTGGGTGACCTTCCAGCTTTTCAGCCAGAGGCTTGCATCGCCTAGAGGTGGAGGGAGATGGAGCGAGAGAGGGAGAGAGAGAGGTGGAGGGAGGGGGAGAAGTGGGGGGAGAGGAGAGAGGGAGGAGGAGGATGGGGAAAGGGAGGAGGGGGGAGAGGAGGGGAGGAGGGAGGGGGAAAGGGACAGGTCAGGACACCGGAGGAGGAAGAAGGGAGCAGGGGAGGAGTGGACCACACCCATCCAAACACCTCTTCCAAAAGCAGCCTGCTGGGAGGTGGGAGGTGGAGGTGGGGCCGTTCCTTCCCTCTGACACCACAGTGGCCAGAAACCACTGTTTTCAGCAAACGCATCAAAGACCCAGTTCCAACGGGAGAGGCCTTTGGGGGCCCTTGGCCTATATACACAGAAGAGCTGGCTGAGGGATGGGGGCCAGGGCAGGAGGCAGAGGCCACTGCATGGATCAAAGGAGCGACAAGGGGGGGGGGGCACCTACCAGGCCCAGGGATGTGAGAAGAGCAAGTGGCCAAAACACAATGCAAGAGGAGGCACCCGTTGGATACCAGTTATGTGAAAGTTTAAAGCAGACACAAATGTCATCATTGTTTATGAATACATTCATGTGTCGCAAAAAGTATAAAAAGGTGCTCAGGAATGTGGCAACTTCTGGGTAGCAATTACAGGGTGGGGGAAGAAGGGAGGGGTTTTAACTGGTCTGTATTGTTTCATCTGATTTTGTTTTTTAATAAATTTATTTATTTATTTATTTATTTATTTTTGGCTGTGTTGGGTCTTCGTTTCTGTGCGAGGGCTTTCTCTAGTTGTGGTGAGCGGGAGCCACTCTTCATCGCGGTGCGCAGGCCTCTCACTATCGTGGCCTCTCTTGTTGCGGAGCGCAGGCTCAGTAGTGGTGGCTCACGGGCCCAGTTGCTCCGTGGCATGTGGGATCTTCCCAGACCAGGGCTCGAACCCATGTCCCCTGCATTGGCAGGCAGATTCTCAACCACTGCGCCACCAAGGACGCCCATTTCAACTGATTTTTAAATAGGGATCTGAAGCAAATGGTTGAGCTGTTAATATTTGCCACGCCTGGGTGGTGGGTGTATAGATATTTGTTAGATTATTTTGAAATACACAGAAGGGGGAAGACAGACTGCGGATTAGTATGAGCAGTTTGATGCCATAGTTTAAAAACCATGTGCACATGTGCATGTTTGCATACCTGCTTGGATGGTGTGCACACAACGTGTCTTTGGTTCTACGAGACTCCATGTGTATCTGCGCCGGTGCAACATTATGTGTGTGTGTACGTGCTGTGTGTCCCTTTGTGTTTGCCGCTTGCATGTGATTGTGTGTGTACCTGCATATCCGTGTGTGTCTCTCTGTGCAACTGTATGTGTATCTGTGGCTGTATGTGTCTGTGATAGTGTTTGTGTGTCTTTGAGTGTGTGTACATGTGTGCATATCTGTACTAGTCTGTGTGATTATGTGTCTGTGTGTGTACATGAACAGGAAGACGAATGGCTGGACAAACACCAAATTACTGACTCATTGCTCTCCGGGAAGGAGAAACCAATTTTTGTTTCTCCTTTGTACATTTCACCGTGTGTGTGTGTGTGTGTATGTGTGTGTGTGTGTTTTACAATGATCATGCAGTGTTTACTGAAACTTAAAATTACTTTTAAAAAGACAGTAAAGAGTTTCACAGTTTGAAAAATGAGAAGAATTTATCATCAGACCCTGGTTGGCCTCTGGGGCTCCTCTTTGCCCCCTGGGTCCCAACCTGGGATTCCATCCACCCCCAAGCGCCCTGAGTTCAGAGGAGCCTGAGGACACTTCCTAGCCCCACCCCAGAGGCATGGCCCAAAGCAAGCATGAGATTTCTCTGAAGTTTTGTGTTTTATCTTTAAATGTTAGGCAACTTCTACATTCTCCCCTTTAACGTATACATGTTTATCTTAATTATACAATCACAAGGTTTCAACCCCCAAATCCTGGAGTCAAGGGGCCTCCGTCTCTCTCACCCTCCCCAGCTTCTGTGTGTCTCCTGTAGGTGGGTGTTGGGCCACCAGCACCTGGAGTAGGATCCGGGGGTGTAACTACAGCCCCACCAGAGATTCTAGGAAGGTCAGTTGGAAGAGGAAGCAACCATCACCCTTCCAAGAGCTCTTACGCTGGCCTGAGCCGAGTTCTCTGCATCTGCTCTCACCGTGACTTCTCCCGGCAAGGGCATCAGCTCCTCATCAATACTATTCTCACGTTACACGGGAGGACACTGGGACTTTGCGAGATGAAACCCAAGGTCACCCAGTTGTACTCAGACTTCCAAGTTCATGCCATGCACAGACTGTCTCCCTAAAGTCTAGGCCCAAGGAGAATGAGTAGCCTGTGGCATGGAAGAAGGTCAGCGTACGGAGCTTTGGCCAGAGGAAGGAGCCCTGGGCAGGGCTGATGACTGATCAAAGGCTGCCTCACTGTCTCAACTCTTGCTTTCCCTCAGGCCCAAGTAAATGCATCTGCAGGGCCCCTAGTCCTGTGACCCCAGGGCCACTTTTGTGGTCACCTGGAGCCAGAGTGGCAGCCACACAAAGTCATTTAGGGGCAGGACTTGGTATTGAAGGCTGTTCTCCCAGGGATCCGAGCCAGCCTGACATTGATTGAGAGACCTGGAGGACCCTAGAGAGGGCCTCACCGGCCCCCAGCAACTGCAATAGCCTCATCTTTCTGGAATTCTTTTCTGTGTGTTGCATGGGGAGAGCAACACATGTTGATTGCCCTGATGAACGCCAGGTGCTTTCGCAGGAAACAGCCTCCTCTCCATACCTTGAAGGGCTGCTGGGAGGACCTTGGGACTTCACTGATGCAGCTCGAGAGAAGGAGCCCTGAGAAGAAGCCAGAGGTGAGGAGGTCAGAGGGCCTGGGGTCAGTGGCCTGGCTTGGTTGCCTGGGGGCAGCCATACTCTGCCAGGTCAGGTGTCTCCTGGGACCCTAGAAGGATCTGGAGCATCATCTCTGTTGCAGCCTCTCTGAAGGTGCCCTTTGGGGTTTGGGGCCTCTCTTTCCTGTTTAGCTCCTACCTTCCTTCCAGCTCAGGGTTCTGGTCAACAGCTCTTCACCTTTGGGGCCCCCAGCACAAAGCCCATCCTCTCCTCCTTCCCCCAAGGCAGATCCTGACCGTGCCCAGGGTCTACCTTCCTCCCCACGGCCCAGGGCGGCAACCCCAGCCCCTCGCAGGCCAGGGCTAGACCTGATTGGTCCACGCTTTCCCCGGGACTGGCTTGCAAGTTGGCCAATGGTGTGCCAAAGAGGGCTGTGAGGGCCACTGGATCACTTCCCTGTTCTCCACGCATGTCCAGGGAGGTAGCAAGCTTTAAGCTACAATATCTTGAGACCAGAGAGGACCTGGCGTAAGGACAGGAGAACATGCAGAGGATGGCAGGGAAAAGTGGAGAGAGCCTGGGTCCTTGAATCCTCCGCTGAGTCTCTGAATGGACTCCAGGGCCACTCTGCCTCCCACTTGCCATTATGCGAAAGAATCCACTTTCCTTATCATGAAGCCCATTGTGAGGTAGGTTTTGTTAATTGCACCCAAACTCACACAGACTCTTTGAGAATCTGGTAAACATGCTGAAACTTCTCTTGGGAAGAAGGCTCAGATGCAGAATATTGATCAAGTTGGGGGAGGGGGTCCTGGTCCCCCAGAGGTCATCCACAGGCCACCACCATGTTAGGATTCCTGGTCAGGAGATCTCAGTCTTGTCTCATCGCTGTCACCCTGATGCTGGCTCCCGGGGAGGGCAGGTTTGTTTGGTTCTGAGCAGCATACCTGGGCTGCAGGCAGAAGGCAAGAAGGAGGGGGTGGTCTGTAGCCCCTGGAGGCAGGCCCTGCTTTCCCTCCCATCAGAAACCAGAAATCCCACTGAGCATAGTGCTGGGGACTGAGCAGAGCTCCATGAGAGCTGGCTGGTCTTGATTTATTAACTTCAAGGACAGGCACTTGGCCCCCACCTGCCATCCCTCAGTCAAGTTTGGACCGCTGCTCTCCAGGGAGCCGGTCACCTTGCTGACAGTCAGGAGGCCCTGTTTGCAGGGCGCAGCACTAACAGTCCTACATTTTATCACTCCCTTTAGTTTCCAGATTCACTGGGGTCCTAGAGGGAAGACTGGGGGATTCCTGGAATGGAGGCAGAGGCCAAGCGGATGTCAGACTGTGATCTCTGGGCCAGGCTGGCTCTGTCCTAGCCTGGTGAGGGGCCATCTCTGAGTCTGGAGGTGGGCACAGACCTGGGAGGGCCTGGCTTTCACCCCAGCGAGCCTGGGGGTGGCGGAACAGACAGCCCTAACACCCCAGCCTCTCCCCATCCCCCTACCCTCACACTCTCCCCTCTCGGAGGGCAGCAGCTGTGTCTCAGCCTGTTCATCTGCTATCTGGTCACAGACTTCCTGAGAAGGTTGAGTTCAGCAGACTTTGGGACCTCATCTTCTTATTAAGGTCTTGATCTTCAAATATAGTCTGCACACAGCAACAAAAAAATACAAAGTCACACTGGAAGCCACTTTGAAACATCCGGAGACTGAGGTCTTGTCCACAACACCTTGATGCAGGGCCTGACCCGCATCAGCTTCATGTGAGCTCATGCAGAGCAGCCTCAAAGCAAGCTCAGGTTTGAACCCACTTTTTAAAATATGTGAACCATAATGGCTCAAGTGCTAGTCAAATCTACTGATAAAGCAAGTTCCATTCTGATTAGACTCACATCCAATTTCATCTCTTGGACTATAGTAATGAAACAAGATGTATTTCACAAGATGTTTCAGTATGTTTTCAGTCCTAATTATACATCTTCAATTAAAAAAAACAAAACCTCACCACTGCATTATATACCAAAGATCATTAAATGCCTATCACAGCCCACGTCCAAGTCTCTCAGTGTAAAAGATGGTTGACATTTAGCCGGGAACTTTTAAAACACTTCAGAATAAATTATGGCCCAAACTCACTCTTCTTAATGACACGTATAAAGTTCAGCTCTTTAATAAAAGGATTCAGGAATATGAAAACAAAGTTCCCAGCAATAGTAAGGAAATAAAGGTCTTTCAAAATGGTCAGTTCTTGTTTCAGTTAAACCGTGCATTTTTAATATAGTTGGTATAAAGTGAAACTCTTAAAAAAACATCGAGGAATTTAAAATGAAATGGAACATCCTCTTTGCAGGGTCACCACTACCACAGTGAGATTTGTCTCTTAAACAATGACACTTAGTATCTCTGTAGTTCCATGAATACTTTTGAAGTGTCATATTAAAACCAATCTCATGGCCTTGAGGCAAAGAGAAGCAATTAGTCTTGGAGTTGTGAATAAATAAAAATCCATTTATACACCCGTCCTTGACACGTACCTTGCAAATCTTAGAAACTTCATCTAGTGGGAAAAGAAATGTTAAATCATGAATACCAATACTAATCACATCGCCATGTGGCTTCCTAAAACAGTTTAGTTTATACCCATCTTCTAAGTATTAATTTATATGTATATATTCATCCATATTGAACACAAAACAAAGAAGCTCTAGCAGGCACCTAGCGGGTGAGGGGAGAGGGGTGAGGGGCGATGGGGTCACAGGGGTGGCCCCATGACAAGCAAGTTTTCAGTGGGTCTCTGCTCCTCAAACGGGAGCCTGGAGCATTCTTTCTCATGCCTCCCTCTTACCCCCCAAGCACTCCAAGGCTTGAGAAGGGGGAAGGCTCTTTCCCTGAAGAAGTGTGGGGTATCCACACACGCCTTTCTCCATTTGTGATCCCAGCCAGCATTTAAGGGAGGACACAGGAGGTCAAAGTATTTGGATACTTGTTTTACTTCTTATTTGGGCCCATCCCTTCAGTGCCGGGTGGGGTGGGTGTAGATGGGGGCTTTGCTGCTCCTTGGCCTTGCGTAGCCCTGGAGAGACTGGGGCAGTCACCAAGGAGCAAAGCAGACCTGCTGGGCCTGGCCGAGATGTAGAGAGCAGACAGTGGTGCTGTCAGGCCCGAGCTGGGAGCCAGAAGCCCGGGGGCGCCAGGGCGTGGGGAGCAGAGTGGGCAGCCCATGGGCCGTGCTGGAGCCGCTGCACAGATCCCTGACCTACTTCCAGGGCCCCTTTCTCTTCAAGGAGCAGCTAAGAATCCATAAATTAAGGAAATTAACTGATGGGGCCTTCGGCATCTTTGTAAGCTATTTAAATCTATAAATTTACAACATCTTCTGCATATATCAAGTAATTGAACTAACTGCAGGGATGTAACTTTAATGAGAAAATTTCCCCCTTCTCCTGTAGTGCGAGCTCTAAAGTAAATAAATAAATAAAACCTTCCCTTAGGAGGAAAGTTTCTCCTTATTCTCGCGTGGAGAAGTTACAGTACGGCGGTCCGGGCCCTCTTTCCACGCGCGAGGTCTCCTGGTCAAGGGAGGCAGGCCCCCACCTTGTCCTCTTTCCACCAGCGCCCCTTCGCCCCCGCTCCGGGCCGCCCCCAGCGCCCCCCGTGAGTGAAGCCGCTAGAGGGCGTCCAGGTCCGGCTGGAGCTCAGGGTGGGGGTGGGCCCCGGCGCCGTTCCCGGCCGGAGCGCACCGGTCCTCCAGCTCGAGCCTGGCTCTGGCCGGGGCGTCCCCGGAGCCGGACGGGGGCGCAGTGCAGGCCGGGCGCACTGCACCGGAGGCTCCGCGCTCCGTTTCCTAGGAGCTGGGAAATGGTCCAGGAGGAGGAGGGGGGACGGGCGGGGCGCAAGGGAAACAGGAGAAAGAGGAAGGGGAGGAGGAGGTAGAAGAGGAGGAGGAAGGGGCAGCCGACTCGGGGACCAGGAGGGACGCCCCGGGCGCAGGCCTCGGCGCCGCGGGGAGTCTTGGTGGTAGACGTCTCCATCGCGCCGCGCGCGTAAAGGAAATGGCGCGTCTGGCCGCGGGGGTCCGGCCGGGCGCCCCCCGTGCGCCCCTCCCCCGCGGTGGCTGACCCCGTGTCCGCAGACGTCACGGGCGGCGCTGCTCCCCGGTAGAGGGGCAGCCGGGGCAGAGACCCGGAGAGGAAGGCCAGGGAGGGGGAGGGGCGGCACCGGCCCCCGGCTCCTCTCCAGCCCCGGCCGATTCGCAGCCCAGTTTCTTCCCAAGTCCCGCCCCTACCCCCGGGCGCCGCGGCGGCGGCTGCTCTCCTCTTTGTAACCGAGGAGTCAAGAAATGTGAGAAACGTGCCCTGTGTTACTTATTTGGGAGCCGAAAATTTATGCCCAGCTGAAAGCGCCCGGGGAAATATTACATCAGATGAAATGACAATGATTAAAATCAGCTTCTCCCCCACCCCCTCCCGAGCCCGGAGGAGGCCCGGGCGCCGCGTGGCTGGCCGGCGGGGGGCGGGGGGCTGGGCGGCGGAGGGCGCGGGGGCCTGGGCGCACCGCTCCCGGGAGGGTCCTGGCGGAGGCCCCGGCGGGAAGGCGCGGACTCCGGGGGAGGCGGGTGGTGATCGCCCGGCTAAAGGAAGGGAAACGGCGCATTTTTGTCGCCAAGCGCGGCAGGCGCGGGCGCGCGGAGCTAATTGCGACTGTAATCCTCTGCCCCGCGGCGCAGCCGAGCCCCGAGCCAGGAGTCGCCGCGCGCTCCCGCTCGCGCTCGCAGCGCTGGGTAATTTGGAGCCGGATCGCTGCCCTTTGCGTCCGGGCTCGGCCGCGACGGGGCGCGGGCTACGGGCTAAGGTGGGGGGCTGGCTTTCTCGCCAGCAATCGGGGAAGGCCGCTGGAGAGAGAGGAGGGAGGAGAGGAGGTGGGAGCGGCGGGAGGGCAGCCGGAGAGCGGCGCGAAGAGGAGGCGGCGGCGGCCGCCGCGAGGAGGGGAGGAGGCGAGGGGAGGGCGGGGAGGGGAGGCCCCGGCGCGCCGCGCCGCGAGGGGCCGCGCGAAGCGGGGGCCGGGGCGGGAGGGGTGGGTGGGGGGAGGGTTGGGGGCGAGAGAGAAAGTAACTCCAGGACGAGACCGGAGCGACCCGCGCAGCGAGCAGAGGCGGCGAGGCTGCGCCCGGCGCCCGAGACCAGCGGCTGCGCGGGGCGGGGGCTGCGCCCGAGTCCGATCCGCCGCTCCGGCTCCGAGGTAAGCCCCGCGCGGGCGGCCACCGCTCAGCGACGCGCACCCCTGTCCCTAAAGTGGCTGCGATACCCAGAAAGTCGCCCGGCCGTGATTCGGACGTGGGAGGGGCGGCTGCTTTGTCCCGGTGCAGGGCGGCGGGGGCTGGCGGCACGGGGGCACCCAGCACAAAGGCCTGGTGCGGGAGGGGGGGGACTGCCCACGTGGGCCGGCCCTGGCCCCGGGTGGACCCTCCCCACGCGGGCGGGCACCGAGCTTCCTGCCGCACGGGGTGGTGGGGGTGAGGGGGTGTTCAGGTCCCGGCACTCGGGCCTCAGTGCAGGGCCGAGCGCCCTGCAGGGCCGGCGAGTTTCCGGGGTCAGAACCCGGCTCACGCAGCTGGGGCTTCGGCTGACTGGACCCGGCTTGGTGTCCAAATCAGAGAGAGAAAAAGTCTCCAACGGGACAGATGTGCGTCCTCTGACGCCCACCCGCGAGTCCGAAACGGAGCGGGAGGGGCTGGCGGTCTGGTGGTCGTCCCAAGCGCGCGGGGTCTGGAGCCCCAGGCGGGCCGCGCGGAGATGCGATCGCCGCCTCCGGATCCCCGATTCCCGCCGGTACCCCCTGACCTGGACGCGCGCACCGGCACACTCGCAAACAGCCCCCCTCCCCCGTAGCTGGAGCGCGTTTCAGTCCTCCCGCGCCCCCCACCTCCGACTGCAGAAAGATCAGCTTCAAGTTTTCACTCCGCGTCTCAAATGTGCATGAAGGAATTTAACCGCACGATTGAATAACAGCATTAGTTTCAATTAATTTTTTTTTTAAATCCCGGCAACAATAAACTTTGAGAACAAAAGCGCTTTTACGTCCTTAATTAGGCGAGCTTCCCATCTGTGGTCTCTAAGTGTCTGCCTCTTGATTTAACTTTGTCTTCCGCCCCGCCCGTGCCGCACACCCTCGCGGTCCTGCCAGGCGCTTTGGGTGCCGCGGCCACCGCCGCCCGTGGCGCCGCCGGCCTGCACCCAGCCGGCTCCGGCCGCCCCGAACGAAGTTCACACCGGCCGGCGGGCTCCGCGGCCGGGCTGGCGCACGCCAGGTGGCCCGCCTGCCTCCCTTCCGGCCCGCCCCCTGGACAATTCTGCAGGCCCCTGGCCCTCTTGCCTGGGGCTGGCGCCCTGGGCGCAGACCTGAAGGGAGTTCTTGAGCCGCCTTCTGTTTACCTTTTATGGTTAAAATAACAGCTTAGCAAAGAAGCGACTTCACGAAGAAGCGATTTAGTGAAATCGTCTCAAGCTGCCGCAGCTCAGCCAGTTTAATCACCCCCAGAGAGCTGAACAACTGCGAGCACAATGGGACACAAAATCATTTTGTGTGTAAATGAGCGTGGCATTCTGCTCGCTTCCCTCTGCTCGGGCGGGCGGGGCTCGGTGGCGGGCGGGCGCGGGACCCCGGGCTCCCGCCGCAGCCTGGAGAAGCGGGTCAATACCCAGCCAGTTTGGAAACCCGCGGGCCGGGCAGCACACTACCGCCGAGGCCCCTGCAACAGGCGGTTTGGCTGAGCCTCGGGAGGGCCGTGGCGAGCTGGGGCTGGTCGTGGGTTTGATGCTGGTGCTGGCGGAATGAACTTGTGTCTCTTCCTGCACCCACTTTATGCTTCTGACCTTGGCAGTGGTCTCGGGGAAAGGGTCGTTGTCCAGCACAGATGCGTTTGTCGGAGGGAGCAGTGGAGGTTCGCGGCAAGGCGTACAGCCTGGGGCTTCCAGTGGTGAGTTTCTGGTGTGCCATGAACATCAGGTGGTGCTTGCGATGGAAAAGTCTGGGTGAGAACAGGATGGAACAGCTTTTGTGATGGGTACTTGGTGTTAAACGTCACTTCTGAGTAGTGTCCTGGCAGTAGGGCCGGCATTGTGCAGTCCGCTTTGATGGACGTTCCATCGGAATTCCTTCCAGCACAGTTTATCCTCAGTGTGGCTTTCCTTCTGACTCCTCCCTAGCAGAGCCTCCCAGGGCAGGATAGCCCATTCCTGAGATACGTTTTGGTTTCTCAGAACTTCCTTGAGATAAGTGACCTGGTTTTCTTTTTGAAGCTTGCGGGAACTCAGGAATGCCCAAAGCAGCAGACCCTGGACAGCTAGAAGTTAAACATCACTGTCTGCTAATAGCCACCCCCACCCGTTTCCTGTCAGAGGACTTGCCAGGACACCGAGGGCAGGACAAATCCTGGGAGAGTGACCTGGCTTAAATTTGCAGGATTTGATTCTCATTGGACCTTGGTTCATGTATTAAAACTGGATGTTGAATTTCAAGGCACAGAGTCAATCCTTGAGAGAGGTTCAGTTAAACCTGCAACGGATAAGTCCAGGTTTAGGTGTGTGGCAGCCAGTGGGGGCGGGGGCATGATAGCCACTGTGCACGTCTCCCCCAGCCCCAGGTCAGTGGAAGGGTCTGCTTAAACCTGCTCTTCTCCAGCTCTCCTGCATAGGGCCTACAGAGTGTTCTCAGACAGCTTCTAGAGACTGTGGGACAATCTTATTTCAGGTGGTTGCGGCTCAGAGGAGACTGACTGTGGGGAGGGGCAGGAGAGAGTGTTCATTAGCTGAGCTGCTGTCTCCTTCTGGCCAGCTTTCTAATGCCTTGGGGCTGTGATCCCAAAGGGATCTGGAATATATTAGGCACAGACAAGACCATTCCCGGGGTCTGGGGAGAAACTGCAGAGGTGCAGGCTGGGCAAACAAAGACAAGTTTTCTTCTCTAAGGAGCCACAGGGGGAACGATGGCTTCCTAAGTGACTTTCGCTCTTCCCTGGCTTCTCTGTGTCCAGCCAGTTGCAAACTGCATCTTAACACTGCAGAGACGGTGTTCAGAGAGGTCCTGGGGCTCCCCAGCCCATGGAGGGTGGGGGGATCCTCTCTGAGCTGTGGTTCCCAGGGTTTTCTCTGAAGCAAGAGGAGACATGCTTGGTAACGTGTCTCGAAAGCAAAATACCAAGAAAATCGGATTTGTTCTGAAACATTTTGGGGGCAATAATGGTGAGCATATGTTTCAGTACTGTCATTAGCTGAATTAGCAGACATGGAGCTGCCCTGAAAACACATGTGTGAGTGAGTGAGTGTGTGTGTGTGTGTGTGTGTGTGTAAGTAATCTCCTATGGCCCAGAGGCTTGCTTTGGGGTGTGGGGGCAGGATAGTAGTGGGCAGTGTGGTAGGGCATGGGGTCCTGGGACGCATGTTCATAAAGGAGGATTGTAAGCATCTTTGACTGGGAGACACGGCGCCCAGGACCACTGAGGAGTAAGTCCTGTCTGGTTGTGTTGGTGCTTCCCGCAGATACTCTGGGCAGCGATGGAAGCCTAGATGCCTCACCGCAAGGAGCGGCCGAGCGGGTCCTCGCTTCACGCCCACGGCAGCACTGGCACCGCGGTGAGAGCCAGCAGGGTGGGCTGGGTCAAGGGCTGGTGTCCTCCTCTTCGCCCTCTTCCCAAGCGCCAGCTCACTGGCTGCCCTTCCTCGCAGCCGCAGCCATAGCTGTGGCATTCAAGAGATGGCTGTTGACTGACCGTACGATTATGTATTTTTTTTTGAAACAAAAATGCTCTTAATTTGATGTGAAATTTACTACATGTATAAAACTCAACGCCTTAGGTGCTGAGGAAGTCACTAATTTAGAGGTGTCTCGTTACTGAGACAAACTTGCAAAAACCCCTGAATCCCAATTCACAAATTGGTGATTCGTTTGTCAGGGGATATTTCACATCTAACACATAAGCCCACGACCTTTAATTAGAATTTTGCAGTTTGTTTTATGCCCCTGGAGGCTGACACCTTGAAAAAAAATTTTTTTTCTTGATTTCTTATTGCTAATAAGCATCTTTCTTTTTTCCCTCTGGTACTTTGAAGAAAATGATGCAAATACACTTAATTACAGTGGTGGCCATAATTTGTCAGCTGAATATGTGATCAGGCACAGGCAGAAGTGATCTGATTAGATCTGTGATCACATTGGCAATAAAAGGAGTGCATAGCTCCGTCGTGGAGAAACCCTTGTTTTGTGCCTTGTTTCCAACTCCAGGAGGGAGGAAGCATGTCTCGGTTGTCTCTCACCCGGTCGCCTGTGTCTCCCCTGGCCGCCCAGGGGATCCCACTGCCAGCCCAGCTCACTAAGTCCAACGCGCCTGTGCACATCGACGTGGGCGGCCACATGTACACCAGCAGCCTGGCCACGCTCACCAAGTACCCTGACTCCAGGTAAGAGCCAAGCCCCTCATGGCACCGGGGCGTGCAGTGGTGACAGGCAGCATCTGTAGCCTGCTACCAGCCAACACGCAGGGCTCTCCAAGGCCCCCCTGCTCCTAGACCTGGGGAGCTAGGGTTTAGGAAGCTGAGTCTCCCTGTTAATGGCTGCTTTGCACAGGGACTTGTGACCCTGAGCTGGTGGCATTAGTAGTGTTAGGTGGAGTTCCTGACTCACTGGCAGAGGCCACTTTTCAGAGCCAGCCCCACCTGCCGCTGGCCAGCAGCTGGCTGGGGAATCTCATGTTCCATCATGTTACTCTTGAGCGAGACTCAAGCCTGGCCTTTGCAGGGGACCATTCGTGAGCAATGCTGCGTACTTCTTGGGGTCATGCTGGGGAGAAATAGTTCATCCTATTTCCGAGTCTAATCCTTGGGATAGAGCATAAGGGGAAGGATGAGGGGGAGCTGCAATTTGTCATCTTTGCCTGTTTGGGTGGCCACTGCTGGACCCTAAAGGGCTAGCAGCAGGCTCCCTTGGATTTGGGGGGGTTGCAGTGACTGGCTAGGAATTCCATGATGTTCGGGAATATCCACAGCTATGGATAAGCGTGAGCCACATACCGCCATCAGTGGGCAAAGCGCCTCTGACCAAGACCCTCCCTACAGGGAGCTTTACACTCTGCCCAGCTCCCCGGTGCTCCTGACTCCTGGACTCATCTTTGGGAGGCGCCGGGCACTGCTGACTCTCCTGCTTTTGCCTCTCAGGCATTTCTCTCCTAGGGGCAGACCTGGTTTCCCCCTATAACAGCAGGGCTGACCAGAGGTGGGATGGGTCTCTGAGCATCTCCTGGAGATGATGCCGCATGTTGCTTGCTGAGCCTGGGACTGCTTGCTCCTGGTACAGCGAGGCGGCCACCACTGAGGGCTGGCAGCGGGAGGGCCACGGCTGCAGGGCATCACCTCTGTTTTAGACATTTAAAATAAAAAGAGGAGTTAATTAATCCCCCAGACAGAGAGGGGGATCGGCTCTGGGAAGCTCTCTGATCAGGCTGCCTCGTCGCTGGCGTGGCTGCTCAGAGCACGGAGGATTCAGCGTGTGGAAGTGGCGGCTTTGGGAGCTCGTTGGAGGCCGGGGTGGTGCCCTCCAGCGGGGAGTGCTGGAGGCGGATGCAGTGTCTCGTTCAGAATTTGGGGAATTGGGTGCAGGTGGCGGTTGGAGCTTCACTCCCTCAGCAGACAGAGGCTAGGCCTGGGGCACTTGTGACCTGGGGGCCAAGGAGGGGGCAGCATCCAGGAGGCCACGTCATCTGGGTCGGCCTGGCACTCTCTGGCAGAGCCCTGTCTAGGATGGGAGATGGATTCTGCTTATTTAATTTCAATTTTGCCTTCTGCGGCATTCGTGCGTTGTTTGAGATAGATCATCCCTTAATCGGTTGACGACGTTTGCGAGTGAAATTCATAAAACCCTTGCCCACAGCCTCTCTGAAGAGTGTTTCCTGAAATCAGACACTTGCCTTTCTGGAGTCATCATGGCCCAGGCCTGCGGGGAATGGCCGCCTCATTCTGCCTCCAGGCTGCTGCCTGGAGCAGGGTGGGCAGGGGCGTGGTCCTCCCCTCCCAGACCCACAGCCCATCCTCACCCATTGTCCTGCTCTGACGTGGGGCGGGCCATCTTGCCGGGGGGCCATGACCTGTGGGACCCTCGGGCCAGCAGGATGTGCCCAGAGGGGGTGGCGGGCTGCATTCTTCCCTGGGGCTGAGCCTCAGGATGAACCTGTTGTTCTGCCTGGATGGCTTCCAGCTCACAGGAGAGCTGCTCCTTGGGCCTGAAGCTTTGGCCTAGAGGCGGGGGAGGGGGGGATGGGGGCGGGGGGGGGGGGATGGACCTGTAGGACAGTCAGGACAGTGGGTCAGGCCAGGCCTGAGAAGTGGGTTGGGCAGCTCTGCTGGCCAGAGCCCCTCAGATCTCTCTCGTCCTTCACTGAGTAAATTATTAAAATTAAAAAACTGTTTTTCACTAATTCTGGAAACAAAGATCAATCCCTCACCCAGGGTCACCGATGTATATAGGTCACCTGGAGATGGAGAATTGTGTTAAGGTCACCCGGGGTGGAGGGAGTTCTGGATGTCAGCAAAGTCCCACCCTGGACAATGCCGGGAGACCTCCCCACCCCCTCAGGTCCTGGTGTCCACACAGCTATGCCTGGGCTTCTGGTTCTTGGCTGGTCAGGGTGGCTGCAAGGCAGGGAGCGCCAACGGGTCCTCGCCCAGAGCCGGCCCCGCGCAGCTGCCCGGGGCTGGGAGTGAACTCCTGTGTCTGTCACCGCACTTGCTGGACATCGTTTAGCTCCGGCCGTGGCAGCCCCACGCTTGCGTTCATCCTCGCTGTGGGAAGCAGCAAATTAAGATGTCCAGGAACTTTAGAACTAATAAAACCTGCCACTGAAACATGCAGGAAATTGGAGCCAAAGCTTAAAGAAAGAAAGAAAGAAAGAAGAAGAGAAAGAAGACAACCCCTATCAGCTGGGGTCAGAACTGGCCAGCTTATTCTGTGGAAGGCTTCTGAGGTTGGTACCCCGAACCTGCAGCCTCCCTCAGAGAGTGGCCTGGGGTGGGAATGGACTCTTAACACCACACACGTGTCGGGAGCTCCCTTTGAAGTGACTGTCCTAACCTTCCCTCAAGCTGCTCCTGTCCTTGATAACTTCAGACCCTGAGGGCATGAAAGGCCTTAGTCTGTGAAGAGACACAGAACTGTGGAAAGACCTAGAACCAGCCAGTCCTGAAATAAGGCAGATTGAGAGCCTTCTGGCCTTGGACCAATAAGACAACCTAGAACCCAGGAAGCCCTGGAATGTGGTGGATTGGGAGTCCTCTAGACCAACAGGTCTGGAGCTTCACAGCCTGATGTCAGGAGGGATTTGCAACACAAACAGCCGTGGAACATTGCTTGCTGCACACAGCGCTTGAGCTCAACCAGGAAGGGTGGAGAAAATTCTGCAGGGAGGCTGAGGCTGCACACTTGCTGGCTAACCTATGGAAATGGCTCTTACTTCTTCCTGCTGGTGCCACGTGGGGTCCCTCAGCAGCCTGCTGATGACTGCCCATGGCACCTGGCAGCCTCGCTCAGTCCTGTCTGTCTCCAGGGCTGCTGGGTGGCCCTTATTCTGACATCTGGATGCCCAAGCTCTGCCGAGGTTAGGTCTTGGGGAGTTTGAGGCCTGGAATAGGCCATGGAGCCCACAGAGCTTTCCAGCGGGGCTGTGTTCCCCAGTATCACTGTCACCAGGCCTGGGGGTGGATAGGGCTCCGTGGCCTTTGGAGCTGTGAGATGAGTTGTATCTGGGTGACCGCAGCACTGGTTCCACAGGCTCAGGCCTCTCCACACCTCCCCGTGGGCTCTGGCCTGCTCTTGCCCATCTACGAGGCAGCCTTGCCCTTTATACAGCCCCGCTGGGCCATGTCCCCAGAGTGAGAACAGGTTAGTCACTCTACCCCTGGGCAGACCCTCCTGGCCGATGCCCGAAGTGTACCAGGCCACCAGAGTGGATGATGTCAATAGGAGGCCCCGAGAGAGGCTTTGGGTGCCGTGACCCCTCAGCTTCTGCCCAGCTCATTGCCCTGGCGCACGGTGGCAGGAGTGGGGCAGGGCCTGAGGAGCAGTGACGCGGAGCAGATGGAGGAGTGGGCAGCTGAGGGAGGGGGGAGCCCTCCTGGGAGGTCTTGCCGGTGCAGGTAGAGTGAGGGGGCTAAGCCTCGGCTTGTACAGGTTGGGCTGGAAGGCCTGGGGCCCAGGTCGGGGCCACCTTTCTCCCAGGCTGTGCAGGGTCCAGCTGGGGACGTGTGTGTGGCCCTGCCTGTCTGCTGAAGGATGTCTGGCGGTGCTGCCCCTGGGGAGACCCTGCCGACCTCCCTGCGGTTCCCGAGTCAAGCTCTTGGCTGTCCCCACCCCTCTTCGGGGTGTCCTAACGCTCCCCAACGGGGCCTGGGGTCTGCAGGGGAAGTTAGCCAAACCAGAGCCTGCCGCCCTGGGAAATGGGGAGGCCTGGTTCCTCCCCGCTGGAGTGGAGGGGGCCAGGCATCAGGGCGCCCCGAGAGCCTCCTGCAGGCCCCATGCTTCTGTCAGAGCCACTGCCCTTCAGAAGATGGGGTGCTGGGACCTGGTCTCCCCTTGCGGTCCCCTCCCCGGTGCGCACACGCTGTAGCACGCATGCACGCATTCGAGCACGTGTGTGCACTGTTCTGTGTGCATCCACACTGGTATGTGTGTACACACTGGGGTATGCGTGTGTGTGTGTATGTGCGTGCACTGTAGCTGCACACACACGTGCTGTCCCCGGTGCCTGCCTCTGTTCTCCCCTAGGGTTCCCCGAGCGCAGGGCTGTGGGTGGTTCGTCTGTGAGTTTGTTGAGTGTACGTAGCTGTGTCTCTGGTGGACCCGTGCTGCCTGGTGTGTCCCTCACCGGGATGTGTCTGGGTCTGCCTGTGATTTGTGTGTTGTGAGGGAGGGGACCATGTGACGCTGTGCCTGCTGCCCGGGTGTGCCCTGTCCGATGCTCGTTCACGCGGGTGGGGTGAGGTGGATGTGTGTGACCTGGGAGTGTGTCAGCCGGTTTACATGTGTTCACTGGGCAGGTGGCTGTGAGCTGGTGTGTCTGATGGTCAGTGGGGGTCTTCTGGGCAGTTCTGTCTGGCACGGGTTTGTGTGCGTGGGACGAGGTGGCTGTGTCTGTGTCTCGCTGTGGTTTTCCAGGCCTGTAACCTGTGTCAGCGGGCAGGCGGGGGTATAGAGCTGGGTGTGTCTCTCTCTGGCTGTGGCTTGGGAGTGTAGGCGGGGTGTGTGCACGTGCTGGTGTCCCTGCTGACTGTGGCCTGGCTGCCGCTGGCATGTGCAGGCATCCTTTTCAGTCCTGGCGCTGTCCCAGAGTCACCCATGTAAGGCCCCTCGCCCCTCCAGCAGGGGGAGCTCTAAGGAGTCGGGCTGGGGCAGGTGGACCCGCCCTTCCATCCCGCATCTCCGCTCCCATCTCTCCCAGAATAAGCCGCCTCTTCAATGGCACCGAGCCCATCGTCCTGGACAGTTTGAAGCAACATTATTTCATCGACCGGGATGGGGAGATTTTCCGCTATGTCCTGAGCTTCCTGCGGACGTCGAAACTGCTGCTCCCAGATGACTTCAAGGTAAGTCCGCAGCCGGCAGCTGCACGGCACACTGCCTGTGCGGTGGCATTACACAGGGTAGGCTGTGACTTAATAAATGGACCCACAGTTGTCATGGCAACCATAAAAACTTAAACGATGAAGCCGAGGGCTAAATCAGTTTTTCTAAACTAATTTTGTTTTCTCACATTTTTAGCTTATTTATCAGGGTGTAACAACAATTAAGCAGCGGCAGTGGCGCTTACCCCGGTTTCATGTTTGTCGTGTTGAAGGACTGTCGTGTGCCGGAGTTACAGGAGTTAGAGGTTCCCAAATCTGTTCCTTGTAGGCACTTGGCAGGGGGAAAACTGATCCAAACCAAACACCCTTACACAGAAGGTTGCCCCCAGGTCTCCGGGCGAGCCTGTCTGCGGCAGCCGACCTGGTTCCAAGAGTCCTGCCTCTGGTGCTGGGCCCCTCACGGCACGGGGATCCCGGAGGCAGGAAGCCCATGCCTGGGCTACCCCAGCTCCAACCAGCAAACGTCCTTCCTTTCTTTCTTCCTGCCGCCACCCAGAGGACCCAGTGGCCCTGGGGCTGTTTTATCCTTCATTCAATTCAGTTCCTGGGTGCCAACAGCCGAACTCGGGCTGAAAATGCAGTGAAAGACAAGGCAGACATGGTTCCTGTCCCCACAGTGGTTACCGTCTAGTGGGAAGACAGATGATGAACAAAAAAACACTTGCATTCCACAGGGGCAAACGCTTCAGAGAAGCAGAGAGTACTGTGAGAGTGAACGATGCGGAAAGCGGGCCTGGGAGGGTTTGGAGGCAAGGCTGTTTCTCTGGGTGATGGCGGAGGAACGGGGGCAGACGGGTGCGAGGGCCTTGGTGGGGAGGGGCGAGGGGAGGGCAAGGAGCTGGATACGTGGCAGCCTGGGACCATATGAACTGGGAAGGGAAGAGCAGGAAGGAAGGCTGCTGCTTGGTGTCAGGACCTTGGTGGCCGGCTCAGCATTTGGCTTTTTACCCTGAATGCAGTGGAAGGGTTGTGAGTAGGGGCATGACCATCAGATCTGTTGTGTGGAAAAGGATGCGGGGGGGAGCAGGAGGGTAGAGGCAGTGAAGGTGGAACAGAGTGGTAGATTAGATTCACGCTTAGGAAAACGATGCAGAAGCCACAGGTGTGGATGGTGAGGGTCGGGGGCTCTCGAAGGTGCCTCTGGCCTGCAGCTTGAGTCCTGAGTGGACGTGTGGAGGCCCAGGGTAGAACAGGCTGGGGGAGAGTGGCACCGCAGTCCTGTGTGGAAGAGCTGGTGGGGCATCCGGGGGAGATGTTCTGGGCTATGAGGAAGGAAGTGGGGTTGTTGGTTTGCAGATATCATTTCAGACCTTGTGTGGATGAGAGCAGAGGCCCGGCATGGTGCCCTGAGGAAACCCTGTGGAGGGACAGGATGGGTTCTTTTTAATTCTTGAATTTTATTTTATTTATTTTTTATACAGCAGTTCTTATTAGTTACCTATTTTATACATATTAGTGTGTATATGTCAATCCCAATCTCCCAATTCATCCCACCACCATCCCCCCCCCGCCACTTTCCCCCCTTGCTGTCCATACGTTTGTTCTCTACATCTGTGCCTCTATTTCTGTCCTGTAAACCGGTTCATCTGTACCATTTTTCTAGGTTCCACATACATGTGTTAATATACGATATTTGTTTTTCTCTCTCTGACTTACTTCACTCTGTATGACAGTCTCTAGCTCCACAGGGTGGGTTCTTGACTGATGACAGGCCTGGGGAGTCTTCCCTCGGGGTGACTCCAAAAGCTGGGGTCAGTCAGCAGGAGGAACGGACTTAGGGACAGTGGGGTGGGCCCGGCTTTGGGGGTTGGGCTTCCTTGCCTCCCCCCAGGGGTCCTCAGGCTCACCAGCCGGACTTGAGCTGAGTGGTGTGGTCACGGGTCCTCAGCTGCTCAGGGCTGGGGTGGGTGTGGGTGGACATGTGTTTGACCGGGGCAATGGTCTGATCATCAGGGCCTGAGGGGTGGTTGGTGTGAGCCCGCCAGCCCAGGAGTGGGCTGCTGGTGAGAGATGGGTGTCCCCCCAGACACCTCCTCACACTGCCTGTGAGGGCAGGGGCCGATCTTGTTGTCCTTTAAGCTTCACCCCCTCTTTGAGCTGGGTGTTTACATCCATTTTATAGATGAGGAAACTGAGGCTCAGAGAAGGTCTGGTAGATAATGATGCCGAAAATCCAACCCAGACAGGTCTGTTTCGCCTCCCTGCTCCGCAGTGAACTCCTCCAGGGCAGGTGAGGACGGGGCTGCCCTGTGCCTTGCCGAGAAATCCTCAGGTTTCCAGGCATCTGCACAGCCTCTGGCTCCTCTAATGTAGCCTCCGGGTCTATCCAGAGGCTTCTCTCTGCTTCAGGGGGATGAAGCCACCCCCAGTGCTGGGGCCGGATGGAAGAGCTCAGGGGGTCTTGGGACAGGTGCACACCAGCTGCTGCCTGGATGGAGGCAAGACCTTTTTTTTGGGCACACATTCACCCGAGCCTCGTTTTCCCCATCCCTACAATGGGGACAACCATCCCAGACCACATTGTGCCCTGGGGGTGCGGGGTCTCAGAGGGGTGCCCCCTGGAGCCGGAAGGGCAGATCCCCACCTCCCCCACCCGTGTGCGCGTGCCCGCAGGACTTCAGCCTGCTGTACGAGGAGGCGCGCTACTACCAGCTGCAGCCCATGGTGCGCGAGCTGGAGCGCTGGCAGCAGGAACAGGAGCAGCGGCGCCGCAGCCGGGCCTGCGACTGCCTGGTGGTGCGCGTCACGCCGGACCTGGGTGAGCGGATCGCGCTCAGCGGCGAGAAGGCTCTCATCGAGGAGGTCTTCCCCGAGACCGGGGACGTCATGTGCAACTCGGTCAACGCCGGCTGGAACCAGGACCCCACGCACGTCATCCGCTTCCCGCTCAACGGCTACTGCCGGCTCAACTCGGTGCAGGTGAGGGCTGGCCGGCCGCTGCCTCCCCCCGTGCCTCCCCGACGCCCTCCGGCGGCAGAGGGAGATGGAGGGAGGCTCGGTGCCTGCAATGGCGAGGCCCTCCGTGCCATCTTACAGAAAAGGCAACAATGTGTCGATGCATAATTTATGTCCCGCTCATAATTAAATGATGGCGCCTGGGGGATGGACTTAAAAAAATTGATCTATGCTTTTTTTTTTTTCCCCAAAAGGATGTTCTATAAAAATGGCCTAGAGTATTTTTAACAAAGTGTGCTTCATTTGACACCCAGAGTTTGACTTTGGATTCAAATTAAACCCAGGCAGTGGGAGCAGCAGGTCAGAGGCTGAGAGCGGCGGCGGCCTGGAGCCCCCCTCCTCCTCATGCTGACCGGGGCCACCAGCACCCAAACAGCCACCCAGTGCGTGTTTGGACTGGCTTTCCCCAGATGGGTCTGAGAGCTGGGAAGCCCCACATGGAGTGGAGGCCTATTTTCCATCAGCTCTTCCAGACCCAGGAGCAGACTCCTATTTCAGGCTTGGGGCAGAGTGGACTTTGTGTGTGGGGAAAATCCCACAAGCTGTCCGTCAGCACTTGCTAGTCAGCACTTGCTAGAACCGTCAGCACTTGCTAGTTGCAGGACCCAGGTGTCAGACACAGTGACCGGGCCCTGCCCTCACAGAGGCACAAGCCCGCCCACGTGGACACGGAGACCTGCAGAGACTCAAACATCAGGAGGACGCCTCCTCTCCACCCCAAGCTCCCTTGGGCTGATGGGCCCCCAGGCCTCCAACCATCTGGGACTCACAGCTCAGGGAAGCAGGTGGCTGCCCAGAGGCTGGGGGCGGGGTCTCTATTACTGGGGCCTCAGTGAGGGAGGGGGGCCTGGGACCATGTGTCTGGAGAGAGAGGGGCCCCAGTCAAGGTTGTGGGCCCCTGAGGGCAGCAGGGTGGTCGCCCATCCAGGTTTGGCTGTTTGAGGGGCCCTGGGGCCTGGCTGCCCCTGTCCCTTCTGTGGCTGCCCAGCTGGATGTTCTGCAGGGGCCTCTGTCAGCAAGCAAGACGTGTCTTAACAGGAGAAGGTAGCTTGCCCTGGCTAGTGCCCACCTGCCCGCCAGGCAGGGCAGGCAGACTCTTGCAGCTGGGCATGACTGACCCCTGTTTCTTCCCCGGCAGGTCCTGGAGAGGCTGTTCCAGAGGGGTTTCAGCATGGCTGCGTCCTGCGGGGGTGGCGTGGACTCCTCCCAGTTCAGCGAATACGTGCTTTGCCGGGAGGAGCGGCGGCCGCAGCCCACCCCCACTGCTGTCCGAATAAAGCAGGAGCCCCTGGACTAGGCCCTGCCTCAGCGCCCACCTGAGGCCTCTGGGCCCTGGGGACACCCCAGGGACCAGGAAACAGTGCTGGGGAGTTCTGCCTATGCCTGCTTAGCGGTGGCCATGAGACTGAGGGTGGGGCTGGAGGGTCCAAAGCCTTCCCAGAGAGCCCCAAGGCCCCACGTGTCATGGCAACAGAATGTGGGATGCTGGAGGCACGTCCACTGAAGGACTGTTGATGTGACCCAAAGATGCCGAGGTGGGAGAACTCGGCCACCAGTTGTCTGGGCCCCTCGGCTCCCAGTCCGGTCCTCGCGGTGCCACACGTGCCGAGGCAGGGTCAGCAGAGGCCTCCCCAGTGCACTCCGAGGAGCTGTCCATCCTTCGCCACGCGGCAGACTCCAGTGGGTCTCCTTGCGTCAGAGATGGCTTATTTTTCTACAGTATTTAAGACGGAAGTAACTGTCAGTGCACAAGTCAGAGAGGCCGACAAAGACCAACGCTTCCTTATCTGGTGCTCAGCTCAGTCGGACGCGCAGCATGTCTGCATGGGGGGTGGAAGAGCTGCCGGACACTCGGGCCCAGGTGCCCGCAGAGCAGGGCTTGGAGACTTCTGGTCCCTGCTCTAGGGGCAGATGCAGGGATGGCAGTGCCACAGGGGCTGAAACTGGGCTCCCACGGGGTGGGGCTGCTGGGAGGAGGGTGGTACAGGAGTGGGGGATGGATAGCTGTGGAACCACTTGAGACCCTACCTTTGCTGCCGCCTGGGGCACAGGCCACACTTGAGAACCACCTGACCAACTAATGCCCAGGGCCTTCGATTCCTATCTGTGCGTGCGCACACCTGGGCTCCCAGAGAAGTCATCACCCCATCAGGACCAGCCATGGGGCCACACCACATCCTTACCTCAGGAATGGGCCCCACGGTGAAGGGGCCCATCTGTCAGCAGCATCCTCTGGGTCCCCAGCTCAGGAAGCCGTCCCCCACTCTGATTTTCCCACACTCATATGCACACTGAATTTTAATTAGACTGTTGTTACACTAGCTTGCCAGTAAGACCCGGACAGAGTCATACCTTGGGTTCTTGGCCCCGGATTCCAACGAGGACTGCCTCTGAGGGGTCCTCACAGACCTGCTGCCTCTCAGACGACAGGTCCAAAGACGGATACCACCTGCCTTGTCACAGTTCCCCTCCCCTCCCGAGATGGCTCTTTCCTGGGTTGGAGAAACCGCAGAGAACTGCTGGGTGAGCAGGGCGTCCCGGCCAGGACTGCCCCTTGTACGATGCCTGTAGACTTGTATATGACTCCTTTAATATTGTAAAGATGCTGATGTACAATTGTCGCGTGTTTGTGTAAACACATTATGTTCCTAGTTCATGCCATAAATGATGCTATAAAGCGAAAGACTGAGGTTCCATCCTGTGCAGAAGCGGCAGCCAGATTCCAGCATTCTATGCTGCGCAGGGAGGTTTGGGGATGGGATGCCTCCCTCGGTTCCTTCAGTTCAGATGGGGAAGAACCAGCAGCGGTAACTGGGGGAGGGGCAGGGACAAGGGTCCTGAGCTTGCTGTTGTTTATTGCATGTGGGTGTTTCCTCACTGCTGTGCCTGTTCCCCCCTGGGCAGCACAGATTCTGAATTCTGATTCACAGCCCCTAACCAGATGCAAGCTGGGGAAAGGCAGACCCAAAGTGTCCAGGGGCTTTTGAACCCAGTCTTCAATGTTTGTGATTTTTCCCTCCCTCTGGTTTTTGGTTGAGGTTGACGTCCTCTTCAGAGCCCCGCAGAGCAATAGGAGAAGTTGGCAGGCAGTCCATGCGTGGCTCAGGCCAGCCAGGGGACACGCAGCCCTGCGCATGAGGACGGGTCACCCTAGCTCAGCACAAGACCTCAATGCGTCTCTTTCCGAGGAGTTTGGATGTACTTACGCAGGCCTCCAATTTTAATGAGCCTTTTTGTATTTTTCCTCAAAGTCCTTATGTTCTAACTGGCCAGGACCCTTTCCCATGCCAGTAAGGGCCACCAGCCTCTCCCTGCCTGGGACACGGGCCACAGCCATGCGCTGTCTGAGGCCGCAAAGCGGTCGCCATCCCACTGTACAATCGAATTTGCTGGACAGACTTGCCAGCCTTCTCCTTTGCTCAGCAACATGCCTACAGTTGGCACATGGGCATTTTGGCATCTGCGGTTCACATCTGAGAGGAGGAGAAAGTGTTGTGTTTATTAGAAAGGAAGTCTCGTGGAAACAGCTCAGTGCCGCGTGTGTTTATGGATTTTTATAGTATGATAGCCAGCATGGTTGCCGGTTGGTGGAGATTCCCTAACATTTTCAAGCAAACTATCATTTTGATTAAACCATTGTGCTAAAAAAAAAAAAAAGAGTAACTACCTTACTGAATGTTACTCTTATCATCTCCTTACTAATTAAGACAAACCAGGAAGTATGATTTAGGGAATTTCTAAATTTGTAGAGAAGTGCCATGTTCCCAAAGCGATGCTAAAATTCTAAGATAGTCCCCATAAACAATAAGTACAAACATTTTTTATGCTTCCTGGAATGAATATACCATATTGTAAGTAATCTCTTGATCAGTTGCCAGTGATATAAGTGTTACTTCTGCTCTTCATAAATTATTCTTGATTATAAGCAACTGGACAGATAGCTGTGCCAACACTTCCCTGTTCCCCACCAGACCTCTGCCCGTGCAGAAGAGAACTCTGCAAAGCTACAGCAGGTGGCTTTGGCCGCTGTCCTGCTGATACGGAGCTCAAATATCTTTTAAAAAGCTTTTTTTTTTTTTTTTTAAGCTACCACTTGACTGTGTTCCATAGAATAAATAAAGGATATTTTATAAATTATACACCCAGCTCTAGCACTTCGTTTCTAATCTACCGAGGCAGCCACAAGAAGGTACTCTGGCTTGAGTGACTCTTGCACCACTGCTCCTCACACCTGGGACTTGGCTTGACCACTGAATCAGCACCTTGAGTAGCCCTAGTCCCAAATACTGAACCTTCCTGATCTAGGTGAGGAGTTGCCGTGGAGGGTCGGGCCCTTTTGCACTATATTCATTTTGTGCACGTGTATATGTAAACCAAACCACTAGCACATTTGACAAAGGGGCAGAGAAGCATGGATGTGAGAAATGGCTCCATTGAGCCCCTGACCAGGGGAAGACCAATTTGGTTGAGTCCAGCAGAGCCTAATTAGAGCACGGGGTTGGAGATTACCCTTTCTCCCATCCAGGAGGCAGACCTGTGTTCTCTGGAGAATGCTACCTGCCAAGATGGCCCCATCCCATCAGGCCCTGTCCACCCTCCTGACTCCCCAGAGACAGGACGACAGCTGCAGTGGCCCTGGAGGACCCACAAGATTGGAGTTCCTCCTAAATGGATGACAAGATGGAACATACAAATGCAGGAGCTGCCAGAGGATTTTCAGTTTGAGGCAGGGCACTTGGTTCAAGCCAATGGGGAGTTCTAGACAGAGCTGGAGGGCCAGCTCTTGGCTAGAGAGCACAGCTGCTGCCCTTGAGCCTGATGTCTGGGCTGATGAGGGATGTTGTAAGAACTGTGATGTCACAGTTTGATGGTCTCGACTTCTGTTGACTTTAAGGTGGGTGGGCAAATGTGTTTAGCACAAAGACAGCCACATAACGCGGGCCTTGGCTCAGATGTGACGAGGACGTGGCTGGCCCTCTTTCTGCTCACCCCCATGCCACCCAAAGGAGGCAGCTCCATGTAGAGAGAAGGCTTGCCCCACCTGGAGATTGAGGCTCATGAGGTAGCCCTTTGTGGACCAAGAGAAAGAAAAGAGTATGGGTGGCAGCTAAGGGTATCTTCCTGCCAGGAGCCAGACTAGCAGTGACATTCTCTCAGAAGAATCAGAGTGACCCAAATGGAACCCAACGCCAGGGAGGGTTGAGGGTCAGAAAAGGATCTCACAGCCCCTGCCTCAGTCCCTGCCCTCAAGTCCTCGGTAAGTCCAGGGGCATGGCTCTGAGAGCTGTTAGTGGAAGGAGAGCCCAGCCCCTGGGAAGCCCCCCAACCTCACCCCCTGCCCCCGGCTGATCTTGTTTGGGAACACCAGATGGCAGCTCTCTTCTCCCAAGCCCCAGAGCTGGAAAAACAAGACACCTGCTTGACCCATGGGGAGCTCTTCAAACCTCAGAGCCTCAGGCAGAGTGGGGGCCAATCCTGGGATATGTATCCAGGCGTTGCTGCCTGTGGGTAGTTGTTTATTCACAGGGAAGAGGCCCCCTGTGTTTCCAATCTCACCCTCTTACCCCCAGTGGAAGGATGTCTTGGACAGTATTTGTGCTATTTTGGGGTCATGTAACTTTGACTTGAACAGTGGGCTAATGTGGCTGCAGAGGCTTTGGACCTCGGTCAGCAAAAGGGTCCTGCTTACTGCAAAGATCCTTATCTTCCTGGTCACCCGTGCCATTGATTGATTGACAGCCAGCATGTGCCAGCCACTGCAGGTACTTGGAGGACAAGACAGCCCACAGGGCTAAGAGAAGACGTCTGTTTATCCACAAGAATTGTTTACTTGAGGTCCTGTAAAGTTATCTGGAAAAGAACTTTCCATATTACAGTTTTCAAGTTTGTCATAACATCGAATATAGATTACCCGCAAATTCCTTGACTTGCAAGTAGAGCCAGCAACCTCTCCGGCCTCAATGACTGGCACCTCCATAGTGAACAAGGCTTCTCTGAAATTCTAATGAGAGATCCAGGGACAGAGGCAGGCACACTCCCAAGGGGGAATACAAAGGAGATGGCTGGAGGTCAGTTGCATTTGGATTCTCCTCTTTGTTTCCATTACACAGAACAGCCAATCCTGACAGCCATCTCTGGGCCTGGAAGCCGAGCTGGACAGCACTCTTACTTGACTGAGTCATGGCTCTAGGATGACAACAGCTGGGTCATCCAGGGCTTGACTCCCAGGACCTCCTCACACAGACATCACAAACTGCGACAAAGCCTTAAAAGAGCAGGGCCGGAGCCAGGGAAGCGCTGGGACGCCCAAGCCAAGCCCCTGGGAGGATGCCCGCCCTGCC
This sequence comes from Balaenoptera physalus, assembly GCF_965194825.1. Classification (NCBI taxonomy): domain Eukaryota; kingdom Metazoa; phylum Chordata; class Mammalia; order Artiodactyla; family Balaenopteridae; genus Balaenoptera; species Balaenoptera physalus. The sequence goes on along the minus strand of NC_138900.1, from coordinate 18,114,392 downwards.
CCTAGGAGAACATGGGTCCCCACATCCCTGGCTGGACGGGGTGGGAGGTACGCCACCTGCCACGGGCTTGAGCTGCTCGGGGGGGGCTGGCCAAGGCTGCTGTTCAAAGCCCATGTCTAGAATGTCACCAGAGCTTCCTCCTCTGCGTCCTGGACCCGGTCCAGGGCTCCCGCGGAAGCTGCGGTTTGGGGCAAACAGCCTGCACCGACTGGGCGGGGCGGCTGCTCCCACTCCGGACGCGGGCCACGCCCTCTTGGACGCGAACACACCCCCATTTCCCGGGGCCCACGGAGACACGCCTCTCCCTGCAGCCTAACAGCGTGAAGGCAGATTTGTACGAGTACGTACAAGGTCCTGGAATTCTCGCCCGGTTGCCACACAGTGTAAGGAGCATAACTGGGGGAGGTTATGCAACTGCCCGAGGAGCCGGGGTGCGCTGCCAGGGCTCTCCAAGTTCCCATCACAGGCATCCAGGGAGCCTGGGACGGACCCAAACGCTAACAGTGCCACCTTTGGTGGCACTGATGGCCTCGCTCCGGCAGGGCAGCAGTATGGCTCTGCTAAGAGTTGGGAAGCCCAGGTCCCTGCTGGGCCAGTGGGGGTGAAGCTTAGGCAGAGGGGACCGTGCCTGCAGCCAAGACGGCAGAAGCCAAAGCAGTGGCAACAGCCCGGCCTGGCAGTGCCCAATGAGCACAGGACCGCCCCCAAACCCCCAGTCTGGATGCACACCAGATCCTGAGGGAGGGCAGTAGGGGGAGCACTGGGTGAGGTCTACCCAACTAAAGCAGGAGACTGACAACCCTTTCCCCACCCCGTGGGCAGCTGGGCTGCATTCTCAGTCCCACAGAGCCCTCATGGGTGGGTCCATCCCCGGGGCCCTGTGAGTCACTTCCCCAGGCCCTGGAGGCCTCACTTGAAGGTGCCTCCCTCTCAAGCAAAGCCTCCTTTGTTCTCCTGCTGGCTTCACTTCACAACCCTTTCCTCCCCTCTGAGTTACAAACTCAGGTTCTGTGGGCTATAGGGGCACCAGCTGTGAGCAGCACAGAGATGGACAAATGGAAAGTGGTCTGGCACTGCGGAAGGCTGGAGCTTGCTTCCTTGCTTCTTCTGTCCCCTGCTCTCTCAGAGCTCAGCCTCTCTCACTGCCCCAGACATCTGGGGAAGCCCCCACCCCCCCTGCTCAGGTAGTGGGTGTGCAGCCTCAGGAGCGCCGATCCTGGAAGAGTACCAGGAGGGAGGGCAGTTTGGATGCGCTCGCCCTGGCCGGCACCACCCAGAGCTGCTGAACTGGCCCCTGACACTTCTCTTGCATCACAGAGAGTCTTCCTTGGCTCAGATGACTGCAGCACCATCACTCACTCTCTTGGTTCTCCATCCCCTTGCCTCCCCTACTTTCCCATGCCCTGGTGGAGGAGCCCAGTGGAAGCCCAGCTCAGGAATGGAATTCATCAAAGTGACTCCAGACACAGCCTCTAGTCTGCCTTCTCTCCCCTCCTCACCTTCCACCTCCAGCTGGGCTGACCACGTGGGGCCTCACTGTCCTGGGAGGTGCTTAGCTGCCGGGTGAGCTGAGCCACCCTGCACTGAAGGCAGCCGTCTGCTTGTGTGTGGTGAGCACCAGCCTTGCAGCCAACAGGGACCCTTGTTTTGAAGAAGTAGAAGACTAATTTCAAAAAAACAAAACAAAACAACAACTACAAAAAAACTGTGCACAAAGATTCTCAATTTTTAAAAATAAATAAATAATTAATTAATTAATTAATTTTGGCTGCACCAGGTCTTAGTTGCGGCACGTGGGATCTTTTAGTTGCAGCATGCGGACTTCTTAGTTGCAGCATGCGGTCTTCTTAGTTGCGGAATGCAGGATCTAGTTCCCCAACCAGGGATTGAACCTGGGTCCCCTGCATTGGGAGCGCAGAGTCTTACCCACTGGACCACCAGGGAAGTCCCAAGATTCTCAGTCTTATTAACAAGAGTAAAAATGAAAATAGGGAGAAAGCCCAGTGTTCTAAAAACAGAGGAAAGATGAAGTCTATTATGGAACATCATTTGATGAAATGTATTTATCCTTCCATAAATATGTACTGTCTACAGTCTACCAGGCACTTGTAGGGTCTATGGTCAAGTCGAGGGGCTACTGGAGGCCAGGCTCTGAGCCATGTGCATGTCATGCATGAGCTCACCAAATCCTTAAACCACAGCTGGGATGAAGGAGCAATCAATAGTCTTATTTACAGAGAAAAAGAAAGGTGCAAGATCCCCCAGATAACAAGGGCCAGAAGAGCAGCCTCAACTGGCTCCAGAACCCATGCTCCAGCCATTAAAAACAACAGCTAGTGTATTAGTTTTGTGTTGCTGCTGTGACATATTACCACAAACTTAGTGGCTTAAAACAACACAGATTTATCATCATGCAATTCTAGAGATCAGAAGTCTGAAATGGGTTTACCAGGCTAAAATCAAGGTGTCAGCAGAACCACATTCTTTTCTGGTGACTCTAGGGGAGAATCTGTTTCCTTGACTTTTCCAGCTTCTAGAGGCTGCCCATATTCTTTGGCTTGTGGCCTCTTCCTCCATCTTCAAAGCCAGCAGTGTAGCATCTTTAAATATCTCTGACTCTGACTCTTCTGGACTCACAATTACATTGGGCCCACCCAGATTATCCAGGATAATCTGACTATTTCAAGGTCAACTGATTAACCTTAATTCCATTTGCAACCTTACTTCCCCTTTGCCACATAACCTAACGTATCTACAGATTCCTAGGTTTAGGATGTGGACGTATTTGGGGGCATTATTCTGTCTGCCACAGCTAGGCAGCCACCTTATCCAATCAAAAACTATTCATTGAACACCAACTATATGCCTAGCATTAGTTTAGGTGCTGCCAGCATACAGTAGTGAATGAAGAAGACAAAAATCCCTAACCTTGTGGAGTTTATGCTCCTGTAGAGGGAGATGGACAAGAAACAAAATAAATAAGCAAAATATATCATAGGTTAGATGGTACTAAGTTAAGGGGAAAAATTAAGCAGAGAAGGGGATAGGCAGTATGTGTGTCTTGCTGTTTTGGCTGGTGTGCTGGACATCTACCATTTGTCCCTCTTTTTCTGCCTTGTTTCTTGTGGGCTGACATCTGTGAACAGCATGAAGGGGTTCCCTTACCCTCTGGCTTCCTTTTGGTCATGGCTGATGGGAAACACCTTCAGGAGACTGGAGGGCAGAAGGCAACTGAGGTCAGCCTCCCTTATCCCTCCTCCAAAGGCCTCACCCCCTATTAGGAGTCTTCTCATACAGCCCACCCAGCTCCAAAAACATGTCTTTTCCTTGCCGTTTCAGGCCTAGGTATGGTAACTATGGCTGCCTTTATTAGCCCCAGGGCAAATTACCACCCTTCCAGTTTCACTATACCCTGTCTACCCTTTGTAAATAGTACCTTATTAAACTCTCTTCAGATTGTCCTAACTGGAGGGTGCCACCTGTTTTCCCAGGAAGGCCTTGCTGAGCTGGTAACATTTAGATAAAGCCCCTAAAGAAGGTAAGGTGAGAGACAGGCAGATACCTGGTAGAAGAGCACTTTGGGCAAGGTGGCTGCAAGTGCAAAGGTCCTGTGGTAGAACCATGCATGATGTGTTTGAGAAACAGCAGGAAGGAAGCTTGTGTGACTGGAGTAAGTAAAGGAGTGAGAAGTGAGAGGAGGTGAGGTCACAGGGGTACCTGGTATAGGACAGAAGTCGGAGCATGTAGGGCCTTTGAAGAAAGTGCTGCCAGTGCCCCACCTATATCCCTTCAGCACTGTCCATTGGATGCACGCAAACCCTCTGGCTTCCTACTGCCCCTGCAGCTCTCTGTCTGAGGGCCTCTTCTGGCCACAGGAGTGCAGCAGGGCAGGCCAGGGAGTCAGTTCCCTGGGAGTAGCCCTCAACCAATGTGGAGTTGGTGAATAAATACCCAGGTACCTCGCTGCTTGGCATTTGACAATTATGAGGCATGCCCTAGGCAGCCTCCCAGAGGTCCCCAGAAGCATGGAGCTCTGGTGCTTACGGCGGTAACCCACTTATTAACACACCTTGTATTGGCTTCCTTCCTTTCCTGTCTCACTTCCCTGTTTATCTCCCCCTGCTCCTGGGAATCACCTCCCAAATGAACCACTTGTACTCAAGCTCTTGTCTCCGCATCAGCCTCTGAAGCATCCCAATCTAAGATAGCCTGTGGGCCATTATTAGGACTTAGGCTTTTAAGAGAGTGAGATGAGCATCCATTGAAGAGTGGTCATTAGAGGAGTGACATGGACTGAGGGGGCAAAGGGAGAGGCAGAGAGACCAGTTAGATGCTATTGTAATAGTTCCGAGGAGTGGTGAAGGAGCAGGGTAGAAGGAGTGGAGGTGGTCAGAGATGGTTACATTCTAGATACGCTTTGAAGGAAGAATCCTTGTGATTAGCTGTCTGTTCAGATATGGGATATGAGAGACAGTAAGGTGTCTAGGGTGATTTCAAGGTTTTTCCCTTGAGCAAAGGAAGGACGGAGTTGCCTTTTACTGGGATGAGGAAGACTATTGGGGGGAGAGCAAAATACGGAAGGCTGGGAGCTCAGGTTTGGACATGTTGAGTTGAGATGTCTGTTAGGCATATGAGTGGAGATGGTGAGCAGGCAGGTGGTCAGGTACACAGGTGGGGAACTCAGGAGGATTCCAGGCTGCAGGTAGAAGTTGGAGGGTCATCTGTAGATAGGTAGTAGGTAAAGACTGGATGAGGTCTCCAAGGGAGTGATGGTAGAAAGCATAGGGAAGAGGCCCTGGGACTGAGCTTTGGGCACCCAACATCTAGAATTTAGGAGAGATAAGAAGGGATTAGCAGAGAGATGTCCGAGAAGGAGCAGCCAGCAAGGTGGGAGGACGGTCAGGAGGCTGAGTGAGGACGAAGATATCAACCTGCCAGGTGCCACTGATGAGGCAAGAGTAAGGTGCAGCCTGGGGCTTGACTGCTAGATTCAGGAGCATAGAGCTCATCGGTGACTTTAACACTCGTCCTATCAAGTGGGAATGAGGAGACAAGGATCTAAATGGAGAATATTCAAGAGAGAAGAGGAGGAAGTTGGAAACAAATATGGAGAGCCCTTGAGGGAAAATATATCAAATATTTTCAATTAATTTTGTTTCATTTTGAAACAATCCCAAACCCACAGAAAATTTGCAAGCACCAGGCAAAACTATTTTTTTATGAGCCATTTTACAGTAACTTGTTGGCATGATGCTCCATCACCCCCAAATACTGGTGTGTGTTTTTCACAAACAGGGACATTTTCCTATATAACCACCAAACAGTCTCCAACATCAGGAAAGTACACCGATACGTTACCAACATCTACTCCTCTGACTCATTCGGTTTCACCAACTGTTCTGGTAGCTTCCTTAATAGCAAGGCAACCAGTCCAGGATCATGTGTTGCATTTAGCAGTCATGTCTCTTTAGTTCCTGCATCTGGGAAATTTCCCCCATCTTTCCCTAACTTTCATATCCTTAACGTTTTTGATGATTACAAGCCAGTTATTTTATAGAATGTCCCTCAGTTTTGGCTTGCCGATATTGTCTCATGATAAGAGCAGGATATGTGATTCAGCAATTCCACTTACATATTCAAAAGAATTGCAAACAGATGACCAAACAAATACTTGTATAGCACTATTCACAATAGCCGATAGGTGGAAACAACCCAAAGGTCCACCAGTGGATGAACGGATAAACAAAAGGTGGTATATCCATACAGTGGAATATTATTCAGCCATGAAAAGGAATGAGATACTGATATATGCTGCAACATGAACTTCAAAAGCATTATGTAAGATGAAAGAAGGCAGACACAAAAGATCACATATTGTATGATTCCATTTATATGAAATATCCAGAACAGGTAAATCCATAGAGACAGAAAGCAGATTAGTGGTTTCCAGGGGCTGGGGGGAGGGGGTAACAGGAAGTAACTGCTTAATGAGTAGGGGTTTTTCCTGGAGTAATGAAAATATTTTGGAACTAGATAGAGGTGGTAGTTCTACAACATTGTGAGTGTACTAAATGGCACTGAATTGTTCACTTTAAAAAGATGATGTTTATGTCAGGTGAATTTCACCTTAATTAAAAAATAAAGATTCAGGTTATGCATCTTTGGCCAGAATATCCCAGAAGGGTATTCCTGTTTTTCTCATTGCATCCTATCAGGTGGCACATGATTTCTATTTGTCCCATTACTGATGATGTTCACTTTGATCATTAGATTAAGGTGGTATCTACCAGGTTTCTCCTCCTTAAAGTTACTCCTTTCCTCTTTGTAATTAATAGTACTTTGAAACTATGTAATGCCCTGTTCTTCATGGAATTTTCTATCTATTTGTTTATCGGTTTATTCATCCATTTCTATTCTATTCATTGGGTCATAATCTGTTACCTTATTTATTTTGGTGCTCCAGTTACCCCAGATTTGGCCAGTGGGAGCTTCTCTATGCTGGCTTTCATATTCCTTTGACATATCCTCATCATTTTTAGTACCTCCTTGCTTCCTGGCATAACAAGGTCATCTTGTATTTTTCCTGCTCCAGTCCTGGAGTCAGCCCTTCCTGCAAGGAACACTGTTTCCTTTTAATGGAGAATACTATTTAGAAACCAGGATATAGGGCTATGTGTACTCATTGCTATTGGGGTATAACTTCTCCCAAACATTCCTAGTGGACAATGCCAGGGAATGTAAGTGTGTGTGTACACATGTATACTCATGCTTTTATGCATATTATGTATATATTTCTATATATATAGAAAATCATGAGTTCTTACCAATAATTCTAATTCCAGTCTAAAACCCCACATTCCAGTCTAGTGTTCTCCCTTTTCCAACAGTGAGAAACACGGCTCCCCTAGGCTTAAAGTATCCAGTCACTGCCTTCCCCCCAAATCCTCAGATGCCTTCTTCATCCTCCTTGGGCTCTGACACATGTGCTAGGCCACACCACTGCGCAGATGTTCTCCTCATCCAGCGTGGGTTCAGACACCCCCCAACCTTGCACTGAACTACTCTCCTCTGCAGATGTCCTGCTCATCCCTCAGGGTACAAGCTGTACTTTGGACCACCACAGCTTCCTCCCTTGCTCAGCCCCACCTAATAAATGTTGGCCTGAATTGTTAAGGAAAGAAAGAGAGATAGAAGAACTCTGATAAACCATCAAGCATAAAAAGCAGATGAACAAACTATATACATTCTATATTTACAGTTTTAAATTTTGGGTGGAAAAAAGACTGTAGAAATTATACTAAAATTATAATTGATATGATTGTAGGTTAAAATTATGAAGGTTTTTTTCCTTTTCCATATTTCCCAAATTATCTGGGAATAATTTGGTAATATGGTTGTATTACTTTTCAATTAAAATACTTCAAGAAAAACATAACCTAAATAGCACTTTCTAAATCACCCCAAGCTGCATACTGTGTGCTCAGGATTCATGCTGATGGTCCAAGAATATACCCACAATTTTAATAGAAGATCTGGAGAAAAGCAGTTTTATATCAAAACAAACCTGGATCAGAATACAAAGTTCTCATAAATTTTAAAATAAAACTTGAGTTTCAGTTCTGGAGAAAGATGATACTTTTCCCTGCTTCTTCCTGTGCTGTAAGACTCACTATTGTGTGCTGCCTTGACATCTGGTAAAATCAGGAGGCCCTCAAATGGCATAACTGTAAGTTCCCTCCTCACTCTGCTCCCACAGATGAGGTCCCCTAGCCAAACAACCTCCTTAGCAAAGGGACCAGGCACAGCTCCTGTTTATTCCTGAGTATGGGGTTTCAGTGCCATACCAGCCCATGGAATTATTCAAATAAGCTAATCACATTCTCCTGTGGGAACCAGGGGGCACCCCACCCTCTTGATACTATGTAGCCTGCCTCCTACAGCCCCTCTTTGTTCACTCTGTTCCCAAGTGCAACCCCCATGTGACCCTGCATGGCATGTGGTGTCCTCCCTCAGGCTATGACTATATGTGACTATTAAAACGCTGTTGATCTCATTTGCCCAGTCTCAGCAGTTGTGTATTCAACCATCCTCACAAACCTAGGGCAGGAAGACCTCCTCCACCAATGGAGTAAAGAAGAGGTGTTAAAACACTGCCATCTAATTCTAACTAAGTATCTTGGAAATTATTTAATAGACAATGATTAAAAGACTCTTAAAGCCAGAAAGCTGAAGGTAGACTAGCTAGGGGATTCAGGACTTGAGGAACTATAACATAGTGAATTTCTCCAGTTTTCTTTTTTATCTCTCATATACCGAGGACTAGGTACCAAAGATTCCTACAACTCAGAACCACCAACGGGCATAAAAAAAAAAACAACAACAACCAAAAAGACAAGGAAAGTCCACTCTTTCTGGACAAAGGACAAGTAAAGAAAAGCCCCAAAGAGACTAGACCTAGTGGGGACCCCCCAATGCCTGCTCCATGACAGAGGCACTGGCAGGTGGTCTGAGCTGGTGAGGCTGGTGAGCCGGTCTACCTGCAGGGGCAGCATCAGCTAGGGGCATAAAAAGATCCAGGCCCAGCAGCTTCTGTCCCCCATCCCCAACCCTCCAGCTGAAGAAGTTGTCCCAGCAATACCAGGTGGCCTCAGGAATGACATCAACAAATAACATCAACAGAGACTGAGCAGTAGCCCCAGCAGTGCTAGAAGAATGAAGCTACAAGACTAGAATCACATTGAAAGGATTCTGATAAGCAAACCATCACTGAAACTAATACCTATAGATTCTGGTATACATATATATCTACATATGATGAATATATACCAGAACCTACATGCTAAAATAGATTTAAATAGGTCAAGAGTATCATAACATAAAAACAAAAGTATCTGGGATACAACTGAAAATCACTCATCATTCCAAAGAACCACAATTTGAATGAGAAAAGAAAATTGACTCCCATAACTGGATGAATCAGATGTCAGAACCACCTGACAACAATTTTAAAGCAGTGCCATAAAAATGCTTCAACAGACACAAATTCTCTAGAAACAAATTTAAAAATTAAAAATTTTAGCAAAAAATAGCAGTAATAAAAGACAACCAAATGGAAATTACAAAACTAAAAAATAAAACAGCTGGAAAAAAAAAACTTGCTAGATGGACTCAATAGTAGAATGGAGATGACAGAGGATAGAAGTGATGAACTTGAAGACAGATCAATAGAATTTACTCAATCTAAACAACAGACAGACAGAAAACAGACTAAAAAAAATTACAGAGCTTCAGAATTCTGTGAGACAATAACAAAAGATGTAACATTCATTTAATCAGAGTCCCAGAAGGAGAGGAGAAAAGAGTGTGGGACTGAAAAGTATGAGAAGAAATACTAAAAGAAATCTACACCAAGATATTATCGTAATCAAACCTCTGAAAACTAAGAACTATGAAAAAAGAAATCTTAAAAACAGTCAGAGAGAATCAATACATTACCCGTAAAGGAAGATCAATTTAAATGACAATGAATTTCTCATCTGAAACCATGGAGGTCAGAAGGAAGCGGCACAACATTTTTCAAGTGCTGAAGAAAAGAACCGTTAACTACAAATCCTCTATCCAGTGAAACTATTTTTTCAGGAATAAAAAGAAAATAAAGCCATTCTCAAATAAAGGAAAACTAAGAGCATTTGTTGCTTGCAGATCTATGCTTAGAGGAAGCTCTTCAAACAGAAAGAAAATGATAAAAGTAGAAGACTGAGTCATTCAGGAAAGAAAGAAAAATGATGGAATGGGTAAAAATAGAAGCAAATTCAATAGACTATCCTTCACCTCATGAATTTCTTTAATCATATTTTGTGGTTGAAGCAAAAGTTATAATACCACCTGATATATATAGAGGAAACGCTTAAGTCCATTATGTTTAAAGTGTGGGGATGGTAAAAGGTTCTAAATGGAAGTATCATTTCTATCCTTCACTTGAAGTGGTCAAACGCTGACATCAATAGACTGCGATGTTATGTATGTATATGGTAATACCTAGAGCATCACTAAGAAAGCTATACAAAGCAATATACTCACAAACATCATAAAGAGTTCAAAAGGAAACTCTAAAAATGCTCAAATAGCCCATGGGAAGGCAAGAAAAAGAGAAACAGAACAATGAGAATCAGAGGCAACAAACAGAAAACAAATAATAAAATGGCAGACTTAAATTCTAACATATCAATAAGTACTTTAAAAGTGAATGTTCTAAATTCACAAATTAAAAGACAGAGATTGACAGAGTGTGTAAAAAAGCACAACCAAAGGATATGCTGCCTACAAGAAACTCACTTCAAACGTAACAACATAAGGAGGTTAAAAATAAAAGAATGGAAAAGATATATCATGCAAACATTATTTTTTTTAAATTGGCAATGATTTCTTAGGTTTGACACCATGAGCAAAGGCAACAAAAGCAAAAATAAACAAGTGGGACCACATCAAACTAAAAAGCTTCCGCACAGCAAAAGAAAATATCAACAAAATGAAAAGTCAACCTACAGAATGGGACAAAATACTTGCAAATCATATATTTGATAAAGGGTTAATATTCAAAATATATAAAGAACTCATACAACTCAATAGCAAAAAAACAAACAGTCTAAGTTAAAAATGGGCAGAGGATCTAAATAGACATTTTTCCAAAGAAGACATACAGATGGCCAACAGGTACATGAAAAGGTACTCAATATCACTAATCATCAGGGAAATGCAGATCAAAACCACAATGAGATATCACCTCATACCTGTTAGGATGACTATCGTAAAAAAGACAAGAGATAATAAATGTTGATGAGGACATGGAGAAAGGGAACCATTGTGCACGTTTGGTAGAATGTAAAGTGGTACAGCCACTATGGAAAACAGTATGGAGGCGCCTCAAAAAATTAAAAATAGAACTACCATATGATCCAACAATTCTACCTCTGGTTATTTATCTGCATAAAATGAAAACACTAACTCAAATATGCCCCAATGTTCACTGAAGCCATGTCCATATACTAGCCAAGACATGGAAACAATCTAAGCGTTCATTGATGGATGAATGGATACAGAATATGTGGTATATTTATACAATGGAATATTATTCAGCCATAAAAAGAATGAAATCTTGCCATTTGCAACAATATGGATGAAACTTGAGGGCACTATGCTAAGTGAAATGAGACAGACAGAGAAAGACAAATACCGTCTCACTTATATGTGGAATCTAAAAAACAAAACAAAATTGAAATAAACAAACAAAAGCACACCAAATTCATAGATACAGAGAATAGATTGGTGGTTGTCAGAGGCAGGAAGTGGGGGGTGGAGGAAATGGGTGAAGGTAGTCAAAAGATACAACCTTCTAGTTATAAAATAAATAAGTCTTGGGAGATGTAATGTACAGTATGGTGACTATAATTAATAATACTGTATTATATATTTGAAAATTGCTAATAGAGTAGATCTTGAAAGTTCTCATCACAGGAAAAAAATTGTAAATATGTGTGGTGATAAATGTTAACTGGACTTACTGTGGTGATCATTTTGCAATATATACAAATATTGAATCATTATGTTGTACACCTGAAACTAATATAATGTTAAATGTCAATTACATCTCAATAGAAATAAAAGGATGGAAGAAATATATCATGCAAAAATTAATTTTAAAAAACAGGAGTGACTATATTAATATCATATAAAGTAGACTTCAGAACAAAGAAAATGACTAGGCACAAAGAGGGGCATTACTTAATGATAATAGGATTGATCCACCAAAAAATCTACTTATCCTTAATGTGTGTGCACCAAAAAACAGAGCTTCAAAATATATGAAGCAAAAACTGATAGAGCTGAAAGGAGATAGGCAAATTCACAATTCTCATTGGGGACTTTAACAGCCCACTCTCAGCAACTGATTGACATACTAAATAGAAAATTAGGGAAGACATAGAACTGAACAACACTATGAACCAGCAGGATCTAATTGACATTTATAGAGTATTTCACCCAATAACAGCAGAACACATTACTTTCAAGTATCCATGAAACATTAACCAAGATAGACCATATCCTGGGTTATAAAACAAATCCTAACAAATTTAAAAGAATTGAAATCATATAGAGTTCTCTGACCATAAGGGAATCAAACTAGAAATCAATAACAGAAAGACAACAAGAAAATCTCTGAACACTTTGAAATTAAACAGCCTACTTCTAAATAGTCCATGGATCAAAGAAGAAGCCTCAAAAGAAATTTTAAAAATATATCACTGAGTGAAAATGAAAACACAGCATGTCAAAATTTGTGAGATGCAGCTAAAGAAGTGATGAGAGGAAAATTTATAGCACTAAATGCTTAACATTAGAAAAAGGAAATGTCTCAGATGAATCAACTATGCTCCCATCTCAAGAACCTAGAAAAAAAAATTAAAAGCATACAAATCAGGATGGAAGAAATAAAACATTCTCTGTTTGCAAATGACATGTTGTTGATGAGTAAAATCCCAAGGAATTTTCAGAAAAACATCAAAAACAAAAATTTAATCAGTAATTTTTTTAATTCAAAGATTTAAAGGGAACATAATGAGACTAATGGAATGCATAAAGAGAAGAGCCAGATTGAACTTCTAGAGATGAAAAATTCACATTTGAAATGAAAATTTCACTGGATGGGATTAATATCAGAGTAGACACTGAAGAAGATAAAAATCAGCAAACATGAAGACATTGGATTTGAAGACATAGAATAGAAATAAATTGAAGCAGAAAGAAAAAAAGACTTTACAAACTGAACAGTCTCAGTGGTCTGCAGAAAAATATCAAGCAGTATAACACACCTATAAAAGTAAACAAAGAAGGAAGTGGGGGTGGGATTTTGTTCAAGAAATAATGATCCAAAACTCCCAATTTTGGTGAAAAATGTCCACCCATAGACAGAAGAATCTCAAAAACCCCACATAGGATAAGCACAAAGAAATCATACTTAAATGGTTGAAAACAGATGATGAAGCAACTATACATATTTTTTAAAGGCAGATTACAACACTACATACAGGGATTACAAAGATAATTAATGCTGACTTCTTATCAGAAACACTGCAATCAAGAAGAAAATGGAATAACAGCTTTAATTGCTGAAAGAAAAAAATGGCAATTTGTAATTCTACATTCAGCAAAGGTAATCTTCAAAAATATTTGTCTGAAAAATGTCTTCATTTTGCTTTAAATTTGAAGGTTACCTTCACAGGATATAGAATTACAGGTTGACCTTTTTTTCAGCATTTCAGAGAATATATCACTAGCAGACCCTCACCTCAAGAAATGGTAAAGGACGTTCTTCAGGCTGAAGGAATACAATACAAAATGGAAATGTGAATCAACACAAAGGAGGGAAGAGAAGTGGAAATAGTAAATAGGTTGATAAATATAAGCCCTCTCTTTTCTTGCTTTTTAAAAAAAAATTCTTTAAAGATACTTGATTTTTTAAAGCAAAACTAAAGATGCATTTGAGGTTTATAACATATATAGAAGTAAACCATATAATAACAATTGTACAAAGCACATGAGGCAGTAAAATGTAAAACTGTATAGTTCTTACATTATACATGAAGTAGTATAACATTAGTTGGAGGCAGACTGTAATAAGTTAAAGATGCACAAAATAAACCCTAGAGCATGACTGAAAATAAAGATGTATAGCTAATGAGCCAACATAGAAGTGGAATAATAAAAAATTTATCCAAAAGAAGGTAGGAATGAGGAACAAAAGAACAATAAAGATGGTACAATAAGAAAAACAGCAAGATGGTAGACTTAAACCTAATCATATCAATAATTACTTTAACTATAAATGGTCTAAACACTAAAAGGCAGAGATTGTCAGATTGGATAAAAAAGCAAGATGAAATTATATGTTGTTTAAGAAACACTTTAAATATAAAAACACAGATAGGTTAAATTTTTTTTTAAAGAGAAAGAAAAGATACACCATTTAAATACTCATAAGAAACCTGAAATAGCTATATTAATAACATACAATGTGGACATCAGGACAGAGTATTATTAGAGATAAACAAGAACATTACATAATAATGAAAAGATCAATTCATCAAGAAGACATAAAAAAATCTAAAATTTTTTGCACTAAGTAACAAAGTATCAAAATACATAAAGCAAATACTAACATACCTAAAAGGAGAAATTGATAAAATTACAATTATAGTTGGAGATTTCTACATTCCTCCCTCAATAATTGATAAAATAAATGGAATATCAGTAAGGATATAGAAAACTTGAACATTATCAACCATCTTGCCATAACTGACATTTATAGAACACTATATTTAATAATGGAAGAAAACACATTCCTTTCAAGTACACATGAATCAGTCACCAAATTAGACTATTTGCTGTTATATAACACAAGCCTCAATAAATTTAAAAGGACTGAAATCATAGATGTTTTCTGACCACACAATGTTAAATTAAAAATCAATAAGATATCTATTAAATACCCAAATATTTGGAAATTAAGCAATACAGTTTTAAATAATCAATGAGTAAAGAAGAAATCACAGATAACTAGAAAATATCTTGATTGAATAATAATAATGCAACACACTAAATTATTGGTACACAGCTAATGTGGAGTTGAGTGCAGTTGAATAGTGCTTTGAGGAAAACTAAGATCTTTCAACGCATATATTTAGAAAAGAAGAAAAGTCTAAAGTCAATGATCTATGATACCATATTAAGAAACTAGAAAAAGAAGAGCAAATCAAACCAAAAGAAAGTAGAGTGAAGGAAATAGTATAAATAAGAGTGGAAATCAATAAAATTGAAAATGGACAAATAACAGAGAAAAATCAATGAAATCAAAACCTTGAAAACATCAAAAAAAATTTAAACTTCTAGTTAAACTGATCACACAAAAAAAGTGAAGACAATTACCAACATCAGGTATGAAAGAGGAGTCATCACTAAAGATCCTACAAACACTGAAAGAATAATGAGGAAATATTATAAACAACTTTATGTCAATAAATTTGATAATGCAGATGAACTGGAAAAGCTCCTTGAAAGATACAAAGTATCAAAACTGACTCAGTGAGAAATGGAGAGTCTAAATAGTCTTCCATCTGTTTTTAAATTTTGGTTAATTAATAACTTTGAAAACCTCTGACAAAGAAAATTATGGGGCCTAGGTGGCTTAACTGAGGATTTCTGTGAAACACTTAAAGAAGAAATCATTTAGAAGCATACATAAATTCTTTCAGAAAATACAGAAGGAGGGAACCACTTCCCAACTCATTTTATGAAGCCAATATTAACCTGATAATGAAACCAAAGACATTACAAGAAAAGAACACTCCAGGCTGATATACTTCATTAACATCATGTTAATGTGTAAGTTTTCAACAAAATATGTGCAAATTAATTCCAACAATAGATGACCAAATGAGGTTTACCTGAGGAATGTAAGGTTGGTTTAACATTTCAAAGTCAATCAATGTAATTCACTATATTAACAGAACAAAGGGAAAAAATCCATATGATCATCTGAATAGGTGCAAAAAGAAGCTTTTGACAGAATTCATCATTCATTCATGAAAAAGAAAAAGCTCAGCAAACAAGGACTGAAAGGAACTTCTTCAACCCAATAAAGGGCATCTCTGAAGAGGCTACACCTAACATCATACTTAATCATGAAAGATTGAATGTTTTCATCCTGAGATCAGGAATAACAAGATTTCTACTCTCACCACTTCTATTCAACATTGTACTGAATATCCTAGTCAATGCAATAAGGCAAGTAAATGAAATTTTAAAAATATACAGCTTGTATAGGAAGAAGAATTTTTTTTCCTTCAAAGATGACATGATATCATACATAAAAATCTTAAGGAATGTCCAAAAGCCTACTAGAAATTATAAATGAATTTAGTAAAGCCTCAGAGTTCATGCTCAATATAAAAAACCCAGCTTTTTCTCTGCATAATAGCAACAAACCATTGAAAAGTGAAATTTTTAAAAATTTACAATGGCATCTAAAACCATGAAACTATATAGGACTAAATTTAACAATAGATTTTCAAGACATTTATACTTAAAACTACAAAACATTGTTGATACAAATTACAGAAGACCTAAATAAGTGGAGAAATAGTCCATATTCATTGATTGAAGACTCAGTATTGCTAAAATATCAGTTCTTTCCAAGTGGACCTACAGCTTCAAAGCGATCCCAATCAAAAATGTCAGTGAGCTTTTAAGTTTTGGTTGAAACTGACAAGCTTACTCTAAAATTTATATGGAAGTGTAAAGGCCTAGAACATCCAAAACAATTTTGAAAAAAAGAAGAGAAAAGTTGGAGGACATATACTAACTGATATCAAGACTTTTGGTAAGACTATAGTAATCAAGACAATGTGGTACTGGTGTCAGGATACATATATAGATCAAAGGATACAGATTCTGAAATATAGATCAGAATAGAGGTCCAGAAATAGACCCACACTTAAAGGGTTACTTGATTTTTGACACAGGTGCTAAGGTTATTTGATTGGGAAAATGATAGTCCTTAGAGCAAATGGTGCCAGAAAATTGGACATCTGTATGGAAAAAATCAGCTCAGCTCTTATCTCACAACTTACACAAAAATTAACTTGAAATAGATTAATAGACATAAATGTAAAATATAAAATTATAAAATTTCTAGTATTAAATATAGGAGAAAATCTTTGTGAACTTGGGGTAGGGAAAGATGCGTTGGACAAGACACTTACTTTATTTTCATAAAAGAAAGTTTTGATAAACTGGACTTTATCAAAATGAAAAGAAAAACTGCTTTATGAAAGACACTGTCAAGAAAATAAAAGTTCAAGACATAAACGGAGAGAAAATATTCTTAACACATATCTTATGAAGGACTTGCATAGTGTCTACAAAGGACTCACTAAAACAAACAACCCAATTTTATTTTATTTATTTATTTATTTTTGCCGCGCTGCACAGCATGCGGGATCTTATTTCCCCGACCAGGGATCAAACCCACGCCCCCTGCAGTGGAAGGGCGGAGTCTTAGCCCCTGGACTGCCAGGGAAGTCCCAACAGCCCAATTTTAAAATCGGAAAAAGATTTGAACAGACATTTCACAAGCTAAGAAGCACATAAACAGATGCTCAACATTATTAGTCATTAAGGAAATATAAATTAAAACCACAATAAGATACCACTAAACACCCACTAAAATGGGCTAAAATTAAAAAGACTGACAGGGGCTTTCCTGGTGGCGCAGTGGTTGAGAATCTGCCTGCTAATGCAAGGGACACGGGTTCGAGCCCTGGTCTGGGAAGATCCCACATGCCACGGAACAGCTGGGCCCGTGAGCCACAATTACCGAGCCTGCTCGTCTGGAGCCTGTGCTCCGCAACAAGAGAGGCCGCGATAGTGAGAGGCCCGCGCACCGCGATGAAGAGTGGCCCCCGTTTGCCACAACTAGAGAAAGCCCTTGCACAGAAAAGAAGACCCAACACAGTCATAAATTAATAAATAAATTAATTAATTAAAAAAAAACTAGCTGTTTATCCTCAAGCAACCGCTCTCTTTAAAAAAAAAAAAAAAAAGACTGACAATACCAAGTTTTGATGGAGCAACTAGAACTCTCTTACATTTCAGAAGTGTAAAATAGTTCAATTTCTTTGCAAACAGCTTAGCAGTTTTCATAATGTTAAACATATACTGATTGTGTGAACCAGAGATTCCATACCTAGATATTTACCCAAGAAACGGCAAAATATATATACATAATCAAGACCTGTACACAAATGTTCATAGCAGCTTTATTCATAATAACCCCGCTGGAAATAACTCAAATGTGTAACAGATTAACTGGAAAAACGAATTGTGTTATATCCATACAATGGAATACTATTCAGCAATAAAAAAATGAATGGTATGTGACAACATGGATGAAACTCAAAACCATTATGCTGGGCAAAAGAAGCCAGAAGTCTATCTATGTGCCGTATATTTTATTTAAATGAAATTTAGAAAAGTTAAAGCTCATTTATAGTGACAAAAAGCAGATTAGTCATTGCCTGGGTCCTGAGGGTAGGAAGGCAGCTTGTCCGGGCAGGTGTGAGGGAACATTCTATATTTTCTTTGGGAGGCGGGGTTACTCGGTTGTACACATTTGTCAAAATGTGTCAGGCTCTACACTTAAAATGGATGCATTTTATTGTGTGTAAATTATACTTCAATCAATTTGAATTAAGAAAAAAATATAAGAAGATATTTTTATATCATTGAGGTTAGAGAAGAATTTTTTGAATAAGATAGAAAACTTATAAACCACAAAAGAAAAGGAGACTTCTACTACATTAAAATTCAAAAATTCTGCACATCAGAAGACACCACCAGCAATGTTAAAACAAAACAAAACAAAAAAACAGTCCACAGACTGGGAGGAGATATTTACAGCCCATATAACCAAAAAAAAAAAAAAAAATCATATCCAGAGTGTTTCACAAACTGTTATAAATAAATAAGAAAAATACGAATAATCTAGTAGAAAAATGTCAAGATATCATCAGGCAATCATAGGTGAGAAAAATGAGATAGTCCATAAACAGGTGAAAAGATATTCAAGCTCACTATTAAATAGGGAAATAGGAATAAGAATGGCAAAATGTTATCATCTGATAACAACAACTGTTGACAAGGATGTGGGAAATGGGACCAGTTATGTGTTCCCAGTGGGAGTATACTTTCACGGTACAATTTGGAGATGAATTTGGCAAGAGCTAGAAAAGCTGAAGATGCACTTACCCATAACCTGAGAGTTCCTCACTTAACTACATACCCCAGAGTCCTCAAGGCCAGGTACACACGGAGACATTAAAATGTGTTAAGTGCAGCATTGCTTATTAGCCCCAAAGTGGGACAATCCTAAATTTCCATTAATTGAGCAGTGGATAAATAAAATGTAGTAAGTCATATAATGAAATATATTCAGTAATTAAAATGAATAACCTAGATCTATACACATCATCATGACATATGTTTATATAGAGAGAGGGAGAGAGATAGTGTAAAAGCAAGCTGCGGAAAGATATATACCACCCAGAAGGGTAGGGGCTTAGCGGGACCCTGAGAGGGGGTCCCCACTTTATGGAGAAAGAAGGGGGACCTGCTGGGTGGTAAGGCGTCTCCCAGATTCGGACTTCCCAAAAGAGACCCAATCCAAGCCCTCCACCAGTAACACAGGTCTTTTGAATGTGTGGGATGCAGCTGCCCGCCCATCTCACCCATGGCAATAAGATACGAACAAGCGCTGGGAAGCGTTGTGATCTCACACAACCTGAGCGCTGCAGAATTCCAGACGAGCGGGCCCACAGGGCCTCCTGCGCCACACCACATCACGACCTCGCCTTCGGTTTTCTTCTCCGCTACCATTCCACTTACTTTGGCTCCACGGACTTGCTTTGAGGTTTGGCACTTTCACATTTTTAATATAAACTCAGATTCTTAAGACACCAGCATCAAATCAGAAAAAGAAAAGAAAAAATACTGCTTCCTAATTTTCCAACTGCCCTTTGTCTCCAAAAAGACATGCATGTAAGAGTAGCTTGTATGCTGTAGACTTTTAACTCAAAGAGAAAAGAGAAATCTGCTTTTTTCCTTCCCATGCTCTCTGACCTGGATAATCCCAAACCAGCTTGGGGATGGAGCCTGGCTGTGATTTTAAACTCCTGACTTCTGATCCCCTGTTTGAGGCTGGGGTGTAGTAGGTTGGAGGTGGGGATGTCAGAGGTTTGTCTCTGAGCAGGACCCTACCTGAGTCCATCTTTGTCTGTCTTCTGTGGGGAATTTAAAAAGCATCAGAATCTGAGCTGGATGGAAACGGCAGAGCTGATGAAGGCCCTTTTTGTACCTGTCAGAGAACACTGCTGAGAAATGGGAACCACTTCCCTGCTTCCCAGGAGAGCCAAGCATGCTCCTTTTGCACTTCCAGATCCCTCTCCACCCAGCTCTCCGCCCTCAGGGCTGGCCCAGGGGGTCCACATTGATGGGCTCTTTGCCTCTGGCTTCTAATGGGGGTCCAGCCCCCAGGCTTTTCCAGCTCAAGGTTGGAATGAGAGAGGAGAGTGAGAGAGGGCATTTATTCCCTACAGGGCCACTTTCGGTGAAGGTCACTGTCCAGAGGGGTATCACACGGCCCTTGTTTTCTTTCACACTCACAACCAGCTTCTTGTGACAATATCCTAAAAGTAAAATAAACCTGCATTGCCATTTTCTTAGCAATCCCTCTCTATGTATTAGGAAGAAAGCTCAGTCCTTCCTCCTCCTTCCTCTCCTTTACTTTTCACATGGAACACTTCACTTCTAACACTTCTGGTCACCAGATGTGTGGGGGAGGGTTCCCACAGCAAGCAATTCTGCAACACCAGCTGGATGTCCTACAATTTAACTCAATTCTGCCACTATCTCCCTGAAGATATCGTCAGATCCCATAGGTTAAGGGCTCAGTCTCACAAGGCTGCCCCCCACCTTCAGATGCCAGTTACAAGTCCAGGTTGTCACCTGTGCTTCTGACGGATCAGCTATAAATCAGAAGCTCCCACGACCCTCTCCTTGGGTTTGATTAATTTGCTAGAGCAGCTCACAAAAGTCAGGAAAACAGTTATTTACATTTACCGGGTTATAAAAGGATATGATAAAGAATACAGATGAGGGGCTTCCCTGGTGGCGCAGTGGTTGGGAGTCTGCCTGCCAATGCAGGGGACATGGGTTCGAGCCCTGGTCTGGGAAGATCCCACATGCCACGGAGCAACTGGGCCTGTGAGCCACAATTACTGAGCCTGTGCGTCTGCAGCCTGTGCTCTGCAACAAGAGAGGCCGCGATAGTGAGAGGCCCGCGCACCGCGATGAAGAGTGGCCCCCACTTGCCACAACTAGAGAAAGCCCTTGCACAGAAACGAAGACCCAACACAGCCATAAATAAATTAATAAATAAATAAATTAAAAAAAAAAAAAAAAAGAATACAGATGAGCAGCCAGATGTAGAGATACATAGGATGAGGTCTGGGAGGGTCCCAAGCACAGGAGCTTCTGTGCCCGTGAAGTTAGGGTGGTTCACCCTCCCGGTACGTGAATGTGTTCACCAACCTGAAGGTTTCTGAACCCTGTACTTTGGGGATTTTTGTGGAGGCCTCACCACGTAGGCATGATCTATCATTAACTCCATTTTCAGCCCTTCTTCCTTTTCAAGAGAATCGGAGGTGGGGCTGAAAACTCCAAGCTTCTAATCATGGCTTGGTCTTTCTGGGGACCAGCCGTCATCCAGGAGCCCCACAGAGTCACCTCATTAGAACAAAAGACACTCTTACCACCCAGGAAATTACCGGGGTTTCAGGAGCCCCGTGCCAGGAATCGAAGGCAGAGACCAGTATGTATTTTCTATTATCTCACACTCTCTCTCTGTCTCCTTCTATTCATTCATTCACAGCATCTATTTATGCAACACCTACCATGTTCTCAGCATTGGGCGGATGACAGTAAGGAGTTGGATGCAGTCCCTGCCTTCCAGGAGAACGTGGTGCATCCGGAAGAGAAGTGCAGATACACAGCTGCGAGGGCCAAGAGGAGAGGAGGGTTTGGCATTCCTAAGTAGTAATATCAGGCACTCGAGATTTACGGAGCAGTTGCCTCACCCGTAACTTGTATAAGTGCCTCGGCATTGGGGGCAGGTGTACGAATCGGAGAACAACCCCTTCCCTTCCCTCTTGAAGATTACGGTCTACTAGGGGATGTCAGCTGAGTGGGGCTGCCTGATGAGGAAGGATTTATGGTGGGGAAGCAGGCAGTGGGTACTGGGGGGAGGAGGGATTCCACTTATGCTTTTCTCATACTAGGAAGGGGCTCCTTTAGTGAAAGTCCATGAAAGTGTTTGTTTGCAAAACAGAGTGGCTTCAAATAATACGAAACACTACTCCTAAACTCTTGAGTCATCCAGGGACTAATCAGTTCCTGACTAGTGTTCAACTGCTAGGAAGTTACCACCTGTTTCCCCAGGGGGCCTCGGGACCAGCTCCATAAGAAAGACCTGTGAGCGGGCCCAGGAGTGATGGATACAGGCTGCCTCTGTGGGAGAGCTTGGCCCACTCTTCCTTCTCATTAAAACCAACACCGAAACCCATAATCACAAACCAATCTACCAACAAATGTCACCCAAATACCTGCCATCTCCACCTCTGCTGCTACCCTGACAAGGCCCCTGCGCTGAGGGTTCCCTGCCTTCAGCCAGCGTGAAACCATCCATCAGAGGTGCAGAAGGAACTCCATAAGGAGGAAATGATCCCTCCAAGGAAGCTGATCAGTGGGGCAGAGACAGAACCATGCCCTGAGGCCAGGCGGTGTTTGGAGAGGCGGTAGTAACAATAATAATGATGACGATGACGATCAACAAATGCTAGCTGTGTCCCAGGTGCTGTGCTAAGGGCTTCACGTGAATCATTCCCTCAGTCCTCCCTGCGCTCTGCGGGGTAGACTTCATCATCCCCACTGACAGGTGAGGAAACTGAAGATGAAGCAGGTAAGCGACCTGCCCACGGTGACTCTAGTGGACTGTGTACTCTTCACCACGGTGCCAGACGAACTTGAGGGAAAATCCTGCACAGAGAGCACAGCATGGGTGACGGCCATGGCCAAGGGGTGGGCAGCTCACAGCAGGTTTGGAGATGGGCAGGAAGCCGGTTTAGCCAGAGCAGAGGCCCGGTGAGGGGTGTTCAGAGGCAGAAGGAGCCCTACGGTGAGTGCTTCCAGGGTCAGGGCTGGAGGGGGAGGTGGGAGGGTGGGCAAGCCCAGGAGGGTAGCCCTGCCAGCTGTGGTGCTTCAGGCAGAAGTGGCTCCCCCATCAGCCGCTTTTCATTCACATAAAGCTGGGTTTGTCTCCATTTATCTGCTTGGCTTTTCAGCCAAGATGCTGTTAGAAAAACATATTGCTCTAATTTAATCCACATGTGCATCCCCAGGACAGAGTCTAACAGGAAACTTCAGGTCCTGAGTCTCAGGCCCAAAGCCTCAGCCCTGTGGATGTGACAGAGAAGGGTCCTGGCCTCAGGACTGATCCGGGTGCACTTTTCAGGGCCCCTCCTGAAGCGAGCCCGCACCCCACCTGTGTCCTGGGCGAGCAGGAGAGGAGCATCTTGGGAAAGGAGACTTGCAAGGAAGCTTCTACGGCCTGTACCCTATAGCACAGCATGGGCACAGGGTCCGGGCATGAGGGGTTTGAGTCCTAATCAGCTCCTTCCACTCCCTTTCCCAGGATCAAGTTCTTAAAACTCAGAAGCAAGCAGGGGTGACACGAGGCAGTTTATCCAATCACACAAGGGAGATGCTGTCTGCAGGAGGGACCAGGGATAAGCCAAGGCCAAGGCTCTGCGATGTGGCACAAGACCACATGAGATAGATGCGGAATCTCAAAACATGATACAGATGAAAGTATTTACAAAACAGAAATAGACTCACAGACATGGAAAACAAACTTACGGTTACCAAAGGGGAAAGTTGGGGAGGAGGGAGGAATAAATTAGGAGTTTGGGATTAAAATATACACAATACTATATATGAAATTGATAACCAACAAGGACCTACTGTATGCACAGGGAACTATACTCAGTATCTTGTAATAACCTATAATGGAAAGGAATCTAAAAAAGAATTGATATATATGTGTGTGTGTGTATATATATGTGTGTATATATATATATATATATATATATATATGGTATATATATAACTGAATCACTTTGCTGTACACCTGAAACTAACACATTGTAAATCAACTATATTTCAATTAAAAAAAAAAAGACCACGTGAGATCTGTCCCAGCACCTGGCTGTGCATCGTGGGGCGTGGTTTCGGAAACTCATTTCGCAGCCCCCCCTCACTGGCAGAAAGCCAGCAGGGAACAAAGCCAGAGCATTCATTTCAATACTCTCTTCAAATTCTGCGCCCATCACATAACTTATTTTGAATATAATTATATTACTTGGAGGAACCAGTTGCCACAAATTAGGAAACAGGACCTCTCTCACACAGATGTTTATTCCCGATTGGGATTGGAGACACAGCACGGAAGGACAGAGCCTAAATGTCCGACTCTGATTCAAGGTCTAGGACCTCTGGGTTGCTTCCGTGTCAGGGTCTTAGGGAATGAATAAATCCATGCAGAAATGCTGCTCCTCCTTCCCCAAGCTGGCCACCTCTGGAGTTGCTCCCTCTACCCCAAAACTCTCCATCTACTTGGTCTGGCCTTGGCTTCCAAGCAAAGACACATTTAAACGCCTACGTAAAAAGAAATTGATGTCTGAGGCAGCACTGCTGTGTTCACACAAGCTTACACCTGGGACCCTCAGGGACCCCTCTCACCCTTGTGGTTTCCAAGAGGTGAGCCCACAGACCCTTTAGCTGGCAAGGGGCAGGAGCAGGCCTCAGAACCCATGTGGGCGGCAACTCAGAGGATGCTGCTGGAAAGATGGGATTTGGGCAGATAATGTGGTTTCTGAATTATACTAAAATGCGTTTCCTTCAGAAGCAACAAAGGAAATGAAAACAGTATCTGAGAACATCAGTCTGGAATGGGTTTCCATTTACTGTCTCCAGATTGTAGAACAGTCCCTGGTCACGTCTGTGGCCAGGCTATCTCGTCAGGGTTTGCCAAACAGAGGGCAGGGCTCCCTGGGGTCTTAGATGGAAAGCTTTGGAATCTCCCAGGCCACCAACTATGCCCCTCAATCTCAAGGCAGGGGTCCAGCTGGGAGGCAGCTATTAGGAGCTTCCTTCAGGCTAGAAGGGCCTGGGAGACTCTCCTGAGTCACGGTGGGACCCCCTCAACCCCCGAGTGCCCTTCCCACGCAAGGTTAGGGATGCCATTCTGGATTTCTCAAGGACTGGTGTCCAGGGCAGGCTTGAGCCCTGTGGCCCTGTGGGGGGCAGCTCAGCCCAGTTCCCGGCAATCCTTTGATGATCTCCACGCAAAGAAGCTAGGGGGCTACCACAGCGGGAGACACTTGCAAGAACCCAGGGTCGTGAGCAGGCAGAGAGTAGAGACCCAGATCGGCACATGTTCACCCCTGCGCTGATGTATGGATCCCAAGTGAAGGCCTAGGACTCGCATCCTTGAGCTCATCTCATAGGAGGTGAAGGCAAGGAGGCCCCCAGATGGAACATCAGTTCCAGTACCGGAAACCAGCCACTCCACACAGGCTCCAGGGAGAAAACCCAGCCCACACGAACCCCGGGCAGCCAGATATAGAAGGCACTTTATACTTCCTTCATTGGGGCTGGGCCTAAATTCTGGTTTATCAGATTGGTCTTTCCAAGTTCCAGTGACCAATTAAGATGAAACTGCCTTTCACCATTAACGAAGTAGATAACAGTGGCACAAATGTATGCCAGCTCCCTGCTCACAGGCATCAAGGCTGCCCAGGTTCCTCTGATGGAAACTTTTTTATGGTTTGACAAGAATTTGATGTGATTCTTTTTTTCCATGAATGGCTGGGCCTCTCGACACAATGCTGTACAATAACCCTGTAATCTTGGTGCTTAATCAAAACATAGTCCAACAACCTATTCTGGTGCAATAAATGAATGTTTATTTTAAAACAATTTGCTATGGCTTTTTTTTTTTTTTTTTTTTTGAAGGGAAAGAGAAGACAGTTTCTTGGAGCTAGATTTCTCCTTGCCCCTAAGCAGTTTTTCTCCACTCGAAAAGACTGTGTCATATGCTCAGGTCATAATTAACCACAGAGCTGTTTGGGAGAAAGGGACAACGAGAGGGCATTTGACAAAGAGTTAACAGATGTCATTTCAGAGGCGGCTGGCCCACTGCTGCTGGGTCATTTGTTGGATGGAAGCTGATTTTGCTGCTGTCGTAAACAGAGAGTAGTAATAATTATATGCAGGCTGCATTAGGCATAACAGATTGGATGTATAACATTCTGCTAAAAACCAGCTCATATCCTGTTTCTCTCTCGACATACAATGGAGACGACCCCTAGTTCCTAGTTTTTAAAGTCGTCTCCCAGGATTCTTACAGACTTTCCAACAGAGAAATAGGTCATGTTCTTTCAGGGCTAATTCTGCCGAGGTCCGGGGATGGCAAAGATATCCACCCCCGAATGAGTACGGGCACACTTCAGTGAGCCAGCCTCACCGCACCACAGAGCTGCCTTTTTCCATTTGAAAAATGAAAGAATTAAATTCAAAACAAACAACTTCAATTTAACACCAAACTACAGGATAACCAATCTTAAAAATGTCACAGCGTAATGGATCTTAATACCCATAGAAAACACAAAAAGAGCACCATTGTTCCCCAGCAATGCAGAGCAACCTCGCAGAATTTCAGTGAAGGAGAAAGAAGGGAAAAACACCTTATTACTTCCAACCCCTGCGAGCCATTTTGGTCTCCAAAGGTTTTAGGCTGCCCGAGGCCGTGTGTCTGCAGTGTTTCGGGAAATGACTTGCCTTTGCACGAACGCTGCTCGGCTCTGCAGCGAGGCTGCCTGCCCTGGAGCAGCGCCGCTCCATTTCTGGTTAACTCTTCCTTCCCGGGCCTGCCGCTCGCCAGAGCAGTGTGGACAGGGCTGGCGGCGGGCAGGGCCCAGGGACGCCAAGGCCACGGCCACCTGGCCTCCTGTAGGGCAGCCGGAACTCGCCCAACTGGGAGCAGCTTCCCAAAGATGATGGCTCTGGCAGAAAGACCAGCTATTCTCTTTGCTCTTTGGAGAATCAATTCTCAAACTGAGCTATAAAGCAACTGTCATAAAACACACAACACAGCTGAAGCCAGGGGACAGAAGTGGGACTTTGTGGGCCAAGACTGGCCAATCCAGCCTCTCGGGATCCCCGGTAGGGACAGTTTATCGTCTCTGCCACAGGTCAGGCAGGACTCTCTTCTGGTTAGTGCGGTGCCAGCAGGGTCCAGCCTGTTCCCAGGCAGGACTTGGGCTTGAGGACACTTGCTTCCCCCATGACACTGACTGAGGGAAGCAAAGGGACAGAAACACATTGGGGCTGCACATCTGAGTGGGGAGACGACAGCAAACCACTTAGCACTTAAGAGGTTAATACAATTCCTAAGTGTTCGGCAATCACTGCAATTTAGTGCCATTTCGATTATTACACAATAAACAGACCACGTTGTCTGGAAGCAAATTTTTATGAGTATAGCTGAAGGGGCTGCAACTTATTTAGCTGCAGAAACTAGAAGGGAAAGAGCGTTTCCAAATGCTAACATCACGGATCAGAAACTCAGGTAGAAGGGAAAGGTTATTCTTAGGTCACTGCTCTGGCAACTCAACACCCTGACCTTTAAAATGAGCATGTCGTTAAAAGGAAACAAAGTTCACCAAGGTGTTCTTTAAACAGAACCATTTTAATAACAATATTGTTGAGTTTCAGAGTGAAAGATTCAGGAATTTTCAGAAACATGTTATGTTCAGGAAAGAACATCTTGTTAACATGGGCTGGGACTATGTAAACCGTTTTGCCTGCCTTGAATATATATTACACACACACAAACACACACACACACACACACACACACAGAGGCACACATGCACACCAAGACCAGCCAATTCGTAGACACCAGCCACTGCTGTATTTTTGTATCTTACAGGTACTCAGGTGCAGTGATCACAAAGCAGATCAAATTCCTAATATAACAAGAGATGCAAACATTTAATCTGGAAAAGGGGATTGTGGGGACATGCTGCAACCCTCAAAGCCTGTGCAAAGTTTCACTGCACACAGCCCTTCAAGAGGCACTTTTCTCTCACAAGGCACATAGAGGTTCAGATCTGGAGGGGAGGAGAGCCCTCCCCCAGCTCCACCAATGCAGGAAGGATATCATCCCAGATACACTTCAGGATTCAAGGTTAAAATGGGCACATATGCGCAGAGCCTTTGCGCATTTTAAGACTTGAAAAGGTTTCTCACATTCCCGGGGTGTCCGAAGCAACCAAGGAGGTTGTTCTTCTTACTCCCAGTTTACATATGTCAGTTAGCCCACTGACAGCTGCTATATCCCAGGAACTCCTCCCAGAATCCCAGAAGGAAATGTCTAGGCTCCCTCCTTTGGGAGAATTGGACAAGCTTGTAGTGAACCAGTGATCCAAAAGGCCTGCGGCCTCTCACCACACAAGGTCCCTGCTACTCAAGGAGCTTAATGTGGGCAGCATGGGGGCAGGGCAAAGCTGCAAAAGGTCCACCCTGACGCCAGGGAGTGAGGAAGAAGCCTGCTGCTGAGAGAGATGGGATGGGGGCTATGGGAATGTAGCCTCGGCCTTGCGGCAGGGAGGGCACCTAGTGTCCAGGAGGCTGGGCTGGGTCCTCGGGCTGCCTTGGATCAGCTAACAGTAGGTGGTGCAGACAGGAGGTTTTAGCTGCTGATACCAGGGAAGAGTTTCCACTCCACCTCCAGCAGATCAGCATCCTAACTCCTAAAGTCTTACCTTTAGAAAAGCAGAACTTCTCAAATACTGGAGTGCAAAAGAATCCTCTGGAGCACCTATTGAAAAGACACATTTCTGATTAAGTAGGTCTTGAGTGGGGCCCAAGGACCCAATGAAAAGGCTGCTCAGGTAAGTCGCATAACAGGTGGTCAGAGGAGCAAACTTTGGGTGACCCCACTTTGGGGTAACATTTCTTTGTGTGTGTAGCATCCTTCCCAGTGATAAAAGAAATGTTCACATATTGAGATAAGGGGAAGTCATTCTGGCTTATACATGAATTAACTTGAACTGTATGCTAACTAAAGCGGACTGTTTGTGGCCTATCAAACATACGTTGTACGTCTGCTTTAATTATTAAGAAAAGGGTGCACTGACCAGAAGTAAAGAATGTCCATATTAAGAATAAAGATGAAATGCCTACCTTACCGGGGCGCCAGTGCATACTCCTTTGATAAGACTTCCTTCTCAGGTGCCGAGGCCATACTGACTCGCTGTGTACGTGCGGATCTGTTTTTTATGGAAACCCTGAAGGAATGTATCCCGGACTTGTTTAATGTTCCTTGTTCTGCCAAGATATAACACTGTGCTGAAAACCATGCTTCTCCGGAGCAGTTCCTCCGAGTTATCTGAGATGCTGTCTGCTAGACTATAGTCCTCAGTTTGGCTCAAATAAACTCTTTTCTATTCCTATCAATCATAGATTGTTTATTGATTAATTTCATCAACATTAGGTCTTTCAAAAAATGCCGATGCTCCTTGGAGGAGTAGCCTATTTCAGTTCCTGACATGAGTTTATGAGATACTCTCAACCATTCTCCAGTCTGTCCGTCCATCCATCCACCCATCCAACCTTCCTTCTGGTCAACAGATCCTACCTGAACACCTGTTCTGTGTCAAGCCATGTTCTAGGTGCTGGAGTGATAAAAGAGATCTCAGCATGCAGATGAGGGAGCAAACCTTAATGGGGGCTAGTGACTCAGAGAGGGGACACCACGGTGGGAGACGCAGAGGTGGGTGAGCCCACCATGATTGTACACACTGCTGGCCCTGGGCTCAGGGTCCCACAGCAGGCCCTGCGTTGTTTGGACCACGATAAGAGATGGCTCACGGCACAGTTTGGACCCCTATGGCACTAATCATCTCCTTGAGAGGTCTCTTCCTGCCATCTCAGAGAGGAAAATGCAATGCATCATCATTGCATGGTGAGAGAGAGGAGGACGCACGGGCAGCAAGGGAAAACAGGCTTAGGAGGAGAATGACAATGCCACAAAGAAACTGTGCAGAAAATTCTGCATCTTATGCCCCTTTAGAGAACCAAGCAAAGCCTATTAGGAGCCCAGAAGCCACCAGGCTTAGAGCCTTCTCATCCCCATGCTCCAGCTGTATTTTGAATTCTCTTTGAAACATTGTTTGTAATTGGCCATTCAAAACAACCTTAGTAATTATAAAGCCATCACCTATGTGGTCCAGTCTCAGGGCAATGTCTCAGACAAAGAAACACAATCTGTCAACGCAAACGTAATTTCAAAATAAGCCAAGTTCAACACTGACATTCCGCCAACAGTCTAAGGGAGATACACAGATCACAGCACTGCTTCTGAACCTGTCTCTTCTCTCCTGCTTTCTCCCTGACGTACTGCAGTGGCTCCATCTTTTTCAACACTCCTCAACACTATCCCCCAGGCCTCTCCCTCTCCACCCTGACCTTCTCTCCTTCTCTCTTTCTTTCTGATCCTGCTGTCAAAACCCCAGAGGGACTGGCCTGGCTGGCCAGAGAGGGAAGTTGCTGGATGATCGTGGGCCCCTTGCACCTCTTATCTGAAAAGTGGAGACAATACCATGACCTCATGGATTTGTGGTAAGAATTAAATGACATAATATAAATAAAGCTTTTAATAAAGGAACTGGTAGACAACAGGTGAAAAACTTTCCCATATGAAAACTTAAATGTAGGGAGAAGATCATAATAGATTTTATTTCAGAAGAATTTATTATTTCACATAAAATGATTCTATATATTATAAATTATAAATTTGGGGGGAATGTGCTCAGAGTTTATGGCAAGGAGAATTGGAGAGTAAAGTTACTATTACGCAACATTTCCCCCCCAATAATTCCCATACTGATGGGCTAATGAAAATGGGCTGCCAAAATTCTGCATTTTTATCATGTGTGTCTGTGTTAGCATTTATGGTATATTCTGAATTAACAAACATCAAACGCTAAAACATTACATATGCATAAAAATGGGGAAAGGAATTTGCATCTTTTGTAAATCTCAGTGGAACGTAGTCAAACCTCTAGCCCTACCAGATACTCCCAGCTGAAACCACATGGTAATTTTGGAATAGAGGAACATTAATGACTACAAAACAATTAGAAGGCTATTTGGGCATGTGCTAAAAAAAAAAAAAAAAAAAAAAAAAAATCTTTAAATCAGGCCGTCCTTATCATTGGATGCCTACTAATGAATATCATTCTCAGTAAAGAAACTTCTGGTTCACTCATGTTCATTCTGTTTGTTAAAATGGCATTCAAGTTATTTTATATAACACAAAGTTAATGCAAACCCAAAACAAAATAAAAAAGAAAAGAATGTCAAAAGAACAAACTTTTAAACTCTGCACTTTTTATTATTAGATGCTATTCCTAACTTGTTAAAATTGATCAAATAGAAAGCTGTGAAAAGAGAAAAAATTAAGCCAACTAGAAAAGTGTGACTTGGATTTAATATTTTATAATTGCCAAGGGACATACTGAGATCAATGAATTTTTGCCTGAGATGAACGTCAGAAAGAGATGTACTTCAGTCTTTTAGGGAACATTGGTCTATTTAATTCTTGTGTCTGATGCATGTGAAATAGGCCTGCCTTGGCCTTCTTTCTTTGCCAGGGGCACCGCCGGCAGCGAACATTACCACTTTTAATAGGCCGCTGTCTGAGGAGTGGCGAGGGATCCGATAACCCATCGACTCTAATGGATCTGCCTGTTTATTCACTTACACCTTTTTTTTCCCAGCTAATTTTAGTTTTGCATGCTGAGTTGTTTCACTTTGAATTAAATGAAAAGAAACAAAGGAAAAAGCCCATGCAGCTAATAAACCATGATTATGTTCATGGCCCCTCTCGACAGGCTCCTCCACATACCAGGTACACCATCGGAGAACAGATTCACTGTGGCATTTTCTCCACTTGTTGATGAAATCAATATTTTATACATGCTCAAATTTAGAGGAAAAATGAGATTATTCAAATCACTTGACGTAGAACGCGCTGTTGTTTGTAGTAGATCTAAATGCCCAGCCGCAGGCCCCAGACGCCCTCAGATTTCAGACACCGGTCAGTGACTTTTCCTGCCTGGGGACTCACCCCCGAGCTCTCTCCAGGGTCATACAAACAGGACAAATGCCCAAATGCTTTGCTTTGTCTAATGAAAAACCAGAGAGACACAAGGAGACTAGGTCCAAGTGCCCTTCAACAGAAATAACAGGAGTCAGTGGTTTAAAAACGTTCTCCCTCCCAAACTCCCTCCTTAGGCCTAGAGAGCTTGAAGTTTTCAGACACGTTTTAGGCTGATACCTGCCAAGGGATTGGAGAGGGACAAGGATGTCCAATATGAGAGAGAAGGAAAATTCCGGCTTCCCCGATTTTTCTGAACAAGAGCCATTTTCCATTGTGGGATTTTTGTTACAGAGATCCCGCCTACAGAGAGGGTGGGCAGTGCCACCCCTGCCCCATGGGAGCTCCCACTGATCCCTCGTGGTCCCAGCCGGTCCCGAGGGCTGCCACCTCCCCACCACTGGGTAAGTCGGCCTAGATTGGAGGGTGGTGGCCTGAACTCCAGAAAGGGCATCCTCTACTTGGGGGGGAGGGATAACACTCCCCAAAGACCAGAAGATTCACCTCTGACAGGTCACTATGCTGTGGCACCAGACTGCGTGGCTGAGTTGTCTCCTGGCCAAAAATTAATAATATTGTTTCCTGGTCAGAAGCTAAGATAATTTACACAATAATCTGGAAAATTTTAGAGAATTTAGACTAGCCGGGAGGAATAGAACGTGATGTGTCATGGAACTGAATAAAAATAGGGCCCTCCAACAGAATGTCAACAGCTCTCTGAATGAAATCCCTTTTAGACGAAACCACAGTCTAATACCTACTTCTGCCCTCACGTCATTAAAAGAGGGTAATTTTTCAGCCCGTTTCTCTCAGCTATAATCTGTCACTCGAAGAAGCAAGCCCCTTAGCATCCCAGCTGTACCCAGTTTCACACGACGGCTCTTTCTCCTGCCCACCAAGGCTCAGCGCAGCCGGGAGACAGGCAGCTCGAAGACTCCTCAGTCCTGCCTTTCTTGGACTCACGTTCCTGAGAGGAGCTTTCTTCTTTCCCTCCGAGCTCCACATCACCCAAATAGTCTTTCCTTCATTCAGCAGCATTTCTTCAGTAAATATGCATCGACTTCTACCCTATGCAAAGTACTAGACTGTCTGCTCGGTCGTTGGCCTGGAACTGAGTAAGATTTCCATTTGCTAAAGAAATGAAGAAAGGCAGTGTGTAGGGTCCCCAGCTTACCTCCCTGAAGTGTCATTCAATCCTGCTGTTCAACCCAGAGTCTAATAGGCTCTCTCTCTTATCAACATACAGGTTACAATGAAATAACGGATAGGTCCACCAACCACGCCTGCAGTGTTACTGCGAGCACGTCCTCAACACGCAAGAAACTCTGCGGTCACCGAATAATTATATTTCCCTTCAATCTGTGTGTGTGGACCTGGATCCTCACTCTCAGACGCAGCGTGCAAAGCAGACGGGGAACAACAGACTCAAGTTGGAAGTGATTTACTTCATTAGCTGGGATTACAAATTTAACTTACAAACCAGAGGTCAAAATTTCTCATTAACAAGGGGGCCGTGAATCGCTGCAGGCTTTGGTTCAAGAGGAGACCACTCTTACTACTAACTACACATTTCAGTCTGTCTTTGATGTTCTCCTTCCTCCCTCCTCCCTTTTATTTTTGGCAGAGGAGCTGATTTTAATTGTGGCACTACAACAAGGCTCTCTCCATCCAGGGGAGCAGCCTCCTGTCTGCTGCCGCGAGTGAGCCAGGCTGCAAGATTGGGTGCAGCCAATCGCTCAGGGCACATTTTAATGGCTCCCTTTTCCTACAAGGCTTGGATTGTTTTCCACGTGATTCTGGTTAATGTCGCCGCAGGAAAGGGCATCGCTTTTCCTTGTGAGTTTCTGATCCGTCTGCCTCAGAGAGGTGAAATATATTAAAACAGGGAAGGAGGTGTCATTCTAACTTTCCAAATGCAAAGGCCAGACCCAGCACATTCTCCAGCACTCGGAATAGAGAAAGAAGTTTGACAGAGACCGTCACACTAGAAAAGAGTGCTCTTTTGATAAATCAGCTTTGGTTGTTTACAAAATACTCAGACTGTCTTCATGTGCCTCTTCTCTTCAAAACCACTGCCAAGGGTTAAAAGAAGCAACTCAAATGAGAGACAACCTTTGCAGAGGACACTAGGAATATCAAAATTCAACAGCACAGAATCCTTCTCCAAATAGGAACACTGGGAAAAATAAAGCAGAGCTTGTGGTGGGCAGCAGAAATAATAGAACGCTTAACAGACACTTCCTATTTCCAAAGACCGAGCGCTACATGCAGGCCACGGTAGCACAATGACCATGTTAACTGAAACAGGGCTCCGAATGGAGTCACTGATGGAAATGATTACAATATCTAATTATTTAGAAGCACAGCCGTTTTCGAAAATAACTAAATTGTTATTCTGGGCTAGTCTGGTAAGAAGGTCACATTCAAACCACATAAGCTCTAAATACTCCTCCGTTTCTGTTAATATGCAGGGACGTTGCCATTCAAGTCTGTTCTCCCTGAGAAATGTTTTCTTAGTCGCCTCCGTGTGAACAGCCCGTAGGTACCGCAGAGACAGTGGATGAGCGCCCAGGGCCCAGCAGACAGGCGGCTGTGCTGCTCCGGAATCAGAGGGCACAGTCAGACGCCTGAACCCGGGTTGGCCCACTGGGCTGCACCCGACTCCATCCACATCCCCGGCAAGGCAGTCTGCTGTGGAAGCCGCGTGCTATGGGGAAGAAAACTCACTGTGTAAAAAGAGCAGGATAAGTGGGGTTCAGCGGGGGTTCTGCGGAGGACCACCGGTCCCCATTCTGTGCCCCTTGGGGCTCCTCCTCCTTGGAGGGATGACTGCTTTCTTTGCTAATGTTCAGGTCGAGTCCCTTTATGGCTCCAGTTCGCTTTAACAAAAATACCGGTTACAACTGAAGGAATCTGTTTGACCTGGAGGTGAGAGCAGTTCTCAGCCGGGGACAGTCAGCGGCTCAGACCTGGGAAGCAACGGTGGCTCCAGGTCACAGGGGCCCGAGGCAGCCAGGCCATCTGGGCTAGCGGCCACTTCCTGCCACCGGGCAGCACCTCCGGCCAAGCCAGGCGGTCACCTTGACCTGACTGCTGGGGCATCTCACCCACTCTGGTCGGGGGAGGCGGGGAGAGGCCCTCAGCAGCCTTTCAGTTTCAACAGGGGGCTATCTTAACAACGAGACATCTTAGAAAGGTCATTATTGCTAGTCTAATTTCAAACAGGCACCACAATGAAGGGCTGTCTTTGTGTGGGATTAATTTCAAAACCTCAGGATTTGATGTCAGTGGGAAAGAACCAGCGTGGGACTCAGACTGCTGCCTTCCCCTGCTTCTGGCCAGCGCCGGCGGCTCGTTTCTTAGGAGATGAAAACTCTGACAAGCCCTTCAGTCAAGCTGAAAGCAGGCAGCGGCCCAACAACACCCAAGGGCCCCCAGGGCATCCTGTGACCCCTCCGAAAAGTCACATTCACTTTGCTCTTGAGAAAGGAAAAATAAAGCTGGAGGCATTTTATTTTAAACCATGTGAAATAAGGAAATGCGAAGATGCGAAAATGAAGCAGAAAAAAAAGTTAGAATTCATTTCCGTCCTTTGCAGTGGCTTAGAAGCCAAACTGGTTCATTTTGAAAGAGTGTAAAAATCTGATCCATTCACCAGTAGGCAGAGACTACAAAATGCTTAAGGTAAAATATGTAAATATGTAAAATTATCTGTTGAAAACCATCTCCTTTTGTGCTTGAAAGAATTTTTAAAAGCATCTTTATTTCTATTCTGCATTAATATACTGTTGAACAGAAAAGTTACTTTCTGGCAAAAACAACAAAACCAAGGTGCTGAAAATAAAGTGATTTTTAAAATGAAGTCCGCAGATAAAGGGAAGGACAAAACAGAGTCTACCTTCCTGTTCCCTTGGATGGCATTTTTAGTAATAATTTAAAGAAGATCATTAATATAACAAATTATAGAATCCAGTTTTTTCAAAAGCAGTGTTTGCCTGAAAACTTAAAATCTGCCTGCCTGCCTCCACTGCCATTTCTTTTGGAAGTGGGGTCCTTCTCCCCCTAGATTTCCTCCAGCTCCCCTGACCTGGTCTCCTGACATCCACCTTGATAGAACTGTAGCCCCCTCAGCAGAGAGTTTATTTTCTATTTTTTTAATAAATTTATTTATCTTATTTATTTATTATTTTTGGCTGCGTTGGGTCTTCGTTGCTGCGCGTGGGCTTTCTCTAGTTGCAGCGAGCAGGGGCTACTCTTCCTCACGGTGAACGAGCTTCTCATTACAGTGGCTTCTCTTGTTGCGGAGCACGGGCTCTAGGCGCGCGGGCTTCAGTAGTTGTGGCTCGTGGGCTTCAGTAGTTGTGGCTCATGGGCTCTAGAGCGCAGGCTCAGTAGTTGTGGCACACAGGCTTAGTTGCTCCGCAGCATGTGGGATCTTCCTGGACCAGGGCTCGAACCCGTGTCCCCTGCATTGGCAGGCAGATTCCTTACCACTGCACCACCAGGGAAGCCCAGCAGCGAGTTTAGACACACACCACAAATAATTGCCACAAACAGCTTACCTTACTTCTAAATATTCTCAAATTAGTATTTAAAAAAAATATGTAGAAGAATGGCAGAATAAATGCATATGGTTATATTATTATTCATTTAGTTTGATTTAAATATTGTATTGCAACAAAAATCATTTGTCACATGACTTCCAACTTGCAGAAGAAGGTTTTTGGGGTTTTTTTCCCCTTAATCCCATTTCTTTTGGGAAGGGGTCAACCAACTAATGGATTGTCTCATCAAACCAACATCTTCTACATTGTAGCTGTTTCCTGTCTCTTCCTGGGTGAAAAGATCCTCTCCCACTGGGCATCCAGCCCCATCAGCCAGGGATGGAGGGCTGTGCCTAGGATTGAGATGGGTGGTATCTGAGAGCTAATCAGCTGAGCTTTCAAGCCAGGTGTACAGAATGCTCAGATCCTAGAAGGGCAGACAAGATGTACACTTGAGCCTGTATTTACTGAAGCAGCATTGTTGGGGAAAAGCAAAGGCACTTAAAACTGAAAAATTCTTCTTGGTTTTGCAAACCCTTGACTATTTTCTGAAAAATAGACAACAGACAGTAGAAGCTTTCTGAAAACAGTTTTCAAATCTGCTTTTTCTACTGTAAACTCTCATGTTCCTATCACTTGTTTCAATGTTTTAAGTCTCTCATTTCCTCAACGGTCACCAAAAAATAAAAATTAAAAAAAAAATCATACACACACACTCAAAAGATAATTGTCCAGAAAGGTTTCCTAGCTCCTTCCCATGC
Organism: Balaenoptera physalus; assembly: GCF_965194825.1. Lineage (NCBI taxonomy): Eukaryota > Metazoa > Chordata > Mammalia > Artiodactyla > Balaenopteridae > Balaenoptera > Balaenoptera physalus. The sequence goes on along the minus strand of NC_138900.1, from coordinate 18,077,136 downwards.
TGATGAAAGGCAAGTCATAGAACCTATTTCCCAGTTCCCTTCCCCTAGACCAGGGCAGACCTAGCTGTGCCCAAGACACCCAGCAAGAAGGATGTTAGGAGCCTGACAGCTGCTGAAGAGGTCAGTGAGATGAGGCTGGAGGCCAGGGTGTAAAGTGGTGATAAAGTGGTGATATTTTGTTCATCATAGTTTTTTTTGCATTAATTCTTTTTTTTTTAATTTATTTATTTTTGGCTGCTTTGGGTCTTCATTACTGTGCGCAGGCTTTCTCTAGTTGCAGCGAGCAGGTGCTACTCTTCGTTGTAGTGCACGGTCTTCTCACTGCGGTGGCTTCTCTTGTTGCCGAGCACGGGCTCTAGGCACATGGGCTTCAGTAGTTGTGGCACACGGGCTCAGTAGTTGTGGCTCGCAGGCTCTAGAGAGCAGGCTCAATTGTTGTGGCGCACGGGCTTAGTTGCTCTGTGGCATGTGGGATCCTCCTGGACCAGGGCTCGAACCTATGTCCCCTGCATTGGCAGGTGGATTCTCAACCACTGCGCCACCAGGGAAGTCCCTGCATTAATTCTTATTAAACATATATTGCAGTAAAATGTTATTTATCTTGACTACTGAGTTTCTTGGCACCTCCTTAAATTTTGCCTCCAGGCAATTGCCTCACTCACCTCTCCCTGGTCCCGGCCTTGCTGTGGGGAATGATGGATGCCTCACTAGCTGAATGGGGTCCCACCTGGACCAGCCAACATGGCAGAGGAGCTGCCATTTCTCCCAACAACCCTCCCTTGGACAGCTGGAAGCAATTTCTTTGCTGACCCTTCTCAATCCAGGCTCACTAGGCCTCATCCCTTCGTAAAGATTTCTGAAACAGCGAAACTCCAACTTTACAAAACCCAGGATGGGAAAGACTTACTGAGTTAAAACACAGTTTTCTTGTTCATCACACTAGAATAAACTATTCTAAGTACATCACCGCATTCATAGTATGTAAACATAGGACGCTGTTCTGATGAAAGTCTCGAAGAGACGGGGGAAATGTAGTGTTAGCATCATTATTTTCAGCTACCACTATCACATACTGGGTGCCATTACGGAGCTGAGGGCTCGACACATTTTATTTTGCTTAGTTCCCAGAAACCCTGATGGCAAATCTGAGGTTGCACAAAGTTATACACACTGGCCATGGGGCTGAGCCGGCATATGAAGTCAGGTCGGACTCCAAAGCCCACATACTGTGGAGCCTTGGAGGTAAGTTTGGTTTTACTCTTCCTTTTGCATTTCTCTGGCCTAGCTCTGTGCAGGGATGCTGAGCCCAGGGCTGAAGGTTGGCCAGGTGGCTGCAACTGAGGCTCCCACACCACCCCCTCGTAAGCCTGAGGACCCCTGAGCATGACCCAGGAGAAGCAGGTTTCCCATCCACACAGCCATGGGCAGAAGCAGGTCTCCAGCCCTGCTGGGCAGCCCTGGACAGCAAAGGTGTGCCCAGGACCAGAGTCCACTTCCTTTGGATGATGGGGGGTCAGTAGCAGGAGCACTGATTTTCAATTCTGGATCCTTATGCAAAAATAATCAAAACTTCCTATCTGAGCAGTGGAAGAAACAGATCTCCAGCTTAAAAGGAGGATAGGAGGGGTGTGAGGAAGAACCTTAGTTGCCACAGCTGGAAACTTAAGCATCAGGAAACACATCTCTGTGGGTCATGCTCCTAGCCCGGCCAAGGACAAAGCAATGAGCAGCCCAGCTCTTCACCTTCCCCCCCCCGCAGTGGTCCCTTCTGTGTATCCAGGCTCCCTGACTTTCTCACTCTCCTCTTTCCTCCCCTCCGCAAGCCCCAGAGGGCTTCTGCTCATAGTACACGCACTCCCATTCCTTCTTAGCCATTCTCTCAGCTTCTCACGTTGTATTCTGCCAACCACCCCCCTAGATGCACTGTTTCCCCTAGCCAAACTCTTTTAAAAATTAACCTCTAGGGACTTCCCTGGTGGCACAGTGGTTAAGAATCCACCTGCCAATGCAGGGGACACGGGTTCGAGCCCTGGTCCGGGAAGATCCCACATGCTGCAGAGCAACTAAGCCCGTGCACCACAACTACTGAGCCTGCGCTCTAGAGCCCGCAAGCCATAACTACTGAGCCCGAGTGCCACAACTACTGAAGCCTGTGCGCCCAGAGCCCGTGCTCCGCAACAAGAGAAGCCGCCGCAATGAGAAGCCCGTGCACCGCAACGAAGAATAGCCCCCACTCGCCGCAACTAAAGAAAGCCTGCACGCAGCCATAAATAAATAAATAAATTTATTTTTAAAAAATCAAAAATTAACCTCTATTCTACATGAGGTTCATTAACCCATTTGCCTCCCCCAAACCTATAGCATTGCAGAGAAAGCTCAAGCCGCCCCACCCCCGCTGAACTCCTATAATCCCTGGCTACCCTCAGCCTTCTAAAAGGTAGCCATTGAGTCTGTATATATTCTTTCTGACTTTTATTCTATGCTTTTGCAACATACATGGGACTCCATTAAAACTATGCAGTATTAGTTGTTATTGTTGAGGCTTTTTTTTAACATAAACCATACATGTATTGTTCTGCAGATTTTTTTCACTCAATAATACATCTTAGAGATCTATTTGCATACATATAGGCCCAACTCAATTTTTTTAAATTGCCAAATAAAACTCCACCCTGCGAAGATGCCTTAATCTATTTAGACATTCCAATATTGATGGGCATTTAGGTTTCTGCTATTACAAAGCCTGGTGTGATGATTCTCTCTCTGTGCACATAACATGTTTCTTGAGAGTAGATAAAGCAGAAGGGAAATTGCTGGGTTGCAGGGTATGTACATTTCTAGTTGTAAAGGAAACCGCTAGGTCCTCCAAAGAAGTTGCAGCAATAGGTAGCATCTGAGAGCAGTATCCTGACATCCTCACTAGTACCTCATATTATCAGACTGGTAAATTTTTGCCCATTTGATGAGTGACAAATGCTACCTCATTTTTTAAATTTAACTTTTATTTTATATTATAGTTGATTTACAATGTTGCGTTAGTTTTAGGTATACAGCAAAGTGATTCAGTTATATATATATCCATTCTTTTTCAGATTCTTTTCCCATATAGGTTATTACAGAATATTGAGTAAAGTTCCCTGTGCTATACAGTAGGTCCCTGTTGATTATCTATTTTATATATAGTAGTGTGTGTATGTTAATCCCAAATTCCTCTCCCCACCTTTCTCCTTTGGTAACCGTAAGTTTGTATCTGAAGTTTGTGAGTCTGTTTCTGTTTTGTAAATAAGTTCATTTGTATCATTTTTTTAGATTCCACATATAAGTGATATCATATGTTATTTGTCTTTCTCTGTCTGACTTCATTTAGTATAATTCCATCCATGTTGCTGCAAATGGCATTATTTCATTTTTTTTCTGACTAATGTTCTATTATACATAAAAATGCTACCTCATTTAACTTGCATTTTCCTTAAGATTTGGCAGGATTGAGCATCTTTTTTTTTTTTTTTCGGTAATCAATTTCCAAGCCATTTTCCAGGCCTCTTCTGTGAATTGCCTATTCATATTCTTTGCCCACTTAAAAAAAATGAGCAGTTTATCTTTTTACCCTATCACTTGCTTTCCTGCTTGAGCACACAGCAGGTACTTGGGACACATGGGATCTCAAGCCACCCATCCACTCTGTATGGAGACACAGCACCTTTGGGCCACACTGTGGCTCTGACATATTCCTTTAAAAGAGGTCAAACAGCACCTCTTCTTGGAAGCTTTCTCAGTATTCCCACGGCATTTGGGGATCATTGATCCTGAAGCTGGCAGTGACATGTGCTAGCACTGACCAGCAGTCCCTTTTCAAGTCAGGGGACCCTGTCACACACTGCACCTCGGGCCCCAGAGCCAGCTGGGGCTTCCATCTGGAGCTGTGCAGCCTCCAGTGGGCTAGTCCCAGGTCTGGCCTCAGCCCAGAGCTTGGGGCTCTATGGGCCCCACCCACAGGAGCCTTCCACAGCTGAGGGCCTACTGTGTGCAAACCGTAGGCAAGGTGGCCCACGAGCACCACTTTGTTTAATCCCACTACATTGACAGATGCCAACTCCAAGTTCCACAGCTTGCACCAAACCTCCCAGTGTGGCCCCGGGAAGACTGGGATTTGAACTTGGATAGGCATCCCTGCTTTGCTGATGGCCCTGCTGCACTCCTGGGCTGGCTGCTCCTGGAAGCTGAAGAGTGCAGGTCAGTACAATCAGGGCCCAGCCACAGCATCCAGCACCCCCCAACACCCACACCCACTCCACAGCACACGCACCCTGGTCCATCACCTGAGCTGCTGCAGGCAGAGCGCTGGGGAGCCCGAATTCTCATTGAGGGGAACGCCCGCCTTTCCCCTCCCCATGGCCCCACTTTAGAGGATGCTGAGTAACAGGTACACAGTGGGAGAGTCATCCCTGAGCTCAGAAAGCCTCAGGTGGAGGACCAGATTCAGCCAGAGGTCCACCCACCCTGGGTGTCCCTGCCCCATGAGCCAAAGGGACAGAGAGAGAAAGAAAGTGGGGCAGGGGTTCCTGAAGGTCAACAGACCAAATTTTGGTCAACTTCTAATACATCTTCCACTTAATATTAATATTTAATACTGAAAAATCCTAATGGTGACCTGATTGCCTCTTGTGAATTCCAGCCCTCTCAGAGAGCCTATCTCTCAAGGTGACAAGCTGGTGGTACGTGAATTCATTACTGCCTGATTAATTATGCTGCCTTTGTACAAGGGAAATGGGGACTTCAATCAGCCACGGCCGCCACCCCCGGCCACCACCTCATCAGGCTGGCCGCTGTTTGAGAGCCTGGCCCAGAGCCCGATATGGGGGCGACCGGGAAGCTGTGAGTGGTGGCTGGTTACATGTGGCTGCTGGCGGTCAGAGGGCTTGGGATGTGGGGCCCTTTCTGCAAAAAAGGGCATTTGGGCAGTCGAAGGAAGGAGGCGTGAGCTGGTTCTAGCAGCTGCTGAGTGGAGATTTCTGCTCTGTCCCAGGAGGGGCCTGACCAGGAGGCCCTCCTCTGGATTCTCTGAAACTGGCTGTCATCCCTTCAGGAAGGGGCATTAGGTCTCAGAAGGTGCTACTTAGAGCAAATGTATCCCTTGGGATACAAGGTCACTTTAGTGAAGGTGAAGGTTTACTTGCCAGCTACCCAGAGCCATGTTCGGGCACAGCCCTGGTGGGCATCAAAGCACAGTCTCAACATCTAGGGTGGGGCTCAGGGCAGCTCCAGGTACATATGCAGGGTGAGAACATCACCTAACGACTTCACTGGCTTGTTAACCTGCCGGGGCGCTCCTGCTGCGGCCCTTCTGCATTTGTCGAGGTCTACCAAGTTGTGCAATGCAGTCATATTTGAAGAGTTGCAGAGTGACGTACTTTTTCAAAGAAGAAAAGACTAGATATCTTTGCAAATGTCAGTTCCCCACCCCTATCCTGAGCCTGCCCTGTGTGGAGCAACAGAAGGGGTACACACCAGCCTAGTGCCCTGTGAACCTTGGCCTCAGCAGGTCTGGTTTAAAATAGTACCCTGTCACGGATGTGCTGTGTGACTGTGGCCAAGGTACCTAACCTCTCTGAGTCTCGGTTTTCAGACAGCACTATGCGCCCCACAGGGTGGTTGTGAGAGCTAAATAAGAGAGTACATGTGAAGTCCCTGTTTTGCCCCAGAATACCTCCTGACATGGGCCAGCTTGATCCAGCTGTTTTGGTGCCACTTTGTCAAAGCTGAGCAGTCAAAAGGGGAAGTGCTGGTTTTCGTTACTAAGCTGTGTGTGAATCCATCTTCCCACTGCAAAGCTTCAGGGACTGGGAGAGCATGCATTACAGGGCAATTCTATAAAACCTTGTTTCTAGGCCACAACAGAGCAATCCACACCCACCAGCTTTGCAGAACTGCCCCACCCTGGCTGCCCTCCCTGGAGGCATCGCTGGCCTCCTCACAAGCCACCTGGCAGGTGTGGTCACAGAGGCACCCCTACAGGGCGGGGAGGGAGGAAGCAGGTCTCAGGAAGACCCAGGACAGCTGCTCACATCCTAGGGAGAGGGGTGTGTGCACAGAGGTGTAGCCGGCAAAGCCATGAAGAGTCGGCAGTGGTTCAGGGGCACCAGGCAATGGGGACAGGGGTGTCACCAATCAGAAGCCAGGATTAGAGTTTAGTCAAGGGAAAAGTCTAGGTCCAGGTTGGTCAGAAGCTGCCACACGTCACACAGCAGGAGTCCTCAGCCTGTCAGGAGCACTGAGGCTTGGACACCCCCACTCGGACTCGTGGTGCAGGCCCAGCACCTGAGGCAGGGCTGGGCTGGGCGTCTGAGCCTCCACTTGGAACCCTAGAGCACACAGGGTGAGGTCCTACCAGAGACTAGGTGGCCGGGTCCCCAAAAGAAAGATCTAGTAGCTGGGTTCTCCTGAGGACCAGAGGGAGTGGGGCTGGGGCAGGGAGACTGAGTCCATCCAAGGGAAAATGGGGCAACAGCCTCTTTGTTTTCAGCAGATAAACTTACAAGGTTCAAACTTTGGAGGTTTAAAAACAAGCTAATTGGGAAACCTATGAAAGATATAAAGGCTACTTAATGATTTGACCTTCAGATGGGAACAGCAGCCACCTTCCTTAGGTTTCCAGGTGCCTAGACGCATGCTCAACACCACCTGAGACATCTGCTACCCGCCTCCTCCAAACTCACTTGGAGAAACTGCATGTAGTCTGCTTGGGGTCATTTTTCTCAGTAAGGGAGACTGGCCCCTCCTGAGCCCTGGCTGTGAAGCTGCCAAAGGGCCTCTGAAAAGACAAAGGGGACAGAACAGACAGCAGGGCAGGGGCTCTTACTTTCTACCCCTTTGGAATCATAATATGCCCATTACACTGGTAAGAGATGAAGAGATTTGCCCGAAGGCACAAAACCAATGGCTATGGACTTTCAGTGTCCCCCAAAATTTATATGTTGAAGCTCTAACCTCTAATGTGATGGTATTTGGAGATGGAGCCTTTGGGAGGTAATTAGGTTAGATGAGACCATGAGGGTGGGGCCCTCATGATGGGATTAGTGGTCTTATTAAGATACCAGAGAGCTCACTCTTTCTGCCATGTGAGGACATAGTGAGAAGGCAGTCTACTGCAAGCCAGGAAGAGAGCTTTCACCAGAGCCTGACCATACTGGCACTTGATCTCAGACTTTCATCCTCCAGAACTTTGAGAAAATAAATTTCTGTTGTTTAAGTCATCCAATCTATGGTATTTTATTAAGGCAGCCTGAGCAGACTAAGACACCTGTGAATGGTCTTTTCTTTGCTTTTCTCCTGTCTGCTTCTGAAGCTACACTGTTGGCCAAAAGGACTAGGTGAACACCTTGCACCAGAGCCATCTATGCAAATGCCAGTTCTTTTTTTTTTTTTTTTAAAGTTTAATTTTTATTTATTTATTTATTTATGGCTGTGTTGGGTCTTCGTTTCTGTGCGAGGGCTTTCTCTAGTTGTGGCAAGTGGGGGCCACTCTTCATCGCGGTGCGCAGGCCTCCCATTATCGTGGCCTCTCCTGTTGCGGAGCACAGGCTCCAGATGCGCAGGCTCAGTAATTGTGGCTCACGGGCCTAGTTGCTCCGTGGCATGTGGGATCTTCCCAGACCAGGGCTTGAACCCGTGTCCCCTGCATTGGCAGGCAGATTCTCAACCACTGCGCCACCAGGGAAGCCCCAAATGCCAGTTCTTAATGAGTATAGAACCTTCTGGAAACTGTCAAGAAAATGCTAGGACCCTGATGACGAGAGGATCACCCACAAAGACAAAGGCCTTCACCCACCTTCAAATGCTCTATCTTATTACCTGTCAGTAGATGACAGGCTGATGCAAAGTCCCAAAGACAGGGAGGCCAAGGGGTGAGCAGTGGGTGGAGGCGGCACCAGCATCCAACCCCACATGGGACATCTGGGCATTTCAACCTGTGAGCATAGCAGACACAGAGGCTGAAATGTGTTCCCCCAGGCTCCTCACATTGCTTCACAAACGTCACCCCCAAGCCCAGGGGCTCCACGAGTAAAGAAGGTCTCTAGGACACCTATTACTCAGCTGCCTGGTATAGGAAGAACACTGGACCAGGAGTCAAAAGACTTGGCGTCTATAGATCAGCTCCTCACTTTGTAAGCTGGGGCCTTGGAGCAAGTTACTTAACCTCTCTGTGCCTGAATTTCCAATCTCTAAAGGGTATCCACACCTCCCACATTAGGTTATTATGGGGATCAGTGAGAGAACAAACAATGGTGGCTCTATAAGGGTTGGTTTCCTTTCCTGTTTTTCCTGCCTTGGCCTCTGTATTTGCCCGTTTGCTGTTAATTTTATAGATATTTCACAAAATTCACTGACTTGGGAGAAAATTCTTCCCCACTTTAAAAAAAAAGATGTCATAGTTTTTTGGAAAGAATATGAGTCTTAGGTCAGAAAAAAACAAAATAAAAAAACATGTTAATGAGCCTGGCACATAGTAGGTGCTCAATGAATATTTGAGGAAGGGAGAAAGGAACTCTGCAGGAAGAATGAGTCCCTTTCTCATCAGGTTCCTGTGCCTTTGCTAAAGTGCACATTCAGATATTTGGGGGTCCTATCCATGCATGCCCATCTCTCTCTGGAGTTTTGAGCTCCACTAGGACAGGCACTGCCCAACAGTGAACCTGACCTTTGGCAAAGCTCAGCAAACTTGGGGTGAACGGAAAGAAAGCTTCGAATGCCTACACACTACATACACACAGACTGCCAGACTCAATAGAATGGTTTTCAGGCTGGCAGGAGGCTCCTGGCACCTGACTCTTTGAGTACGGATGGCAGGTTGGTATGTCAGAGTGTGATCCTGCTTTAAGAAAATGACTAGTTTCAAAGATGTGAGAACAATCAATTTGACCCAATAAAATTCAGAAAAATACATTTTCCATTAACTGTTATTGATAGTGGCAAATTTGTGTGGTCACATTAGAAATATTGATATTTCTGCCTTCCAACAATCCCTTTAGTCATTGTTTGCATGGAGTATTTTTCCCCATCTTTGCACTTTATACCTTTCTTATCCTCATGCCTAAGGTGTGTCTCAATATGTAGTTGGTTTTCCGTTATTTATCCTGTCTGTCAATTTTTGTAGTTTGATGGCAATGTTTAGTTCATCTACATTTGATTTAATTACTAACATATTTAGTTTTGTTTTGCTTTGTTTTGTTTTTGGCCATGACGCATGGCTTGCAGGATCTTAGTTCCCCAACCAGGGATTGAACCTGGGCCCATGGCAGTGAAAGCACCGAGTCCTAACCACTGGACAGCCAGGGAATTCCCTCATATTTAGGTTTAAATCTATTTCTTTTTCTATTTGCCTCACATTCTTCGTTTTCTTTTGAAGTAATTATTTTCACGTCATTTATCCCTCTAGTATTAGCTTGCTAGTTATATATATATATCCCAGAGATTATGTTATGGACAGAATTGTGTCCCCCTACTAAACTTATATGTTGAAGCTCCAACCCCCAGTGTGACTGTGCTTGAAGACAGGACCTCTACAGAAGTAATTAAGGTTAAGTGAGGTCATAAGGGTCTGACCTGATAGGATTGCTGTTCTTATAAGAAGAAACACCAGAGAGTTCTCTCTCTTCCTGACATCTGAGGACAAAGAGAGAAGAGGGCCATCTAAAGAGAGCCCTCACTAGAACCTGACCATGCTGGCACTCTAATCTCAGACTTCCAATCTCCAGAACTGTGAGAAAATAAATTTCTGTTGTTTAAGCCATCCAGGCTATCTTATTTTGCTATGGTAGCCCACGCAGACTGAGACATTATAAAATGCATCTTAACTTATTAAAATAAAAAAAAAAAGATTCGTAATTTTACTAGTTCTTGAACAATGCAAGAACCTTAACACATCTTAACTCTATTCACTCCCCTCCCACTTCTTGTTCTATTGCTGTCATACATTTTTATTCTTATATATATATTGTTAAAATTTTTTTCTATAAGTATTTAAAACCCCACAAGATATTATTTTGGTCAGATTTACCCACTTATTTTCTCTTTCTGCTGCTTTCTGCATTCATTCCTTCTGGCATTTCTAAAGTTCCACTTATGACAATTTTCCCTCTGCCTAAAAGAATTTCCTTTACTACTTCTTTTAGTGGATATTTGCTAGCAACAAATGCTCTTGTTTTTTGTCTATTTTAAGAATAACCTCATTTAACCTTCATTATTGATACGTATTTTTATTGGTTAAAAAATTCCAGGGACTTCCCTGGTAGTCCAGTGGCTAAGACTCCATGCTCCCAATGCAGGGGGTCTGGGTTTGATCCCTGGTCAGGGAACTAGATCTCATATGCCACAACTAAGAGTTCACAGGCCACAACTGAAGACCCTGCATGCTGCAACTAAAGACTCCCCATGCCACAACTAAAGATCCCACAAGCCACAACGAAGATCCCATCTAAAAAATTCTAGATTAGCTTTTCAGTGCTGTAAAGATGTTATTTCATTGTCTTCTGGCTTTCATGGTTTCTGTTAAAGTTAGCACTAAGTCTTATGATAGTTCCAGTGAAGGTAATCTGTCATTTTACTTGGCTACTTTTAAGATTATCTCTTATTCTTTGATTTTTGGTAGTTTTACTCTGATGTGTCTAAGTGTGATGTTCTTTGTATTTATACTGCTTAGGGCTCTACAAGGATTCTTGAATCCGTGGATTTATGTCTTTCAGCAACTTTGGAAAATTCCTGGTCATTATCTATTCAAATATTGCTTCTGTTCAATCCTCCCTCTTCCTGTCCTCTTCTGGGACTCCAACTACAATTATGTTAAAACCTTTTCACTATGTCCAAAATATGACATACTCTTTCTGTATTTTCCATTCTTTTCTCTTGATGCATCACTTTGGATATTTTTTTTTTCTATCTTCCAGTTCACTAATCCTCTCTTCATCTGTGTCTAATCTTTTTTGAACTAATCTAATATGTTCTTATTTTTAATTACACTTTTTTGGTTATAAAATTTCCATTGATTCTTTTTTTATATACTTCTATTACCTGTTGGAATTTTCCATTTTGTCTTTTATCCCCTTGAATGTATTGATCAGAGGTTATTCTATCTATATTTGTCTATATCTGATAACTCCAATAACTGGATTTCTGTGAGTCAGTTTATAATATCTATTTCTTCTCTTGGTTTAGGGTGACTTGGTCTTGTCTCCTGGTATGCCTAATAAATTTTGATCAACAGCTACAGGTTGTACATGAAAAATTATAGAATCAATGTGGTATTGTGGATGATGCTATCTTTCTCCAGAGATTTCCCTTTGCTTTGTAATGCAGTTAGTATAGAGGCAGACCATCTTAATCTGGTTTGAGTCAAAGTTGTACCTTTGTGAGAGTTGGTCCTTTTTTGATTTGCCCTTACTACTGGTATAGCCTTTCAAAGGTCCTAACCAAAAGCCTAGGATATTACCAGGGCCTCTCTGAGATTGCCAAAGCTTTGCTCAGCTTCTTAGCATTGAAATCACTGCTCTCAGAGGTAAACGCCTTGAAGGGAATAATAGTGCTGTTATGTACTAAATATTTGTGCCCCCCCATTCATATATTGAAGCCCTAGCCCCCAACGTGGTGACATAAGGAAATGAAACCTTGGGAAGGTAATTAGGTTCAGATGGCGTGATGAGGGTGTAGCCTCTATGATTGGATTAGTGCTCTTTTTTTTTTTTTTTTTGGCTGCATTGGGTCTTTGTAGTGGCATGCAGGGTCTTCGTTGCAGCAAGCGGGATCTTTTTGTTGCAGGCTCTTCGTTGCGGCGCATGTGGGCTTCTCTCTAGTTGTGGTGTGCAGGTTTTCTCTCTCTAGTTAAAGCAAGTGGGCTCAGTAGTTGTGGCGTGTGGGCTTAGTTGCCCCGCGGCATGTGGGATCTTAGTTCTCCGACCAGGGATTGAACCCGCATCCCCTGCATTGGAAGGCGGAGTCTTTACCACTGGACCACCAGGGAAGTTCCTGGATTAGTGCTCTTATAAGATGAGGAAGAGACACCAGAACCTGCTCTCTCTGCCATGTGAGGACACAGAGAGAAGGTGGCAATCTGCCAGCCAGCCCTCACAAAGAACCGAATCTGCTGACACCTTGATCTTGGAATTTTAGCCTCTATAACTGTGAGAAATAAATGTCTGTTGTTTAAGCCACCCAGTCTATGGTGTATTTTATAGCAGCCCAAGCTAAGACAAATGTCAAATGTCAGGCTCACCTTTCTATGTTTCCATTCTCTCCAGGATCTTGCCCTCTCAGGTTCTCACTGTCAGACAGATTTTTAAAATTATCCAGCTGTTCTGCTTGTTTGAGGTGGGAGGTTTGGTTTGATCCAGGCTGGTGTTCAGAGCCAGAAGCAGAGGTCTCAACTATTCCTATAGCATAATTGTTCAGTTATAATGATGGTTAGCACAAAAATTCAGGTTTATGGTATTAGCTTTGGTGTAATAAATTCCATCTGAGTGGGTAAAAAAAAGTACACATTGGTTCAACTGATTGGAAAAAGTAGAAAATTATAGTTTTCTATTAAGGTAAATTATTCTAATTAAATGAGAATAAAAAACTTTTGAGCAATCACTGGAAACATACAATATATCACAGCTAATTTCCCAATATTTTTCCCACAGTGAAGTATACCTCTGGTTTATAGTAGTAAGAGTTAGAGGAACTGCTAGCATTCCCAGCCCTCCACCAGGCTCTGGATCACATGGCTAGATGCAGCCAGGTCCCTAAAAAGACAACATATTTGACTCAGCATCATAGCCCAGGCAAACTCATTCAACAAACATATAGCAACCAAATTTAAACAGTCTTATCTTACTTCTCCAGAAGTTTCAGAAATTGTCCTTTTAAAGTACAAACATCCACAAAAACTGAGAAGATGACAACCGAAAAATAATTTTCCATAACAGAGTAGAGATGTGATACTGCCAACTACTTGTCAAATGACAACTGCTGCTTTAAGCTTTGCCCCAACAGATGGTTCATGTCACATGGGTGAAAAGGCCATCAAAGCACAAAGTTCGACCTGTTTTGGCAGAGTATCAGGATGAACAATTAACCCGAAGGCCAGGATGCATGCTGTATATTGAACTGCATGTCCTACAGGAAGAGAGGGAAGATAAAAGCAGTTGGGAAGGCTCAGAGTATCGACTACAGGCACCCACGTTTTGATGAGCAAATGGGCTTTATTACGAAGGCTGGGCCTTGGTATAGCTACAGTTACTAAATGAAATGCCTTGGGAACTGGATGGATGGAAATAAATCTATGAGCCCAAGAGACCATTCTCTAAGAAGGTTACAGACTGGTTAACATGATAATGCTTTGGCCTCCAAACACAACTGGGAGACTCAAGACCAACAGCTCAATTTGGATTGCTTCAGCTAACAAAATAAAGAATGACGACAGGAAGTCCATGGTGGTCTCCCAACTCCCTGGAGGGACACACAGAGAAGAAAAAGTTGATTACGGGCAGGTTATAACCACAGAATCAATTAGGATTAAATGGGTCCTCCATGTAGCCCTAGTCTAACCACCTTATCTTATCGAAGATGAACTGACACCACCCAGGGAGCTCCTTTTCATCTGTCAGAACCCATATCAAACATCAATTCTTCTGCAAAGCCTTCCATGCTTCCATTTGGTGGCTTCCTTCTTTGTTATTTTCTAATCTGAAGTGTCAGCTCCATAATTTCAGAAGCTCAAGCAGACAGAAGGTCCTCCATAGTGTGTCTTGAATGGACAAGTGAGAAATGACATGTGTGATTTCACAGAGCAAGACATGGGCCAGTCATCCTGAGCTCCAACCCAGACAATTTAGTCAGGCTTCAAGGCAGGTTCCCAAGTTTGAAAGCACCCTGCAAAAAGTAAAAGATAAAAAAAATTTAAACATTAAAAAAAAAGAATAATAAAATGAACCACCATATACTCATTACTAATATTCGACCTTGTTTCCATCTATACCTTCACCTACTTTCCTTACTGCTACATAAAACTATTTAGATCTTTTTTTTTTTTTAAATAAATTTATTTATTTTTGGCTGCGTTGGGTCTTCGTTGCTTTCTCTAGTTGCAGTGAGCGGCGGCTGCTCTTCATTGTGGTGCGCAGGCTTCTCATTGCAGTGGCTTCTCTTGTTGCGGAACGTGGGCTCTAGCCGCGCAGGCTTCAGTAGTTGTGGCACACGAGCTCAGTTGCTCTGCGGCATGTGGGATCTTCCCGGACCAGGGATCGAACCTGTGTCCCCTGCATTGGCAGGCGGATTCTTAACCACTGCGCCACCAGGGAAGTCCTACATAAAACTATTTAGAAATAAAATCTAGATATCATATCATCTGTAAATATTTTAGCACATATTTCCAAAATACAATGAAAATGTTAAAATATTTTTTAAATACTTAAAAATGTAACCATAATATTATCATTCTGAAATAATGTAATAATACTTTTTAAATATCAAATACCACACTGGTGTTCAAATTTACAAGTGTCCTGTGAATGTCACTTTTTTCTTTTTACCATTTCTTTGATTTAGAATCTAAACGCAATATTTTCCTTGCAATTAATTATTAAAGAACTGAGGCATTTGTAGTTTCACAAGATGTGGATAGTTTTGATTATGTTCCCATAGTGTTGTGGATCCAGATGAGGCTTGATCAGATGCAGCTTTGATTTGTGGGGGGACAGGGCTGTAAGGATTGTCAAGATGACTTCAGAGTTTGTGTTGAGTTTTTCCATTAGCACATCATGTGGGTTCTCTCTTTTCAAGACTTAGTAGCCATAGCTGATCACGCCTAGATCCATGAATTCATTAGGAATACAAAATGGTGATGTTCTATCTATCATTCTTTCTTCATTTATTAGCTGGAAATACTTTTACAAGGGGAAATTTCCCCTTATCTACCATCTGGCCACCCAAGCCCAATTTTAAAACAATTTAACCAAGACCATGTTTTCTCTCAACTTAGAATCCTCTGCAGGAGGATGAACAGCTTTAAGCAAACCTTCATTTATTCTTTATTTTTTAGTCAAGAGTTAACTGAAAGACGGTGGGCCTGACGGCTGCAGAAAAGACCATCTCACTTGGTTCTGAGGACCTGCCTGCCCTGAGATTTTCTTTAGAAGCATTGCTCCCGGGTTTGTTCTAAAGGTCTACCCCTTTCTCTTTGAAAATGTTTTCTACTGTAATTAAGGGAGTTTCTAATTTGGGGAACCGATAAAAATTCATCAAACTTATATTTTAAAAAAGTCATAATCCTGAAGCTGCAAAGATCTGGCTCCAGGGAAATCCTGAATTGAGGAAAGATGCTAATCAGGACAGAATTTAAGACAATAGTTTATAACCTTTCATCCCCAGAACCGAGACTATCCCAAGGAAATGCCAAGTAAAAAAGTAAAATCGGCGATTGATTTTGCATTTTGAGAAACTGACCAAGCTTTTTGATCAAATGCTGATTGCAAGTCTGACTCAAGGTTAAGCAGATAAAAGAATCCTTCAGGGTACCCCCGCTTTCGGTGCCAGCATGCTACGATTTTGAAAAACCAGACTCTGGCAATCAGAGACCTCACTTGTTCCACCACCGCAGAGGAAATGAAGGATGCTTCGCCTCCAGTTCCTGGCTCCTGTTGACATGCCCTCGGGTTCCTGCTGGCGCCAGGCTGGGAGGGAGAGTGGTCCCTGTCTTACTGTCTGCAGTGGTTAAACGGAATCTCTACTCCTGGACTGAGGAAAGAGAGGCATCTTCCTCATTAATTTCGTGAGGCCGGGAGCCGTCGCGGGGATCCAGCTCGGTCCACCCCCCGGGGAAGCTGTCGGGGCAGCGAGTGCCCAGGCCTTCCTAGCCCCTCTTGTCTACTCCAGACTCCCAGGACTCAGGGCCTGGGAAAAATCCGGGTCTCTCCCCGTAGGCTTTCCCTTGGCTTCCTCGTGGTTTGCTAACTCTTGGTGCGGCCTTGGGACAGTCTGTGCCTCCGTTTTCCCAGCTGTAAAGTAATAAGGTTAGACTGGACCCTTGATTCCCAGAATCACCCAGGAAGCTTTCCCAAAACCGTCTGTCAGGGTGGCCCTGGGGACTCACCGGATCGGAAAGAGGGGCCCCGGGGCTCTCGGCCCGGGCTGGATCCCAGGACCCGGGCTCTCCCGCCTCTCCAACCGCTCCACCCACCGGCCTGCTCTTGCCCTCGGCCCGGGCGGGGTACTGCAGATTTCCGGGCGGGTTCCGGGAGGCTGGGGAGGGCGGACCCGGCTGGGCAGCCCCACCGGAAAGACTCGTTTTAGCCGGAGCAGGCGGAGGCTGGGCGGAAACAGACTTGTCGCGCCCCCCTCGGGCCCTCCGGGTCCCCTGCCCCCAGCGCAGCCCCGCCGGACAAACGCCGGCCCGCAGCTGGGAAGCCCTGGGGTCACCCCTCCCACGCCGGTCGCGCCCCCCAGGCCACACCTGGGCTCCGCCTCGGGTCGCGGGGCTCTGACTCCGCGGAGCTTCAATGGGGGAGGGGAGACCGACCAGGAAGGGGGAGGGCGCGACCCGAGAGGGGCCCCGTTGCCAAGAAACCGACCCTGCCTCGGGCTCTGGCCGCGAGCAGCCGCGGCGCAGCTGCTTCTTCCCCCTCCCCCCACGTCATCTCGAGCAGCCCTGTAAGCCGCAGTGCTCAGGCGACCCCAGGCGGAGACCGGAACCTCGGACGGCGGCTCTGTGGGTGAAAGCCCGCGGGCACGCCAGCCGACGACCCCAGGCCCGCCCGCCCCGCGTGGGCCGCGAGCGCCGCGCCTCTGGACCCCGGGTGGGGCCGTCCAGCCGGCCCAATCACTCCACCTCTGTGGGCCGCAGCCTCCAAATGGGGCGCTCGGGCTGAGCTGTGTGGCGGCGAGACTCAGGCCCATAAGGAAGGCCCGGCTGAGTACGGGCGGGTCTGGGGCTAGCGGCTCAGGTCATCTGGTCAGCTGGCGCGCGCAGGGCCTCCAGCTCCGCCTCGGGGGTGTCAGGGCACGAGGGAGGCCGGCCCCGCCCAGGCTGCAGCCCTGCTGAGCACGGACAAGCACTGTCTCCTCTCGGGGCCTTTTCTCTGCCTTTCCTGCTGGGGAAGATCGGCACCCCCAGGTCTCTGCCACAGCCTCCCTAGGGATACAACGATGCACGGCATGGGACATCCAGGCGTTTTACAGGCCCTCTGTGAGAACGGAAACCTAGACAGAAAACAGCCCTTTCTGGGAAGGCGCTCAGGTGACCAAGAGCGCACATCGACGACCGGCTCAGATCCCTGCTCGCCGCTCAAAAGCTTTCTGGGAATTTATGCCAGGCGAGGAGTGCAGATCGAGAAGTACGACTCCCCGGAAAATACCCACAGTAACCGCTGGCCTCTAAGAGCAAGTGCTGCTTAATTGTCAGGCTTGGTTTAGACGGAAACCAGTCTGGAGACCAGTTAAGAGAAATGCCAAATCCAAAGCCCCAGACTTGAGAGCCAGATCTGTCCTGTCCCGTAATCCTGTGTGACTTGGTCAATATATTTAAAGTCTCTGAGCCTCACAGTGTTCTCATGCCTAAAAAGAGCCTCCCCTACCTTACCTTCAGAGTACAGCTAGAACAAGTGGAGACAGCAAACATGACAACTCACTGCTACCAGTTTTCTTAGCACCTGGAAAAGAATGTACAATTGCCAAGATTGCTGGGAGGGAGACAATCCCATCCCTGAAGGAAGAGAACTTAAATAAGAACTTTATTTTTCCTTCTATAAAAGTACAATTCCATACTGGAGAAGCGCAAAAATCAAGGAGTCGTTAGAAGCCATTTACTGGGTTTTAACTTTCTCTTTTTATCAAAGAAATGGATAGAGGTTGGACAGGAATGCTGGTGCTCTAGATGTGAGAGAGTTAAAAGCATCAGTTATGGAATCACACGTACCTGAACTGGAGTCCCGCCTCTGTTTACAAGCATTGTTACCTTAGATGAGTGACTTAACCTCTCTGAGCCTCAGATTTCTTAGCTATAAAATGGAGAAAATAATAGCACCAGAACATAATAATATGGGGCTGTTGGGAAAATTAAGTGAGATGATTGTAACAGTGCTTGGCACAAGGCCCAGCACACTGTAGTACAAGATGAATGCTAGCTAGCGCTTTTTCTCTTATTCACAGTGGTCCCTACTCTTTCCCTTACCAACATTCTATTGCAAAAAATGTCAAATATACAGAAAAATTCAAAGAATTGTACAGTAAACACCTGTGCATGTTCCACCTAGATGGTACAATTAGTATTTACTATACTTGCTTCAACGTATCTGTTCATCTTCAAGCATCCAAGACTGTAAGAAATTAAATATCTGTTGTTTAAGCCACCCAGTCTGTGGTAGTTTGTTATGGTAGCCCTAGCAAATAAACAGAACCCTTTAGGATTAGATGAAAATTGGAGTTATCAGTGTAAATTCATGGTTTTCAATATATATTAAAATAGATATAAAAATAAATGCAGATGTAAATGTGTGTGTATTATATAACTGTGTATGTATGTTTGCATGTCTGTATATGCATTCGTGTACTTCCTATCTCTGTTCCCAGCCATGTTCACTGAGAGTCCCTGGGAGCAATGACATCCCAAAAGCCATACGTTCCCCTAGTGTCCAGATCTTGCTTTCTAAATATCATTCTCCATTAAAAGGGCAGGGCAGGGAAAGTACAAGATGAGCCTGGAAAATCTTTTTGTGCCAGAAAATAAGGAAGTACCCAAAGAATGATACAACATGTCAAACAGACACAGAAGGGGCTCCCACTGGCCAAATCTGGGGCAATTATGATCCATTGAATGAAAGAGAAATCTGTGAGTCCATACATTAATAAATGGGGACAACGGTAGAATGCTTCCATATGGCAGAATGCCAACTATATAAGGAATAATGGAGTGAGAAAAGCACCATCTCACAACCAGCAGAGTAATTCATCCAAGAATCATCAGTGGATGCTAGAACTTGTAGGAGGAGGTTTGATGAGGAACAAGATATTTATTTAGTTTCAAAGGACCGCCCCCCCCAGCCACATACAAAATGTTTATTAATTACAAAGGTAAAAAGAGTAATTTTGTAGTAAAGAAGCTTGGCAGATACAGATACACCTTAATCAAATTACCATCATCAGTAATGGGACAAATCGAAATCAGGTGCCACCTGACAAGATGCACCTAGAGGAGCAGCCCCTGTGAACTTCCTGCCCAAAATACAAAACTGAATCTAAACCTGAGGGGACTTCAGTCAAACCAAACTGAGGGACAGTTATAAAATAACTGGCCCATAGCCTTCAAAAGTATTAAGGTCATGAAAGTCAAGGGAAGACTGGGGAACAGCGGAAACAGTTCCAGATTGAAGGAGACTAGAAGATGTGACAATTAAATGCATCAGGTGATTCTGGACTCAATCCTTCTGTATAAAGGATGTCATTGAAACAACTGGTGAAACTTGAATAAGGTCTGAGGAGTAGATGTGAGTAATGTATCAATGTTAATTTCCCAGTTTTAGCTATGTATTCTGGTTATTTAGGAGAGCGTCTTTGTTTGTAGGAAATACACATTCAAGTTCTGGGGAGTGACAGGGCATCAAGCCAGCAACTTATTCTCATATTGTTCAAGAATAGTGAAGTTCTTTATACCGTATTTGTCATTTTTCTGTAGATTTGAAATTATTTAAAAATAAAAATTATCTATAGAAGATATACAGATGGCAAATAAGCATATGAAAAGATGTTTAACATAATTTGTCATTAGGGAAATGCAAATTAAAACAACAATGCAGGGACTTCCCTAGTGGCACACTGAATAAGAATCTGCCTGCCAATGCAGGGGACATGGGTTTGAGCCCTGGTCTGGGAAGATTCCACATGCCATGGAGCAACTGAGCCCATGTGCCACAACTACTGAGCCCTTGTGCCACAACTACTGAAGCCCGTGTGCCTAGATCCCATGCTCTACAACAAGAGAAGCCACCGCAATGAGAAGCCCGCGCACCACAGTGAAGAGTAGCCCCCACTTGACACAACTAGAGAAAGCCTGCACACAGCAACAAAGACCCAACACAGCCAAAAATAAATAAATAAATATATTTATTTTTTAAAAATGCAATATTGCTACACACATATTAGAATGGCTAAATTCCAAAAAACTGACATTACCAATTGCTGGTGAGAAAACGTGAAGCAACAGGAACGTATATTGCTGGTGGGAATGCAAAACTGTGCAGCCACTTTGGAAGACCGTTTGGCGGTTTCTTACAAAGTGAAACATAGTCTTACCATAGGACCCAGTCATACTCCTAGGTATTTATCCAACTGATTTGAAAACTACGTCCACACAAAAGTTTGTCCATGAATATTTATAGTAAATTTATTCATAATTACCCCAAACTGGAAGCAACCAAGATGTTCTTCAGTAAGTGAAAGGATAAATAGTGGTAAATCCATTCAATGGAATACTATTTAGTGATAAAAAGGAACTAGCCATGCAAAAATATGGGTGAATATTAAATGTCTATTGCTAAGTGAAAGAAGCCAGTCTTAAAAGGGTACATATTTTATGATTCCATTTATATGACATTTTAGAAAAGGCAAAACTGTAGAGACAGTAAACAGATCAGTGGTTGCCAGGGGTTTGGAGAGGGAGGAGACTTGACTGAGATGAAGCACAGATGATTTTTTTTTTTAAGGCAGTGAAGCTATTCTATATGATGCTATAATAATGGATATTATGCATTTATCAAACTCATAGAACTTTACAGAGCAAAGAATGAACTTTAATTTGTGTAAATTAAAAAAATCATTTAGGAGGTTGGAGAACCCAGGATTGAATAACGACAAGAGAATTTAACTGTACTACCAATGGATGAAGTAACGTCACTGAAGGGAGTGGGAGAGTAACTTTAGAAATGAGTGGAGACTTAGGACTAAAAGCAAAAGGAACTGTACGTAAGTACTGAACTCTAGTTGATGTAGTGTTTCCCATAGGGGTAAGGGTTAACAATTGTAAAACTACTCAATGTATATAACAATTACATAAATGGATGGTGGATGGTTGGGGCCAGGTTTCTCACTAATGGAGTGTTAGTTTGCACATAAGCAGTGGGAGGAGACTAGAATGATCCACGCAGTGATAGATTAGAGTTGGAGATGTCAGTATGAACTCCCGTTTAGCTTAATATAGATAAATATGGCTACGTACAGAAATATTTAGAGATATGTGTGTACACAAGTTAGTATACACACATATATTTTCTTGCTCTGTCATTTGAGAGGCCCTAGAAGCAATAAGACCCTGGTAGCAATGAATGCACCTATTGTCCAGATCTTGGTTTCTATTATCACGCTCCAATAAAAAGGGTCCAGGGCTCCTTGGAGAAATGGCTGATTCTAGGACTGGGATATACAAGACGAGCCTGGAGCATCTTATAGTGTTAGAAAGTAAGGAAGTGCTCCATAAAGGCAAAGTTATGGAGGTGTGTCAGAGACACAGGGACCAAATGAAAGAGCTCCCAATGGCAAAACTGGAGAAATTTGATCAACAATAACCTAGTGTTAGATTTTAACTCAAAGTATAATTCAAAAATATCCATGAGTCCATACTAATATAAATAAATTATTAAATAACTAATTGGGGCAGAATAGACAAATCTTCCATGCAGAAGAATTCCAAATAATTTATGGATGTACTCTGCCCTAAGAAGTTGGAGCACACTCATTCACTCCTTAAGCATCATGACCTCCTTCCAAAGAGCACCGTAGGGAAGGGGGTGGGGAGGAACCATATGGTGGAGAAACCTGACAAACAGTACCTAGGCCTGGTTATCAAGGTCACAGTGAGAGCGCATATCCTAGATAGGATATGAAGAGAAGGTACTTCACCTCTGTGATCTTCCTCTCCAAAACCCACAACCTAAGTCTAATCATGAGGAAAACATCAGACAAATTCCAACTGAGGGACAGTCTATAAAATACCCGACTTCAAATCTGTGAAGATCATCAAAAACAAGGCGAGTCAGAGAAACTGTCACAGGCAAGTGAAGCCTAAGGAGATATGACAACCAAATGTGATATGGTGTCTGGGATGGGATCCTGGGACAGAAAAAATGTTAGGTAAAAAATAAGGAAATCTAAATAAAGGATGGACTTTACTTAATCATGTATCAATAGTGGTTTATAAATTGTGACAAACGTACCGTATCCATGCAGGATGTTAATGACAGGGGAAACTGGGTGTGGGGTATACGGGAACTCTCTGCACAACCTTCACAACTTTTCTGTGAGCTAAAACTACTTGAAAATAAAAATGTATTAAAAATTATCTTTAGAATTTTAAAAAGTTCAATATTGCAATAGAGAAACAATCATTATTCAGGCCTTTCAGTTCTTATGGTCAATCAGCCGTACGTGTGCAACTCTAGTTAGAGGCTCTTGCCTCTAGGTGACGTTGTCTTCTGTTCAGGTTTTTGGACTAGTCAAGTGTACTGCCAGACAGATGGATTGATAGAAAATTTAGAGTCTTTATCTCTAGAGTTTAAAATTGGGCAAGCATGCCAGAGCACCTAATAAAACTCGTGGTTTGGATTGATGCTAGGAGTCCATTTGAAATGCCCCAAAATTGCTTTGGACCTCAGCTACAACAAGGAGACATTTGGGAGGCCCTTTGCCCTTAAGAAACATTTTTTTAAATTAATAAACTTTACTTTTTAGAAAGTAGTTTTTGGTTTACAGAAAACATGAGTAGAAAGTGCAGAGAGTTCTCATATACTCCGTCCCTCCCACACAGTTTCCCCTGTTTTAACATTGTATTTGTGTGGTACATTTGTTGCAATTGATAAGCCAAAATGGATACATTATTATTAATAATAGTTACATTGTTTACATTAAGGTTCACTCTTTCTATGAGTTGTCACATCTCCACCATTATAGAATCATATAGAATAGCTCCACTGACCCCTGTGCTCTACCCATTCATTCCTCCCCCACCCATTCTTCCCCTGAACCCTGAAAATCACCAATCTTTTTACTTTTTCCTAGTTTTGCCTTTTCCAAAATGTCATAGAGTTGGACTTTTATAGTATGTAACCTTTTTAGATTATCTTCTTTCACTTAGAAATAAGCATTTAGGGCTTCCCTGGTGGCGCAGTGGTTAAGAATCCGCCTGCCAATGCAGGGGACAGGGGTTCGAGCCCTGGTCCAGGAGGATCCCACATGCCGCGGAGCAACTGAGCCTGTGTGCCACAACTACTGAGCCTGCACTCTAGAGCCCGCGAGCCACAACTACTGAGCCCACATGCCACAACTACTGAAGCCCGCGTGCCTAGAGCCCGTGCTCCCCAACGAGAAGCCACCTCAATGAGAAGCCCGCGCCCCGCCATGAAGAGTAGCCCCCGCTCGCCGCAACTAGAGAAAGCCCGAGCGCAGCAACGAAGACCCAACGTAACCAAAAATAAATTAATAAAATAAATAAATGAAAAAAAAAAAAAAAGAAAGAAGCATTTAAGGTTCTTCCATGTCTTTCCATGGCTCCATAGTTCGCTGCTTTTTAGTGCTGTATAAATTCCATTGTGTGGATGTTTCACAGTTTGTTTATCCAGTCACCTATTGAAGGATATCTTGGTTACTTCCAAGTTTTGGCAATTGTGAATAAAGCTGCTATAAACATTCGTGGGTAGACGTAAGTTTTCAACTCATTTGAATAAATACCAAGCAGCATAATTGCTGAATCATATGGTAAGAGTACATCTAGTTTTGTAAGAAGCTGCCAAATTGCTTTCCAAAGTGGCTATATGTACTATATTGCATTCCCACCAGCAATGAATGAGTTCCTGTTTCTCCACATCCTCACCAGCATTTGGCATTGTCAGTGTTTTAGATCCTAGACATTCTAATAGGTGTGTAAGTGGTATCTTATTGTTGGTTTAATTTGCAAGTCCCTGGTGAGCATATTTTCATATCTTCTTTTGCTAGTTTTTGGTGAGGTGTCTGGTAAGATCTTTTGTCCATTTTTAAACTGGGTTGTTTATTTTCTTATTGTTGATTTTAAAGAGTTCTTTGTATATTTTAGGGAGCAGTCTTCTATCAGATATGTTTTGTGAAAATTTTCTACTCTGTGGTTTGTTTTTTCACTCTCTTGACAGTGTCTTTCACAGAGCAGAAGTTCTTAACTTTAATGAACCTCAACTTATCAATTCTTTCTTTCATGGATCATGCTTTTGGTGCTAGATCTAAAAAGTCATCGCCAAACCCAAAGGGCACCAAGATTTTCTCCTAGGTTATATTCTAAGGGTTTTGTAGTTTTGTGTTTTACATTAAGGTCTATGAAGACCTACTTTTAATTGCAAACCCCAAGGGATGGAAATCGTCAACACTTGGAACACCTCAAGTGGAAATAATAATAATTGAAGGCCGAGTTGCAGTTGAAAACACCCACGACAAGTGTGGCAGGTGAGATCTAATCCTCCTGGAAAGATGGTAAGTTCTTTCAGACAGAGATGCCAGAGATTTCTCCCCTAAGGATATGCTGCTTCTCCTTCATGTTTCCTGACTCCTTTTCAGCCACGAGGGGAGTTAATCTTATCAGGGAAAGAGGCAGGGACAGAAATATTCCTGCTTGCGAGCTGAGGATCACTTCCGTCCCCATCCTCAGTGTCATTCCCACCCCCACAGGACGGGCAGGAGGAGAGAAGGGAAATCCATCCTACTGCTCAGGAAAAAAGAAGGGGTGAACAAGAATTTCGAATTATTATTCGTTCAGGGTTAATTTTTTTCTGCTGCACTGTTGTTTCTTTGCATCTGATTCCAAGAAAAGGACAGACTCCAAGGAGGGGCTCTGGAGAGATCACACTTCCGTAGCCTGCAGGACTACTTTGCTTGGAGGTGGGGCCTGGAAACGGATGCTGCGGAGGCTGGCAATGGAGGCTGGAGGTTTGCAAAGGAAAGTTTTCCTTGTGTATGTAAGGCTTGAGCAAAGACGTCCTGGGGCAGGGGCTGGATCTTTTGATCTCCAAGGCAGCCCCAAACCTATTCAGGGAAAAATACACCCTCCATTTGGAATACACTGAGAAGTAGAATGGAAAGGGCTGGTGAGTGACGGGCAGAAGGATGAATGGGAGGAGGAGTCAGGGAGGCCCGCGGAGCTTCTGGCTCAGGTGACCCTCTCCAGGGAGGAGATTCCAGAGCTCTCTGTTGAAATGTGCTAAATCTGAAGTACCTTGGGGATGTCTGAAAAGTAATGTGTTTCTTGTAAAGCCCCAATAAATGAGAGCAAGGGCTTCCTGTTTCCTGGGAGCGCCCAGGGTTCTAGCTGGTAAGGGGCAAGCATGGAGATAAGTGGTCCAGCAAAGACCTTTCTTCTTTACCAACCTTAGTATTAAAATCCCTCTGATGGTCCAATGGGCCTTGGGCCAAAGGAAGGAAAGAGTTCATGAAAAAACTAAAAATAATTCTCTTATTTCTTAGCTAGCCTGGCTTTGCTCAAGTCTTGGAAAAGGAAAAAGGAAAAAAAAAAACAAAAAAAACTTGAGAGCAGAAATCCATGGCAACAAGCAACTTCTGTTTATGGATAGCATCCCAGGGAAATTAAGTGTCTGGCTGCGATAAAACAGAAGTGCATGTGAAGTCATACGTATCCATTTACTTTCCTCTGATTGAGCAAAAGAAAATTCATACCTGTTCTATCTATTCATGAGAAATACATTCTTATATTTTTGTTTCACAAGACATATGTCATATTGTTTCAGGAGTTTTGAATAAAGATGATAACATACCACTCTGATTGCTGACCTAGATTGCAAACTGGCTTTCTATAGCCTGGGCTACCAGGAAGAAAGGGGGACAGGATGAAAGGGGTGGGTGTTCATAGGTGGGGGTTCTAATTTCTAATTAAAATTCCTGTCACTTTTTCACTTAAACTGTTGACTGCCCTCCTTGATTCTCTTTTTAAATTATAATTGGTTTCAAACATATAGAAAAGCAAAGTGATCCACATTCAATGATCTCTAAATATTTTAAACACATTTTAGAATCTCTTTCAGTTTGTTCTATTATTTCCAGTTCTTGGAATGTCAATTTCTCTGTTGGAGCAGACTCTCTCTCATGGTGGTTTGTAATTTATTATTGTGAACTCAACTTCAGCAGGGGTTCCTTTGAGAGTCTCATGTGCCTTGACTGCAAAAGCAAGATAACTGGAAGGGGTGTGACCCTCCCATCTAAGACCCTGAAGCTCTGTTCTCATTTCTGACCGGACCCACTCTCAGGATCCAGTAAAGAGTTCACTACAGATGTATGTGTCTCAGAGAGCTGCACCCCACAGGTGACCACGTGTGCTTTTGAAGTCATCTCCCCTGCACTTGGCATTGGTGCCTGTCCTGAAAGACACTCCTTTCCATGAATAAGGACATTCACATTTCACATCTTCTGCTTCCTCCTGTCGGGGCTTCTGGCCAATCAACACTTTTATCCATCAATATTCCTCCCAAGCTAAAGAAATGCCTCTCACGCCATAGAGGCAAATAGGAGCTGCTTTATGGATTTTGCTGGCACTGTCCGTATTCCTGTTTTACAGTCTGGAAGTTGTAAACAATTAGAAAACCATGCTCCGAAGGAGTGTGACGAGAAGGGAAACTCTTTACTATGCTAATTTATCTTCCCTTCCATAGACTCCCAGAATAGTCTGACTTTATCCATAACACACCACACTCTCTCTGGCTGCCGTCGGGGAGTCAGCCAAGCAAGACTGAAGAGATGGATGACAGGGAGATGGATGAGGAAAGGACCACCAGAAGCCTTGGAACCTGGCATGGGAGGCGAGAAATGAGAATGAACAAGAATGGCCATTCTTGATTAGGGGAGGATGACTATGGAAGTCTAGAAGAGGAACGTTCCAGGGAAGCCCGAGCAACGGGACAGAGGAGGGGCGGGCAGAGATGGGAAGAAGGTTCTGGGCAGGTGTGCAGTGTGGGGTGGGAGCCCAGGAGGCAGGCAGGTGTCCTTTAGATGATGTAAGAGGTCAACGCTCTGAGGCCACATTATCTGACAAGCAGGGTTCGGGCTTTGGCCAGAAGGTTACCATCATTTTGGCCCCTCCATGGTGGGGAACCCTCAGGTTCTGACTCCACTGTTCCCATCCCCATCAACCCTGCTGACACAGTGTATCACATGAGGGGGATGCCCCGAACTGGAAGACATTTCCGGCTCAGTGATACAGCGCCGTAGGAAAACTGGTACCAGGCCAGGGTCCCTGGGCCTGCTCTGCTCAACCAGTGCTCCCTCTTAAGGATGCTTAAACCTCTTGGACCACTTAGGTGAAATGAGAGCTCCTGCCTACAGGGGTGGGGCCAGAAGAAGGAGGGGGAGCAAAACCCCAGAGACAGGAACAGTGGTGGGGCGACAGAGCCACGTGAGGGCCTGTTGCCCAAAAAGGACTCTGCCTGTAGCACAAACTGCAGGATGGGGTATCTGTAATTAGGACCAGGTGACTGGGGGCGGGGGGCACCTGACACGCACACCCACCCCTGAGGATACCAAGATTTGGGGATAGGAGGCGAGACTTTCAGAACCAGTTTTGAGCCCTCAGGTTCTAATCAATTTTCCAAGTACTGAACACATTCAAATGGTGAGGTTTTCGCCCTGGGCCAGGGGCTGCACTCAGTTTAAGTGCACATTACATCTCAATGCATGCCTGTGGCCGGCTCCCGGTTACCCCCCAGGTTCTAACAAACACGTGCCCGCGGTTCATCTGTTTCTCAGCAGGTATTCACAGAGTCTTCCAAGTTGCAGGAGTGGTTCCAAACGCAAAGGGTCAGTGTGAATGGGACAGACCAAGACGCTGACCAATCTGTCCTCATGAGATTCACATTCAGGCAGGGAGAGATAATAGAACAATAAATAAACAAGATAGCTTCAGAGAACAATGAGTGCTATAAAGAAAATAATACATGTTAATGGTATATAAAGTGACTGGGGCAGGTGCGGGAGGTGGGACACAGCTGTTGATGGGAAAAGCACCTCTCACAAGGTGGTTTTGAGCTGTGATCGGAATGACAAAGAGAAGCTAACCAAGACGATCAGAGGGAAGAAGTTTCCAGGCAGGGAAATCGCAAGTGCAAAGGCCCTGAGGCAGGAAAGGGCTTGAGCAGTTCCAAGGGCGGAAGAGACCAGGGTGGCTGAAGCCTTTGGGAAGGAGGAGAGTGGAACAGAGAGGAGAGGCAGGCCTCGGGCCACCTTAACAGCTGAAGTCTATTCTGAGTGCAGTGGGAAACCCTTAGAGGGTTTGAGGTTGGGGCATGACATGCCAAATCATCTTTTAAAAAGTCCCCTCTGGCTGGGTGTGGAGAATGGGTTCTGGAGGACAATAGAATGACAGGGTGCCAGTGGAAACTATCACATTTGTCCAGGTGAGCAGTGATGGAGCCCTGAGCTAGGATGGCACGGGGAGATACACAGTGCAAGTTGGTAAAGAAACCTGTTGCACATGGTTTGACCTACTGCTTCCCAAACTGTCTTGAAGATGGAACCCTTTTATCCTGTATCCTGCCTTCACCTATTCCTGTAGCATGGGTGTTTTCCGTTGGAAAATATGGCTGTTTGCTCTGCCCATTTCAGCTAAATTTTCATTCATGAAAGCCATCTTCTTTGCTGGCTTTGCCCCTGCCAGTTGGTCTGGGTGTGAAATTATACTATATCTACTTGACTGCACAAGTCAATTCTTCCAGAATCTTGGGGCACTTAGGCACTGCTTCTTCTGAATTTCTTAACAGAAGGGTTCAGAAAAGAATTTAGAAGACTACCCAACCCCCGACTCAAACATTCATCATTTACAGGTTTTTGATGACTGTCCCTGCTCACGAGCAGACTCCCATCTCTGCACTCAGGTATTTTGGATGCCTGTAGGATCAGCAGAACTCTGCAAAAGTAACATTCCCACGAAGGTTAAACAGTGACTTTAAGTGCAAATTATACACTTTTAAAATGCAGGTCATTATTCTAATCAGAATAATTACTAATAGTATATGTGCCAAGACAAAGGTGAAATTCAAGAGATACAATCTGCCTGTGGTGGGATCAATTATTATACCTCACTGCCATGCACTTCCTTCGTTACCAGGAGCAATAGATTTTGCACTAAAGATTCTCACCTAAATCCTACTGTTATACATTATCTGCAAAACATGACACGAATGTAAGCATCTTTGAAAACACTTACATGTACACATGTTAATAGTAGGAAAATAAACTAAACTGAAATCAGCAACGTCGCTGCTCTTCAGGGAGTGATCAAAAGGTAACAGCAAATAAAGATGCAGAGGCATCTTCCACAGTCAAGATGCTTTACCATCCCACACTGTGCCTGGGACTAATGCCTGATGATGCCAAGGGCTCCTGGGACGGCAGTTCAACGGATTCTGGCTCCAGGCTCAGATCTGCTGCTGAGCCTGAGGACACATTTTAAAGCCCATCCTGACTGCACACAAGACACATCTCACGCTTCCAGATTGCCATGGTATTTGGGAATTAAATCAATTGCTTCAAACTGTAATCCTTGGATATACCATAAAAGAAATATCTTGAAATTTGCTGTGCTCACATTATTGGGGCCTGCTAGAATGTATACATTAAAACCCAACGATGACAACTGGGAAAGCCCACTGACTTCAGCCCCAACCTGTGAGATTACACTCTTGTTCTGTAAATAAATGGACAGGACCAAGGAGACACATGGTGCTTGTTTTTTGATGCATTTCAAAGGCCAAACAGAAGGAAATGCTTAGTCATGAGACATAGAAGAAATCATGCACATTCATACAGACTGGGCTCACCTCCCCACTTGGGGAAAGAGCTCAAGTGAGTTCACCTCGTTGCCTTTCAAGGGCTGGAAGCTACTGATGCTATTCGGTTCTCTGCCTTTGCCTCAGCTAAGCCAGCTTGTCCCTGCATCTGTAGCAAAGAAAGAAAGTTGTGCTCCACGTTCTAAGTTTCTAAGAACACACGTGTACTTGTGACCCATGGGGGAACACAGCCTCAGCATGCACTTTCCTGAGACTTCTGCAACAGGACAACAGTGGGGGTTTTTTGCTGTTGTTGTTCTTTTAATAAATTTATTTATTTACTTATTTTGGCTGAGTTGGGTCTTCGTTGCAGCGCACGGGCTTTCTCTAGTTGCAGCGAGCAGGGGCTACTCTTTGCTGCGGTGCGCAGGCTTCTCATTGCAGTGGCTTCTCTTGTTGCGGAGCACGGGCTCTAGGCGTGCGGGCTTCAGTAGTTGTGGCACGTGGGCTCAGTAGTTATGGCTCGCGGGCTCTAGAGCGCAGGTTCAGTAGCTGTCGTGCATGGGCTTAGTTGCTCCGCGGCATGTGGGATCTTCCCGGACCAGGGCTCGAACCCGTGTCCCCTGAATTGGCAGGTGGATTCTTAACCACTGTGCCACGAAGGAAGCCCCAAAACAGTGGTTTAACTGAGACTTCTCATGTGATTTTAGATCGTAACTCTTAACGATGGCTTTCACTTCTGGGAACATTGGTGCTTTTATAAGAATTCTGTTAGCAGTTGCATCACAGAGAGATGCTAGCAGGCCAACCATGGGATCAAGCTTCGTTCGCTGGCACATCTCAACTTATCCCCTCCCCGGGTTTCCTCCTCTATTCCTGGAACCTCAGGTGTCCAGGAGCCAAAGAGGACTCTCGTGCGTTGGTTGAGAATCAGGCTTTCCCTGGGGACTGGCACGACGAGAATCTGCAGTGTCTATAAGGATACGTTCAGCTGCTCGGGCGGGGACGGGGGTAACCACTGTCTGCGTCCTAAGCAGGTGCCAGCCCTGCTGCCTGGATCGCTCAGGGGAGCCAGCACAGAGCCAGCTCAGGGTGGCTGGATGCAGGTGGACAAGGGGAGGTGTGGGCGATGATGGGGTGTTGTGGGGCATTGCGTGGGTAGCGGCTGATACACAGGTGCTGAGAAGGATGAGTCCCAGGGAAGCTGGCCTGGCTGCAGAGGGGACAGAGGGTGTAGCGAGAACCAGTGGGCTCCAAGGCTGGGCTTAGGGATGCTCAGAGAAACCCGAGACGGTGCTAGTAGCAGACAGCCCAAAGACCACCGCCCAGAAGGAAACATGTTGCTATTACATAGAATAAAGACTCTGGAAAGGCAAGGCCAACAACTTATCTCAGTGACACGGCCGCACCCTGACCGCAGATAAAGGTAGCAAATCATTCCTAACAGCGGTGGTTCAAGAAACTGAGGTGGGGCTGGCAGCCAAATAGGAGGCTGTCTCACCCTCCCTGTGGCCCCTACATTGCCATCAAGGGAGGTGGGTGGGAAGCAGTCTTCCTGACTACCCCCCCTCCCCCCAAATGCAGGAGGATCACGTTCCAGGCCTCTGTGGCTGGGCTTCAGCCCTCTGCCCTCAAGCAGTGTCGCCAGGGGCCTCAGCCGGCTCAAACACACTGCAGCTGGCTCCAACCTGAATCAGAAAGTCCGGCCCTGACCCTGAGGATGGCTGGGGTGTTAAGTGGGAGCTCAAGGCAAGGCCTGGACCCAGTTTTTTCAGTAAGAATTGTTTACACTGAAGCTTTCTCAGGCTTCACAATCTTAAAGCTTAGCATGGAGATCAAACTCAGTGATTTAAAAAAAAAAAAAAAAAGAAGAAGAAGAAAGAAAGAAACTTCTGAAACATCTTTCTGGCAAATAACAATTTTTATCTGCAGGTTTACAACTTCCAGGGATGTTCCGAATTCAGCCCACAAGGGTGCTGAGTGCAGCTCCAACCACAGACATCCTCAGAACTCAGGACTTGGACAAAGGAAAGGGGGTGTGGGGGACCCCCCGGAAGTGTCCTTGGGGCGGAGACAAAGTCCACAAGCCCTTTCTCCACCGGCAGCTCATGGCCGATTTTCATCTGGAATATCTTTGGCCCACATCCAGATTAAATGCCAGTTAGAAAGCTCTGGCCGCTCGCTCTTTCTGGGCAGACGGCAACAGAGGTGAGCTCTAATCATTTACAAAGGTCACGATCGGGAGCCAGCCCCGGAGCGGTCATTTAAAATTCGATTGATCCCTATTTGTAGTCAAGGAAAGAAAATGGGCACTTGGACTGTATTGTAATTATGGGGCTTCCAGGCAACCGTAAATAGATGTGCAATCTTGATACTGGCAAATACCTGGGAGAAGAAATTATTACTCTGGTAGAGCACGTTGCTAGGAAAGGTTGAAGATAAAATTGTGCATAAAAAAAATCAATCATCTTTTAGCTAATTTGCCCTGCTCACCACCCACCAGGGTTATCACAATTGTCAGATGTCTGCTGAATATATTAAGATGAGGGTCTACTTGTTAAAAATGATCACCTAGAAAGCAAAGGCCTCAAATGGCAGTGGGGACCCTGGAGAGCTGACACTGGGGGCTGCGTGGGTCCGGGGGCCTTGTGTACAAAGGAGGGGCCTCTTGCTGAGAGACAGGGAAGTAGGGGAACCAGCACCAGCTCTCATGTCTGAGATGCCCCCCGCCATGGGCACAGCAAACACCAGCCCCATGCCCACCCTGCTGATGACTGGGGAGAAAGCCATCTGGAAGGAGGAAGGTCTGCTTGTCCTGTGAGTGGCAGTAGGAGAGTGAGTAGCTGGCACATTCTGTGCTGCTTGGTTACTGGGACTGGCACTTTGGACTGTGCCTGGCACTTTGACATCCATAACCTTAACCCTCATTACGACCCCCCCGGAGATAAGTATTATTAGCCCCCTTTACTGATGGGAAAATGGAGGCAGGGCGAGGTTCAGAAATGTGACCGAGGTCACATGGAGGCAAGTGGCAGAGTGGGGTCCAGAGTCAGCTGGAGGTAGAGACCAGGGTATCTGGGTGCCTCACCCCACTCCGGCCGAGGTCGCACTAGCACCTCTGAAAGAGCTGAGGGCAGGGACTGGCTGCACCCACTCTCCAAGTCTGCCTCTGCCTGTTCCACACCCCTGGAGAATCTCTCTCTCCCTTTGCCTCTCTAGGAACCTACAAGGCACCGAGCATAAAATGATACTGGTGGGAATTCCCTGGCAGTTCAGTGGTTAGGATGCCATGCTTTCACTGCCAAGGGCCCGGGTTCAACCCCTGGTTGGGGAGCGTGGCCAAAAAAAAAACAAAAAAAACACATGATATTGGCTGGACGGCAAACATTCCCCACGCGGGCTGGAGGGCCTTCTGTCTTTCTTCCGAGCTGAGTCTACCTTATGAGAAGCAAGGCTGCTACAGTCTGGAGAGCTTGTTTCTGCTTGGGGATGGTCTCTAACATCTGCCCCCTCTCGTCAATCCCACCTTCTAAGGTCAGTATGCACAGTGCCTTGGCATCCCAGGAGCTCCGTGATGGCTGCCAGTGGGATGGGCAGTGCCTCGCTCAGGACTGAGGTATATTAAACCAAGATACCCCCTTCTCCATGTGGAATCAACAGTTCTAGGACACAGGTGGTAGGCTGGGTGCTGAGGAAAGGGCACACCTGTCAGCCAGGTGAAGGTATCAAATGGACAGCCTTTCTGAAATTGACCTGCCACTGTGGGGTAAACCTCTCTAAGGGCTCAATATTATACCCAAGTAATGCTACTTCTAAAAATCTATTCCAGGGAAATTTTCAGGGGGTAGATAGAGATTTATGCACATTGATCACAGTGTTGTACATAATGTGAAAAATTGTGAAGAACTTAAATATCCAACATTTGGGATTGATCAAGTGAATTATGGCATCTGCATATGGCATTATAGTGTTTTATATAGAGTTTCTCATGATATGGGGAAATGTTTATGAAATAAAGCTAAACAACCACAACAACAAAAACCCAAGTATCAAATCACAGAAAACCTTATAAAGAGAAACTCATAGATAACTATGAGGATTATGGGTGATGTGGTTCTGCTTTCATATACTTTAGTGCTTTTCAAAATTGTTTATATTTAGTTGTCATCCTCCACGGGTGGCTGAGGTCCAGGCCTGGGCTAGGGTCCAGCCAGGCCACAGCGACCCCAGGAAGTCCAATTTGGGTTCATCGGAAGGTGCTTTCCTTCCTCTTTTTTAATGTGGTAAAATGTACATAGCATAAAATGTGTCATCTTAACCATTTCTAAGTGTACAATTCAGTGATATTAGGTACATTCACATTGTTGTGTAGCCATTACTGCTATCCATTTCTAGAACTATTTTATCATCCCAAACAGAAACTGTGTCCATTGAACAATAACTCTCTATTCCTCCCTCCTCCCAGCCCCTGGGAACCTCTATTCTACTTTCTGTCTCTATGGATTTGCCTGTTCTAGGCACCTCATATAATATTTGTCCCTTAGTGTCTGGCTTCTTTCACTTAGCATGACATGTCTTCAGGGTTTATCTAAACTGGCACACCCACCCTGCCCTTACCTCCATTTAGTCCTCATTGAACTCAGGACGGGAGGGGTTGTTCCCATTCCACAGCTGAAAAAACTGAGGCTCACAGGGGTAGAGTGGGGACTTTTCCTCGGTTTGACTGAGTCTATCACTTGCTGCTGGCAGCAGGACACCTGCCATCAGTGGTCCAGAGTCAGACAAGGAGCGGTGATCTGGCCTCTTTGCCGCGCATACCTATGCTGAACTTAAGTGATTGCGCATCTCCCTCACCAAAACCAGAGAATAAAAGGTACATTCTCCCCAAATACTTTCTGGAGGTCACTAGGGTCTGGCACAAGAATCCCACCCTTTCTGGGCAGCGGGTCTCTACCCGGACCCTTCCCAAAGCACAGCTCTGCACCTGGCTCTCCAACCTTCCTCCCCATCCGTGGGCGTAAGGTGAGCAGACACCCTTGCCCACGGACAGCCCACTCCCTCCCCACCTGCCACCCTCCCCTTGAGCATCTCCAGGCTGAGGAAAGAGCCTGGGTGCAGCCCCGTTGGAAACCATCTCACATTCTCCCTCCACATCTGTCCTCAGGAGGGATGTGGTGCGGGCTAGGGCAGCAGGGTCTAGCTGTCCCAGGAACAGGTCTTCTCTCAGTGCTGGCCTTTTGCTCCTGCCCTGAAAAGGACTCGCACTCTGAAAGCTACATTCCAGTCACCGGCAGACTGTGAAAAGTTTACCTCTATTAACAGTACGTTTTCCAGTATGGAGATTTCTCAAAAAACTAAAAATAGAACTACCAAATGATCCAGCAATTCCACTCCTGGGTATATATGTGAAAAAAACCAAAAACCCCTTATTTGAAAGATACATGCATCCCTGTGTTCATGGCAGCATTTATTTACAATAGCCAAGATATGGAAGCAGCCTAAGTGTCCATCAACAGATGAATGAATAAAGAAGATGTGATACACACACACACACACACACACACACACACACAAAAGAATACTACTCAGCCATAAAAAGAATGAAATTTTGCCATCTGCAGCAATATGGATACACTTGGAGGGCATTATGCTAAGTGAAATAATTCAGACAGAGAAAGACAAATAGTATATGATATCACTTATATGCAGAATCTAAAAAATACAACAAACTAGTGAATACAACAAAAAGTAAACAGACTCACAGATATAGAGAACAAACTAGTGGTTACCAGTGGGGAGAGAGAAGGGGGGAGGGGCAATATAGGGGTAGGGGAGTAAGAGGTACAAACTGTTAGGTACAAAACAAGCTACAAGGATGTATTGTACAACATGGGGAATATAGTCAATATTTTATAACTATAAATGGAGTACAACCTTTAAAAATTGTGAATCACTATATTGTACACCTGTAACTTATATCATATTGTACAACTATACTTCAATTAAAAAAAAAAGTTCGCTTTCCACAACCCAATCACAACAGCTCATTAATTGATGGAGTCCTCCTAAACAAGTCTAATACCTGCTAACAACACACACTTCATAGAATACATTAACTGATGCCAGGCAATTATCAAGTTTCTTCTCTATTTAATACAACACATTGCAACACTACTGTGGCACAATCCCCTTAGAAGATGGTAATTTTTGTCCTTCTGTGTATCATTTTGACCCTAGGACATCCAGACAGGCCTGCCCCTGCAATGCCCGTCTTTGCCAAATCTCTCCCACCGTCCCCAGCTTGGACCACCATGGGGCCTCTTCACTAGCTTCCCTGCCTTTGCTCTTGCCCTCTTTGAGTCCATTTTCCCCAACAATGCCAGAGTGACCTTTTAAATATGTAAATCAGATCATGTCACTCCTTGCTTCAGAAGTTCCAACAGTTGTACATGGCAACTAGCCTCACCTCAAACCCCCTATGGCCTACTGATGGTGCCCTGAGTGGTGTCACCCAGCAGCCTCCTGGCCTTGTCCCCTCCAGGCACATGGCTTCCCCCTCTCCCTCGAACACCCACCCCAGGGCCTTTGCACTGGCACATCCTCCCCCAGTTCTCTACCCAGCTGGGTCCTTCCCATCCCCTGCAGTCACAGCAGTTGTCACCTCCTCAGAGAGGCCTTCCCTAACTAGTCCAGCTGAAGTAGCCTTGTCACTCGCTATCACATCACCCTGATTTACTTCTTCGTGCTTCTTATCAGTATCTGAAATTATTTGATTTGCGTTACATGTTTACAGCATCTGAAATTATTGTGCTTTTTATTACATGTTTACTCTCCGAGGACAGAAGCTTAGTGTGTGTTGATTAACGGTCATGTCTCCAGGGACTATCATGGATTAGGCACTCAGTAATGCTTGTTGACTGACTGACAGAATAGTTGTTTTTTTTAAGTTCTCCTTTTACTCCGACTCTCCCTCAGCCCCTGTCTTATGGTTCTCCTTGAAGGGACTGTCCTTGGCTATAGGCTCCACTTCAACCCCCGCCCCACTCACACCCACACCACTGCTGTTAGATTCCGTCCCTTTGTTCCTCTGCAGCTGGTCTCACCAAGACCACCTCACCCACTCCAGGGCTCCTCAGCCATGCCCCAGCTCAACCTGCCTGCATGCCCCGGCGTGTGCAAACCCAACCCATTGCTGACTAGACTCTGTGTCCCCCCACTCCACCCCTACTCCTCTTACGTGATCCCCTACTCCCCCACTTGCCCAAGCAGGAAACTCAGGAGCCTGGGGCAGACACTTTCTGTGTCCTAGCCGCATCCCCGGGCACACCTGATTTCGGCACAGCAATTGTGAATGGTCCCAGGCACACAGCCTGGGTCCCACATCAAAGGCACCCCTCAGCATCCATCAGATTTTTCAGTGGCTACAGGAGGCCACTCAGCAGGAGATAGTGTGTCAACTTGACCGGGCCATGGAGTGCCCAGATATTTGGTCAAACATTATCCTGGGTGTGTCTGTGAGGGTGTTTCTGGATGAAGTTAACACTTGAACTGCTAGGCTGAGTAAAGCAGATGGCCCTCCCCAGTGTGGGCAGCCCTCGTCCAGTTTGTTGAAGGTCTGAATGGAACAAAAAGGCGGACCTTCCTGAGAGTGAGAGAGAATTCCTCCTGCCTGTTTGAGTTGGGAACATCGGGTTTTTCCTGCTTTTTCTTAAATTGAAGCATCAGCTCTTCCTGGGTCTTGAGCCTGCTGGTCTTCAGTGGTCTTCTACCCCAGTGGCTGTCCTGGGCTCCAGCTGGCTGACTGCAGATCTTGGGGCTTGTCAGCCTCCATAATCACATGAGCCAGTTCATCATAAAATACGTCTCTCTCTCTCCCTATTTATTTATTTTTGTTACATGTTTACATGTAACAGGTTACATTTAACAAATATATAGAGGCATTACATATATATGCACATATGAGAGAGTTATTGTGATGAATGTTTAATATATTTAGATGAAACATAATGAATATTTATACAGCTCATTTGTTCTGTTTCTCTGGAAAACCCTAATACAGGCAAGCGTCAACCCCTGGGAGATGGGCGCTAGTGGATAGGCGCCCCAACTTCCTGTCCTTCTGAGGGACGATTCAGGGGAGTATTCTACATGGCTTCTCTGCCCACTGCAGTCACCAGCTCACTCACGCACCTTCACGGGAGTCTCTTCCTTCCCTGTGCCCTCCCTCTGCTTCCTGGGCCTGCTCCTGTACCTCTAGCTGAGTCTCAGGCTTGATTTCAGCAGGATTCAGCCTGGGGACCTCCTAGATGCCTCCCATCCCCACAGCAAACACATCCACTCAGTCTCTGGACTGGTAGACTCTACCCCTAAGGCCTTCCAACACTGTCTGTATTAGTTTCCTGTGACCACCGTAACAAGTCACCACAAACCTTGGGCACGGGGTCAGGGGGTGGGGGGAAGAGGTTAAAAAGAACAGAAATGTATTCTCTCACGGTTCTGGAGTGGAAGTGAGAAGTCAGTATCCCTGGGCTGAAGCCAAGGTGTCAGCAGGGGCACACTCCTTCCCAAGGCTCCAGGAAAGAATCTGGTCCGTGCCTCTTCTTGTGGCTGCTGGCATTCCTTAGCTTGCCGCCGCATCCCTCCTGCCCTTACTTCTATGGTCCTGTTGCCTCCTTTTCTTTTTTTTTTATAAATTTATTTATTTATTTATTTTTGGCTGTGTTGGGTCTTCGTTTCTGTGCGAGGGCTTTCTCCAGCTGTGGCGAGCGGGGGCCACTCTTCATTGCGGTGCGCGGGCCTCTCACTGTCATGGCCTCTCTTGTTGCGGAGCACAGGCTCCAGACACGCAGGCTCAGTAGTTGTGGCTCACGGGCTTAGTTGCTCTGCGGCATGTGGGATCTTCCCAGACCAGGGCTCGAACCCGTGTCCCCTGCATTGGCAGGCAGATTCTCAACCACTGTGCCACCAGGGAAGCCCCCCATTGCCTCCTTTTCTATCTGTGTCAAATCTCTCCCTGCCTCCTTCTTATAAGGAGATGTGTAACTGGCATTTGGGGCCCACCTGGATAATCCCATCTCAAAATCCTTAATTTAATCAGGCCTGCAAAGTCTCTCTCTCTCTCTCTCTCTCTCTCTCTCTGCTATATAAGGTAATGTTCACAGGTTCCAGGGATTAGCATCTGATATCTTTGGGGGGGGCATTTTTCACCCTCCACAAGTCTCCCCATCATTCTCCCCATGAACTATTATGAACAGCCTCCTGTCCGGCCCCACCAAATCCAGTCTCCAGGCTCTAATCAGAGACACTTTTCCAAAAGGCAAACCTGCTCAGGTAGCTCCGCGCTCACAGCCCTGGAAGTCTTTCTGTTGCCTGCAGGGCAGGGTGCCCACTGCGGAGCCAAGGCCCCACTCACCTCTGCACTGCCCCTTGCAGCTCCAGGCTCAGACGCCTTGGAGACCAGGACTGCTGTCAGGAGGGAATGCGGATGCCAGGATTTTTAGAAAACCCAAAATTCCAGGTTTGGCTCAGATTGGTTTTGAATGTGAAACCTCTCAGTGTTTAAATGTTGGCAGCTAATTTAAAAAGAAAATGTAACATATCGCAGGTCACCCAAAGCAGTCTTCAAGCTGTCCCCTTTCAACCTCTGCCCAGCAGCTGCAGGACGTGCTCCTTTCTGGCCTCAGGCATCTCCTGATCTCCCCGCTTTGCTGGGAGACCCCCCTGACCACCCCAATACACTCCTTGTCTGACTAACCCCTGCTCTCCTTCTGGTGGACTAACTTCTGTCATAGCTCACAATCCCCCTCCAGGGGTGGTGCCGCCCATGGGACTCTGTCTCCCACACTATGAGCACCTCAAAGATAAGAGCGAGTCCTCCCCTTTCTTTTCTTTTTTTTTTTTTTAATACCATTTTAGTTTCTTATTTATTATTTTTGGCTGCGTTGGGTCTTCATTGCTGCGTGCGGGCTTTCTCTAGTTGCAGCGAGCAGGGGCTACTCTTCCGCTGCGGTGTGCAGGCTTCTCATTGCGGTGGCTTCTTCTATTGCGGAGCACGGGCTCTAGGCGCGCGGGCTTCAGTAGTTGTGGCTCTCGGGCTCTAGAGCGCAAGCTCAGTAGTTGTGCTGCAGGGGCTTAGTTGCTCCGTGGCATGTGGGATCTTCCCAGATCAGGGTTCGAACCCGTGTCCCCTGCATTGGCAGGCGGATTCTTAACCATAGTGACACCAGGGAAGCCCAATCCTCCCCTTTTGGTTAGAGAACCTCACACATAGGGAGTGCTCAACAGATAGTTGTAGAATTATGAATATGTCCTCACCTTTAAGAAAGCCTCAAACATTTTATTTTCAGAGCAGAGCCACAGATTCACCAAATTTGGAAATATAAATATGGGTTAAAGGTGTTTCAAAATGAGTCCTTCAGTTTAGAATTCAAGATTGTTTGGTCTACTGCAGCAAAGGGCAGACAGGAAAAAACAGATGCTGCCTGCATTTTCTGGGCAGATTCACTAGTCACTGATTTGTACACGGTTTGCTGCAAGCACTCAGCAGCCTTCTGTAGCTGGGACACGTGTATCCATCTGCACACACCTGCATGCCCCTATATCCCAGGTCATCAATACTACTGTGGTAAGGTTAACCATTCTTATGAGTGTGAATGACACTCACTTATCTGCTTTGTGTATACCAACTTGACCTCACCTGCCATTGTATCATCCCAAACCCTCTACTAGGAAGGAGGTGGGTGTCACCACTTCAGATAAATCATGCTAGGAGTTTATACTCATATTATTACTGCAAAAGAACACCACAAAGTTTAGAATTCTTCCTTCACCCCAAAAAATCCATTAAAAGAGTTAATTTTACAATAGCCAATACAAAGTAAGAAGGCTGAATTTTGGAAGTCAAAGTGTAAAATCAACTAGAGCATTGTAAAGGTGGATATTGGGAGGGCAGGGGGTATATATTTGGCCTAAAAAGCTGGATCAGTCACTCCTAAACAGTTCAGCACCTTTGCACTTTCCAAATTATCTACCATCAACACACATTACCTTTAGAATCAAGCAAAGGATGAAATTTTTAAATGTGTGGAGAAACTACTAATCAATTAGCAGAGGCTTCCCAAGAATCCATGGTGCTGCTGGACTCGGTACCACTGGGGCAACAGGAGGTGGGCAAGACTTTGCCCTCCTGGGACATGTCACAGACTTAGGAAGCTAGCACACCAACATGTGGCACTCAGCCCAGAGAAGGAGGGAGGACGGCGGGGTGGTTGGTGGGCAACCAGCAGGGTGAGGCCCATGGTGTGAGGGGGGTCCAAGAGGTCTCATGTCCCAGGAGAAACCTTATGGGGCTTTCAGATGCTATTTTAATACTACTTTCATTTCACTGTGTGTGTGTGTGTTTCTACCTCTTCATTGTCTTGTAACTCCTGTTACTGAAGCCAATGACTTGCTAAAGGAACAAAGTCTGGTGTTGTACAGCTGGGTGCGGGAGGGGCTGGCAAAAGCTTCCTTTATAAATTTAAATCTGATCCTGTTTCCCTCCGATCCTCTTCCCCCTGGGACCCTACTGCAAACCCTCCAGGCTCATTCCCTGAGTTGGAACCTGAATGAATTCTTGCAGCTCCTGCACCCACAGTGCACGTTCACATCTCCTTGCTCTGCACTTACTGTCCCTTGTTTAGAAAATCCTTCCTCACCATTTCAGTCTAATAAGTCCTATTCATCCTGTAAAACTCAGTGCCAGTGTTACCTCTCCCGTGACACCTCCCTCTCCTGGCTGCTGCTTTGATACTTAACAGTGCGTCCTCTACATCTCTGTAAACACGCATCACTTCTGCCATCTCTTGTGAGCTTCTTAAAGGCAAGAGACGGTGTCTTTTTCAGCTTTGTATCCCTGGCTATTTGCACTAACCCCAGCAAAGGGCAGGTGCTCAAATCCCACTTGAGGAACTGATCTAGGTGTCTGGGAAGTGCTGTGTGAGGGCCCATGCTGCAATCTGGATCCTTGGTAAAATTCTCAAGGTCAAACTGGTGGAGGCTCCTGCAGAAGTAGCTTCTTTTGCCCATGAGATTCCTGGTAGGTCAGTATCCACCCTCACCACGCCCTCTACTCCCTATGTTTGATGGATCCTGCACCCAGGGCTGGAGCTGTGCAGAGGGCAGATGTGCCGAAGAGGCCAAGCGCACTTCTGCATCCTCCTGTGGAGTCCTACAGACCCGCACGGGCTATTCCTGAGCCCAAACCCAGGCCTGGGGTGGCCACACACTGACCCCTCTGCCCCCTACTCCCCGCCCGGGCTGGAGGCTGTAGCAGAGCCAACAGCAATGCTGTGCACCCAAGGTAGAATCCAGGGTAGAATGTTGGCCTTGGGGACCTGACTGGTGCCTCCCTCCCCTGCAGCCCTCTCTCGACCGAGTCACTCATCCTCCAGCCGTCCCGCCACTCACACCCCTGCAACAGGCCAGGCATTTCCACACCTTTGCACGCACCGTGCTCCCTGCCTGCAAGTCCTCCTCCACCTGGCCAGCTCTGCTCAGTCCCCAGCAGCCCTCACAGACGCCCCTCCTCTGTGACCTCAGTCCCAACTCCCCTCCCCGGTGCAGGCTCCCCAGTGCCCACCACTCAGTGGTAATGATTTGCTTCTTCTCCGATTCTTTCTTCCACCCTCACATGGTGTCCTGAGGACAGGGGTGACCTCTGTGTCCCAGGGTTTCCCTCAGGACTGGGGCAGTGTTTTGTATGCAGCAAGTGCTCAATGCGTACTCGTGGGCACAAAATCAGATATTAAGAATGGTGGGGAAAGCATCTAGAAAACAGTTACCCCAGTCTATGCCTTCCCCAGGAAGAGCAGGTATAAAATTCTTTCCTTTTTCTAAGGAAATATTTGCAAATCTTTTGCCAGAATCTCTG
This sequence comes from Balaenoptera physalus, assembly GCF_965194825.1. Classification (NCBI taxonomy): domain Eukaryota; kingdom Metazoa; phylum Chordata; class Mammalia; order Artiodactyla; family Balaenopteridae; genus Balaenoptera; species Balaenoptera physalus. Next base: position 18,034,422 of record NC_138900.1, on the reverse strand, counting down.
CAGGTGAGCATGTACAATTACTGCAAATGCTATGGATGAGGAGAAAGGTGAACCTCTTTAAGATATTAATTAACAGGGACTTCCCTGGTGGTGCAGTGGTTAAGAATCCGCCTGCCAATGCAGGGGACACGGGTTCGAGCCCTGGTCCACGAAGATCCCACATGCCGCAGAGCAGCTAAATCCATGCGCCACAACTACTGAGCCTGAGCTCTAGAGCCCGCGAGACACAACTACTGAGCCCACGTGCCAGAGCTACTGAAGCCCGCGCACCTAGAGCCTGTGCTCTGCAGCAAGAGAAGCCACCGCAATGAGAAGGCCGTGAACCACAGCGAAGAGTAGCCCCTGCTCGCGGCAACTAGAGAAAGCCTGCATGTAGCGACGAAGACCCAACGCAGCCCAAAATAAATAAATAAATAAATATATAAAGATATTAATTAACCACACAGACTGATAATGTGGTTAACGAACAGGCTTCTCAGCAGAGACACCCAGACTTGGTGGGGCTGAGCCTCATCCCTCTCTTTTTTTCATGGGAAAGCTACACCTTTACCACCCTCCTTTCAACCAATGAGCGTTCACTGCCTTTTTCTATTCTCCTTCAGCCATAATGCTTCAGTTTAACCAAGCAGTTGGAGAGAAGGCCACTGAAACTAATTTCCGAAGTGTTTTGCAGGTTGGAAAAGGAGGCAACATGGTGCTTAAAGGCACTACTGCTTCTGTGATGGCGTCCAAGCCAAACTATTAAATTTTTTATTTTTTTAAGACACACAATACATCTAAAATCTCAATTCCACGAAGTGGGGGGTCTCTATTACAAAAGAACGTCTCCATCAAAATGACCTGCTGCACCCTGTTTCTTCCTGAGCAGACGGGGGCCCGGGGGCGGCCGGGGAGAAAGAGCTGGTCAAACCCCCTCCTCAGAGGCCTGGGTTTCAGAGGCTTCCCTCCCTCTGAGCAAGAGAACAACAAACCACCAGTCCAGACTCCGACAGCTCAAAAGAAGCAGCTGTGTTTCTCCCTCAACACCCTCCTTTACCAGATGAAGGACACCGATTCATGGAGAGGAGACATATATTTCAGGCCATTTTTCATACACCGACAAGAAGTGAATTAGGAAATCATGTAAGTACAATACACGAGTCATCCCTTCCTATTGATCACATGTAATTTACATCTTACAGAGAAGTGAATTCTTGCATTCTCACTCCACAAGGAAAATCTCAATGATTTATTCATTTCAAATGAAAAATAGAAGGTAGATGAGAAGAATGACTTCACAGACGCATCGTTCTCGGGGCACTGGTGCGAGGCTCTCTCGCACACTGCCCGAAGGGCTCCGTGTGCAAGTCCCTCTAATTAACAAGGTGAATCAGGCAGCAGCTCTCTAATTAGTGAGCATGACAAGCCAGTGGAAACAGGCAGGCAGACTGGTACACATAGCTGGCCAACAAAGGCACAGCACATTTCAAGTGAAAAATGCAGATTTCTTCTAAATAACCATTAAAAGTAAGACGGTTGTGGGGAAAAGAACACCTAATTTTAATTCGCATGTTTCATGTGTAATCTTCATTCATTCTCAGGCATAACCAGCTCCTTTGGTAAGACAGGGTTTGTGTCAGTCCTTTGTACAATCTTTCCAGGCAAAGCGTCGCTAAAAACATGGGCATTTGTGCTTGAAATAAGAATCAACATCTTAGTTTGGGATATATGATCAATTTGCGTGTGTTTTAGTCTAGTAAGCAATACCTGCCATTTATCTTTACTTCTTGTTCTTCCAAAACTCAGAGATGTCTGATGGGAAACCCTCTCCAGAGATTTGCTCAGTGCTGTTCAGTCCCTTGGGACACATTGCAAAGAGCCCCCATAGGACAGAAACTGCTAGCACCTCCACTCTCTAAAGAGGGGCAGAGCCCCTGCAGGGCCACACCTGGTTACCAGCTTGGCCTCAAGGTGAGTCTGGACTGCCACTGGACACAGGTCTGGCACCCTGGCCATTTGCCCTGGTTTTACCTGTCTTTGCTCGTCTGCCATCTTTAAGGCCTTCAGGATAGCACCTACCTTTGCTGTCTTGAAGGCAGCAGCCAGGCAAGCTCCCCTCTGCAACAGCCAAGCTCTGTGGGTACAGCCTGCAGTCACCCACAGCACAGCAGTATGTCAGTGGGGACACCACCATGCACGTTCACCTCCTAACTGATGGCTCCTAAGGACACGACCACACCTTGCTGCCCAATGGGTTTGACTTCACTGAGGATGGTGAACAACCTCTGAGTCTTTTCTATTCCAGCCACTTGCAGTGTTGCCCGAAAGGTGTTTTCTTTCAGCATCAGGGACTAGTTATTAGGTAGCTGCTGAAACAGTCTTGTGAATGGAGAACGTACTGACTCAGATTCAGATACAACACACATCTACTGAATCTCCGTCCCGGACACTTTGCCGGGAACTTCCTCTGGAGCAGGCACTGATGATACTACTGTTTATAGTTTATGGTCAGGAGGGGTAAAGAGTGTGCCCTGGGTCCCTCAGCTGGAAAATGCTGCTGGAAGCAGACAATGAACTCTGGGTTTATACCCCAACCTGCACTCTCCTCTCCTCTCCTCTCCTCACTAAGACTCACATGCCCCTGCTCTGACCCGCAGGCCAAAAAGTGTCACTTCATAAAACTCACTGCTCTTCCCACAACAGCAAACTCTAAGACCCATAAGCAGTTCAACAGTTGTTTCCAAAGAATAGGCTCCCTGCCTGTCTGGAGAGAAATAAGAGAGACAGATTAGAAATGTGGGGATCCTTGTAAGGGCGCCCCTCCCCCCAATTTTACTGTCCCTGGAACCTCGTAAAAGATTATTTCCAGGCAAATGTAAGTGAAAAAGATCTGAAAAGCAGTCACAGAGGAGGAGGGGGGCAGTCAAAAGAAGCTAAAGGATGCTGGGCCAACTGGGAGACTGAACAAGCCCTGTTTCACTGTGGCTTGGGGTTCCCCTCCCACACATGCCAGGCAGCTCCCAGATTAAATTTTCTTGGGGTTTTCTCTGCATCCATGCAAACATCCACCCACATGCTCTCTCTTCCCTCTTCAACTCTTCGCTCACGATCAACTTCATCTATATAGTCTCCATCTTATGCACAAACTCAGCATTTAAGAGTCTCCAGCGCACACTGGCCCACAGGACAGTGGTGGCCGAGGGGACAGGCAGGGCAAGTGTGTCACTCCTGCCTTCTCCCCATTCTCCCACACGTTCCTCACCAGCTCTGGCTGCAGAAGCCTTTGTAGCCCCTCGCCTGCACCCACTCTTCCACGAACTTACCCTCATCACCAACTCCCCCTAGAATAACAGCCCCCCTCCTCTGAATCCTGTAGGGATCTGACGGGGCTTTCTTGAGCCATCACCCTCTGTTTCATACGTACAGTCACCCGGGCAGCAGAACAAAATTGTGCTTTCAGCCAGTCAGACCTGGGCTCCAATTCTGCCTCTGCCAATTTCAGGCCATGATACCTTATTTCCTTCATTAAGTTTCTGCTTCCTTAGCTGGAAAAAGTGGAAATAACCCTCCTACCTTGAAGAGTTGTTCAGAGGATTAAATGAGATGAAGCTGAACTAGCTTCGTGTGGTATCTGGCATATAGCAGGTGCTAAGGACTAATCTAAGAAAAATTTTTTTCATTTTGGAAACTACCTGGTATAATTTAAAAAATGATGTATTTGAATTTCATTTATGTCTGCTACCAACCCCAGGCAGGTCAGTCATGAACTAACTACGTGACCTTGTGCAGGACACCAAACCCCTCTGAGCCTCAGTTTCCTCATCCATAATATGAGGTTAACCATACCTGACTCACAGGTGTGGTTTAATGAAGCAACAGATGCCAGAGCCCTCAGCACAGGAGTCATTCAGTAAATGTCAGTCAGAAGCAAGAACTTTGTGTGTGCCCGAACCTGACAAAGAATCTGAACAGGAGGACTGCTCTCAATAAATGAATATTTGTGGAAGGAATGAGAAGGGAAGAGGTGTAACAGATGCATGTACCTTTGGCAATTTTTATTCTTTATGGCTTTGGGTGAGCCACTTGCCCTTCTGTGGTCTCAGTATTTTCAATCTACAAAATGGGAGAAAATCTGTCAACCTCATTGGATTGCTTCCAGAATTAATACTTACAAAATGTAAGTCTAGGGAAAAAAGTACATCAAATTATGAAACAAGGACTATTTCAGAAACTTAATTATTTCAACTGGAGTGAATATTATAGATAAAAGCATCTATTACATTCATTATAATCCCATGTTTTCACTTGATCAAAATTTGATGGTCACTTTTTTGCTCAGATACCAAGTATTTCTGCCTTTAACTTGTGGAGGCAAGCCATCTGAGGTAATTCAGGACAGCTGTTTTTACATTAATCATGGAAAATTTTAAATTTCATTAAAAAAATTACAACATGTTTTATGTGCAAATAGTTTTAAATGTCTGAGCTTTCTTACCGGAAAATTACAACATATTTTATGTGCAGATAGTTTTAAATGTCTGAACTTTCTTACTGGAAAGTTAGTATGCGATTAAAAATTCCAAAGTAAATTTTTGGGGATTTGCAAAGCATTGAAATAAACAGACTATGTTTACTTATGTTTGGAGCAGAATGGTAAATACCCACTTTAAGTAAATTATAATTTGTCTTTAGGAATATCTTTTGGCGCTAATGCCTTCTATATACATAGCTGAAATGCTTGTCTTATCTGAAGCTAACTTTAAAAAAATTAAAAAGCACTAGACAATACTTACTCAGCCCTGCAGAACATCTATCCCTGCTGGTAGAAATTCTCCATGGCCAGAGATTCTCTACAGAGACACCAAGTTTGCCCAACCGTAGTTCATATTCTTAGGGGATTGCTTTTCCAGCAACAGGTAAAGTCAGGGACCAGGGCTAAATGGTGAATAACTACCAGCTTTAATTCAGAGTTGCCTGGTAAAAAGTCCAGTACAAGGTGTATTAGTTTCCTAGGGCTACCATTAAAATGTTCCACAAACTGGGTGGCTTAAACAGAAATTTACTGTCTCCCAGTTCAGAAGCTAGAAATTCAAAATCAAGGTGTCAGCAGGATTGGTTCCCTGTGAGGGCTGTGAGCTTGTTACAGGCCTCTCTCTTAGATTTTTGTGGCCTCAGGCATTCTTTGGCTTGCAGATGGTGTTCTCTCCTATCTTTACATCGTCTTCCCTCTGTGCCTCCAAATCTCCCCTCTTTATAAAGACACCAGTCAAACCAGATTAGAGCCTACTCTAATGACCTCACCTTAACTAGATCTTCTGCAAAGACCTATTTCCAAATAGGGTCACATTCACAGACACTGGTGGGGTTAGGACTTCAGCATCTTTGGGGGACACAGTTGGGCCCATAACACAGGGAAAACTGTCGAGAGTCACTGGTTTAGAAGTAAAGTCTCCAAGGCTGCGGCTGGGCAGAGGAAGGAAGTGTGCAGCTGGCCTGCTCTTGCCAGGCCTGCTGGAAGGCAGTTGGCAGAACTGCCACAGTGCAGGGTCTGCCCATTGGCCCTGCAGGCTTGGAAGCTGGGTGTTGCCAACAAGTGGAGAGTGTATCCATCTCACAGGGGCTGTGTTCCATGAGGCTAGCTCTCAGGACTGCTGTAAAAACTCAGCATGCCCATTTATTGATAGAGAGGGACCGTTCACAGGGAGGGTGCTGCTTGGGTCTACATGATCTGCACATTCTCCTCCTCCAGGTGAACATGCAGCTGTGCAGAGGTGTGGGTTTGTATGTTTCAGGGCATCACAGCTGGGTCTCCATCTCCACACAGGGGTAGCCCTGCTCATAGGGTAAGGTGCTGCCAGAATTCCCTGGGGAGGGCCTAGAGTGGCCTCTCATAGTCTCTCCCTGCTGACCTTGAGTGGACCAGACATGTTTCTAAGAGACACATTTTTCTGAGATATTCCCAGGAACCCTCCTATTGACAAACTGACTCTGAAGAACTCAGCTTTGATTCATTTCCTGTAGATTTCATCATTTAGCTATGAAGTCATTCTCTCCTCCCTCATTTCCGGGTTCTTGGGGTACCTCACTATGGTCCCCAACTACATACCCACAGCCTTCCTGAGAACATGTTTGCCTTAATTAATTCTCTCTTTAAAAATAAATAAAACCCGACCCTCTGACTGTGGTATTTTATTCAGTGCCCCTCCTGGACAAGGTCTGCTCTTCCTCTTTCACAAATAGGGGCTGACCAGACAAGCTCATCAAGATCCACCCAGTAGGCTCTGAGCAGAGCTGGCAGTGGGTGTGAATGGCCAGGAGGAACTGGTCTTTGGTGCGATGTGCAGCGAGCTTGGGGGGACTCAGATGTGGCTAAGAAACAAAGGAAGTGCTATAAGAATTCTCTTTTGGACCAGCACATTGGAGCTCCTGAAAAAAGGTCTGCAAATAAATCATTCCTCCTGTGCCACATAAAAGGTTCAAATAGATCACTGATGTCAATTATACCTCAACAAAGCTGGAAAAAATAGAGAAACTTGAGCTATTTTAAAAAATATATCACAGATTTTTCTAAGTGACAAGACAACTAGATGCACAGTAAAAAAACAAGTCTTATTCCGAGATCAGGAATATACATCTCTACTAAAATATAATTATTTGGCGGTAAGCTAGTATTAATGGCAAGGATCATGCTTTAACTTAGAAAACCACTTTAAAATCAGCACTCAAAATGAGTAGTTGAGATCATGGAAATAAATAACCAAATAATTTCTTACTAAATATGAAGTAATCCCTTTAATCTATCTTCCATTTCATCCACGTCTTAATAAGAGCGAACTTATGGTTACCAGGGGAGAAGGAAGGGGGGCCGGGATAGTTAGGGAGTTTGCCATTGACATGTACACACTGCTATATTTAAAATAAATAACCAACAAGGACCTACTGTATAAAAAAGATGGAGAGGGGACAAGAGAATGATATAGATGAGATGAGATTGGCCATGTGTTGATAATTCTTGAAGCTAATTGATAGATTCATGGGGATTTATTACACTACTCCTTCCACTTTTGTGTATGTTTGAAATTTTCCATAATAAAAAAAAAACTTTTTTAATTAAAAAAAAATAAAGTGTAGATTGAGGAAGATAAAAAAAAAGAGTGAACATCTCCATCTTTACTGTCTTGCTGAATACAATTAGCACCTGATTCCTATTTTTAAGTCAGACTAATTTCCCATTTATATCTCTGACAGCTCCCTACAGCCTATTTGACTTGTCTGACACATTTGCCAGATATTAGGACTCCATGCAAAAGAGATATTTCTTACCCTTACCATTTGCGGACATGAATAGGTTTCTGGGAGGCTTGACGTGTGGATAGAATCTCTGGCAAAAAAGGGTGAAAAAGTCATTAAAATAGAATTATCACTAGTTTTTAAAATAGAAATACCTTAAAGAAGATTCACCAGATACTGGGAGATTTAAAGATTTATTTTAAAATGTGTCTGCGATGTTTCTGTATAACAGCAGAATCTGTACAGCAGATAGAGATTCCCTTCATCCTGCCCCATAGAAATGGCAAATTCTATAACCAAGGCAAAAGATGCAGAACTAAGAAGCCATGGCAATTGGAACTAAGAATCTGTACGATCTCACCTCTATAAAGAGACCGACAAAGCACTGTAAAATAACAAACAGAAAGGCATGGAGGTGAAGAACATGGGGCTTTTGAGTCATGTAGTCCTGTTTGAATCCCAGCTTCCCTCCACCCTCATTACTGCTTCCTAATTACTGTCAACTTCAGTTTTCTCATCTGGTGGGCAGTTCTGCCTGATTTGGATCCCCAACCAAGGAGCCATACCAGCTGTGGAGCTTGTTCTGCGGCCCTGCCCAGGCAAGGAAGCAGATTTGAAGTCCCATCTACTGTACAGTATAGCCCCCAGTCTAGCCCAGATAAGTGGCCTGGCTGGAGCACCCAGGGGGCTGCATGGCCCCATCCTACAGTCCTACTTATAGTGGTACCTGAGCACAGAGCCACACCAGCAGTTCTGTCCACACACAGAGCTGAGCCAGTGGCCTTCTCTGGCCAGAGAACTCAGTGGGCAGTTCTCCTGATTCAAGTTCCCAGACAATAAGCTATGCTTTCCTTGGAGCCTGTTCTGCCACCCCACCCAGGCAGGGAAGCAGGTTCATGGTATAGTCCTGCCATGAGTATAGCCCTCAGTCCCACCTAACCAGAAAGGTTAGCTAGAGCACCTGGGAGACTGTATGGCCCACCCTACAACCCAGCTTGCAGTGGCACCCAAGCTGAGAGGCCAGCCAATGGCTCTGCCCATCTGCAGACCCAAGCCAGTGGATGTGGCCAGGGATCTTGGTGAGCAGTACTGCCTGATTTGGGTTGGCAGGCATCAAGTTGTAATGAGCCCATTCTACGGCTCCCATGGCCAGGGAAGCATATTTGCAGCCCTGCCCAACTGCTGAGTATAGCATTCAGTCCCACCTGACTAGGAAGCCTGACGGGCAACTGTGGAGCCCATCCTATAGCTGCGCTTGGCAGGGAACAAAGCCAGCAGGGCAATCTGTTTCCAGCCAGCAGCACCACACACACACACACCCACACACAAAGCCAGCAGTGCTATCTGTTTCCAGCCAGCAGTACCACACACACACACACACACACACACACACACACAAAGCCAGCAGTGCTATCTGTTTCCAGCCAGCAGTACCACACACACACACACACACACACACACACACACACACACATACACACACCTCAGAGCTTGGGCAGTAGCCTCACCCAAATAGAGACTATGGGTGTGAAGTTGTTATATACTACATATAGTGTATTATTCCATAATAAAATAAGTTTCTATTAAAAAAAAAAAAAGACTATGGGTGGATTTCTCAACAGAAACTGCGGGCCAGGAGAGAGCAGGATGATATATTCAAAACATTGAAAGGAAAAACTGTCAGCCAAGAACACTATACCTGGAAAAGCTGTCCTTCAGAAATGACGAGAAAAAGACTAGCTGGGGGAGTTCATCACCACTACACCTGCCTTACAAGAAATGCTAAAGGGCATTCTTCAAGTGGAAATAAAAGGATGCTAATTAACATCATAGACATGTGAATGTATGTATAAAACTCACTAGCAATGGTAAATTTATAGCCAGGGGCAGATTCTTTAATATTGAAATGGTGGTATATAATTCACTTACAGTTCTAGTTTAAAAGTTAAAAAACAAATGTATTTAAAATAACCATAAGTATAATAATTTGTTATTGGATACACAATACAGAAATATGTAAACTGGAACATCAATAACCTAAAATGTATGGGGGGAAGTAAAAGCATAAAGTTTATGTGTGCTATTGAAGTTAAGTTGTTATCAGCTTAAAATAGGATAAGATATTTGTAAGCCTTGTAAGATATTTTATGTAAGCCTCATCATAACCACAAAAGAAAAACCTGTAGTAGATACACAAAAGATTATGATAAAGGAGCCAAGCATAAAGCTACACAAAGTCATCAAATCACAAAAGAAGACAGCAACATAAGTGAGGAACAAAGAATCTACAGTCAGAAACAATTAACAAATAGACAACAGTTAAGTCCTTTCCTACCAACAATTATTTAAACATAAATGGGTAAATTCTCCCATGGAAGACACAGAATGGCTGATGGATAAAAACACAAGACCCAAAGGGGATCAACCCCTCAAGAAGATATAACAATTGTAAATATTTATGCACCCAACATCAGAGCATCTATATAAATCAAATATTAACAGAACTAAAAGGAGAAATAAACAGCAACACAATTATAGTCGGGAACTTTAATACCCCACTCTCAAAAATGTAGATCATCCAGATAGATAATCAATAAGGAAACAGTGGATTTAAACAGCACTATAGACCTAATAGACATAAACAGAACATTGCAAAAAACAACAGCAGAATCATACCAACTATCTTTTCCAACCACAATGGTATGAAACTAGAAATAATAGCTGGAGGAAAGCTGGAAAACTTACAAATACACGGGACTTAAACTACAGACTCCTGAACAACCAATGGATCAAAGAAGAAATCTAAAGGGAAATTTTAAAAATGTCTTGAGACAAATGAAAGTGGAAAATTATGGGATACAGCAAAAGCAGTTCTAAGAGGGAAGTTTACAGTGATAAATGCACACATTAAGGGAAAAAATCAAATAAACAACCTAACGTTACACACCAAGGATGTAGAAAAAGAGCAAACTAAGCCCAAAATTAGCAGAAGAAAGGAAATAATAAAGATTAGAGCAGAAATAAATGAAACAGAGGACAGGAAAACAATAGAAAAGATTGGCAAAACTGAGAGTTGTTCTTTGAAAAGATAACCAAAATTAATAAACTTTTAGCTAGACTAACCAAGAAAAGAAGAGAGAGGAGCCAAATAAATACAACTACAAATGAAAAAGACGACATTACAACTGATACCACAGAAATACAATGGATCATAAGAGACTACTATGAACAACGATACCCCAACAAATTGGACAACCAAGAAAAAAATGGATAAATTCCTAGAAATATACAACCTACCAAGACTAAATCATGAAGACATAGAAAATGTGAACAGATCAATAACAAGTAAGGATTAAATCAGTAATCAAAACTCCCAACAAAGAAAAGCCCAGGACTATATGGTTTCACTGGTGAATTTTACCAAACATTCAAAGAAGAATTAACACCAATCCTTCTCAAACTCCTCCCAAAAAAATCAAAGAAGAGGGAATACTCCCAAACTCATTTTAAGAGACCAGAATTAACCTGATACCAAAGCCACACAAGGACACTACAACAAATGAAAACTATAGGCCAATATCCCTGATGAATATATATGCAAAAAATTCTCAACAAAATACTAGCCAACTGGAATTTAACACTACATTAAAAGGATCCATGATCAAGTAAGATTTATTCCTTCTCTGCAATGACTGTTCAACATATGCAAATCAATAAATATGATACACCACATTAATAGAATGAAAGACAAAAATCATTATCTCAATAGATACAGAAAAAGCATCTAACAAAATACAAAATCCTTTCATATAAAAACTCTCAACAAACTTAGTACAGAAGGAATATATGACAACATAATAAAGGTCATATATGACAAGTCCATAGCTAACATCAAATTCAATGGTAAAAGATTGAAAGCTTTTCCTCTAAGAATCAGGAACAAGACAAGAATGCCCACTCTCACCAGTCATACTCAGCATAGTACTGGAAGTCCTGGCCAGAGCAATCAGGCAAGGAAAAGAAGTAAAAAGCATCTGAATCATAAAGGAAGGAGTAAAACTGTCTGTTTGCAGATGACATGGTTTTATATACAGAAAACACTAAACACCACCAAAAAAATGTTAAAACTAATCAATGAATTCAATAAAGTTGCAGAACAAAAAAATCAACATACAAAAATCAGTATCATCTCTAAACACTAATAATGAATTATCTGAAAAAGAAATAATGAAAACAACCCCATTTACAATAGCATAAAAACAATAAAATACTTAGGGATAAAGTTAACCAAGTAGGTAAAAAAGATCTCTACCCTAAAAACTATAACACAGTGATGAAAGAAATTGGAGAAGACATGAATAAATGGCAAGATTCTTTGTTCATGGATTGAAAGAATTAATATTGCTAAAATGTCCATACGACCCAAAGCCATCTATAGATTCAATGCAGTCCCTATAAAGATTCCAATGACATTTTTTACAGAAACACAAAACACAATGCTAAAATTTGTTTGAAACCACAAAAGACCCTGAATAGCCAAAGCAATGCTGAGAAATAAGAATAATGCCAGAGGCATCACATTTTGTGATTTCAAACTATATTACAAAGCTATAGTAATCAAACAGTATGATACTGACATAAAAACAGATCCATAGACCAATGAAACAGAATTGAAAGCCCATAAATAAGCCCATGCATGTATGGTCAGCTAATATTGGACAAGGGTTCCAAGAATACTCAGTGAGGAAAAGGTAGTCTCTTTGATAAATGGTGTTAGAAGAACTAGATATTCACATGCAAAAGAATGAAACCAGACCCATATCTTACACTACTCACAAAAATTAGGCTGAAATGGATTAGGCTTAAATGTAAGAACTGCAACTGTAAAACAAGAAGAAAGCATAGGGAAAAACTTCTTGGCATTGGTCCTGACAACATCTTTTTTTGTTATGATAACGAAAGCACAAGCAACAAAAGCAAAAATAAACAAGTGGGACTCTACCAGAATAAAAAGGTCCTGCACAGCAAAAGAAATAATCAACAAAATGAAAAAGCAACCTATGGAATGGAAGAAAATATTTGCAAACCATATATCTGATAAGGAGTTAATATCCAAATATATAAGGAACTCACTCAGCTCAATAGCCAAAAACCAAATAATCCAATTTAAAGATGGGCAAAGGACTTCCCTGGTGATCCAGTGGGTAAGACTCCACGCTCCCAATACAGGGGGCCTGGGTTCAACCCCTGGTCAGGGAACTAGATCCTGCATGCCACAACTAAAGAGTTCCCATGCCACAACTAAGTCTGCATGCTGCAACTAAGAGTCTACATGCCACAACTAAAAGATCCTGCATGCCACAACAAAGATCCTGTGAACCACAACCAAGATAAATAAATAAATGAATAAATTTTTTTTAAAATGTGAACCTTAAAAAAAAAAATGGGCAGAGGATCTGAGTAGGGATTTTTCCAAAGACATATAGATGGCCAACAGATATATGAAAATGTGCTCAACATCACTAATCACCAGGGAAATGCAAATCAAAACCATAATGAGCTATCACCTCACACTTGTTAGAATGGCTATTATCAAAAAGACAAGAGATGACAAGTGTTGGCAAGGATGTGGAGAAAAGAGAACACTTTTGTACTGTTGGTGGGAATGTAAATTGGTGCAACCAGTATGGAAAACAGTATGGAGGTTCCTCAAAAAATTAAAAGCAGAACTATAATATTTTCCAGCAATTTCACTTCTGGGTATATATCCAAAGGAAATGAAATCATTATCTCAAAGAGATATCTACACTCCTGTGTTCATTGCAGCATTATTTACATTAGCCAAGACATAGAAACCATTTAAGTGTTCACAAATGGATGAATGGATTTAAAAAATGTGGTCTATATAATGAAATATTATTCGACCATAAAAAGGAAGGAAATTCTGGGACTTCCCAGGTGGTCCAGCGGTTAAGACTCTGCGCTCCCAATGCCGGGGGCCCAAGTATGATCCCTGGTCAGGGAACTAGATCCCACATGCCACAGCTAAAGATACTGCATGCCACAGCTAAAGATCCCGCATACCACAACTAAAGATACCAAGTGCCACAACTAAAGATCCTGCATGCCACAACGAAGATCCCGCATGCAGCAATGAAGATTCCACGTGCCACAACTAAGACCCCGCACAGACAAATAAATAAATTTTTTTTTTAAAAAGGAAGGAAATTCTGCCATTTGTGACAACATGGATGGGCCTTCTGGGCATAACACTAAGTAAAGTAAGTCAGACGAGACAGACAAATACTGTATGATCTCACTTATATGTGGAACCTTAAAAAAAAAAATCAAACCCATAGAAACAGGGAACAGATTGGTGGTTGCCAGAGGCAGGGGGTAGCGGAAATGGGTGAAGCTAGTCAAAAGGTACAAATTCCTAGTTATAAGATAAATAAGTTCTGGGGATGTAATGCACAGCATGGTGACTATAGTTAGCAATACTGTATTGTTTATTTGAAAGTTGCTAAGAAAATTGCTTAAAAATTCTCATCACAAAAAATAACTAAAAAAAAAATAACTGTGAAATTATGGATGTTAACTTATTATGGTAATCATATTGCAATATATACATTTATCAAATCATTATGTTGTACACCTTAAACTTATGTGTCAATTATATCTCAATAAAACTGTAAAAATGTTCAGAATTCTTTAGGTATCATCAACTGTACTGTAAAGAATATGTTCCATTAGTCTGTAATGGTCAAAGTCAATTACAGTGGCTGAAATCTAGGGACACTGGCATGACCCTATGGCTGTGGGACCCAAGACTCAGGTCAATAGGGCCTTGTCTCTATGTGAACATTTTAAACCCTCACTGTCTTTACAGCTTCTCTGACTTTTCACATATTCCTTCTTTCTGTTATATAAACACCATATGCCTATTCTTCATCTCCACTTGCATCTTTAACACTCAAGTCAAATTTAACACGTCTGAAGCCAAGCTCCTGAAATTCTCTCCCTAACCTGCCCTAGCCACAACTTCACTGATCCCAATTAAAGGCAGCTCAATTCTTTCTGGTGCTCAAGTGAAAAAGCTTAGAGTCACTCAGCTCTTCTTTATCTCAAACTCTATACCCAGTCCATGAATACATTTTGTCAGTTCAGCCTCCAAAATATATCCAGAATCCAATCATTTCTCTCTCTACTTCTACCACTGCCACCCTGGTGCAGGTCCCCCTCTTCTCTCTGGGGATTACTGCAATGGTCCCTAATCAGCCTCCTTGCTTCCACCCAGACCCCTTATGGTAATTCTCAACACAGCCTGACCAATTAAGTCAGAGTGTAACCCTTCCATTGGTCAAAACTCTCCAGTGGTGTCCCATCTCACCCAGAGTAAAATCTGTATATGCTGGAGTCTTAGATTTATTTGTTTGCTACATTGTTGTTTTTAGTTCCCTGCTATGTTTTTGTGGGAGATGACAGTGGCCTGCAGTAAATGGTAGGGATGGAGATGGAAAGGGGTAGATAGACAAGAGAGATGAAACAGGGAAAGGGAAAAAAAGTATTTAGTCAAACCTAACAAAAAATTTTCATTACAGTAACTTCTATCACTTCTTAGCTTAAAGTCCTCCCTTCTCCAGAGATTTGATGAATATTCGGTTGAGATTTTCACATGCTTCTTTCTTACAGGGTGAACATTTTTTTTTGTCTGCTGTTACCATCTCTAAGATGCAAAGATCCCGTGAAACTTTGCTTCCATTGAGCCAAAAAGGCTTTAGAGAAGAGAGGTGGGGCAGGAGGAGGGAAGTGTCATTTCCCCTTTTGATGCCAGCCCCCCTTTGTGTGCTAGAATAAATCTGTATTACACTGATTACCAACGTATTTATTCTTTAGATTTATACAGAATCAGGAAAATATAATTAATGAGTATTTATTAATCAATAATTATCTTCTTTTAGTCAGAGCCAAGATAAACAATCTGTAACTATCAATGACTTATAGAAGAATATTCAACAAAGATACTAAAATCTATCAGTTCATTTTGAACACCTCCAGTATCTGATCAGTAGAAAGATTTATCATATTTTCACCACTTTCATAAGTCCCACATTGAAACCTTAATTTATTTTAGTAGACCCTCCTAAATACATAAAGAATTCCTTCCTACTCTCAAATTACAAACTCACTCACTATAAGAAAGATTTAGGAGAAAATTGACCACGCTATTGACATTAAGAATGGAAATAATGGCACTTATTTACTTTAAAAAAAATGTAACTGGAGGGGGGAAACATTTTTAAGAACGTACTAAGCAGCATCTCATTATTCAGTTAAGATGATATCCTTAAAATAAACAAATGGGACCTAATGAATCTTAAAAGCTTTTGCACAGCAAAGGAAAACATAAACAAGACGAAAAGACAACCCTCAGAATGGGAGAAAATATTTGCAAATGAAGCAAACTGACAAAGGATTAATCTCCAAAATTTACAAGCAGCTCATGCAGCTCAATATCAAAAAAACAAACAATCCAATCCAAAAATGGTCAGAAGACCTAAACAGACATTTCTCCAAAGAAGATATACAGATTGCCAACAAACACATGAAAGGATGCTCAACATCACTAATCATTAGAGAAATGCAAATCAAAACTGCAATGAGGTATCACCTCACACCGGTCAGAATGGCCATTATCAAAAAATCTACAAACAATAAATGCCAGAGAGGGTGTGGAGAAAAGGGAATCCTCTTGCACTATTGGTGGGAATGTAAATTGACACAGCCACTATGGAGAACAGTATGGAGGTTCCTTAAAAAACTAAAAATAGAACTACCATATGACCCAGCAATCCCACTACTGGGCATATACCCTGAGAAAACCATAATTCAAAAAGAGTCATGTGCTACAATGTTCATTGCAGCTCTATTTACAACAGCCAGGACATGGAAGCAACCTAAGTGTCCACTGACAGATGAATGGATAAAGAAGATGGGGCACATATATACAATGGAATATTACTCAGCCATAAAAAGAAAGGAAATTGAGTTAGTTGTAGTGAGGTGGATGGACCTAGAGTCTGTCATACAGAGTGAAGTAAGTCAGAAAGAGAAAAACAAATACTGTATGCTAACACATATATATGGAATCTAAAAATTCTTTTAAAATTGGTTCTGACGAACCTAGGGGCAGGACAGGAATAAAGATGCAGACGTAGAGAATGGACTTGAGGACATGGGGAGGGGGAAGGGTAAGCTGGGACGAAGTGAGAGAGTGGCATAGACATATATACACTACCAAATGTAAAACAGATAGCTAGGGGAAGCAGCCACATAGCACAAGGAGATCAGCTCGGTGCTTTGTGACCATCTAGAGGGGTGGGATAGGGAGGGTGGGATGGAGACGCAAGAGGGAGGAGATATGGGGATATATGTATATTTATAGCTGATTAACTTTGTTATAGAGCAGAAAATAGCACACCATTGTAAAGCAATTATACTCTAATAAAGATGTTAAAAAAAAAAGGATGATATCCTTATAAATCAGACAGCTCTTTAACAGGCTGAAAGGTATTTTCCACGCAAATGAGAAATTAAAAATAGATATTCAAACAAGGCTTCTTTAGTCATCTCGACACCAATTAGTGATACATTGCTTAATTTACATATAAGCTGAGTTTGGGGAAGTATAACTGTATCTTGCTTAGCATTAGGTTTTTTATTTCTTTGGGAAAATGGGAGTTTTTACATATTTTTGGGCAATTGGCTGCACAGATGGAAAACAGTGTCCCAGATGCGAGCTTGCTATATGCCCTACCGGAAGGGAAGGGAGCAACCAAAGTCAGCCTCAACCCCACAGAAGGCCCAAACTGGGGTCCCCAGTCATGCTTGGTTTTATCCAGACATAGCTTATCCAAACAAGCTCAGAGGTCAAGGCTGGATCCAAAAGTCTTCTCAATGTAAACAAAATCTTTTATCAATTTTTACCTTTCAGAGGGCACCACCAACTTAGTGACAGAAGCTAGACAGATCTGTACAGAGTAGAGTTTCTTTTCCTTTATTTTAGGTTTTCCTCTCTTAAGTACTCATATTCTACATTCCAGGGTTCAGTGACTAAGAACATTTGCACAACATCAGGAACCCTTATCAGATGCTCTTCCCACCTTGCCTTCCCTATTCTGGACCTGCCACACCTACTCTCCTTCCTGAGTATCTGCCAAATGTAAGTCACATCTCAGCTAGTACTCTCAGTGGTCCTTGACGACCACCTGATGACAGCTAGACCTGCACCCTTCTGCAGGTCAACATCACTCAGTGCCCACTCAGGAGAGTTCACATGACCCCATCTTACCTACCCCTTCTTGGTCTACTCCACATCTCAGTGAAACCAACCTGAAATCTCATAGCTGGGAAGGTCTTGGTGCACCTTCCAAGGCCAGAGTTTCCTGTGCTCTGTGACCTCCAGATTATGGATGAAGATGTTAAAAAACGTAACTCTCCTGACACCAGTAAGGCTCCCAATGGCTCATCCCTATCCTCATGTTTCTTTCAGCCAGCTTTCTACACATGCCAAGACATCATCCCCTACTATCACTGAAGTGGATTTTTAAAAAACATTCTCCATGTGAAATGTTGTCAGTGTCACCAGCTTGAGCCCTGCAGCTGCTTATGATATGTAGGGACATCCAGAGTCTGATTCCTTCCTTCCCTTCTTCCCTCAATCCCCTTTCCCTTTCTTCCTTCAATGATTTTTTATGTGCTGGGAACTGTTACAGCTCTTATTTAATTAATTTTTAACGTAAAAAAATCTTAACATGATGCCATACTATTTGTTTCAAGTTCTTTGTCTTTTGTTTTAGTTGTGTAAGAAATAAAGTATTACCACTAGAGGTGAAGCCCCCATTTTCTTCCTGCATCCCAACCTCCACTTCTCCTCCAGAGGTGATTGGAAGTTGGTGTGTATCCTTTCTGTTCGTGTTGTTACATCTTTATAACTTCTGTATATATATTTTTAAAGAGTTTATAGTATTATTTCCTCTACTTTTTTTTTTTAATTTGGCTGCACCAGGTCTTAGTTGCGGCACACAGGATCTTTGTTGCTGCACGCAAGATATTCGTTGTGGCATGTGGGATCTTCATTGCGTCATGTGGGATCTTCATTGCGGCATGCGGGATCTTTTAGTTGCGGCATGCGGGATCTAGTTCCCTGACCAGGGATCGAACCCAGGCCCCCTGCATTGGGAGTGCAGACTCTTAACCAATGGACCACCAGGGCAGTCCCTCCCTTACTTTTAAACTTTGCGTTATGTCATATTGTACATTACCATTCAACATGTTTTTCCTTTCATCAGTACATTCTCAAGATTTATCCATGTTGATGTACATAGACCTAGTCAATAATTTTAACTGCTTTATATTAATCTATTATACAAAATAGCTTAGGTTTTAAACTCATTTTCCTATTGATGGACACACAGGTTGTTTCCCTTTTTTATCACCACTAATTGTGCTGCAAAACAGACCCTGATATGTCTCCTTAGGCATACATTCAATACCTCAAGGGCTTATAACTAGGTTTGGGATGGCTGGTTCAAAAACAGTGCATGTATTCAATTTTCAGTAGATATTACCTTCCAAAACACAACTGGCTGCTCTCATTTGTGCTCTGACTTACAGAGTGACTTCTTGTCTCTCCAATATGCTTCAAAGAATTGTAAGTTTTTTTAAAATTTTGACAATATGATGGTCATGAAATATTTCATTGTTTTAATTTTGAGTTCCCTAATTATTGGCGAGTTGAGCATCTTTTCACATGAGTATTGGTCACTAAAGCATCTTCTTCAGACAACTGTCTATATCTTTTGCCATTTTTTTCTACGGTGTTTCTTTATTTCATTTTTCTAATTTATTCTGGATACAAATCTGGTCAGTTATGGAGGCTTAAAAATCTTTTCTGAAATGGGCTTGCATTTTAACCTTAGTTTTGGTGACTTTTGTTCTTATGAACTTTACATTTTATTTCGGTCTAATTTATCAATTATTTCTTTTAAATATGCTTTCTGGACACTTCTGGTTTAAGAATATCAAGATAGGGTCCTCTATTTTCTACTAAAAGTCTTAAGGTTTTACTTTCCTTATTTTGGCCTTTAATTCATGTTGAATATATTATTGTATATGAAGTAAAGTAGAGGTCCACTTTTCTTTTTTCAAGACAAGTCAATTTGCAAGGAAAAGAACTAAGCAAAGCACTTCCACCTCAAGTAATGGTGGGCTAGGTCCCAGTAACCCTACCATAAAAGGCAATTAGAAAATCTGGAAAATAAAAATAAAACCTGCTTGAAAGCACCAAAGAGCTCCACCATGATAGTAAAGAATTAGCAGGATAGAAAGAAAAAAAAGAAGAATTACCAGGATAGGATCTGGGAAAGGATGGAGACCCTGGGAGTAGAGCATACATTTGGGACCACTTTCCTCCAGGAGGCATTTGCCAGTTCTGAGGTGGAAAAACTGAAAAGCCAAGAGATTAAGCTATAATTTTGACAGCCTTGAATGTGAGAGGGATTTGTGTTCAGGCCTGCCAAGTAAGGAAAAGACTAGTGAGCCTCCATCACTTTGGGATAGGACCACAAAAGTCTATATCCTGGGCATAAGTATGAACCATAGGTAGGCTCTTTCAAGGATTTCAACTCAACTACAAATTCTCTCAAGTAGTAGTCCTGGATGAAATTTTATTAAATTTTATTAAAGTAGTCCTGGATGGCTAATGTCCCTATCTACATGGCAGAAGCAAAAACACAATCCTAGGCTTCAAAACTTTCTGTGAACAATATTGTACACACAATGTCCAAATCACAATAAAAATTAAGCAGACCACAAGAAAACAAGACAACATGAATGAAAATCAACAGAAATAATAGTAAAGAGAAAAAGACACATGGGGGCTCCAGACATTGAAGCTATCAGACAGACTTTAAGATAACTATACTTACTATGCTCAAGAAGATGAAAGATAAGATTTGTGAATTTCAGCAGTGATCTGACAATGAAAAGAAAAAATATTCAAGAATTGAAAAATAAAATAACCCGAACTAAGAATCCAGTGAGTGGATTATTTAGCCTATACACAGATAGAGAATTAAGGAACTGGAAAATAAAGCAGAAGAAAATATTCAGACTTAATCATGGAGAGATAACAGGTTGGAAAAATTTGAAGAGAGGGTAAAAGATATAGAAGACAGAAAAATGGTCTAACACACCAGTAACTGAAGTCCAAGAAGAAAGGAGAATGATAATAATGACTGAGAATTTATCAGAATTGTTGAAAAACATCAATCCATCAACTCAGGAAGCCCTAAGAACAACAAAGACAATAAGCACAAAGAATCCATACCTAACCCTATCATAATGAAACTACTAAACAAAAAAGAAAGAGAAAAAATTTAAACTGAACAGAGAAGAAAGACAGATTGCCTTTAAAGAAGCAACAGTTAGACTGATAGATGACTTCTCAACAGAAACAATGAAGCCAAAAGACAGGGAGAAAATACCTTCAAAATGCTAAAAGAAAATGACTGCCAAGCTAGAAATCTATATCCAGTACATGGGCCTTCAAAAATGAAGGTGAAATAGAACATTTTCATACAAAAAAAAAAAAAAAAAAGAAGAAGAAGAAGAAAATATTTAATGCCAGTAGAGTTACACTAAAGGAAATAGTAAAGAATGTTTTTCAGACAAAAGGAAATAGTCCCAGATGAAGACAGAAAGGAATAAAGAGTAATATACATGTGGGTAAATCAAAATGAATATTGGCTGTATCAAACATAATAATAACGTATTGTGGGGATTACATTATATAGAGAATAGAAATATTGGGCAACCATGGCATTTAAGCCAGTAAGGGGGTAAAAAGAGTTTAAAAACGATCATCCTTGCATTTTTATGAGAGGAGATAAAGGGATTGATTAATATTAGTATTATATAAGTCAAGTACACATGTTGTAACAGTAAAGGATACACACTAAAAAAAAAAGTGTTTAAAAGAGTGTATAACAAGCTAACTGAGGAAATGGAATTATAGAAAATACTTGATTAATCCAAAAGAAGGCAGGAAAGAAGAAAAGGGGAAACACATACCCCAGGAATGCAAGGATTCTTCAATATACTCAAATCAATCAATGTGATAAACCACATTAATAAATTGAAGGAGAAAAACCAAACGATCATCTCAATAGATGCAGAAAAGGCTTTCGACAAAATTCAACACCCATTTATGATAAAAACCCTCCAGAAAGTGGGCATAGAGGGAACCTACCTCAATATAATAAAGGCCATATATGACAAACCCACAGCCAACATCGTTCTCAATGGTGAAAAACTGAAACCATTTCCTCTAAGATCAGGAACAAGACAAGGTTTTCCACTCTCACCACTATTATTCAACATAGTTTTGGAAGTTTTAGCCACAGCAATCAGAGAAGAAAAAGAAATAAAAGGAATCCAAATCGGAAAAGAAGAAGTAAAGCTGTCACTGTTTGCAGATGACATGATACTATACATAGAGAATCCTAAAGATGCTACCAGAAAACTACTAGAGCTAATCAATGAATTTGGTAAAGTAGCGGCATACAAAATTAATGCACAGAAATCTCTTGCATTCCTATACACTAATGATGAAAAATCTGAAAGAGAAATTAGGGAAGCATTCCCATTTACCATTGCATCTTTCTTATGATGTCTTCCTTTTGTGTATATTTTGAGTATGTTTTTGTTTGTTCAATTTTACTGTGTGCTCATATTTTTCTAGAACATCATCTAGGAAAATTCTTTGAGCTCCTGAGGAAGGTGGGTTCCTACAAAAAGAGATTTTTCACTTCTTTCTGTCTGTTGTTCTGGAGTACTACCAGAATGGGAACATTCTACACTAAAACTTCAGTAAATCTCAGGTTGAGATTTTTTCAGACGATCTAGGTAGTGTGAATTTTGGGTGCAAACTTGTATAAAGATTTGACTTGTTTGTGGTTACAAATATTCAGGAGAGATTGCTTCCCATACTATTTTATCACTACATTTCAAGATTGGTAATTTTCCATGAAATTCCCTGGGGTAGGAGGGTGGGTTTATTTCTAGTTTGTCCTTGCTTTAAGGGTGTAATCTCTGAGGTCTCAGTTTTATGATGAAGGTCTCCTATTAGACTTCTGATTTTGGATGGGTCCCAAGCTGTGTCCTGCACTCCACAGACAAAAAGGAAATAAAAATCAATATTTAAGTTCATCTTATTTAGCAAATGCCCTCAACATAAAAGGGAAGAATCTATGTTTCCCTTTCTGAGTTTCTCTCTTTACTTGGTTTTTGGTTTGAGTGCTTCTTACTTTCTTGCCAGCTCATTGACTCATTTAAAATTTTATATTAAAATTGTTTTCATCTAGCATTTCAAGTTGTTTTCAGTAGGAAGGTTGCCCAGGGTATCTCATCCATTGCACTGTTAATCATGGACATCCTCTAGAGTGATGTTTCTGAAACACCAACCAGATCATTTCCCTTTACTCCTTAACCATCTTTAATGGCTTCCCACTGTTTTCACAATCACATGGAAACTCCTTAGCTTGATACCCAAAGACTTTCTGATCTGCTCACCTCTCTAGCCTTACTGTCTGTATAGCATTCTCACATCTCCTTGTTTTTTGTGTGTAATCTCTTCTCTCAGCTTATGCACCGGTTTTCCAGGAAGCCACCCACAATTCAGTCTGGGTACATGCTCTTAGTCTGTTCACACACACAACAATGCTTACCCTCGCTGCACTGTAAATCATCTGTTTGTTAGATCAGTCCTGACAGAAACCACAGAATATATTTTTCTAGCATAGACTTTAGCCCATAATAGGTATTCAACAGGTGTTTCTTAAATGAATGAATGAACAAACCATTATTGCTGTGGTTCAGAAGTTACAGAGTGTTAGAATGGACAAAGAAGACTTCATAAAGGATAGGAGATTTTAGCCAGAATACATCATAAGATTTGAACTTAGAAAAGATTTAGATGACCTTAATCTGATACTAATTTTCAAAAAAGTTCAACGTCTTAAAATTTCTCACAAATCATGTATTCTGAAACATTTCTGCAGAAAAACTTAAGGCAGTGAAATTGAAAAAGCATTGTCTTCATAGGCTTGCATCTTTCTAACAAAATTCTGAACAGCACAGACTTGCCCATTTCTGACTTGCTTAGAAAAACAGCACATGGCAGGTCAGGTCTCATGGAGCAGTGCAAAATGAAGGAAGAATTTGCTTTTGGAAGATGGGATGGAATTGGGGAAGGAGGAGGAAATATGGTCCTTTTTTATAAACATGATGATGATTTGTGCTAGAGTTGACCTAAATATAATTTAGTCAGCAGCATCAATCTTTACTAATACTGGTTATAAAGAATGGTTCTTACTTTTTCTCCTCCCTTACAGAACTGCCTACCAGCTGCATTTTCATCCTCCACAATAACCAAAAGAGTCCGATTTGAAATATAAACCCAAGAAAGACAAAAATTCCAACCGAGACAAGAAATCATATGCAAAGACATTCATTTTCACTGTTATTGTTCCAGCTGTTATACTGTTAATTGATACAACTTATTTATTCATAAATAAATATATTCATAGCAAATATATGGATAATCAAACCTAATGTAACCGTCTGTCTAAAGATTTAAATTCCTTCAACCTTAGAAAATTCTTAAATGCAATTATTATTCAGTGGCTGGAAAGAATCTTTCTTAACTTACAGTACTTTCTGCATTTTGGTGAAGGTAAAATTTCTTAATTTGGTAATTTGGGGTGGATTAGTATGTTTTCATGCTATACAGTTGAAGGGTCAAAATTAATTAAGTATACATGATACCATTCAATTATTGTGCTAATACATTTATCTGGTGGCCACTAAAATGTCCCCCAAAAGCTCCATACATTTGATGGCATTTAAAATTTTGTATATTAAAATTTCTATACTGCTACTCACTAAAAACCAAGAACAAATAAAGCAACTTCAACATCCAAGAGATGAACATTATAAAATGGTGTGATCAAAGCTAAATGATGCTGAATCACAGCTATCCACTCTGTACGCCAATCTCCTCGAGACATCTGGCAGTTCGACCCCTGCCAGTTGCCAAGGCTATCTTTAAATGGAGGCTGCTTTAAAATGGATTTCTGCATCACAAGTAGGTGTCCACTTCCCAGCCAATACTTCATGCCACCCTAGGCTTTTCAGAGGACACATGACCCATGAAGGCAAGGATAAGACAACTGTTCTCCAGAGGGCATCCTAAGATGCAGAGAGAGGCTCGGTTCCCTGCTCCTGGCAAGGCTCACATGCCAGCTGGTCACTCTGGAGTCTGTAGCAATAAAACTTTACTAAATCTGCAGTCCCAATGGAGTATCAGTATAAGCCTTGTTTTCTCTCTTTCATATCTAGAAATTAAAGAAACTCACAACATAATGCAGGCAACCAAACTTAACTTTTATTAGTTATTTTAGTATAACTGATCAACCATGGTGTTTAATCTCTCTGAGTCATAGTTCCCTCATCTGTAAAATCAGAATCTGCTCATTGGCTTCACAGAGTTGTTGTAAGGAAAGTTCATGAAGAGCTGTCCACATCACAATTCCCCTAACTAAACAGCAGATTCTGGGGACAGGGACCCCCTTGGGCTTGGCATGTTGTAAAAACTGATAAATACAGGAAATAAATGTTAGTTAAATATTCTAGTTATCTTTTGCTGCCTAACAAATTACCCTGAAACTTAGGAGGTTAAAAACAACAAACATTTATTATCTCATACAGGTTCTGAGGATCAGAAATCTGGAAGCAGCTTATCTGGGTGGTTCTAGCTCAGGGTCTCATGAAGTTATAGTCAACCTGTTACCCAGGGTTTCCGTCTTCACAAGCCTTGACCAGGGTTGGAGAATCCACTCCCAAGCTCACTCATATGCGTGTTGTTTGGCCTCAATTTCTCACTGGCTATTGGTTGGAGGCTTCAGTTCCTTTCTGCACAGTGCTCTCCTTAGTACTGCCCACAGCATGGCAACTGGCTTGCCTCAGAGAAAGCAAGGGAGAGCCCCCAAGGTGGAACCCACAGTGTCTTTTATGACCTAATCTTAGAAGTAACACACCTTCACTTCTGCCATATGTTATTGGTCACACAGACCGATCCTGGTACGATATGGGAGGACACTACATCAGGGTATGAATTTGGGGAGGTAGGGATCCTTGGAGACCATCTTTGGAGGCTGGTTGCCACATCAAAGGAATGAATAAAGATATCCTTTAGGAAACTTCTGTGCTCTGTTTATCATGCGGAGGGTTGCCCTTAAATACTCATGTCCTCTTATCCCAACTTTTACTACTTGCCTTAGCTGGAAATGGGGTACAATGGTGGATGACAACCAATGGTCCATATTCCTTCACTGGATGGAGTTAATCTATTTAGATATATGAGTAGAAATGTCCTCTTCCATTTGAACTAGTTCATGGCAGAAATCCTGGTTAAGTGAATCCACTCTGCAGACCCAAACTTGCCTTTAGATGGACAGTTCCAAGGTTTAAACTATCTGCAGGGAATCAGAGAATCCACCTGGCCAGGATTTCAGGCCACTTGTTTCAATATATCAGTGCTATAACAGAGGTTATATTCAATCTCCATCCATCTGATTCTCACTTCTCTTCTTGGTTGGTTTGAACTCAGGCAGGGAAAAGGGCATCCTTTGTCTGCAACTCGGACCTCAACAAGAAGGAACGCCATACCAGAAATGAGGAAATGTCATCTAATGGCACTGGGATATTTTATATAATTACAATTGAATAGGATTGATCATCAGTTTAGGAATTTTGTTGATTTTCCTCACTGAGATAGAGGGAAATTTTAATTTAGTAATTAGGTTACTTTTTTCTCCCTGGAAGTTTAAATCCTTAATGTTCTTTATCTTTGTAGGGGTGTTTACTCCCTACAGAATGCTAAATCAGAAATTTAGCCGTGGCCTTGTAATACTTTCAGGTTTTAGTTATTTGCACTCAAATTGCAATGGCATAGCCACACGATGCTAAAGGATTGCAAGAAGGTTCAGTCACCTGTTTTTACATACAACTGGACTCCAGCTGAGCCTACTTTTGTAATCTGATTCTTGAGTTCTTGTGAGATTTTCATGTAATTTTTCAATTTTAAGACACATTTCCCCTACATTTTAATGTTTTAGAGATCAAGATGTCAAAAGAAACTTACCAGTGCTTTCTTTTGTAATTATAGGTATGATGCCTTCTAAAATTAGTGGTGTTTTGGAATCAAAGAAATGTAAATTTATTGCATCTGGGCTTATAGAAATCTTCCAGCTTGAACTATATATTAGGTGAAAGTTGTTCAACAACAACTTTTGGTATCCTTTTCCTGATAGTTTTTGATATGTAATTTGCCTGTGTCTCCTGGCAATATTGACTGGCTTTGATTTCTTGGGACATCTGGAGAATACTAAACCAGTGACACGGTAGCTGGATATGCCATTCTCACTGACATTAGTGGTGACTTCACCAGAGGACACATGATATCCTTTGTTCCTAGTTGTCCTGAATTCCTGCTGGGGCTACCTAAGGAGTAAACCCTCTATTTGTGCCTCTGAGCTCTGGAAATTGATGTTAATGTAATTCTTCCTAAGTGAGGTAGGACCAGGTCCACAGGGAGACAGTAGAGGAAGGAAGTTGCCTATCTAAATGCTAGAAACACAGCCTGGAGAAAGGGTCCTTGACTAGAATGGTGGAATATGCTTAATACTGGTCTAAGAAAAAGGGAAAGCAGCAGTGAGGGGGAAAAAAGAGTGGAAAATGACAAGTTGCAGCCTTTAGGAATTAAGTGTATGTTTGTATATGGAAATTGGAGATGATGTGGAAGCAAGCAGCTAACATTATCAACTACACTAAACATTTCTTTACTACACCAATACAAGAAAAAGAGTAAAGAAGAAGATTTGGGGGTAAGATTAGATTGACCCTGTAAGAATAGAATTCATGGCTTAATGTTGTTGGCTAGGACATTAATTTGAAAGTATCTGTACTCAAAAGAATTTCTGTATTGGATTTATCTATAAACCCAAGCAGAGGTGAAGGTGAATGTAAATCAGAGACACAGAGTTGGCTGTAAGTCATAACATGACCCGTGGCAAGGGAGAGGATCCATGAGTGATAAAAACTGTACTCCCCAAACCAGGAGAGGGCACAACCTTTACCTCAGGGTAAACATTCTCACAGCAATCTTCAGAAGCCCTAATTGAGAGGCCCAAAGTAAGGACAGTTATTCTGTGCAGTTACACTGTTGCATGTATAAAATGATTCCTTATGCAGTCCCTGTAGCTTCATGCTATTACTACATAATCATATAGCATAAAGAGAACACCCACTCCATCTTTTGGGGTGTCGCCCACCCCTAAAATAAAGGTGGACTCTTAGCAGCCATGTTCGTACCACATGACCAGGCTCTCTGGCCATAGCCGGCTGGACCAGGGGTGGAGAAGTATCCAGTTGAACCAATCTGATGCTGAGAATGAGGAACTAGTTCTGCCCGGACTATTGCATGACAGGACATGAACCTGGAAACTGGGGTGTGTCTATCACAGCCTCTGAGGCAGAGAAGGAAGAATGAAGCCAACTCCCCAGAAGAAGTGGAGGTAAAGGACCTGGAGAGAGGGAGAGAACATGGGTGCAAAAGGTCCTAGTGGATCATGGTTCCAGTTCTTCTTGAGAACTGAAACTCAGCTACATGTCCTACCTCTGGACTCTGTTAAAGGGCCTTCTATTTCACAATGAATATAGTCCCCTCTGTTTACTTCTGCTAGCTTGAACTTTATAACTTGACACTTAGAGTCTTAATCAAGATAGACCCATAGATTTAATATAACTTAATATACCTCATATTCCTCCCATCTAACTATGAACCACACGGTTCCCTGCCCCTGCTTCAGTATAAAGCGGGTCAGAGGGAGGAAGGAATGGTAGACATAGTGTTAATATAAAGGTGGGTCTTATTGTAGAGAAAAAGATATATGAGAAATATAACATATAATATATAAGAGATAATATAAGAGGAAATAATTATGACCTCTTTATTCACTGCTAGCTATATTCCCAGCCATAGAGCAGTGGCTTGCACATGGCAGGTACTACTAAATATTTGTTCAACTGAAATTAAATATGTAGACTGAATTTAATGTCTCAAACCAATGTCCAGCACTGAGCATCATACTTCATGGGGTAACATTAGAAGCATTCCCAGTGAATGAGGAATGAGAAAAGAATAGATTTTATTCCTGTTATCATTTAATGCTGTTCCAGAAACACTAGCCAGTGCACTAAGAAAAAGATATGAAATAAAATACCAAATGAAGTTCTCGGAAGATGGAATAGATGTATTTTTCCCTATTCCTTCAGCTAAGTACAACTAAAAACCCTTGACATTATATATATATATAAAATGACCATAAGACTCTGAAAAATGGAGAGAAAAAGGCAGAATAGCTAGGGAGGTTGGGGATGACTATCAAGGAACAGCATGTTAGGGAGTTCTCTGGATTTTCTTTTTGCCTTAAATATTCCAGACTTGTAGCTAAAGAAGCTGTAACCCAGAAACATCAAACTGCACAGACCCCCGCCCCCCCACAAAATAAGCCCCAACAAAACTCTGCTCTTTCAAGCCAAAGGACCAGGAAAGAGACAAGAAAGAAAACGTTTAGACAATAACTATTCTACTCCAGCCAAACACCACAGAAAAATTGTGGCCCCACCTGTCTGCAAAGTGTGAGTAGGGTACCTGGACTTCCACCCTCACCAGATTGTAATGAGGTGTAACAAACCCCTTGAGAAGGTGGTGTCAGAGAAGACTGAAAAGGAGCTGGGATTTCTACCCCCAACCTGTAGTAACAAGACACTTTCACTCCCCCACAGAGGTGGTGTTAGAGAGACCTAAAGGAGAGTCAGGGCTTTTACCACTGCCCAGTGGTAATGAGGCTACCTCACTCCTCCTTCTGCGGCATCAGCACAGGCCTAGTGGGGAGCCAAAACTCCCACTCCCAACCAGTGGTAATGAGGAGCCTCTCCCCTTCATAGGGGTCAACAGAGGCCAAGTAGGAACCTGGATTTCCACCACTGCCTGGCAGTAATGAGGCAGCACCTCCTCTCCCCTGCTGGAGCACTGTCAAAAGAAACCAGCTAACACAGAAAGTTTAAATAAGATTCAGATTCTCATACCATAATACCTAAAATGTCCAAGTTCCAAAATTGAAAAATCATTCATCATACCAAGAACCTGGGAAATCTCAATTTGAATGAAAAAAGACAATCCATAGATGCCAACACCAGAATAAGAGAGATGTTAGAATTATCTGACAAATATTTCAAAGCAGCCATTATAAAATGTTTCAACAAGCAATTATGAACAAGCCTGAAACAAATGAAAAAGTTAAAAAACTCAGCAAATAATAAAAGATATAAGAAGCAAATGTAAAACTGAAAAATACAACAACTGAAAAAAAATTTTTTAACTCAATGGATAGGATCAACATGGAGAGTACACTGGAGGAAGGACAGAGGAAAGAATCAGTAAACTTGATGCTTGACCAATAGAAATTACCCAATCTGAGCAACAGAGAGAAAAGAGACTTTTAAGAAAATGAACAGAGCCTCAGGAGCCTGTGGGACTATAATAAAAGATTTAACACTCATGTCATCAGAATCCCAGGAGAGGGTGAGGTCAAAAAGTATTCAAGGATTTAATGGTTAAAAATCCCCAGACTTGGCAAAGACACACGCCTATAGATTGAAGAAGCTAAAAAAAAAAAAAAATCCCAACTAGGATAAATCTAAAGAAATCCACATCAAGACACATCACAGTCAAACATCTTAAAGCTAAAGACAAAGAATATGTCTTCAAAGCAGTGAGAGAAAAACAATGCCTTACTTACAGGGAAAAAGCAATCTGAATGACTGCAGATTTCTCATCAGAAATCATGGAGGAGTTTCTGTCGTGGAATCAGTTAGCACATTCAACTGTTAACTGAAAGGGTGGTGGTTCAAGCCCACCCAGGGACACCCCCCTGACATAAACCATGGAGGCCAAGAAGGAAGTGGCACAATTTTCAAGTGCTGAAAGAAAAGCACTGTTGACCCAGAATTCTATATGCAGCGAAAATATCCATTAGGAATAAAGTGGAAATCGGGACATTTTCAGATGAAGGAAACTAGGAGAATTTGTTATCAGCAGACGACCTGAAAAGAATGGCTAAAGGAAGTTCTCAAAACAGAAATGAAACTACAAAAGGAGAAATTTTGGAACATCAGGAAAGGAAAAAGAACAATAGAAAGAATAAAAATTTGGTTAAATACAATTTTCCTTCACCTCTTAGGTTTTCTAAAGTCTGTTTGACAGTTAAAGGAATTAGACAGGAATACTGCCTAATGTAGTTCTAAACACATATACAGGAAATTCTTAAGACAATTATAAATGGGGGAGGGTAAAGGGACATAAAAGGAGATAAGGTTTCTATACTTCACTTGAACTGGTAAAATGTCAACACCAGTAGACTGATAAGTTCTATCTGTACCTACAGCAACGACTAGGAAAGCTATACAAAGAAATACAGTGGAAAACACTATAAATAAATTAAAATGGAATTAAAAAATTCATAGGAAGGCAGGAAAAATAAAACAGAGAAATTAAAAACAGAAGGAATAAACAGAAAACAAAAACTAAAATAGCAGACTTGGGGGAGACCTTCTAGATGGCAGAGGAGTAAGATGTAGAGATCACCTTCCTCCCCACAAATACATCAAAAATACATCTACATGTGGAACAACTACAGAACACCTACTGAATGCTGGCAGAAAACCTCAGACTTCCCAAAAGGCAAGGAAATCCCCATGTACCTGGGTAGGGCAAAAGAAAAAAGAAAAAACAGAGACAAAAGAACAGGGACAGGACCTGTGCCTCTGGGAGGGAGCCGTGAAGGAGGAAAAGTTTCCACACACTAGGAAGCCCCTTCACTGGTGGGGACAGGGGGAGGGAAGCTTCGGAGCCACAGAGGAGAGCACAACAGGGGTGCAGAGGGCAAAGCAGAGAGATTCCCACATAGAGATCAGTGCCAACCAGCACTCACCAGCCTGAGACGCTTGTCTACTCACCCACCGGGACGGGTGGTGGCTGGGAGCTGAGGCTTGGGCTTCGGAGGTCAGACCCCAGGGAGAGGACTGGGGTTGGCTGCATGAAGACAGCCTGAAGGACGCTAGTGTTCCACAGCTAGCCAGGAGGGAGTGCAGGAAAAAGTCTGGACCTGCCAGAGAGGCAAGAGACCATTGTTTCAGGGAGCGCGAGGAGAGGGGCTTTCTGCTCCATGTGCCCACAGGCAGCAGAGCCCCGCCTAAGCGAGCTCCAGAGATGGGCACGAGCAGAGGCTATCATCTCGGACCACAGAGGCAGGCACACTGCTACTGCTGCTGCCGCTGCCACCAAGAATCCTGTGTGCAAGCTCAGGTCACTATGCACACCCCCCTGGGAGCCTGTGCAGGACGCCACTGCCAGGGTCCCGTGATCCAGGGCCAACTTCCCCAGGAGAACACATGGCATGCCTCAGGCTATTGCAACGTCACGTTGGCCTCTGCCACTGCAGGCAAGCCCCTCATTCCAATTATGACTACCATACCCCTCCCTCTCCCCAGCCTGAGTGAGCAAGAGAGTCCTAATCAGCCGCTGCTTTAACCCCCTCCTGTCTGGGCAGGGAACAGACACCTGAGAGCGGCCTACATGCAGAGGCGGGACCAAAACCAAAGCTGAAACCCAGGAGCTGTGCGAACAAAGAAGAGAAAGGGAAATTTCTCTGTGCAGCCTCAGGAGCAGCAGATTAAATCCCCACAATTGGCTTGATAAACCCTGCATCTGTGGAATACCTGAATAGACAATGAATATTCCCAAAATTGAGGTGGTGGACTTTGGGAGCAACAATAGACTTGGGGTTTGCTTTCTGCGTTTGATTTGTTTTTGGTTTTATGTTTATCTTAGTTTAGTTTATAGTGCTTGTTTTCATTGGTGGGTTTGTTTATTGGTTTGGTTGCTCTCTTCATTATTTTTTTTCTTTTTATGAGTGTGTGTGTGTGTGTGTGTATGTTTCCTGTGTGATTTTTGTCTGTTTAGTTTTGCTTTTACCATTTGTTTTGGGGTTCTGTCTGTTCATTTTTTTTTTCTTTCCTTCCTTTTCTTCTGTGCTGTGCAGCTGGCAGGGTCTTGGTGCTCCAGCCGGGTGTTGGGCCCAAGCATCCGAGGCAGGAGAGCCGAGTCCAGGACATTGGACCACCAGAGACCTCCCGGCCCCATGTAATATTAATCGGCGAGAGCTCTCCCAGAGATCTCCATCTCAACACTAAGACCCAGCTCCACCCAATGGCCAGCAAGCTCCAGTGCTGGATACCCCATGACAAACAACTAGCAAGACAAGAACACAACCCCACCCACTAGCAGAGAGGCAGCCTAAAGTCATACTAAGTTCAAACACCCCCAAAACACACCACCAGACGCAGCCCTGCCCACCAGAGGGACAAGATCCAGCCCCACCCACCAGAAGACAGGCACCAGTCCCCCCCACCAGGAAGCCTACACAAGCCACTGAACCAACCTCGCCCAGTGGGGGCAAACACCAGAAATAAAAGGAACTATGAAACTTCAGCCTGTGAAAAGAAGACCCCAAACACAGTAAGTTAAACAAAGTGAGAAGACAGAGAAATATGCAGCAGATGAAGGAGCAAGGTAAAAACCCACCAGACCAAACAGATGAAGGGGAAATAGGAAGTCTACCTGAAAAAGAATTCAGAGTAATTATAGTAAAGATGATCTAAAATCTCGGAAATAGAATGGAGAAAGTACAAGAAACGTTTAACAAGAACCCAGAAGAACTAAAGAGCAAACAAACAATGATGAACAACACAATAAATGAAATTAAAAATACTCTAGAAGTAATCAATAGCAGAATAACTGAGGCAGAAGAATGGATAAGTGAACTGGAAGACAGAATAGTGGAAATAACTGTCGCAGAGCAGAATAAAGAAAAAAGAATGAAAAGTATTGAGGACAGTCTCAGAGACCTCTGGGACAACATTAAATGCACCAACATTCGAATTATAGGGGTCCAAAAAGAAGAAGAGAAAAAGAAAGGGTCTGAGAAAATATTTGAAGAGATTATAGTCGAAAACTTCCCTAACATGGGAAAGGAAATAGTCAATCAAGTCCAGGAAGCGCGAAGAGTCCCATATAGGATAAATACAAGGAGAAACACGCCAAGACACATATTAATCAAACTATCAAAAATTAAATACAAAGGAAAAATATTAAAAGCATCAAGGGAAAAGCAACAAATAACATACAAGGGAATCCCTGCATGTTAACAGCTGATCTTACAGCAGAAACTCTGTAAGCCAGAAGGGAGTGGCAGAACATAATTAAAGTAATGAAAGGGAAAAACCTACAACCAAGATTACTCTACCCAGCAAGGATCTCATTCCGATTCAATGGAGAAATTAAAACCTTTACAGACAAGCAAAAGCTAAGAGAATTCAGCACCACCAAACCAGCTCTACAACAAATGCTAAAGGAACTTCTCTAGGCGGGAACCACAAGAGAATGAAAAGACCTATAAAAACAAACTCAAAACAATTAAGAAAATGGTAATAGGAACATACATATCGATAATTACCTTAAATGTAAATGGGTAAATGCTCCAACCAAAAGACACAAACCGGCTGAATGGACACAAAAACAAGACCTGTATATATGCTGTCTACAAGAGACCCACTTCAGACCTAGGGACACATACAGACTGAAAGTGAGGGGATGGGAAAAGATATACCACGCAAATGGAAATCAAAAGAAAGCTGGAGTATCAATACTCATATCAGATAAAATAGACTTTAAAATAAAGAATGTTACAAGACACAAAAAAGGACAATACATAATGATCAAGGGATCAATCCAAGAAGAAGATAGAACAATTGTAAATATTTATGCACCCAACATAGGAGCACTTCAGTAGATAAGGCAAATGCTAACAGCCATAAAAGGGGAAATCGAGAGTAACACAATAATAGTGGGGGGACTTTAACACCCCACTTACACCAATGGACAGATCATCCAAAATGAAAATAAATAAGGAAACACAAGCTTTAAATGACACATTAGACCAGATGGACTGAATTGATATTTATAGGACATTCCATCCAAAAACAACAGAATACACTTTCTTCTCAAGTGCATATGGAACATTCTCCAGGCTAGATCATATCTTGGATCACAAATCAAGCCTTGGTAAATTTAAGAAAATGGAATCGTATCAAGCATCTTTTCCAACCACAACATATGAGACTAGATATCAATTACAGGGAAAAAGACGTAAAAAATACAAACACACAGAGGCTAAACAATATGCTACTAAATAACCAAGAGATCATTGAAGAAATCAAAGAGGAAGTCAAAAAATACCTGGAAACAAATGACAATGAAAACACGACAACCCAAAACCTATGGGATGCAACAAAAGCAGTTCTAAGAGGGAAGTTTATAGCAATACAATCCTACCTCAAGAAACAAGAAAAATCTCAAATAAACAACCTGGCCTTACACCTAAAGCAATTAGAGAAAGATGAACAAAAAAACCCCCCAAAGTTAGCAGAAGGAAAGAAATCATAAAGATCAGATCAGAACTAAATGAAAAAGAAATGAAGGAAACAATAACAAAGATCAATAAAACTAAAAGGTGGTTTTTTGAGAAGATAAACAAAATTGATAAATCATTCTTGATTGATAAATCAAGAAAAAAAAGGGAGAAGACTCAAATCAACAGAATTAGAAAGGAAAAAGGAGAAGTAACAACTGACAGTGCAGAAATACAAAGGATCATGAGAGACAACTACAAGCAACTATATGCCAATAAAATGGACAACCTGGAAGAAATGGACAAATTCTTAGAAAAGTACAACCTCCCAAGACTGAACCAGGAAGAAGTAGAAAATATGAACAGACCAATCACAAGCACTGAAATTGAAACTATGATTAAAAATCTTCCAACAAACAAAAGCCCTGGACCAGATGGCTTCACAGGTGAATTCTATAAAACATTTAGAGAAGAGCTAACACCTATCCTTCTCAAACTCTTCCAAAATACAGCAGAAGGAGGAACACTCCAAAACTCATTCTATGAGGCCACCATCACCCTAATACCAAACCAGACAAAGATGTCACAAAAAAAGAAAACTACAGGCCATTGTCACTGATAAATATAGATGCCAAAATCCTCAACAAAATACTAGCAAACAGAATCCAGCAGCACATTAAAAGGATCATACACCATGATCAAGTGGGGTTTATCCCAGGAATGCAAGAATTCTTCAATATATGCAAATCAATCAATGTGATACACCATATTAACAAACTGAAGGATAAAAAACCATATGATAATCTCAATAGATGTAGAAAAAGCTTTTGACAAAATTCAACACCCATTTATGATAAAAACTTTCCAGAAAGTGGGCATAGAGGGAACCTACGTCAACATAATAAAGGCCATATATGACAAACCCACAGACAACATCATTCTCAAAGGTGAAAAACTGAAAGCATTTCCTCAAACATCAGGAACAAGACAAGGACGTCCACTCTCGCCACTATTATTCAACATAGTTTTGGAAGTTCTAGCCACGGCAATCAGAGAAGAAAAAGAAATAAAAGGAATCCAAATCGGAAAAGAAGAAGTAAAGCTGTCACTGTTTGCAGATGACATGATACTATACATAGAGAATCCTAAAGATGCTACCAGAAAACTACTAGAGCTAATCAATGAAATTGGCAAAGTAGCAGGATACAAAATTAATGCACAGAAATCTCATGCATTCCTATACACTAATGATAAAAAATCTGAAAGAGGAACTAAGGAAACACTCCCATTTACCACTGCAACAAAAAGAATAAAATACCTAAGAATAAACCTACCTAAGGAGACAAAAGACCTGGATACAGAAAACTGTAAGACACTGAAGAAAGAAAGTAAAGACGATACATACTGATGGAGAGATATACCATGCTCTTGGATTGGAAGAATCAACATTGTGAAAATGACTATACTACCCAAAGCAATCTACAGATTCAATGCAATCCCTATCAAACTATCAATGCCATTTTTCACAGAACTTGAACAAAAAATTTTTACAATCTGTATGGAAGCACAAAAGACCCCAAATAGCCAAAGCAATCTTGAGAAAGAAAAATGGAGCTGGAGGAATCAGGCTCCCTGACTTCAGACTATACTACAAAGCTACAGTAGTCAAGACAATATGGTACTGGCACAAAAACAGAAATATAGATCAATGGAACAGGATAGAAAGCCCAGCGATAAACCCACACACATATGGTCACCTTATCTTTGACAAAGGAGGCAAGAATATACAATGGAGAAAAGACAGCCTCTTCAATAAGTGGTGCTGGGAAAACTGGACAGTTACATGTAAAAGAATGAAATTAGAACACTTCCTAACACCATACACAAAAATAAACTCAAAATGGATTAAAGACCTACATGTAAGGCCAGACACTATAAAACTCTTAGAGGAAAACATAGGCAGAATGCTCCATGACATAAATCACAGCAAGATCTTTTTTGACCCACCTCCTAGAGAAATGGAAATAAAAACAAAAATAAACAAATGGGACATAATGAAACTTATGAAGCTTTTGCACAGCAAAGGAAACCGTAAACAAGATGAAAAGACGACCCTCAGAATGGGTGAAGATATTTGCAAACGAAGCAACTGACATAGAATTAATCTCCAAAATATACAAGCAGCTCATTCAGCTCAATATCAAAAAAACAAACAATCCAATCCAAAAATGGGCAGAAGACCTAAACAGACATTTCTCCAAAGAAGATATACAGATATACAGATTGCCAACAAACACATAAAAGGATGCTCAGCATCACTAATCATTAGAGAAATGCAAATCAAAACCACAATGAGGTATCAAGTCACACCGATCACAATGGCCATCATCAGAAAATCTACAAACAATAAATGCTGGAGAGGGTGTGGAGAAAAGGGAATCCTCTTGCACTGTTGGTGGGAATGTAAATTGATACAGCCACCATGGAGAACAGTATGGAGGTTCCTTAAAAAACTAAAAATAGAACTACCATATGACCCAGCAATCCCACTACTGGGCATATACCCTGAGAAAACCATAATTCAAAAAGAGACATGTATCACAATGTTCATTGCAGCACTATCTACAATAGCCAGGACATGGAAGCAATCTAAGTGTCCACTGACAGATGAATGGATAAAGAAGATGTGGCACATATATACAATGGAATATTACTCAGTCATAAAAAGAAACGAAATTGAGTTAGTTGTAGTGAGGTGGATGGACCTAGAGTCTGTCATACAGAGTAAAGTCAGAATCTAAGAAAAAAAAAATGGTTCTGATGAACCTAGGGGCAGGACAGGAATAAAGACACAGATGTAGAGAATGGACTTGAGGACATGGAGGGGAAAAGGGGAAGCTGGGATGAAGTGAGAGAGTAGCACTGACATATATACACTACCAAATGTAAAATAGATAGCTAGTGGGAAGCAGCTGCGTAGCACAGGGAGATCAGCTTGGTGTTTTGTGACCACCTAGAGGGGTGGGATAGGGAGGGTGGGAGGGAGGCTCAAGAGGGAGGGGATATGGGGATATATGTATACATATAGCTGATTCACTTTGTTATACATCAGAAACTAACAGAATATTGTAAGGCAATTATACTCTAATAAAGCTGTAAATAAATAAATAAATAAAATTAAATAAAATAGACTTAAGCCCTAATACAGTTGACCCTTGAACAATATGGGTTTGTACTGCATAGGTCCACTTATACATGGATTTTTTTCAGTAGTATATACTATTGTACTACACCACCTGTGTTGGTTGAATCCACGCATGCACAGCCCCGTAAACAGAGAACTGCAAATACGGAGGGCCAACTGTAAGTTACATGTGGATTTTCAACTGTGTGGAGGTTCAGCACTCCACCCCTCAGGTTGTCCAAGGGTCAACTGTATATCAATAATTACATTTACTGTAAATGGCCTAAATATACCAATTAAAAGACAGAGATTGTTAGGGTAGACTGATAAAGATGATCCAACTAATCACTACATTATACACGTGTAATATACTTAAATAAATTTAAAAAAAGATGACCCAACTGTATATGCTATTAGAAACTCACTTCAAACATAATAATTGTCTTAGTTCATTTGGGCTGCTATAACAAAATACCATAGATGGGGTGGCTTATAAACAACAAATATTTATTTCTTACAGTTCTGGAGGCTGGGCAGTCCAAGATCAAAGCATGATAGATTTGGTGTCTGTGGAAATGGGCAAGGGACCTCTCTGGGGTCTCTTTTATAAGGACACTAATCTCATTCATGAGGCAGAGCCATGATGACCTAATCACCTCCCAAGGGCTCCATCTCCAAATACCAACACACTGTGGATTAGATTATAATACATGAATTGGGGGGTGGGCACAAATATTGTCTATAGCAATGAGGCAGGTAGGTTGAAAGTAAAAGGACGGAAAAAACTATACCATGCAAAACATTACTCAGAAGAAAATAGGAGTGGATATATTCATATCAGATAAAGTAGACTTCAGAACAAAGAAAACTACCAGAGACAGAGAGATTCATTATATAACGATAAAAGGGACAACCCATCTAGAATACACAGCAATCTTGATTGTGTATGCACTAAACAAGAGAGCTACAGAATATATAAAGCAAAAACTGATAGAAACAGAAGGAGAAATAGACGAATTCACAATTACAGTTGGAGACCTCAACACCTTTCTCTCAACAATTAATAGAGAAACTAGACAGAGAATCAGTAAGGATACAGCCAACAATACCATCAATCAACAGAGTCTAATCAACAGAGTCTAATTCCACCCAACAACAGGAAAACACACATTCTTTTCAAGCATCTATGGATCATATACCAAGATAGACCATATCATAGGCCATGAAACAAACTTTAACATATTTAAGATAATTGAAACCATAGAGGGAAAAGAACTTTTAGAGCTGATAAAAAATTTGCAGAGTGGTCTGTTATAAAATAAATATACAAAAAGCAATAACAATATTCACTTAAACTATGGTATCAAAATAATCCTATTCACAGCAACAATGAACAAAATAAAATATCTAGGAATATACTCAACAGCAAATGTGCTGGAGTTATGTGAGAAAAACCATAAAGTCTCACTGAGGACTAAATATTGTAGATATATA
Source organism: Balaenoptera physalus (assembly GCF_965194825.1). Taxonomy (NCBI): domain Eukaryota; kingdom Metazoa; phylum Chordata; class Mammalia; order Artiodactyla; family Balaenopteridae; genus Balaenoptera; species Balaenoptera physalus. The sequence goes on along the minus strand of NC_138900.1, from coordinate 17,994,762 downwards.
CAAGATTACCCAAAAATTTATACGGAAAGGAAAAGAAATCAGAATAGCTGAAACAATTCTAAACACAAGAATATAGTGGGATGAATCAGTCTACTCAATTTCAAGACATTATATAGCTACAGTAATCAAGGCTGTGTAATACTTTCTGTATGCTCAAATAAGTAGATTTAATATTGGAAGAAATCCACTAATCCTCAGATAAATCTCCAAATACAAAACAATTCCAATACAATTCTTACAGAATTTATTTGGGAAAAGACACACCCGATTCAGCCAAGAACATTTTGCAAAAGAAGGGTAATGGGGTGAGACTTACCATACCAAATATTGACATGTATGATATAGTTTCAATAATTAAAAGTATTTTAGGATGGAGGATTACACAGACCAGTGGAAGAGAATAGAAAGTTCATAATCAGATCCATGCACATGTACAAATTTAGTATGAGTTTATGTACTTAAAACAATTGTTTCATATATTTTGATGGGTTTTCTAGTTGTGGCAGGAGGGTAAATCAAGTCCTGCATCTCCCTTATGCTAGAAACAGGCATCCTCTGGTTGCTTTCAGAGAACAGACTGTGGGGGTCCAGGCCATAAGAGGGAGACAGCTCTGGGGCTCTTTGATGATCCAGACAAGAGTTGTGGTTTGAAACAGGAGAGTTGGGAGCGTGGGGAGTTTCTGTGAAAAGTGCCCGGATTTAAGTGGATTTTTGAAGAAAGAACCAACAGAACTTGCTAATGGATTAGATGTGTGGGTGAGAAAGACTGGACTGCAGGATGACTGAGCAACTGGAAAAATAGAGTCCTGAGTTGGGCAAGCCTGCAGAAGGCATAGGATACAGGGTGGTTCAGACTGATTCATATTAGACATCCAGGTGAAGATGCTGAGCGGGCAGAAAATACAGTGCATGCATATAAACATACACATCTGTATTTTTCAAGTTTTCCATAATGAATTATACTATTTTTGTATTATTTTATCAGAAAAAGTCATTTTAAAAGTCATTGGCTATATTTTACTAATTTCAGAACTTCCAAATTATCATCATTTCTAAGTTAGCAGATTTGCCCCCCTAACAGTTCAGAAGAGGTTGAGAAATGCATGTGAGCTTCCTTGAGCAAGCAGTCAGTTAAGGCGATGACTCACTGGGGCCCTGGAGAAATCCTCTGCAGAAGGAAGAGGGGGCTTAGCCTCCACACCACCTGGCCGCACAGTGACAGCCCAAACCACCACTGAGGAAGGATCCAGCCCCCTAAGTTTTTCTTTCCCTTTCTTTAAGCAGAGAACCCAAAGTGGAGGAAGATCGTTCCTCATTGAGGACAAAATGGCAGCTTAAAAGTGGTGGAGACTTAGACCAAGCATCCAGGTAAGGAAGCAGGTTGGATTCCACAAACATTGATTACTTGCTACTTGCCAGGGATATGAACTACAAACAAGGTCATAACAAGGAATTTGCAATGCAGTAGGGAAAAAAATTAAAATCATGAACAGGAAGGGAAAAGGAAAGGAATGAACATGTATTAGTAACCACTCATTTGCCACTTATTTCATCACAACTAGGCTATGAGTCAGGAGTCCAGGCTTGCAGAGGGGGAAGAGGCAAACACTCCAACACAAATGCCCAGATGCAGGGGTGAGTCCAAAACATTTAACAACAGACTGGCGAGAGCATCCTGGCCAATCACCAGTCCTGCCCAGGCGGGTGGTGGGGAAGTCCACTGAGAAATGAACTTATACTCTGTCCTAAAGGATAACCATGAGTTTCTTACAGGCAAGTAACCTCTCTGGCTTTGGTTTTCCAGAAGCCTGAGTTCCTTGAGGAGACTATGAGTAGGGAAAAGAAGCAAGAGGGGCAAAGGCTAAATCTGGGGGATGGAGCAGGGCACAAACAGAGCACAAGTTGCCCACCTGGGGAGGGACTGAGTCAGCAGGTGCCATAGCAGTGGGGAAAGCTAGGCCCCATTGGGAGGTACCAGCTCAGTGTACCCCAGAGGCTGGAAGTTGAACCCCAGGCTACCAGCATTGGCCATGCTCCCAGGACCAAGCTCATGATAGAAGCTGAAGAGCTACCTGCCTTCAAGGGAGCTTGGAAATGAGGCCACTGGGGTGACTGAGAGACTGAAAATGAG